>NC_137075.1:69445337-70045337 GCF_951640355.1 Cnephaeus nilssonii | reverse complement strand
TTGCCATGCCCAGCTAGTCCTTTACCATTTTGATTGACTTGCCTTCTCTGGCTAAGACCTCCCTACTTTTCTGTCGATGTCTCAATTCTGGTCTCTCTTTATCCATTCTTATTCTATTTATCAGAGAGGAGCTGCAAACTACCCCAGCAATGCACTCCTTGAGCACATGTGTGGGCTGCGATGAACAGGGAAAAGTGAAATGGGAATAAGGTGACTTCATATACTAATAAATCTTGCCCACTTATATACATTGATGATACATTTAATGGCTTGCTTAATTGTGCCAAGTAGTCATTAAAATGAATAAGTAAATCATTGAGCTATTATTTTATCACAGAAAAAAACAACAAATGGAATTCCAGGCATTTCTTAGATCAACTCAAGGGAATAGAAGTGTCTCTGAAGACTTCTTCAAAACGAGGCATAATCATGATCTGATCTGTGTGTCATAGAGTCATTCCCTCCCCCAGACATCTGAGCCAATCCCAGCTGTTAGGAGCCACAAAGACTGAATCTTATCTGGTTTAAAGAGAGTCAGGGGGTAGGGTGAGCAGAATTAATCTTTCTCAGAGAGAGGTGCTGACCCTCACAAATGAAAATGGCCAGTCTCTGTCTCAGAGCCCAGCACAAAAGCTAGTAGGTCAAGGGGTTTGCAGAGTGATGGCCAACTCTTCCTCCAGAGAGGGCAGTGTTAGAGGCAAGAGTTTTTCTTTCCCTCTGCCCTGGGCAGGCTAACTAGAGGATTAAGTGGAATAGTGTGAAGCCCCCCAATTCTCTGATATGGCCTGAAATGTCACCAAAACTGAAGTCATTGGGGTTGTTAACCCAAATGTGTATATGTACGTGTTATATACATTAAGCCTTGGGAGGTTGTCGGTGATGAATAAGTTCGAGAAATTTGCTTTCCTAACACCTCAGGAGAAAAATACAAGTGTTGATGGGAAGGGGAAGGGAATGGACTCAGAGGCCAAGGGTGGGCAAAAGCTGGGAGGGCTGGAGGTGGGTTCATTGTGAGCGCGAGGTCTTGTCAATGATCAATGACACTGAGTATGTAAGGACACAAGAAGGAAGAAGGCAGGAGATGGCAAGGGAGGCAGACCAGAGCTGGAAGCACTAGTAGGCAAGAAAGAGCCATAGCGGTGTGGATGTGGATCCAAACAGCTGTGCCCAGGGGGAGTTTGGCTAGCTTAAGTAGGAACCAAGGCTAGACACCCCCTGAGTGGAGACTGCTGGCTGTGTGCCTGAAGTTCTGGTCTTCCCCTAAGTGGGAAGTGTTCCAAATCCTCCACCAGCAGACGTGGAGCTGGACTGTCACCGAGGTTAACAGAAGAATTTAAACCAAATGCACTGCTACCATAAACACAAAAGGAATTCTGCAAAAAGGAATTTTACCTGACCCCTCTAAAATGGCTCTGGAGATCCACACAGAATATCAGGGACAACAGGAAACGAGCAATGAGATCAAGAACAGGGAGTCAGCATCGAGCCAGCATTGCTCAGTGGTTGAGCTTTGACTTATGAACCAGGAGGTCATGGTCAATTCCCTTTAGGAGCATATCTGTGGGTTTTGGACTTGATTCCCCAGAGTGGGGCATACAGGAAGCAGCCGATCAATGATTCTCTCTCGTCATTGATATTTCTCTCTCTCTCTCCCTCTCCCTTCCTCTCTGAAATCAATAGACATATTTTAAAAAAGAAGAAAAACTGGGAGTCAGGAACCAAGCATGACAGAGATGAGGGAACATTGTGCACAAGCAAAGCCTTGGAAAAACAATCCTTTGAAAGGAATGTCAAAATTAAAGGATACGAATCAGTGAGATTAATATCACAGGAATAAATCATTTTGAAGTGTGTTGGGAGAAAAGCTATAGAATAATGACTCCAATCATTTGTATGTAAGGCAGAAAGGCAAGACTTGATTTTTCTGTGCCAGATAATGCTGAGCAGACAGGGTGATCTATTTTGATAGTAAACAGGTTGGCAAAAGTCTAGAGAATGAAAGGTGTTTGGAGGCATCCTGTCTTTGTTGAATATCCACAGGTTTGCCTATGATCTTCAAAGCTCTGTTTTCTCCCAACTTTTAAGGTCCTCACTTTGATTTTTTCCTATGATAGAACTTCAGAAACAGAACCATAGGAGTTGAGGAGGGAATCGTGCTGAGAGTGGGATGGTGAATCTGCCTCTTCTATTAGGTCCATTTGAGTCTAGTAACTAGGCTGAGTGCTCCCTGAGGACAGAGGTCGTGTCTGACATCTGTGTGCCCAGCACCTCACTCAGTGCTCGGCATGTTGTGTGTGCTCAGGACGTGTTTGGTAACTTTAAGTGAGCCTAAATAATTAGGCCCCATGGAAGAGAGTTGTATTACTGGCCACTTAGAAAGGACAAGAACATACATTTTACAAAATGAGCAAACAAACCACGAAGGCTTCTTGAAATATTACAAAAATGCCCTTGAGAATCAGAAAAAAATGAAGAGAAGATGTGGAAAGGAGAAAAATGTAATATTGATGTTAAAAAGGGAAGATGCCGAAGGAATAATATTAAACCAGGAGGAAAAATCTGTTATTTACTTAGTTATAACGAAACCCCACTATATGTAGAAAGCTTTTATAAAGTTTTGTCAATTGATTATTCTTCTTCCAAATATGTAAACTTGGAAGGTACATTTTTGGTAAGGCATTTGATATAACTTCCTATAAAATGTTACAAAAATGACTTCAGTTGCTTTAGTAAAAAGTTATTCAGCACTCCTTAAGTATTAATTGTATGGTTAGACAGAGAAATTTCAGCAGAGAAGAATTGTGAGGTGTATAGTAAATTTGGGAATCTCAAATTATTGACTTGGCAAAAACAATAAGATTCATTAGCAAATTGCTATTTTTACTTATATGATTTTCTAAAAGAAAATGGCTGGGTTATGTGTATCTCCCCTTCTCCACAAATCACCTCTTGCTTATTCTGGTTATAGCTCTTATCACACAGTATGGTTACTGCATGTTTCCCATTCTCTATCCTCTACCATATGTGGAATTCTAGAATACACAGGTAATGTCTTACTCAGTGTTGCATCTCTAGTACCTCTCACTATGCTCAGTGAATAGCACATAGTAGGTGTGCAATAAATTTTTGTTGCATGTATGAATAGAAGCAAAAGCATGCCAGGTGAAGCACAGAGATTAATTTTAGGAGAAAAATTATAAGCCGAACATCTGTAGGTTTATTTTTTAAATATATTTTTATTCATTTCAGAGAGGAAGGGAGAGAGATAGAGAGATAGAAACATCAATGATGAGAGAGAATCATTGGTTGGCTACCTCCTGCAGGCCCCACACTGGGGATCAAGCCTGAAACCCGGGAATGTGCCCCTATGGGGAATCGAACCATGACCTCCTGGTTCATAGGTCGACACTCAGCTACTGAGCCTCTCTGGCCAGGCCATTTATTTATAATTTAAAAAAATCATTAAATCCTATAGTTTGTTAGTAAAGAAGTTTGTTATTCTTTATACATCCTCATGTATGGTTGTGTTTTCAAATGAAAAGAGTAAGTTACTTGCACAAGATCAGTTATTATCACTGAGTCTTTCCCAGCTCAAAATACTGGAATTCACCCAGACCACAGCAAGTCATTTGCTTGCCATTAAAATATTTATGTACATTCCTCACAATTATCCACCCCCAAATGTCTGCATCTAGAAAGTAGAGTTATACTAACTGAAAATTGACAGCATAAATATGACTTAAAAACCCACCAAAACACTATAAACACACTTGGTACGCTGCCTTAGAGTGGAAAACTACATTACCTTCACCCTTACTTAAGGATTACATAGACGAATGATTCTATAGCTGAAGAAGGTGAGAGCAATAATCTCAAATAATACAGTCAAGAGGGAAAGAAGTTCCACATGTTGTAGCTGAGGAGACACCACTAGAGAAAAATAAGTTTTCAAGGAAGAAGTTAAAGTGTTCAGAATGAATAGATTTGCTTAACCATTAGCAAGACATTTTATTCTGCAATAGTTAAAGGAAATCCTTCAAAGACCCACTATTTATGATGACCATCAGATGGGACAACATAAACACCTTTCTACCCCTAAATTTCTGAGAAGATAGCTGTGTGCTTATCTTGATTACCTGAAATTGGGTATAACTTATACATTCAAATATACAAGTATTTATTGGAAGCTTATTGGGTGCCAGCAGGAAACAAAATAGACTAAGCCTCTTATCTCATGGAGTTTATATGATAGTGAGTAAATAAAAAAATAAAATAGTTGATACATAAATGTGATGTATCAGATACCATTAATTCCTGTGAGGAAAAATCAAATGGGGTAAAGGGGAACAGAGTGGTGGGTGTACATGCAATATTTTAAAATATGTTTTTATTGTTTTTTTTAGAGAGAGAGGAAGGGAAAGGGAGATACAAACACCGATGAGAGAGAAACATCAACATTGATCAGCTGCCTCCTGCATGCCCCCCCCCCCCCCCCCCCCCGCCACTGGGATCAAACCGGCAACCCAGGCATGTGTCCTGACCGGAAATTGAGCCAGCAACCTCCTGGTTCATGGGTCAACACTCAACCACTGAGCCACACCGGCCAGGCTGCATGCAATATTTTAAGTAGGATGGTTAAGGAAGGGTGCTGGTTATTCTCTGATTTCTACCCCTCCCTCATCTGTTTCAATTCATTCTCCACCTTGCTTTGCTTTGCTCTGTACCCCATGGTATCTCCAAAATAGCCCCCAATTATTCTTCACTTCTGCTGTTAGCACCCTTGTGTGGTCTCCTCGTGGATATTAACTCAGAACTGATCTGTGACTAACTGAGTAAGGCTGAGGTGACAGTGTAGAATTTTCAAGGCTATGTCATAACAGGCATTGTTGCATCCATCTTGGCCTCTTTTTTAAAAAATATATTTTTATTGAATTTAGAGAGGAAGGGAGAGGGATAGAGAGATAGAAACATCAATGATGAGAGAGAATCACTGATCGGCTGCTTCCTGCACACCCCCTATTGGGGATTGAGCCCGCAACCCAGGCACGTGCCCTTGGCCGGAATCGAACCTGGGACCCTTCAGTCCACAGGCCGACGCTCTATCCACTGAGCCAAACCGGCTAGGGCAATCTTGGCCTCTTGAATCACTCACTCTCAAGGCAGCCAGATGCCATATTGTGAGGACACTCAAGCAGCCCTTCAGAGAGGCCCATATGGGGAGGATCTTTGGTCTTCTGCCAACAACCAGCAACAGGCTCACCAGCTGTGTGAGTGAGCCTCCTTGGAAGTGGATCCTCCACTCTACACAAACCTTCAAATAACTGACCTCTTGACTGCAATCTCATGATAACATCCAGATAAGCTGCTTCCGATATCCTGACCCACAGAAACTGTAAGAGATAATAAATGTTTATTGTTGGAAGCCACGGTATGTGGGGGTAATTTGTTTTGCAACAATAGATGACTTGTATAGTACCAAACACTCCATTGCCCTGACTCCCCGGACTCTGGTTTCCGGCTGTGTTTGGCCAGTGTGCAGAAAATGAGGTCAGTGTATTTATTCCTCGGTGTGTTTATGCTGCTCTGGCCCCGGTTTTCTCCCTCAGTCACCACAGCTCTTTCTGGGCAGCCCCTTGAATCTCTAGGCCTGCTCCTACAACACTGTTCTTCCCTCTGTCCCTTCCAAGCCTAGACATGGCATTGAATTTTGCTGTTAGTTTCCCTAATCCTACACACACCTCTGTAACTAGTCCTTTCATTCTCCCAAAGATTGTGTAGCTTCTATTTTATGCCAAGAGCCACTCGGATATGAAGGCGTTCTGTAGGAGAGGGTATTTGGAGACTTGAAGGAAATGAGGGAAGGAGGACTCCTAACATGTGTGAAAGAGTATTCCAACAAATGCAAAGACCCTGAGATGAAGGAATGTTTGGTGTGTTCAAAGAACAGCAAGATGGTCAGCGTGGGTAGAGTGGTATGCACGAATAGGAAAGTGTTAGGGAAGGAGGATGGAGAGGTAGTCAGGGAGAATTTTGTGGGCCCTGGTTGTATTCGGAGTGTCACATACAGCCATGGGGTGGGTGGGGAGTGGTCTGAACAGGGTGTGCCATGATCTAACTTACATTGTGAGGCCAGGATATAGGTAGAGCTCATGGACACTGGATGACCAGTAATCAGGCTCTTTCAGAATTTAGAGAGACGATGGGTAATAAAGGTAGAGAGAAGAGGTTGAATTTGGAATGTATTTTGAAACCAGACCTGTAAGAATTGCTGCTAAATTGGATGTGAAGAAAGTAAGAGTAAGGAACACCCTACTGAGCAATTTACTGAAATGAGCAAAAGGGAACCGAGGGGGGCAGTTTGGAGGAAAAGGGAGTGGAAATCAAGAATTTTTTCATTTTATCTTCAAAAGAGAAAAAGGGTAACATTCTGCTGTTTAATAAAAAATTAAAAAAAGGAGGATGAAAGGATTTTTCTCACTTTACGAAGAGAAAGATCTCCATCACAGAATAACATTTCTATCTCTGGCCCATTAGAATCTTGTCGTTAGAAGACTTAAAATCAAGTAGAGTGTTCTCAACTTTGCAGATAAACGTGATCAGTTATGGGTCAGTTCTGACTCCCCAAAAGGTCAGACTAAATAAATCCAGGGGCCAAGTCTGTTTCTGGGCCCACGGGCCCTATTTTCTGGTAATAAAACACAATCTGCCTATGGAGTGAGGGTTCTAATGATCATGCCTGTAAAACATAATCTCACTGGCCAACCTCACATGACTTTCTTTTTTTAAAATTTGAATTTTGACAACCTTCAGCTCTGAGCAGATGTGGCAGGAAACAAGACTTAACAGACACTTCCGTTTTTCTTGGGACAGTACCCTTTGTCCTACTTCTGCAGTTCACGGCTTCTTCTTACCTTAAAAGGAGAGCTGTGCCCCCACCCAAACGGAGACACTCCCTCTCTTGCACATCAGTGGTTACCTGCTTTTCCTCTGCAGACCTGAAGCCTAGGGCAATGCAGTGTGGAGCTTATGCTTACAGACTTGCGGCTACAACTTGCTAGGGACCAAGCAGCACCCTCTGTGCTCTGATGGGGGAGAAGGCAACACCCTTCATCTTCTTATAATGTTTGCCACCCGCTCACTCGCACACACTGGTCTTTGATGCCAACGGGCATCTTCATTGTGATTGTGTTCATCATAACCTCTGTCTAAAAATTCTGTAGGCTTCCAGGAAGGGACACAGCCGGCTCTGATAAAATGGACTTCTCCTCCCTTCCCCCTCTTGTTCCCATGGCAACTCTGCATGACTGATTTCCTGGTTGCCATGTAAATGCAGTGGGATCCCATCCACTGCACCACACAAAGACGTCAGTAAGAATGGTGAGAAAACACAAATCATATTTAAAAAGACAAAGGATTTCATCTCAAGCCTTTTTTTTTTTCTCACACAAAAGTGGAGGAAAGGAAACAATTGTAATTAGAAATAGAGCTCTTCCCAAGGAAGGATTGAGTGTGTCTCTCCCTCATTAAAGGGAAGGCTGGAAAAAACAGGGGAAATCCCTCATTTGTAGCTGGAGGAGTTGGCATGGTGACAGGGAGACAGATGCCATTCTCAGGTGGCAAGAGCCCTTTAGTAATCAGCCTGCGTCTCACTGAGAGGAAATCTGAGATATTTAACTGGAGAGGGAGAACTGAGTTAGATTGGAAACAAAACAAAAAAATCAGGCCTCATGGACATTTTTAAGAATTCCTTTTATTTGTATAGTTTAAAGATTTTAGAATTAAGTTTCCAAATGCTCTAATATTTGCTTGATGATGAATTTTTATTTCTATCCAACAATTTTTGAATTTTTATTTCTACCCAACAACAAAATGCAGTTGTTTTTCTATTTTATAAATTGATTTGTAACACCCTGATAAATCTACATGCCAAAATTTGATTAATCCAGATTGCTATGGTTTTCAAAGCCTGGGTATTACCTATGTTTAGTAATATCTATAAAGAACACTGGCATGTAAAACATATTTTGTATTACCCTCTATGCATACAAAAACTAAATTGTTGATAACTTACCTTCTTGACTTGTCATCAAATCTTAGAATTAAGTGGTTTAAAATGAATGTGTTGTTTCAGTCTTTTGACAAATGTTTCTGCCTTTTGACAACAGTTTCATATAAAGGTTTTTAGAAACCTAATCAAGAAGAATTTCCATAGGTTTGCTGAAAAACTGGCACTATTATTTTTTTACTATTAATTGCATTGTTGATTTTCGGAAACTGAATCACGAGGTCATTTTTGAACACCTACCTTGTGGGAAGTTGGAGCTGCAATGAGCTAAAGTAGCCCGTTTTATAGATGCCAGAGAATGGCCCCTAGAGATAAAAACTATGGTAGTCTAGGGTACGAAGCCGATGGAGCCAGGCAATGTAACTGCTATTTCTTAATATTCTTTCTGGCATTTAACATTGCCTCATCACAAAAGCCAGCATGTTCTAAACTGGGTCAATAAATGTCACACAAGGTAAAAAGTTGGGGCAGGAAATTCAGAGCTCAAATACTTTTGCAAAACCTTAGGTTTAAGAATGGTAGGTTTATTTACTGTAGAACTTCTCACAGCTTTTGATATCTAAGGTGACACTAGGAGGAGGCTCGATAGTATTGATCACATTTTCCAAATGTTTCTGATCACCGAGCAATGTCTTGACAGAACATCTCTTAGTGCTTCTGAGCTTATTTTGAGAATATGCTGTCCAGATTTAATTTAAAGATACATGGACTTTTGTTTATTATTTAAAATTATAAAGTTTGCCCGGCCAGTGTGGCTCAGTGGTTGAGTGTTGACCCATGAACCAGGAGATCACAGTTCAATTCTGGGTCAGGGCACATGCCTGGGTTTCCACCATGATTCCCAGTAGGGGGCGTGCAGGAGGTAGCCAATTGATGATTCTCTCTCATCAGTAACGTTTCTAATTCTCTCCCCCCTCTTCCTTCCTCTCTCTGAAATCAATGAAAAATATATTTTAAAAAAGAAAAATTATAAAAATTTAAAAAGTGATTGGCTCCATATGACTCTCCTGGGAGGAACCACCAATGCTTAGGGGACCTTCTTGGGACTGAGTCTTCTTCAATGGGGATTTTGGAGCTTCCATCTGGCTGCACTGACTCTTTATACAACAACCCCAAACCAGCTGTGAAAAACAACAGATTGCCAGCAACCTCACCACCACAGAAGCCAATAAGAAAAGTGATTCCTGTTTCTCCACCTCACTATAGTCAGAGAGCAGATGTGCCCTAGTCTAGTCTGCCCAGAGGAGATGGAGAGAGCTTTGAACCAAAGAGGAGATGGTTAACAAGACCAGATGGATTTAACAAACAGAAGTGACTGAAGAGTTATGGGATAGAATGAACATCGGTCAGGGAGCTTGCTGCCTAGGGAGAGCTGACTTGAACAGAGTTGGTAGTAGTCATCTGAAAGATTAAAATAGGTCCATGTTTTTACTTCAACAAGTTGAGTGTCTGCAATTAAACTGGTTAAGTAGCGGGGTCAGCCTTGTCGGAGCACAGACAGGGAAACTGAGAAGAGGAGGCATAGCAAGGAGATCGATATATTGTGCCTGGGTTACCAGGAGAGTCTTTAGAACAGCGGTAGTAATTGAGGTGGCAGCCTAGGGCCAAATAAGAAAAAGGGGACTTTGCAGGCTGAGGTAACTGCCTGCTCAGGGGCATGAGGGTTGGACAGAGCATGGCTTATTCTGCAAACCATGAATGGTTTGGCACAGTGGGGGCACAGGGCCAGGGTGTGTTGGTGGGGTACACTGTGGGTTGAAGAGGTGGGCTGGTGTTGGTTTGGGAAGTACTTCCATAGCATTTCAACCATCGAAGATTTTAGTCAGAGGACTAATATGATCAGGTTTGCATTTGGGAGAAACAGTTCCATGACTGTAGGGTAAGCTTTGAAAGGGAGCAGGGTGGAAGGGGAGAGCACAGTAGACACAAAATATTTGAGTGGTTTCCATAGCACCAAACAGTCAAGTGTCTGGGAGAAGAGCAAGAAAGAAGGGATGAGGATTACTCTCAAGAGTAAAACAACCAGAGTAGATGGCATGCCTTCATCTGCCCCCTCAATCATTATTCGTTTGCATGAATACAAAAGCAGTATCTCTTTTCTCTCCTTGCCCCAAAGACCTTCCCTAGGATTGACAGTCAGAATTGTGTTGATTAGAAGCACCTGAAATAGTTCGGGTAACTATAATTTAAGTTGGTCTCATCCGCTTTACAATAACATGAGTGGGTCTTTTGCTGCAACGTCTCGGTTTGCTACTTTGGTGGCACCAAGATTAGCAGCAGAGTTCTGCAGAAAAAGAGGAATTTTTTCCCTGTCTTCAGTTCTGATAAATACTGTGCTCTCTGAAAGAAAGGGTCACATGTGGGCCTTCTAGCAATGTAGACTGAGTTGCCATCTGATTAGATTAAGTTTGGACCCTGAATAGGTCCGTGACTACTCTGGTGGGACCTCAGGAAACCCTATGCCTGTGCTGCGACAGTGAGTGGCCAGCTTCTCAGCAGGTTTGTTTAGTTGTGCAGAGCCCCGTGACTGCGGCCAAAGAAATTCTACCTGCCAATCACAGGCTGAGTTATTGACGTGGACAGCTCTGGGAGATGCAGGCAGAAGGTACACCATTAACTGCTCTGGTGAAGACCTGGGAAAGATGTTTGCTCTCTCCCTTTCTCTCCAAAAAGAACACATATAAAATCAGATTTTTAGAAAACATATTTCAAGACATCAGCTCCAGACTGAAAGATTCGAATGGTACCTTCTTTCACGAGTCCCTCTGTCTAGACTAGATGTTATCAAGCTAATTGTCTCATATCTGAATAAGCTTTTACAGAGTCCTGGCTCTGAATAGGAGGGTTTTCAAGGACCTCAGTTTCATTACTGTTTAGGTCAGGCAAGGGCAAATCAGCATGATGTCATGGTGTCCATCGAGGTTAGACAAGAAAGGAAGCCGTTTAGACAATAGGAAAATAGCATCCAGTGGAGTGAAAACTTCCTTCAGCAGAATGTTCAGAGATCAGCATGTTTTCCGCCTGGGACAGTCTGGGTGCTAAGATGACGAGTCAACTCAGGTTAAACACCTTTCTCAAATATATTAGTACTAATATATAGTTCATGTACAGTCTACAGGCCATAATTTATTCCTTTTTCATGACAGAGTTTGCATTGTCTGGGGGTTGTCATTAAGACCATTGTACAGCCCTGAAGAAAAGCATTTCCTTGAATCTGTACCTACCCCTGCAGGCTGGAAGTCACGTGTGCTTTTCACAATAATGTCCTAATTCCAAGAGAATGATTTTCTCATTTGCCTCTCATGTCCTCCCATTCTTTTTCTTCCATGTGTCCTAATATTTTGCTTGCTCAACTTTATCCTTTTATTAACAATAATTTATTATATAGTTATATATGTTTATTAAACATATTTAATGTATAATAATTTGTTTTATTTAACATTTCCATAATTGTGTTTATTTCTATAACAAATACTTATTATAGTAAGAAAATAATACAGATATCATTGAAGATCCCCATTTCTGATGAATCTAAGCATTTTCCTTTTGAACTACTAGTAAAAGTTGGCCCATTGCTCCAGGGTACTACACACTAATTTCCTTTTAATAGTGCCGTTGAAATACTATCTTGGGCTCTGAAGACAGATTACCTGGTTTCAAATCCAGGCTCCAGTACCTACTAGCTGTGACCTCTCTGTGCTTTGGTGTTCTTATCTCTAAAATAGGACCATAATGAAGATTATATGAATTAATAGAGAATAGTGAGGGGCTCTTTTCCTGGTGGAGCCTCTAAGCATGGCATCCCAAACCTGGGTGAAAGGTTGAATTATCTGGGGAGATATTTTAAAGGACAGATTCTGACTCAGTCCATGAGGAAAGGGGCCATTGCAGCTGATTCATGCAGTAGCATTTAAGAACCACAACTTAAAATTAAAATTTTGGCTCCTACACACATGAGCTTTCCCTATCATGTGTTGTCTCAAAATGGCAAGACTCAGATTTTGTAGATTTTGATTGATTTGCCTACTAATGGTGGATCTGTCTGGAGCTGCCCATCTTCTTACTTACTAGACTGGATTCAGATAATGAATTTGTGGTCACTTCTCAGGGTCTGTCTGTGACTTCTACTCTTGGAAAAAATTATCAGCTACATGAGGGCTGTTTGCTATGGTGGGAGGTAATATCTTTCAGGCACTGTACGTGTGTGCAGCTGAACCTAGCTTCAGGGCTCACAGAGTCTGAGAACTCTCAGGGACTTGTTTATATAATGTAGTTTACATAGAAGAAAATGGAAGGCTGTCTTCTAGCTATAAGCATAGGAGTCATGCTAAAAGCCAATCACTAACAGTGGTGTGGAAAGTCAGCCTAGTTTCCTGGATGCTTGACCTGTGGGCAGAAGAGCAAAGACAGCCTTCTTCTTTCTTCATCTACTCGCTGGATCCAAAGCTTCTTCAGCTCTATTCCAGAAAAAGTCCTGAGGCAATGGAATGAGTTGACAACCCAGGAACAAGGTTGAGGAGTAAAACTAAGATGCAGAAGCTTTGAGAACATTGGGAGACAGTGGATGGGGGAAGACAAAGGAGGGACATTTACAGAGAAAAGGAGTCCCTCAAGAGGTCAGGAACTGGGAACAGTGGGCTTTGCATCCGGAGTGGAGAACTAAGACTGTGCCCAATAAGAAGGGGCAGACTAATGTGCTCAAGTAGCCACTTCTGATTTTCTGCTGAAGGTAGATTTTTGTGAGGAACATTTCATGGAAGTCACAGAGAACATGATTGATGGAAAGATGTCAACAGACACAGTACAGGAACATGAAGTTTCTTAATGATACAATGATAAGGGATAAAGAAAGATCTGGAGTGAGGAACAGCAGAAGACACGGTGGCATGCTCCTAGGCTGTGGTACAGACTCTGGCAATGATGCATAGCCACTGATGAAGCCACCCAGGTGGAGCAACGATTTAACTAGATGAGATGCTCACCTTGCCCATTCTTACAAGTATTTTTATTACCTTCTGGAGTCCTTCATAACTCCCTGAATTATGGAGTTCTTAAGTTCTTCATAACTTACTCATTAAGTAAGTAATTAATGCAAAACAAGTGCAGCACATTTCTATTGTCTCCTGCAAGATAATTAAGCAAAGACCAGTCCTCCCAGAGCATCCTGCCACTGGCCAAAGTTTCAGGACTATTGGCAATCTAGCCCCAGAAATGTAATCATTGGCTTGTATCTGAAGTCAGGCATGGTTCTGCACATATTCAGACTCCTTGTGTGTAATTAAATGACAATGACAGTAAAGGGCTTTTTTGTTGTTTTGTTTAGTTTTTTTGTACAAGACTGTGGTACATCTCATTTTTTCTGTCTTTAAAAAACATTAAGGTATAATTTACATATAGCAAAATATACCATTTTCAAAGTACAGTTATATGAGTTTTAACAAATGCATATAATCGGAGTAATTGCCACCACACTCGAGACAAAGAACAGCTGCATCACCCTCCCCAAAATTCCTATTCCCCTTTGCAGTTAATTCCTCCCCTGACCTCTGGTCCCTGACAATCACTGATCTGTTTTTATCCCAATGACGTTGTCAAATAAATGGAATCATATACTTGTAGCCTCTTGCATCTGGCCTCTTTGATTCAGCATAATGTACTGGAGATCCATGCATGTTGGTGTGTGTGTTAGTGTGTCACTCATTCGCAACAGACACATGAAAAGATGTGCAACATCGCCAACTTTCAAGAAAATGCAAATCAAAATCACAATAAGATGTCACCTCACACCTGTCAGAATGGCTATTATCAAAAACACAGCACAGAATAAGTGTTGGTGAGGCTGTGGAGAAAAGGAATCCTCATGCACTGTGGGTTCCTCTAAAATGAAAAACAGGCCTGGCCAGAGTGGCTCAGTTGGTCCTGTGTACCAAGAGGTTGCTGGTTCTATTCCAGATCAGGGCAGATGCTCCAGTTTCAGGCTCAATCCCCAGTAGGGGTGCGTGTAGGAGGGAGCCATTGGTGTTGCTCTCACATGGATGTTTTTCTCTTTTCCCTTTCTCTCTTTTCTGCCCAGAAGAGATGAAAACAACCCCAAGATTACAGTGTTATTGCCGTCTGGGACATGAACCAGATTTGTATTTTTTTTTTCATTTTTTAAATTAAGGTATTATATGTGTACATATCTTACCATTGCCCCCCCACCCCACTCCCATACATGCCCTCACCCCCCAGAGTTTTGTGTCCATTGGTTATGCTTATATGCATGCATACAAGTCCTTCAGTTGATCTCTTATCTCCCCCACCTCTCCCTAAACTTCCCGCTGTAATTTGACATTCTGTTTGATGCTTTACTATCTCTGTATCTATCTTTTTGTTCAACAGTTTATAATTTTCATTATTCAGATTTGTATTTGAATTACAAGTTTTATTCAAGCATTCCTTTTTGTTTTTATAAATACTTCCACCTTTCTAATTATTTTTGCACCATCTTGCTGGTTCCCTCATTAATGAGTTAAAAAGCCTTGGACATGTGCTCACTTTATAGTTGAATGAGTCATGCTTTTAACTGCACAGCTGACAACAGTTAGCAGAGTGCTTTCCTCACAGTAAGTGTCCAGTAAATTTTAGCTCTTAGTCTCATCCAACTTTTTTTCATTCTTCCAAGTCTAGGCATGGGAAACAATATAAAATGGGGTATATTTAATAACAGCTTTCCAATTAATTTTTGTTTTATTTCATCAATGTTAAGATGAGATTGCTTAACAGAATAATACTGTTTTAATAATTGAGTAATTGCCACCACACTCAATACTGTTAATTATGTACTATGTTTATCAAGACAAGCTTTTATTATAGGTCGGCATTGAGACTTTTCTTTATTGGGAAGTTGTGTTTTTAGAGGCAGGAGTGGATAATCCTATAAATTTGCCTTACAATGTTCTTCCAGGTCCATCTATTTAAGATCCAGAGACACAGATCCAGAGACATGGGTGCATGGAACAGAATGCGGAATCTCAGAGGGAAGGCGGGGGAAGATGGGGGATGGGAAGAGATCAACCAAAGAACTTGTATGCATATATGCATAACCCATGGACACAGAATATAGGGTGATGAAGGCCTGGGTTGGGGGGTGGGGGTGGGCTAGAAGGGATCAATGGGGGAAAAAGAGGGACATATGTAATACCTTCAACAATAAAGATTTAAAAAAAAAAAGTGTGGTAGAGGAGCCTGCACTCAGAGAAGGAGAAATAGGTTAGAGTTGATATGTTTTGGTCATGTTACCCAGAGTGAGGTAGGGGATACTGCTGCTTATTAGAGTTATGGAAGAGGGAGGAGACAGGGGATATACTGAGGTAACCATAAAAACATAGCTGTATGACTTTTTATCATTCTAAAAGCATTTTCACATACATTATCTCATTTGGCTGTCCAAGTAATCCGGTAAAATGCATTCTTTCATTTATTAGAAAAGGAAATAGAGCGATGAAGGGTTCAAGGTCACTCGATGAGTTAATTAGTGACAGAGCTGAGAGCATCTCATCCTGAAATTTCCAAGGTTGGACATTAGTGCTTCCTTTTAAGCGTCTGTCAGCAAGAGAGCTGGTGATTAGCAGCAAAATGAATACTTACAAGGTGTAGGAAAAAAACTACAGCACGTTGGCTAAGATGTTCTACTTTGTTATATGTTTGTATTTACTCCCAATTCTGAAAGGAAGACAATTTGGGGGCCTCATCAATGTGGGCTTTTCCTTTATTGGGAAGTTGTAGGTAAGCAGCAGGAGTGGATGCTCCTGTAAGGTTGGTGCATCTGTGTTAGTGTTTGTAGAGAAGCATGGAGCCTGGGCAGGAGGCGTGGGCTAGACCTTGGGATGCCTGGATTAGCACACTGCAAACCAGTGTGTGTATGTGTAGGGGGGTATTCTGGCGCTGTGGGGAGGAAGGCGGAACAGAGCACAGTCTGAAAACAGCTATCCTATCTACCCAGAGCCTTGGAGCTCTGAAATATCCCAGGTAAAGAGAGCTGGCAGGTCTGGGGGTCTGGATGTAAAAGTAATTTTTCTCCTTCTTAGAATAAAAAAAATGGGGTAAGAAGGTAGGTTCAGATGTTGAAACAATGAAAAAAACGGATGCTTAGTCTTTCTCTCCGCTTCATATTTTCTGATACTTTCTGTCTCTTATCCAATATGATTAAGACAGTGTTCCTTCCTGCTTCACATGGTAATTACAGAGTCTGGCTCCCCTCTTCCCCTCAGCTGAGCCAGGCCATTTATAAACATCAGGTTAGGCTGGAAGCTTTCTCGCATCTCCTTTGTTGCTAGTTCCTCAGAGAGAGAGAGAGAGAGAGAGAGAGAGAGAGAGAGAGAGAGAGAGAGAGAGAGAGAGAGAGAGAGAGAGAGGAAGAGAGAATAAAAAAAGCTGAGCCTTGGTAATAATTCCGGGGGCTGAAGCCTAATTCTATAGCAATCACCCTCTGTTAATTTGCATCTTACTGCTTTGGTGAAGTCCCCGCTGACCATCAGAGTCCCCAGCTCTTTTTAGCACAAAATTTATCCGTATGTGTATGTACAGTAACTGGGTGGGCATTTGGGTATCATTACACCAGGCATATAATAAAGAGTTCAGACTCAGAGTGCACAGAAAAATGGGTCTCTCTGGACATAGCACAAATAAACTGCAAGCCTAAAGGGAATGGAAAAGAAAATCTTTTTCCAGAACATTTGCATCTATTAATGAGCACTTCAGGCCATGTACCCAGTAACTTCGCATTTATTACAGCCCTCGTTGTGTTCCCAGAATCCATTTAGATGACATCCCTTATGCTCTCCTCTCCCCTCCCCATGAAAACAGACTCTCCTAGAAAATGAAAGGGGCTTTGACAACCCCAGGGCTCAGTGGCATGTTTTCCTTACCTAGGACCCAGTGGCAGGGGCTTCCACAGGGCACGGGGGCACAGGCCTGTTATTGCACAGGGGAGGGAAGGCTTCCTTCTGGCTTGCTACCCTCTGGAGGGAGTAACATTAGCACTTGACTTGTCTCCCAGCTGGTGGACAGGCTCTGTGGTCATTCACCAGGGAAGTTCCAGCTTCCGCGTGGCTCTGGCCTCAACAGGGAGCCAGGCCAGGGATGGAGGCCAGCCAGGGGATGGAGACCATCTCAGCACTGGCACTCACAGGGCTGCGCAGGCCCTACGTGCTGAGTGTGAGCGCGCTCTGGGGGATATTTTATACACAGAAAAATAGGTATGCTTGCATCCTTCTACTTAACAGGAAAACAAGGATTTTCTGAGAGAATTTCTGCTTTCCTTTTTCCTCCCAGCCCTGAAATGCCCGTCCTCTGCCTTCTCCACAAGCCTCAGTGGGGTCTTTATTTCATTCACTTTCTGAATGAAGTCAACATTCTGCAGATCTTCTTGCCCATTTTTGTTAGTCCTCCAATCATTGTCCAGGGAGGAGGAGCACATTTCTAACACGATACATATTGCATGATGAGGGTGCCTTAAAGGCATTCTCATGCTCTTTTCAAGTGGATCTCAAGCCAGTGACTGTGAGCTGTGTAAACACAGCATCTCCCATACTACCCACATCTCCCATACTACCCACATCATTTAAAAAAAAAAAAAAAAAAAAAAAAAAAGAAAAGGAAAAAAAATGGCAGGGAAAGTGGTGGTGGTTGTGATGTGATGGTGATTGCATTCATCATCCCAGCAGATGGCACACAGGAATGAGGTGATAAACTGGGTGCAGTGATAGGGAGTGAGTAATATTCTATAGAATGTGTGTTCCTGGTAGCTTTTCTAAAAAAAAAAATTAAAAAAAATCAATGTTGCCCTTCAAATATCATATCATCCTCTCATCCACTCTGAAATTCCACAAATAGTGGCTTTCATTCCTTTGATTAGGGCATCCTGACCATTATTTAAAAACTCCCAGGGAATATATGCATGAAGCTTCCCCAGTCATCTCCACTTTAGTGTAAAAAAGCATTTGGACTTTTCCTAAAAGTAAATGTAGCCCAGCTGAGTGTGGCTCGGCGATTGAGTGTCGACCCAGGAATCAGGAGGTTACCGGTCCGATTCCCAGTCAGGGAATATGCCCCGGGTTGTGGGCTCCATTCCAAGTTGGTGGTGTGCAAGAGGCAGCCGATCAATGATTCTCTCTCATCATTGATGTTTCTCTCTCTCTCTTCCTCTCCCTTTCTTAAATTAATAAAAATATATTTTTAAAAAAGAGTAAATGTATATTTGTATTCACAATCTTAGAACCCCAGGTTCTAAGGCACTTTTTTGTCTCTTGATGGGTAGCAAGAACTAAGAGATGCCTGGTGAGGTTAAAATATTTCATCTGAGAAAGACATTAGAAGAAATTCCTGGGCCAAGGAGAGCTGGAGAAGAGTTTGGAATAGGGGGAAAGAATCAGAGGAAGATGAAGATTTGTATGGAATGTTTAGAAGAGAAGAGAGATCTGGCGGCAGGGAGGGAGGGTATAGAAATTGCTAGGAAGAGGACCGAAGGTGGATGAGATGAGTTTTCCATGAAGTTCTCACCAGCACAGTCCCCTTCTAAGTCCCTGGGACCCAAGCACTGCATCTACATGCTCATTTTATGTTCTTCTTCACACAGAGCACCCTTCCCCCAAACTGTATAAACTTAAGACCTAATAAATCTGAATCTTGAGTGGATTTAAAGAGAAATACTGTAAATGAGTGATGTTAAGAAAAATTTTCCAAACCCCGAAAGGCAAAATGACTTCCTTGTCATGCTAGGGCCCTGCCTAATAAGCCTTCCTAAAGGGTCACCTGAATTCAGAAGGGTGTAAAGTTGTCTTTCTAATTTCTACCAACTGTTTATTAGACCATTTTATAATTCCATAAGGGTAGCCTTTAAACTTTTCAGAAAAGTGATCAGATGCAAATTTTTTGCCTGTTGCTATGGACTGGATTGTGTACCCTCCCCAAATCCATACGTTGAAGCCTAACCCCCAATCTATAATAATAAAAGCGTAATATGCTAATTAGACCAGATGACCTTCCGGACGAAGCCAGGGCTGCGAGGGAAGCCAGTGCTGGCAGCCGGGGGAAGGAAGGCCTACACTTGCACAATTCCGTGTATCGGGCCTCTAGTCATACCTAATAAAATGGTAATATGCTAATTACCATCACTCCGCTACGCCCACGATTGGACCAGCGGGAGGCTGGGGGGCGGGACTCCGGGTGGCCGATTGGCTGGCGGTAGGAGTGGGGGGCGGGGACTCGCGAGTCCCCGACCCCCGCTCCTCCCGCCAGCTTAAACGGCGCCGGCCGGCGGTGCTGCGGAAGACGCTGGTGGTGGAACTCGGGGTGGCCTATTGCGTGGCTGCTGGCACCAGTTTTCCGCCAGCAGCAGTTTTCCTCTGGCCACCCGCCCGATCGGAGCGCCTCCTGATCAGAGTTCCTCTCGAGGTGACCGATAGTGCTGGGGGGAGGCGCTCTGATCGGCGGGTGGCCAAAGGAAAACTGCTGCTGGCGGATAACTGGTGCCGGCAGCCAGGTGAAGGAAAAGTCTAATGCACGAAACTTCGTGCAACGGGCTCCTAGTGTGATAATATTTGGAGATAAAACATTTGGCAGATTATTATAGTTAGATGAGTACAGGAGCACAAAGCCCTCAGAATGGGATTAGTACCCTTTTAAGAAAGGACACCAGAGAGTTCTCTCTCTATGTCTCTCTCTGTCACGTGAGGCCACAGGAAAAAGGTGACCATCTACAAATGAGGAAGAGAGGTCTAGCCAGAAACTGGTCATGCTGGCACCCCAGTCTTGACCTTCCAGCCTCCAGAACTTTGAGAAAATAAATATCTGTCATTTAAGGCACCCAGTCTCTGGTATTTTGTGGCAGTCCAAGCTAATTAAGACATGCACAGAGAATAATTTTTGCCTTGTTAAGAAGCAAATTATTTCTCAAAGTAGAAAAGATAACCCTAAATATAATGTGTTTTTTTTCCTATAGTAAATGAATTAATTTTGTATCTAACTACTAGTAATAATTTTACTCCCTCATTCCTTTTTGCTGTCACTAACCATATATAATATTCTCTTATTATCCTTTGACCTGGCTTCCACAACATTTTAATGAGTTAAAAGCTTTGACACATGCTCACTGTGTATTTGTACAAGAACTGTGGTTTTCATTTTGAAAATAATAATTTCGACTGTGAAGAGAATGTTTAGGAACTATGCTACATGTTGGAACCTCTTTGTGAGTTCAGAAGTATTTAAATTACTTTTCGGGAAAACAATCCTAAAATTTATATGGGATCACAAAAGACACCCAATAGCCAAAGCAACCCCAAGGAAGAAGAACAAAGCTGGAGGCATCACACTTCCTGATTTTAAACTATATTATAAAGTTACAGTAATCAAACAGTAGGGTACTAGCATGAAAACAGATATATAAACCAATAAAACAAAATTGAGAACCCAGAAATAAGTCCGTGTATATATGCTCATAATATTTGACAAGAAGCCAAGAATACTCAATGGAGAAAAGGCAGTCTCTTCAATAAATGGTACTGGAAAAATTAGATATTCACATGTTAAAGAATGAAACTAGATTCCTATCTTACACCACTCACAAAAATTAACTTGAAATGGATTAAAGACTTAAATGTAAGTCCTGATACCATAAAACTCCTAGTAGAAAGCATAGAGAAAAAGCTCCTTGGTAATGATTTCTTTTGGCTATTATACGTAAAATGCACAAGCAACAAAATAAAAAATTAATAAGTGTAACTACATCAAATTAAAACACTTCTGCACAGCAAAAGGAACAATCAACAAAATGAGAAGCCAATTGATAGAATGGGAGAAAATATTTGTAAATCATTATCTGATTATGGTTAATGTACAAAATATATAAAGAACTATCAATGCAATAACAAAAAAACTAATTAAAAATGAGCAAAGGACATGAATAGACATTTTCTTAAGGAAGATATTAAAACGGCCAATAGATACATGAAAAGGTGCTCAACATCACTAATAATCAGGAAAATGTAAATCAAAACACAATAAGATATCATCTCACACCTGTTAGAATGGCTGCATCAAAAAGGCAAAAGATAAATGCTGACAAGGATCCTAATCTTGAAGATATAGCTGCACCCTCATGTTCACTGCAGCATTAATTATAATAGCTATAACATAAAAACAGTGTCCTCGTGTACATCAATCGATAAAAGGATAAAAATGTCACACACACACACACACACACACACACACACACACACACACGTTAAGCCATAAAAAAGGAAAAAGCCTGCCATTTGCAACAATGATAAGTCAGACAGAGAAAGACAAATAATGTATGATCTCACTTCTATATGGAATCTAGGGAAAAAACACACCAAACTCATAGAAAAAAGATATGATTTGTGTTTGCCAAGGTAGGGTTGGGGATTGGGAGAAATGGGGAAGGTGGTCAAAAGGTACAAACTTACACTTGTAAAATAAATAAGTCTTGGGGATGTAATATACATATCTTATCTAATAAAAGAGTAATATGCAAATTGACCATCACTCCAACACACAAGATGGCTGCCCCCATGTGGACACAAGATGGCTGCCACAAGATGGCCAGCAGGGGAGGGCAGTTGGTAGGGACCAGGTCTGCAAGGGAGGGCAGTTGGAGGTGATCAAGCCTGCAGGGGAGGGCAGTTAGGGGTGACCAGACTGGCAGAGGAGGAAAGTTGGGGGTGACCGGGCCTGCAGGGAAGGGCAGTTGGAGGGCACCCAGGCCTGAAGGGGAGAGCAGTTGGGGGGAACCAGGCCTGCAGGGGAGGGCACTTAGGGGTGACCAGGCCCACAGTGGAGGGCAGTTAGGGGTGACCAGGCCTGCAGGGGAGGGCAGTTAAGGACAAACAGGCTGGCAGGGGAGCAGTTAGGCATCAATCAGGCTGGCAGGGGAGTGGTTAGGGGGTGATCAGGCTGACAGGTTAGGGGCAATCAGGAAGGCAAGCAGGCGAGCAGTTGGGAGCCAGCAGTCCTGGATTGTGAGAGGGATGTTCGACTGCCCATCCGGGATTGGGCCTAAACGGGCAGTTGGACATCCCCTCAAGGGGTCCCAGATTGGAGAGGGTGCAGGCTGGGCTGAGGGACACCCCCTCCACCCCGTGCATGAATTTCATGCACCGGGCCTCTAGTGGTGATTACAGTTAACAATACTGTATTGTGTATTTGAAAGTTGCTAAGATAGTAAGTAGATACTAAACGTTCCCATCACAAGGAAAAACAAATGTTGGTAACTGTATGAGGTGATGAATGTTAACTAAATTTGTAGTAGTCATTTTGTAAGATGTAGGTGTGTTATTATGCTGTACACCGTAAACTTATACAATGTTGTATGTTAATTCTATCTCAATAAAACTGGAGGAAAAATTACTTTTGGATGTTAGACTGTGATTTCTTTTGAACGCAATACAACATTGGCACTAGCCATTAGGTAATTCAATTATCCTAGGGCTTCTCCAGATTATGTCAAATCTGACTTTAGATTAATATCTGAGAACCACCATCCTTCAGAAAATATTTATTGGACACTTAATATATGGCCAAATACTGCTTTAATTACCAAGAACAACATAGTGAACTAAATAAGTAATCATTCCTGTTCTGTCCTCATGAACAATATATTCTATTGGGGAACACATGCAATAAACAAATAAATACCCTATGCTGGATGGTGATTAGGTGTTGGAAAAAAATTAAAGCAAAGAGGGACAGAAAGTGGCAGAACAGAGGATGAGGAGGTACGTTGAAATATTAAGTACAGAGGTCTCTGGGAATATGACTTCAACGCTATTGGAGTTGAACAATGTTTGGTATTGGGGAAGTACAAGCAGATGTCAGGAGGAAGAACATGCCAGGCAGAGGAAATGGCAAGTACAAAGGCCTTGAGGACGGAACATGTTTGGTATATTTGCGGACTAGCAGGGAGGCCACTGTGTGCCATGAGCGAAGGAGAGGGTGGTAGGACAGAGGTCAGAGAAGAATGGGGGGAAGGCACAGGTCATGCTCTAGGGCCTGGTCAGCCATTTTGAGGATTTAGGTTGTGCTTTGAGTGAAATGGGTACTTTTGGGAGGATATTTGGAGGAGAAGCTTTGACATGTGATGTTTGAAATGAGTCACTTTGGCCGTTGTATTGAGACTTGACTGGGGGAGCGGCAATGAGGAAAGCAGAGAGACCAATTAGGAAGCTGTTGCAATAATTCAGGCCAAAAATACTGGCAGCTTGGACCATGGTAGAAATAACTGGAGTGATGAGAAGTGGTTTAATTCTGATATATATTGACAACTGAGCCAACAATTTTGCTGATGGATCAGATGTAGGGTGTGAGGGTAAAACAAAGACAGATAGATGACTCTATGGTTCTCGGCTTGAGTAATTGGAAGGATAAAATTGCATTTACTGAGCTGGAAGAGCCTTAGGAGGAACCATTTGAAGGTAAGATGCTCCATTTTGAACTTGTTAAATATGAGATGCCTATTATTGACCAAGAACAGATGTTCAACAAGCAGTTGGCATTTATAAGAGTGGAATTCAGGTGAGAGATCTTTGCTAGAAATAGAAAATTGGGATTCATCTAGTAGGCAAAGATGGTATTAAAAGCTGTGAGATAAAATGAGCTCAGTAAGAGGTTAAGTATAGTCAGAGAAGAGAAGAGGCCCAAAGTCTGAGCCCTGAAGTACCTCACCTTGTAGAGGTCTATAAGATAACAAAAAACCACCAAAGGACTCTGAGGAGGAATAACCAATGATAGAGGAGAGAAACCAGGAAAGTGGGGAATCCTACAAGTCCTACAAAAAATCCTACAAATCCTACAAAAAATAGTGCTTCAAGAAGAAGGGAATGCTCAGCTATGAAATGCTGCCTATTGATCAAATAAAAGGAATGCTGAGAACTGACCACTGGACTTGGCAATGGATGTCTCTGGTGGTGCTGATGAGAGCAGAGTTGTTAGAGTGGTGAAATCCTGATAGGGGTGACTTTAACAGAGCATGGGAGGAGAGAGTTCAGAGACAATGAAGAAAAACAACTCAAGAGATCTTATTGTAAAAGGGAGCAGAGGAATAGGTTAATGGCTGGAGGGTGGTGTGGGATCAAAATAGGGATTTTCTTTGTAACATGGTAAGACAGAGAAGCTATGCAAACATGAATCTGTAATATGTGATCCATTGGGTTTAACTAGGATGCGGGTTGCCACATGAGTATGATGGAGTGAGAGATGAGAGTGTGAGGGGGTGATAATGATGAGCTCTGGAATCTGAGCTAGATAAGAAAAGAATGAGGGTTTGGGGTTTGGAGGCATAGAGAAAAGGTGGTAGAATCAACAGCTTGTAGATGTGCTAAATAACTGTTAGAATTTTGAAGTAGGAGAATAAGCTGGAAGGTCCGCAGATGATGACTGACTGGAGAAGGGGGTCGTTGTTGATAGTAATGACAAGGGGACAGCTGAGGCAGAGAAGGACATACCCACGGGAGTGGACAGCTCAAGCAGGGGCAGAAAGGACCACTGGAAGACTGAGAGCTGGGTAGGCAGGATGCAGCTACTGAGCCAGTATGTACCTTGATGCTTTACTGAAGTGTTTACAGCTGGTGTCTGTGAATGACCAGTGCCTTTGCTCTATCCGTTGTTATATAATGTGGATATTATTCCTAAATCCAAGGAATTAAGAGGCTCACCATCATGGTGAACCTTGATATCCCCAAGAATTGTGACAGGAGTATTTGGCGACTGTGGCAGTGGGCTAAGAGCCTTAAGGAATGAGGATCTGTAATGATTGCACATCAGAATCTTAGATAGGAGGAGGAAAACAAGCCTTCCTCCATCTGTCCTAGCCCTGAGCCCCGAGGACGTTCTTGAGAAAGGGTGAGCCAAGGGCTACAGCGGGAAAACCAAAGGAGAAGGATTTTTGGATGAGAAAAAGGCCCCAAATAACATACAATCAGAAACAAATTTCACCAGCTTCACAATTTAACTTTGAATCAGCACAACCAATCATTTTTGTCTGTAAACTAAGTTACATCTTGTGGCAGTTAAATTCATACCTGGGTATAATTCATCCCAGAATCCTCAGTGAGAACACGAGTCAGACAGAAAACATAACCAAACTCCGTAGCCCAGCAAAAAGGACCTGTTTTCTTCTGCTTGTGTTGTCATCTTGATTAATTTCTTCCTCCCTTTCTCATCCTGCCTCGTTTATCGGTCAGAGCCAGGATAAGCAATATCTAAGAGTATTCAAGGTTCTTCTGATTCTGCTTTCCTTTACGATAACAATTGGGCCCTGGAACCATTTTCAGGCAGGCACATCCTGCTGGGTAGAAGATCCAGAGCTCTGGGCAGGAGGAAGTTCTCCCAGGTGAAAGAGCTAATCACAGACCAGGCCCGCCCTCTGCTCATCCACCTTGAGGCTGCTTCCCAAGGCTGTGGTCTCTCTGCCTGTCACGAAGCAGCCTCGCCAGAGGCAGTGGCTTTCACCACAGGTGACTCAGCTCCCTGGGTATGGTGACGAGACTGTCTGCGACTAAGTAACACACGTAGAGGAAGCTGATCATTTCTACAAAGGCCTCTCCTACCCATAATCCATGGTCACCGCCCTAAATACAAATGGTACCTGCCCTCCCCCATCCTTTTGTACCCAAACTTCTATCCTGTGTTATTCTCTCTCATCTTCAGCTTTTTTGCACCCTTCTTCTGCTCCTCCCACTCTCAACCCCTCTCTCCCTTGAGCCTTTCCATCAGGCCCTCTGAAGCCACCATTCCGCCGAAAAGAAACCCTTCAACATTTTCTCCTTCCCACCCCCATGAATTAAAGCCTACCTTCTCCCAGCAGTGCACGTCCTCTTGTTCCCTTTCCAGTGGAGGCTGCCACTGTCCCTAGACAGGAGCCAGGTGTCGGGGTCAGGAGTCTCCCAACTCCCTGGTGCAGTTTTTCCACCATGTGTAAACTCCAGCAAAGTTTAGGCCACGTGACTGTACCATTTTAGCTGGGGTAGTCATCGTCTGGAAATGCTGGACATCAGAGGATCCTTCCAGCTCTCTCACTGCACCTACTCTTCAAGGGATTACCAGGACCAAGATTCCTTTTTCTCCTAATTCAGTGGTTGTCAAACTTTAACAAGCATCAGAATCACCTGGAGGACTTGCTAAGCTACACATAGCTGAATCCCAACTCCAGAATTTCTGACTCAAGGGATGTAGTTCAAGACTGCTGCTAATGCGGTGGGCTTGAGGATCATACTTTGAGGACTATTGTCCTGGTGTATGTGCCCAGTGGCTTCCCAATTCTCTTCATGTTTGAATTACCTAGGGATCTTCAGAGAGTATGAATGTCTGTGCCTGTGTCCCATGCCCCTGGATTGCTATTTAATTCACCTGAAATGTGGCTTGGGCTTTGCAGTTCTTAAGAGATCCTCAGGTGATTCTATGTACCGATAAGTTTGAAAACCACTTCTATCAATACCTTCTCACCTCTCGTTCTCTCCTACTCATCCTGGAAGATATGGTTAATCACCCAAACTGTACCTCCCACCTGGATATACCTCTGTATCCTTGTGTCAGCCTCCTCCCCCAGGAAACCTCAAACCTGTGTCAACCCAAGTTCTCATTGCTCTTAAATATTAGCCATCAAGTGTCGCTGGAGAAAGCCACATAGCCTTATCATTCTATGACTCATCCTAGTGTGCTCATTCATCAGCCTTCTAGCTTATCTTTGGTTCTCTCTAGAATCCATCTCCCTCACTGACAATCCCAAAACTTCTCGGTTCTAATTCCCCTGCTTGAACTCTTCAGATGACCTCATTTCCTTCTTCATCAAGTAATATTGATTCCATCAGGCCTGATCTCTTTCAGTTTTATACTCCACCCAAAATAACGGCTTTATCTGTATCCACACCCTTTCTTCCTTTTTATCCTTTCATCTCATTTCAAGGCCAATGCCTCCATCCTCCCACAGGAGTTGCCACACTTAGCTGGCACTTAGCATAATGAATTATGTGCTCTTTCCATACCCCTGCAACCATCCTCTCTCTGCTGGCTCTGCTTCAACTCTTAATCCCTCTAGACTCTGCCTCCCCCTCATTTCCTACTGCTCATTCATGTACAACCGCAGCTCCCATTTGTCAACGCTCGCTGCCCACTGAGGCAGATTCAGGAGGAGGAGTAAATTCTTCCAGATGCCAACTTTAAGGGCTTTTGAATTTGGTATTCAGAATTCTTGTTTCTTTCTTTCTTTTCTTTACCTCCTGTCATGCCACATACGTAGGGACTCTGCTTGCATGCTTAATACTGCACTTTTCTTTATTTCTGGACCGGGACTTCTTTGCTCAGTATGCTAGGCACTAAGGAGGAAGCTGCCTCCAAAGCATAAAGCATTATATTTATCATATTTTTGCTGCCACCATGTAATTACTGCTCAACAAAAGGCAGGCACATAGTTCTGTCAGCACAATGGAGAAATACCAAACCCAAATTCAGCAACACTTTGGGAAAGCAGTTATTAGGGGATTTGAGGGTCTCCTATTCACATGGTGACATCTCCAGCAGAGGCAGGGGGGGGAAAAATGAAGGAAAATGACAAAAACTCACACAGGAAGCACAGTACAGGAAGGAAGTCAACAAGGCAGACAGAAGAGCATCTGTGTAGTTTGTTTTTTCAACTGAGACAATTAAATAAAGCTTGTTCAGGAAGTGTGCTTGCATTTGTACTGTGGCCCAGGTGTCAGGTTGGGTCTCCAGTGCTAGGTGATGTGTAGTCAATTACTTTCATTGTGACTTTCAAAATCCTTAACACTAATTTATAACAGAATACTGTTGTTTTTATTCAAAAGACAAAGTAGGTCAGGAGGAATAACAGGAAAAGGTTTGGTACTAATTTTTCTCATAACATACATTTATTTAATATAATAGTAAACATATTTATATAAAACTAGAGGCCCATTGCATGAAATTTGTGCGGGGGGGGGGGGGGGGTGGCGGTCCCTCACCCCGGCCTGCACCCTTTCCAATCCGGGACCCCTCGGGGATGTCTGACTGTGTCTTGCAATCCGGGACCGCTGGCTCCTAACCTGCCTGCCTGATCTCTCCTAACCCCTCTTCCTGCCTGCCTGATTGCCCCTAACCACCTCTACCTGCCTGATTGCCCCTAACCACCTCTGCCTGTCTGATTGCCCCAACCACCTCTGCTTGCCTGCCTAACCGCCCCTAACTGCTCCCCTACTCGCCTGATTGCCCCTAACTGCTCCTTTGCTAGCCTGATTGCCCCTAACCGCCTCTGCCTCACCCCACACCTGGGACCGAGGATTCCCTCCTCTGGCAGGTCGTAGCACCCAGGACCTGGGCTTCCCTCCCTCTGGCCAGGCACAGTCACCCAGGACCTGAGCTGGCTTCACCTGGGCTGGCCGCAGCCGCAGGGGACTGTGGGTAGGTGGCTTCACCTGGGTCACAGCCGCAGGCACCCGGGACTGCAAGGCAGGTGGCTTGTTCCTCTCCCAGGCCACAGCCTGGCTGGTCCCCATTTCTCTCTTGTGAGCTCATTTGTGCCTGGCTAGTCCCCATCCTCAAACACTCTCCCAGTGTTGAGTGTCTGAGCCGTTAGGGCATGACGGTGTGAGGTGTGATGACCATTTGCATATTAGCTCTTTATTATATAGGACTAGTAGCCCTTTTGCACGAAGATTCGTGCAATAGACCTTCATTCACCTGGCTGCCTGCACCAGTTTTCTGCCGGCACCAGGGACCCAGGCCTTGGCTGTGGCCACCGCCTTCTGCCTTTTTCAGGGTCTGGGCTTGGCCCCGGGCGGTGGCCTTGGGCTCTGCGGCACCCAACATCCTTGCTAAGGATCGAAGGAGCCGACCCCCAGTGGTTTCCTGCGATCCGTGCAGGCTGCCCACTGGTGCCCAAGGCCGGGAAAGCCTCCGCCCCAGGCTTTCCTGGCCTTGGGCTCACCGCACCCAGCATTCCTGCTACCGATCACAGGAGCCAACCCCCAGTGGTTTCCTGCGATCGGTGCAGGCTCCCCGCTGGTGCCCAAGGCCCGGAAAGCCTCGGCCCCTGGGACCGCCGGGAGCGGCGGGAGGGGCGGGATGGGCCCGGCCAAGCCCCCCCAGGTGGCCGATCGACCCGGAAAACCCGGGAGGGGCGGGAGGGGCCGGGCCACGCCCCCCCCGGTGGCCGATCGACCCCCGGGACCCCCGTGCGCAGCAGGAGGGGCGGGATGGGCCCGGCCATGCCCCCCAGGTGGCTGATCGACACCCGGGACCCCCAGGAGGGGCGGGAGGGGCCCGGCCACGCCCCACCGGGTGGCCGATCGCCCCCGGGACCCCCGGGAGGGGCCCGGCCACGCCCCCCGGGGTGCCGATCGCCCCAGGCACCCCGGGGAGCTGCGGCATGGGCCCGGCCACGCCCCCCGTGGTGCCTATCGCCCCAGGCACCCCCGGGAGCGGAGGCATGGGCCCGGCCACGCCCCCCGGGGTGCCGATCTCGCCCCATGCACCCCGGGGAGCGGCGGCATGGGCCCGGCCACGCCCCCCCCGGGTGCCGATCGCCCCAGGCACCCCCGGGAGCGGAGGCATGGGCCCGGCCACTGGGCACCGCCATCTTGATCTTCTCAATGGCGGATATGCCACCCGGAGTCCCGCCCCCAGCCTCCTGCCGGCCCAATCGTGGGCATAGCGGAGGTGCGGTCAATTTGCATGTTTCTCTATTATAAGGTAAGATAATATATTATGCATTTACATTTATCCCCAACTAAATATATATATGTAAAAATTTATATATTGACAATATAAAAAACAGTTGATATCAAAAGCATGGTACTTAAAAGGAAAAATTGCTAAATTGGACCTTAACAAAATTAAACTTTGTACCCCAAAGGACACCATTTAGAAAAGAAAATAATAAGCCACAGACTGAGAAAAAATATTTAGAGATTGTGTCTTTTTTTAAATATATTTTTATATTGATTTCAGAGAGGAAGGGAGAGGAAGAGAGAGAAAGAAACATCAATGATGAGAGAGAATCATTGATCGGCTGCCTCCTGCACACCCCTTACTGGGTATTGAGCCCATAACCCAGGCATGTGCCCTGACTAGGAATTGTTCATGACCTCCTAATTCATAGAGCGACACTCAACCACTGAGCCATGTCAGCAGGGCCAGATTGTGTCTTTGTAAAGGACCTGTATTTACAATTGTGAGATAATCCTATATAATAAAAACCTAATATGCAAATAGACCGAACAGCAGAAAGACTGGTCGCTGTGATGCACACTGACTACCATGGGGCAGACACTCAACGCAGGAGCTGCCTCCAGCCTGCAAGCCCCAGGCCAGCCAAGGCCAGTGGCAGTGGGCCCCCCTCCCCATTGCCCCGCAGAGGGAGGCGACCGGAGGTGGTGGTGGGAGGGCGTGGCTGGCAAGTGGGCAGCGCCAGACCGGCCAAGGGGGGTGCCAGTGGGCCCTCCCCCAGTTACTTCACCAGTCGCCCCACAGATTGGCCCTGATCACTGGACAGGCCTAGGGACCCTCCCCATGCACAAATTTCATGCACCGGGCCTCTGGTAGAAAATAATCATTGTCACTGTCCCCAGTTCCTGACACAGTGCTCCCGAAACCCATAATTTCCTGGGTGATAGGGGCATCTTTGTTCTAATGAGGTGACTCTGGGTGGAATCCAGGATAGCTCCTGAATGGGGGCTGGTCACTGATACACAGCCATGATTAGAAGGGCTGATGCCCAGCTGGTTTGGCTCAGTGGCTGAGCATCAACCTATGAACCAGGAGGTCATGGTTTGATCACTGGTCAGAGCACATATCCGGGTTGCGGGCTCAATCCCCAGTAGGGAGCCTGCAAGAGGCAGCCAATCAATGATTCTCTCTCATCACTGATGTTTCAATCTCTCACACTCTTCCTTCTTCTCTGTAATCAATAAATTCTTTTTTAAAGAAAGGAGCACCTGATTGGTGGCGTTGCTCTTATATCAATCAGGGGCAAAGCAGACATGCAGTCCTTAGTTCATCCTAGCTTGATGGTGTTGGTGGCCAGAGCTGTCTCATGCCTGAGGCACATTTAAAAATTTTTTTAATTTAAAAAAAAGGGGGAGAAGGGCTGAAAATAGTTAGTGATCTATCATTCCTATGTAATGAAACCTCCACAAAACCCCAAAGTTACGGGTTTCAGAGAGCTTCCAGGTTGGCAAGTATGTGTACATTGAGAGGTTGACACACCCCAGATTCATGGGGGCAGAAGCGCCTGCACTTGGGACCCACCCAGACCTCATCCTATGAATCCCTTCATCTGGCTGTTCATCTGTATCCTTTATCGTATCTTTTAATAAACTAGTAAGCATAAATGAGTGTTTCCGAGAATTCTATGAGCCACTGTAGCAAATCAATCTAACCTGAGGAGGGGGGTTGTGGGCACCTCTGATTTGTAGCCAAATCTGACAGAAGTTGTGGGCAACCTGGGGACCTACTACTTGCAATTGGCCTCTGAAGAAGGCAGGGAATGGTCTTGTGGGCCTGCACCTCGCACCTGTGGAATCTGCTGCTATCAACAGGTAGGGAGTGTCAGAATGGAGTTAAACTGTAGGGCACCCAGCTGGTGCTTGAGACTTGCTTATTAGGGGAGGGGGGAGGGGAGGACCCATGCACATGTGGTGACCAGAAGTATCGGAAGTCAAGTGTTTTGTGTGAATAGTAAAAGAAACACAGGATATAGACGGAACTGAGGTTTTTCCCTACAAAAGAAGAGAAAAACTGAGTTTTTTTTAAATAACATATAAAAAACCTCTTACAATTCAATAAGAAAAAGGCAACCCAATATTTTTAAATGGGCAAAAGATTTAAATAGGCATTTCACCAAAGAAGATATATGAATGGAAATAAGAACATGAAAAGATACTCAACATCATTCATCATTAGGGAAATGCAAATTAAAACCGTAATGAGATACCATCCCACGCCCACCAGAATGATTATAATCAACAAGACAGATAGCATCGCATGTTAGTAAGGAGTGGAGAAATTGGAACCTTCGTGCATTGCTGGTACGAATGTAAAGCGATACAGTCATGTTGGAAAACATTTTGGCAGTTTCTTACAAAGTTAAACATAAACTTACCATATGATCCAGCGAATCTACTCCTAGGAATCTTTACGAGAGAAATGAAAACATATGTCCACATAAAGATGCAGATGTGACTGTTCCTAAGAGCATTATTCATAATCACACACACTGGAAACTTTTCCAATACCCATCAACGGGTGAATAGATAAACAAAATATGCTAGACTCATACAATAGAATAACATCCAACAATTAAAATGAAAGAATTACTGATTCGTGCTACAGCAGGGATGAACCCCAAACACATTATCCTAAGTCAAGGGGCCAGGTGAAGAAAACTGCATATTGTGTTTGATTGTATTTATGTGGAGTGTGCCAGAAAGGCAAATTTAGAGACACAGATCAGCGGTTGCCTAGGGCTGGGGGTGAGAGCCGTGATTAACTGTAAATGGGCGTGAGGAAACTTTGAGGAGATAAAAATGCTCTAAAGCTGATTATTTTCATTATAAATTGACCAAACTGCAAAAAAAGTTAATTCATAGTTCTTGAAATTAACAGTAAACCAAATTTCCATTGTTAATTGCTAGAAATAAAACATGAGTAAAGACTTTCAAAAATGGTGTAAGAAATGACCACGCTTCCCCTTACCCCCAGGACCAATCATTTACTACACACAGAGCGAAAAGACCTCAGGGAACTTCAAGTAGTTCACAAGGATGGTCAACACTGTGTTTGACCAGACTGATAAAAGGAACTGGCATTAACACCCAGACAGAAAAGTCTGCATTCCTCTGTTCTCACTTCCCCTTAAAAAAAAGCCAGAGGCCTGGATGAGCCATAAACTGGATCATTATTTTGAATAATGAATTAATTACCTCATGTTTTGCCAGACACCAGTTATTTTTGCCACCATCATATATTAACTATGATTAAAGCTTGTCTTGTTCAGACAACATGGAATAAATTTACGTGTGGTATTTTCTTACCTGGGTTGTACTGAAAGGTGTGGGTGAAGCGCCAGGGCCGCCCTCAACATTTACTGAGCATCTTTCATGCACCAGGCACTCGGGCTTGGGAGCCATGCAACAAAGACACGCAGCCTCTGCGCTCAAGGAGTTGTAAGCAGGCTGGGAAAGAAAGCTAAGCAGTTATTAGCAATCAGAAAAGGATAGGAAGCATTGTAAAATCAAGTGGGAAACCTCAAAAGGTAAGACAAGAAACTGCACTGCAATACCGTTTGAGTTCCTTCCAGGGTGAATATTCTACCATTTTTAGGAGAAAAAATCTGGATAGTTTGTATATAGTCTGTGGCTGAATAACATAAGGGTTTGTTATGTTTCTCTGGCAACTACTTATTGAGTGGTGTGTTGTTGTTGTTTTTTTTTCATTTTTTTGGGTCAGTTTCTTAAATTGCATGAATTACAAAATTGTTTCATTTCTAAGTCAAGAGCTCACCCCAGTGAAGCTGTGCCAAACGTGTGTGTATGCAAGCTGCAACATTTTCTCTCTTTTTTTTCCGATGCGCTCAGTTCTGCAAAATGATAATGCTGATATTATGAGAAGTAAAGTCTTTCTGTTATGATGATGGCAAAGGGCACAAGGCAAATTTCCCAGTACTGTGCATGGGCACATGAGCTGACCTTGGCCTACAAACCAAGCAGAGGTACTTGGCAACTGGTGCTAGGTGCCGTAGTTGAGTTTACAAATAAAACCAGATCTGTTCAGTGAAAGCAGATCACCGCTCTATGTACTGACACTCTTGATCCACACCCATGATTGAGGGAGTGGTCTCAGTGATTCCTTTCCTATTGGAAAGTCACCCTGACTTTTGAATAAACATATGAATTGCACATGTTAATGATGGCAGCCTAGCTTTTTGAAAATTTGCATTCAGTTTATATAGTATGCTGATAGTCTTTAAAATATTAGGAACTTGTGGAGATATGAGTTATTTTTTAACTTAGGGTCAAGATGGAGATTTGGGTATGAAGTGATACAAATTAAAATAATACCTTCCCTTCTGTTCTCTCTTATTCCCATCTCATTGTTCTTATAGACCTCCATAGAAATGGAAGTGCAATATCTTACCTAGGCATTGCTAAATTGATCCTTTGTATGCATGCATGCCCCTGGGGCTGAGGTTCATAGGCACATTCCTACTTTTTCTTTTGCACCTGCACCAGCATGAAGATACTTCCAAAAACGGGACTTTTTCTGCTTCCAAGGCCTAACTCGAATTTGGCCACACCCTGCCTCTGCCTCCTGGCAAAACATACCCTTTACCCATATTCTAAATTACATTTTGAGGTTTAATTTCATCAGAAGCATTATCCTGATTTCCTTTTAGCAATCTTGTCTTGAAATTCAATACCATGCAGAAAATTATAATGTTATCAAAAATGATGCTTATCCAACTACTTAACTCTGGGGAGAAATAAATCAAGTTAGACCTTTATTTCACCTGACATGCCAAAATAAATATAAATGGATAGAAGCATTCAATGTAGTCCATCAAAACATAAAATTATTAGAAAAGAAAAAGCTGAATATATATCTGATTTATGGATAGAAAAGCCCTTTCTAAGGTTGCAATCAATTAAAGAAACCCTATAAGAAAATATGGAATTGACTACATAAACAGCAAAATCTGTCTATAAGTAAAATATTAATAAAATTAAAGAGTAAACAATAAGCTAAGAAAATGTTTGTGAAATATCAATAAGAGTTACTCTGATATTGAGAATTTATTTAAGTCAATAAAAAATAGCAATATTTCTATAAAAAATTAATACCCCAAAGGCATAAACAAGCAATTTATAAAATAACCCAATTTATAAATATTAAAGCTTCAATCTCATTAGAAATAAAAGTAATAAAAAGATCTAAGGAGGTCTTTTTTATTTTTTTTTAAGATTTGACAGTCTGATAGACAATAACATCTCAAGATTGTGGGAGAGTGAAGTGAGAAATGCCTTCTTATGTTTGGTGGGGGGAAAACTGGTAAAAACTTTTGGAAGGCGTTTTGACAATATATAATAAATGCCTTTAAAATATTCATCCTTAGACAGATTAATTCAATTACCAGGAATTTCTATTATGAAACACACACAAATGAATATATGAGAATGTTATGTTATTTACAATAATTTCTAACAATTTTTTGAGGTAATCTTTAAGACCACCATTAGTGAAGCAGTTAAGTAAATTATGAAGCAACCATGTAATGGATTTTTAAAAATATATATATATTTTATTGATTTTTTACAGAGAGGAAGGGAGAGGGATAGAGAGTTAGAAACATCGATGAGAGAGAAACATTGATCAGCTGCCTCCTGCACACCCCCTAATGGGGATGTGCCCGCAACCAAGGTACATGCCCTTGACCGGAATTGAACCTGGGACTTTTCAGTCCACAGGCTGACGCTCTATCCACTGAGCCAAACCGGTTTCAGCCATGTAATGGATTTTAATGCAGTCATTAAAAATTACTTGGGAAATATTTCAAGTGAAACAGAAAATTGTTCCCGATTTCATAATGACTAAAGGAATCTGCAACAGTATAAAATATAGTTCAGCCATGAAAAAATTCATTTTTACAGAGCATGATAAAATATGTAAAATATTAATAACTGTGGGGTTATTATTGATTGTTATTTATTCTTTATACTTTCTGTACTTATAAAATTATCTACCATCACTAGATATCTGTTTGTAATAAGAAACATATATATATATATATGTGTATATATATATATATATATATATATATATATATATACAAAAGGCTAATATGCAGTGTCCCCTCGGGAGTTTGACCGGGAGACCGGGAGTTCGATCGCTCGCTATAACATGTGCTGACCACCAGGGGGTGGTGTGAAATGAAGGAATGCCTCGGCCAGCAGCCGGCAGCCGGGGAAGGGAGGACCCAGCCGGTAGCCAGAAGGCCCCTATTGGCCCTGGTCACCGGCCAGGGCTAGGGACCCTACCCGTGCATGAATTTCATGCACCAGGCCTCTGTTTTTTTCATAATGATACCATAAATATTTGCTTTTTAACATTCTATGATATGACTATCTCAAATTAAAAAGCTTTGCATAGCAAAAGAAACAATCAACCAAATGAAAAGGCAAACTACAGAATGGGAGAAAATATTTGCAAACCATATATCTGGTGAGGGGTTAATATCTAAAATATATAAGAAAGTCATACAACTTAATAGCAAAGAAACAAATAATCTGACTTAAAAATGGACACAGGATCTGAAGAGACATTTTTCCAAAGAAGACACACAAATGGCCAACAGGTACATGAAAAGGTGTTCAACATTACTCATCATCAGGGAAATGCAAATCAAAACCACAATGAGATATCATCCTACATCTGTAAGAATAACTATTATCAAAAAGACAAGACATGCATGCTGATGAGGATGTAGAGAACAGGGAACCCTTGTGCACTGTCGGTGGGAAGGTAAATTGGTATAGCCATTATAGAAAACAATGTGAAAGTTCCTCAAAAAAGTTAAAAATAGAACTACCATATGATCCAGCAATTCGACTTCTGAGTATATGCCCAAAGGAAATGAAATCACTATCTTAAAGAGATACCTGCATCCACATGTTCTTTACAGCATTATTTACAATAAGCAAGATATGGAAACTATCTAGTGTCTGTTGATGTTTGAATGGATAAAGGCAATGTAGTGTGTGTGTGTGTGTGTGTGTGTGTGTGTGTGTGTGTGTATAATTAAATATTATTCAGCTATAAAAAAATAAGAAAATCCTGCCATTTGCACTAAGGATGGAACTCAAGCATATTATGCTAAGTGAAATAAGTCAAACAGAGAAAGACACATACTGTATGATCTCATTTTTATGTAGAATCTAAAAAAGCCCAACTCATAGAAACAAACATCAGAATGATTGGATGGTTGGAGAAATGGGTAAAACTTCAAGTTAGAAGATGAATAAATTCTGGGGATTTAATGTACAGCATGATGACTATAGTTAACAATACTGCATTATATACATACTTGAAAGTTACTAAGAGTGTAGATCTTAAATGTTTTCACCACACACAAAAGAAGATAATTGTAAGGTGATGAAGGTGTTAACTAACCTTAGTGGTAATCATTTTTGCAATATACACATATATTAAATAATCATATTGTACACCTTAAAGTTATACAATGTTATATGTTGATTATATTTCGATAAACTAAAAAAAATCTAACAACTAGAGGCCCAGTGCACAAAATTTGTGCACAGGTACAGTCCCTAGGCCTGGCTGGCAATCAGGGCCGATCAGGTTCCCCACCTCCCAGCCTCCCCGCCTTCTCCTTCCCTCGCTCCCTCAGCACTCTGCTGCCACCGCTGGTTGCCTGCCATGTTCCGTGCCACCCCTTGGTGGTCAGCACGTGTCATAGCCAGCAATCAACTCCCAGTCGAACTCCCGAGGGAACAATTTGCATATTAGCCTTTTATTATATAGAATATAAAAAAATTATGATATTCTTAGTGGAAAACAAGATTCAAAATTACAAGTACAATATGATTGTGCTTAGGTAAAAATAAATGTTATCTATGGAAGTAAAGATAAGAAAATATACCCAAATGTGACTATAATTCAGTTTGGGTGGTGGGACTGTAGATAGTTTTTTTCTCTTCTATGTGGATCAAAATGTATTAATGAACTTTTATAGAATAAAATGTTGTAAGCCATTTTTCAAATAATTCATGTAATAAATATTGATTTTGTAATTACAGTGTGCCAGGCCCTATGCATGCTGGTTGCTGGAGATTTCAAAAATTGTTATGGCATAGTCTTTGCCCTGGAGGAAACCACAGCCCAGTAAAGGTGATGAAGAAGGAAACACATAATTAAAATATCTAATCATAAGTTCTACAGTAGAAGAAGAGGCTAAGTGTGATTGGGTTCCCAGAGGCAGGGCAACTAATCCAGACTGGCTTACAAGGGACGAGGCAGGAGGGGCATATTTCACATGAGGGACACCAAATAATGACATGCATGATGGAAGGCTTGAAGCAAAGGCTAATTACGTCACATATTTTAATAAAGGTGAATGTTTCATGAAATGCATACACAAGAAGGATTCTAGGATGATTTGGATCATAGATCTGGCGTCCTTTAAAAAGATAGAAATCCCATTTGGGGGCAAATGGTTGTCTCCAGTCTTGGCCACGTTGAGTTCAGTGTACCTGTGGGCTATCCTAGTGGAGATGTGATGCAGGAGTTTGGGAGAGAGATGGGGCTGGAGACAGAAGCAGAGGTTTTAGTTGTGAGTTTAGACGAAGGACCAGGGAGGATGTAGAGAATGAGAAATATAGCCAGGAGCCTGGGACAGGGCTCAGAAGAAAACAAACATTTAATGAGGCACCCGAGAAGAATCTCTTAAGGAACAAAAGTCAGGAGAGTGAGGTCCAGAAGCCAAGGGAGAGAGAACTGCTGAGTGCTAATGGTGCTGAGTGCTATGGAGAGTAAGAGTGAAGCACCACTGAGGAGTCAGACCTTCTATCCAGTCTGTGTATGCAGGGCAAGCGAGGCAGGAAGAAAAGCTGAAGAAATGGGGAAGAAGATGGGAGTGGGGAGAGGGGAAAGTGTGATGTGAATGCACTGTTAAGGTCCAGGAGTGTGTCCCTAAAGTCAAGAGGAAACCCACATGTGCCGGAGGGTAGGAAAATGGCATAAAGGTGAGATATGCATTTCCTGACCTTCCTGAATGTCAAATGTTATGGGAGACAGCCAAATGACTAGCTAAAAAATAATGACTTTTCTTAAACTTCTTCCCAATTGCACTCATGCTCATAGATTGGAACGTGTCCATTGGATGGCGGCAGCAATAGATGCCTGGCCATCTGAAACTTGAGCTGAGAGCCTACCCAAGCTCAGATAATGTCACTGCCAAAGAGGTCCTTATCCTCCATTCCGTTCAGTCACACCTCAGCTGCTCTGCTGCCAGACCCATTAAACGCTCTCTATTCTCAGCTGCCCTGGACCCCTGCCAGGATAATACTGTCATCCCAGAGCCTCTAGTACATGTATCTGTCTTCCCAACAGAAAAGAAGTGTCCATTTAAAGGACAAGTAGACACAGATCTGCTCACGTCAGATGTGCAGGCCATGATTTCTGGAAGCTGTCCTGGAACCCAAATGAGTCCAGTGACACAGCAGGACTGTGAACCAGATCTGTGTGTGTGTGGGGGGCGCTAGTTGGCGGCGGCGGGGGGGTGGGGGGGGCGGTGGTGGTGGTGGTGAGGGGCAGGCAGCCATGACGCCCTTTCTATTATCCCTGATATAGTTGTCTACATACTTCTCTTGGTACTGACATTGTGTGTGGTTCCTAGGGTGAGTTTTGTCTCCCCCTGTGAAAAGTGGACCCTGTAAGACAGGGTGATTGAATCTTTCTCGCTTGCCCTGCAGATTCCAGCACACCATACTTTATACACCCTCTGCCCTTTCCCCTTTCTTCCTGCTTTGAGTCCAGACATGATATATGGAACTCGAGCTGTCACCTCGGTTCCAAGGAGTGACAAACATGAGGGAAAGGTCAAGAGCATCACTAAGTTTCTAACCATGATGTCATCAAGCTGCTGAATCAATGTCAGTAGCCAGCTAATACAATAATCTATAATAATAAAAGCATAATATGCCAATTAGACCAGACGTCCTTCCAGATGACCTTCTGGGCGAAGCCAGGGCTTCGAGGGAAGCCCGGGATCCAGGTGCCAGAGGGAAGCTGGTGCCGGGGGAAGGAAGGCCTACTCTTGCACAAATTTCGTGCATTGGGCCTCTAGTTTATCTTATAAGAGAAAAATAAGTTTTTGGCCCCTTATAAGCTGAGTGTTTTGTTTTGTTTTTTAATAAGTAAATATAACTTCCCTAGCAACCATCCCCCACTTTCTCACTAGAAGAACCCCAACTTTATTTAGATATCCATCCCTCACCCCACTCAGCTAGGTGCCTTGGGTGATGTTGATTTCATCTCCAGTTCTGGGGGTGGCACTGATTGGCCAAGTGTAGTCCCATCGCCCGTGCCAGTGTTGAGTTAAGGAACGTGAGGCATGGGGGCTGAAATCTGTTGGAGCTTTGGGGGAACATTTCCTTTGATAAAGCAGCAGGAAGAGTCTGCCTCTCTCTCCTTCCTGTGAATATCATGTCCAGGTTTGGTACCTGGGACTGTTGCAGTCACCTTGCCACTGCCCTGATGGTGGGGGGAAGAGACACACCTAACCTGGCTCCTTGTAGCATTATTGCTCCTGAATCAGCCACCCTTGACGGCTGCCTGAACCTCGCCCTTCCTGGCTCCTGCAATGTCAATTCCTTTATTGTTTAATGCAGTTTAAGTTTGGGGCTTGGTTTCTTGGCCCTGAAAGCTACTTTACAGATAATTAGGGTATTTTCAAAAGTTTTGTTTGTGATTATCTAACTCTAGCTTTTTATAGGAAAAGGTAGATCGAGCATCAGCCTGTGGATTTAGCATTTGCAAATGGAATATTACTATTTCCTCCCTCTTAAAGGAGAAGCTTTAGATTCAGACAATGGTTTAGCTCAAAAGTTGTCCTGAGGCCAGTGTTGATTTTGTCCTGGTCTACTGGACCCAGGGAAAAGAACACTTTGATAAACTGATGTCCCTAAGTAAGGCAGAGAAATTGAGCCAATAATAACAGATGATCTTGTCTCTGATAGGGCTGTAGGGGGAAATGAGCCACTGAGAATTAACACTCACACTTCCATTAAGACTTGAGGGGCCCTAACCTGTTTGGCTCAGTGGATAGAGCATCAGCCTGAGGACTGAAGGGTCCCAGGTTCGATTCCGGTGCATGAGGCAGCTGATCGATGTTTCTTCTCTCTCATCGATGTTTCTAACTCTCTATCCCTCTCCCTTCCTCTCTGTAAAAAATCAATAAAATATATTTTTAAAAAAAAAAGACTTGAGGGAGAGAGATCAGTGATCCTTTTGTAACAGGAACTGGGGCTGCTGCTGTCGGTATTTCCCTGACCCCCAACCCTCTCCCAGCCCCCTCTGGTACCATAAAGATGGGGACTCTTGAGAATGAGCTGTGGTTGGTGCAAATAGTAATCATTAATTAATTAATTAATTAATTAGTACTACGTCTTGGAGTCATTTCATCCCAATGGAAAGGAATGCCTTCAAACCTACCAGGTTCATATTGCTGGCACAGTGCCTGGCACATAAAAGGCACTCAAAAATATGGGTTCAGTGGGTAAATGATGGAGGCTAAGCAAATGCCACCATTTTTACTGCCCCCCCCCTCCTGCACCATCATGAATCACAAATAAATCGTCCTCTCTTCATTGTTCAAGGGCCCATTGTTGCATACAGCTGAACTGTGCAGGGGGCTTGGAGAGAGTTAGGGTACCCTGTGTGAGGTCACTGAATTAGTCCACAAACATTCTGCAGTATACCCCCTCAACCCCCACGCTAAAACTTTAATCCGAGAACATTCTTAGTTGTGATCTAGAAGAGAGCCCTTCCAAAATATTGTTTAGGGACTCGGAACTTAAACACACGCTGCCGGTTCTAGTCCTTGCGAAGATGGCATGAGTCTCGCACCATTGCCAAGGCAAATCCTTCAAAAATGAACTTAAAACGTCTCAGAGACACAGCCACGTCCCTCACCCACTCATGGTGAGACAATCTGAGAGTATGTTCCAGAGAAAGCTACCAAATGCCGCCTTGCCTTTGAGGTTCTCTGCAAGGTGTGCCCTCTTAAGAAGGGTTATGTTCTTACATTTATTCTCGTATTACACTTGCTTCGTAAGCGGCATCATATTCAGACACGTATGCTCACTTTCACCCTGAACATCACCACAGGGGACTTAAATGTGTTCGCCTTTTCTGAGATCTGTGCCCCTCTGTGAGTGGCCAGGAGCCAGCACAGTGAAGCATAATCAAGTACTCAATACATGTTTGTGCATCTAATGAATAAATTGCATGGATAACTAGAGTGAGAGCAGATACAGGACATTCTTCCCTAATAAATAAGTACCTCATGTTTAATGCAACATATCTGACAGATTCTAGCTTGCAAATTTGATTAAAAAAGAAACTTAACCAAAAAAACACACAAAACAACAAAACACAATGTAATGGGAGCAAGGGTCTGAATGCAGAAACTATAAGGGTTTTCAGTCCTAAATATAGCATCACAAATAAATACTACTATTTTTTGTTTAATATATATATATATATGTGTGTGTGTGTGTGTGTGTATGTATGTATATATACACATATATGAATTATTACTGGCATGGCATTAGGTACTATATATGTGCCATCATGTTTTATTCTTACAATGACTTTGTATAGTAGATATCATTATTGTAATTCTTGTTCTAAAGATGAGGAGGTAGGACCCGGGGATTAAGTAATTTTTCTGTAGTCGCACAGCTGAACATGGTCTATGCATGTGTGTGACCACTTTAGAACCCTGTTAGGGTGAGCAGGGTACTTCTAATAACTTTATCAAATCTGAAAGAAGATACAAGAGCAGAGAGAACTTGAATTCAGGTGGACCCTGAAAAGACTTCAGAGCTGTAAAAATCTCTTTGGCTCTATTCAACTCCAGCCTGGTGTGGGTTTGGCTAATATTTTGTCCACTCTCTAATGAGAAGTTTTCAACTCTTTCTCTATTAAAAAAATATCTCTCATGCTTTAATCCAAGTCAAAAGAAATGCTAGTCGTGCAGAAATAGGCCAAGGAAGACAGATAGAATGTAATTGCTGGCACAGTGCCTGGCACATAAAAGGCACTGTGCCAGCAATGATGCTATGATGCTATCATGAGAGCAATTTTGTTTAACCTTCACAACATAGTAAGTACCCACCCAGCTCAACAAGTTTTCTTGATAGAATTTGGGTTCTGAACTCTGTGATAAGGTTTTCTCTTTTTCCCAGAACATCTCTCAGTCCCACCACCATCAGCCTAAGTCCTGCTCATCCATGAATGTACTATATCTACAGTATCGAAGTCCCTGTCTTCAATGAGCTTAGGTTCTAATAGTCATGGTTGGGGGAGGAGGAAGACTCACAATAAACAAATAAATATATGCCAGGTGGTTGCAAGTGTTACGGAAAAAAAAAGAAAGCAGGGTAAGTCGGAAAGTGACTGGGAGTGCTATTTTAGATAAGGTGGTGAGGCAACCTTGGCCATGGTGGGCTGTGGGGGTGGGGGTGGGCAGAGCCACAGGCACATCCTGAGCCACAGAAGATTATTCCCAGGATTAATTAGAAACCTAATGGAATGTGCCTGACTGGATTTTAATATTGCTCAGGACCTGTGACTCCCTTCTACCTTCAATTTCCTCTCCTTTGTAATAGGAATGTCCATAGCCATTATTCTATGTCCGTCCCACCACTGTATTTTGAAGCAGATTACGTTCCTATTTCCCAGGTCCACATGGAGAGAAATTTTATACCAGGAAGGGTCAGACACAGAGTGTCCCCCAGTGCTGGTCTAGATTATTTAGATGATGAGATATGGGACTTTTGAGCTGATAAACTTTAGTTGAGATTTGGTCTTGAACTGATGCTTCAATGGGCTGAGACTTCTGCAAATGTTGGTATGTGGTGACTGTGTTTTGCATGTGGGAGGCAAATGAGTCTTTGGGGGCCACAGGGTGAACTGAGGCAGACTAACAACAGCAACAACAACAAAAAACCACAATGCTCCTTTAAAGATATCCACATCCTAATTCCTGAACCTGGTTAATTTTAATTTATTTGAAAGGAGGGTCTTTGCATATGTGATTAAGTTAGGGCTATTGACCTGGAAAGAATATCTTGGATTATCCAGGTGGGCCCTGTATCCAATTATAAATGTCTTTATGAGAGAGGAAGGAGGTGATTGCATACGGAAGAGGAGGAAGCAATGTGAGTACAGAGGCAGAGACTGGAGTGATGTGGCCCCAAGTTTAAGACTGCCAGCAGCCACCAGAAGCTCTAAGGAGCAAGAAACCAATTTTCCCCTAGGACCTCTGGATGACACACAGCCCTGCGGACATCTTGATTTTGGTCTAGTGATACTGATTTTAGATTCATGGCCTCCAGATGTATGAGAGAATGCATTTCTGTTGATTTAAGTCATCCAGTTTGTGGTCATTATAGGAGCCACAGGAAGTCAGGGAGGTCCTATTTCATCCTGTGATACTTGAGAAGAAACCTAAGTGAGGAAGGGAGCCACTGAGCTATCTTAGGGGCGTGTTCTGGGAGGAGAGACTAGCAAGTGCACAGGAAGGACTGTGATGGAGTATTTAAGGGATAGCAAAGAGGGTGGAGTGAATGATTGGAGTAAGAAAAGAGAAAGTGGACCAGCTGGTGTAGCTTCAGTGATTGAATGTCAACCTATGAACCAGGAGGTCATGGTTCGATTCCCGGTGAGGGCACATGCCTGGGTTGTGGGCTCAATCCCCAGTGTGGGGTGTGCAGGAGGCAGCTGATCAATGACTCTCTCTCATTATTGATGTTTCTATCTCTCTCTCTCCCTTCCTCTCTGAAATCAATAAAAATATTTTTTTAAAGAGAAAGTGGTATGATGAAATCAGAAAGCTGAGGGCAAAGGACAGAGACTGTGGCCAGGCCTTGCAGGCTGTGGCAGGCACTGGAGGATTGTGAGCAGAGGATTAACATGGTCTGACTTTGCGAAAAACCTTTCTGGGTACAGTGTCAAGAAAAGACCATGAGGGACCAGGGTGGAATCACAGAGACTAGTTAGGAGGCTCTTGTTAATGTCCAGGAATGAGAGCACCGTGACTTGAACATGGACGGTAAACAGTGGGAATAGTGAGAAATAATTAGGATTAGAAAACATTTAAAAGAATTAGAGTTTGTGGATGAAAATCCGAAATGTGAGAAAAGAAGAGTCATGAATGACTTGCCCTGGTTTTTGGCCTGAAAGAAAAGAGTTACCATTTCTTGAAATGACAAGACTGTGAGGAGAGGGCATTTCGGGAGTAAGGGATGAACACTTTAGTTCTGGGAATGAAAAGTCTGAGATGCCTATTTAGATATTTAAGATGCTCAGTAAGCAGTTGTTTATCTACTAATAAGCCTGGAGGTCAGACTTCTGGAGATATACATGTGCAAGTCATCAACAAAGGGATGGTATTTAATACCCTGGGACTTACTGAGGTCAGCTAAGTAGTGGATGTAGGAAAAGATGACTGGGGGCTTTGTGCTGTCAGTTGGGGCACCACCATGCTCCTCCACATGCCTCCCTCTGAGAGCTGTCTCTCCTTCAGGCGTCTCCACATGACCTCCTCCCCAGTGGGACAATCTGGACTTCTGAAACGAAGGGTCCTCATGACTTTAATTAAATTGAGTTTTAAGCCCTAGCTCTAGAAATCACCTCTCTCTCTCTCTCTCCATATATATATATCCCTCAGAAATCTAGCCTTTCCCCTGGTTAATTAGCAACCCCTAAGGTAGAAGACAGTAGCTGAGACCTGACAAATTGTCACATGCTGGGACCTATGGCAGGCTGAACACAACATCCTGACCTAAGTTATGTTTCATTTCCTGAGCCCTAAGGTAGAATGACCCCCTGGCTTCTTTCCCATGAAACCAGACAGAGATGTAGGAACAGACCTCAGAGCTGTCCTCAAGACATGATTCATTACCCTTACCTCACCTCGGACCAATCAGCTTGTAGCATGACCCCCAACCCCTAACACACGGTGTCTTGTGATTTTTCCCTATATAATCTGCAACCCACATGCCATCAGGGAGTTCAAGCTTTTGAGTATTAGCTGCCTGTTCTCCTCGATGGAAGCATTCATAATAAAATAGCCAATATTTCTCCACTGCAATTCTCCGTGTCTAGTGTTTGGCTCTGTAGCACCAGATGGACGGACACTTCCTGCTCTGTGACACTTCCTTACATCTGGCTTCCAACAGGAGGAAGCAGAGCTATGGTGCCTCTTAAAACTTAGGCCTGTATCCTGCACACGTTCACTTCTGCCACATTCTCTTGGTCAAAGCAAGTTGCAGGGCCAGCCCAGGGATACTCCATTTCCTGAAGGGAAGGGTGGCAAAGACCCTATGGCCATCTTTATCTTTATTCTTTTATTTTTTAATTCTCATCCAAGGATATTTTTTCCATTGATTTTTAGAGAGAGTGGAAGGAAGGGAGGAGAGAGAGAGAGAGAGAGAGAGAGAGAGAGAGAGAGAGAGAGAGAAAGAGAGAGAGAGAGAGATGAGAGAGACACATTTACTGGTTGCCTCCTGTACACGCCTGGCTGGGGCAGGGAGGGAACCTGCAACTGAGGTACAAGCCCTTGACTGGGAATCGAACTTGAGACCCTTCGGTTCGGGCCAATGCTCTAACCACTGAGCAAACCAGCAAGGGCCCTGTGGCCATTTTTAATTCTCTGGGCCATCTCATTTCTTCCATGTATTTTCTCCCCTTATTCTCCCCATCTCTACCAACATTAACTTAAGATAGCCACATTACAGTGTTTAAGGGGTGGGCTCCAGGGCTGGATTTGTCCATGTTTAAATCCCAACTCTACCACCTACCTACCCTTGAGCTTGAGCAAGTTATATACCTCTGTCTCTCAATTTGTTCAAGCCTTAGTTAGGAGGTGGGAGCATACATCCTACATCATAGGGTTGTTGTAAGAATTCAGTGAGTGGATATGAAGTGCTGGAGCATTGCCTGGCTTCAGTAAGTGCTTCATAAATCTTATCTATTATTAGTAAAACACTAATGGTGGACCTAGTTCTTAGTTAGTACAGAGCACAGAGGACTCAGGCTGGGCCTCGGGTTTAGGTTCCAGGCAACAGGTGTTAGAGGAAAGGATTCATTTAAGCCCTATGGAGTCACCCTTGCACCAAAATGCCTCAACTTAGCTGATTATGTGAGGAATATTTTAGGGGAGAGTGCCGTCTTTGTCAGTTTCAGGAAGTGCTCCCCCTAAGACAGAACCCCTATTTCTGTAAAGTTGGAATTCCATATCCTCTACACTAAAAGGTAATCTCAAAAATCATCTAAAGTTCAGTTTTCCTAATTTTTTAGTGGTTCAACTTTATCCTATCAAGCCTTGGACCCCAATATTTAAGTACCCTTTCTTACAAGAGCGCCTTTCTGATTCAAAGGAGAAGCCCACAGGAGAAGCTTTCTGCAGGATTCTGGGTACTGGCAATTCCAATCATGGCACACAGCACACTCCGCCCTGAGAGGCATGATTTACAGCTGCAGAGCCTGTGCAGGGAATCCAGCAGCTCCTGCTACACACAACAGAACGCAGAGCCCCAAGCACAGACCATATGGGGAGGGGAGTGGGGCGGAGCTGCAGGAATGAACTGGGAGCTGAGCACAGACCTCTGTGGGTATTGCTATTCTCTCTCTCTGACCATTAGTCATATTCTGTGGCTGCGAGTCTTATTTTTCCAGGTCCTTTCTTACACAAACAGGTTGATCATTGCTCTCACAAAGAGTGAGAGGAAGGAAAAAAAAAAGATTTAAATTCACTCAGAGGCTAAGAGTAATCATACCATTGCATTAGTTCAGATGCTATTGCTATTAGTCTGCCATAATTTATCTGGACATTTTGTAATAAGCTTTCCTGCCATTATTTATTCTTTTTTTTACAGCACAAAATATTCAAAGTGTAGTCTGAGAGATGAAAGTGGTAGTAGTGTAACTGTGAGCTCTTACTCTTTTCAAGTAGTGTCTTTGTAGTATGAAGTATAGATCTAGAACTGTGCTAGGCACTGAGGAAGCGGGGCTGAGATATAGGAAAAGAGAATCAGATGTTTATTAAGCCCATATGCTGGCTGAGGCACCCTGACAATATTAGATTCTAATGGAACCTGGAGATCACAATCTGTCCTCAATAGCTTATAATATAGACTAGAGGCCTGGTGCACGAATTTGTGCACGGGTGGGATCCCTCAGCCTGGCCGGTGATCAGAGCTGATCTGGGTGATTAGTGCTGGCTATCTGGGGGGATCTGGAGAGGGGGGGGGGGGACCATGAGAGGTTGGCCGACCCAGGAGGTTGGCTGTGGGACCGCACTGACCACCAGGGGGCAGCTCCTGTGTTGAGCGTCTCCCCCCTGGTGGTCAAGTGTGCGTCATAGCATCGCTTAGGTATATATATATATATATATATATATATATATATATATATATATGGAGATGACACAGACATAAATAGATAACATTTTCATTTTACCCATATTTTTTCCAGCTTTACTGAGGTTAATTGTCAAACAATACTTGTATATACTGAAGATGTACCATGTGATGTTTGATATGTGTGGACATTGTGAAATGTTTATCACAGTCAAGCTAATTAACATATCCATCATCTCACATAGTGACTAAGGAAGGTAGGAACAATTAAAATCTACTCTCTGAGCAAATATCAAGTTCGCAATACAGTGTTATTAACTATACTCACCCTGCTGTACATTAGATCTCCAGAACTCATTCATCCTGCATATCTGAAACTTGTACCCTTTGGCCAACATTTTTCAATGTCTCCACCCCTAGGACCCTGGGAACCACCATTCTACTCTCTGCTTCTAAGAGTGAGACTCCTTTAGATTCTAGATATGTGAGATACAATATTTGTCTTTCTGGGTCTGGCTTATTTCACTTAGCATAAATCCTCATGTTCATTGTCACAAATGAAAATATTTCCTTTTTTTTAAAGGGATAAATAATAGTCACAGTGTGTGTGTGTGTGTGTGTGTGTGTGTGTGTGTGTGTGTGTGTGTGTTACATTGTCTTTATCCACTCATTCCATAATGGACACTTAGGTTGTTCCCATATCTTGGCTATTATGAATGTGGCTGCAATAAAATGAGATTGCTGGATCATATAGTAATTCAATTTGTAATTTTTTTTAGGAACATTTTGTTTTCCATAGTGGCAGTACCAATTTACATTTCCACCAACAGTGTACAAAGGTTCTCTTTTCTTCACATCCTCCACACTTATCTTTTGTCTTGTTGACAGTAGCTACCCTAATAGGCATGAGGTATTATTTCATTATAATTTTAATTTGCATTTTCCTGATGATTGGTTATGTTGAGTATCTTTCATATACCTGGTGTCCATTTGTATGTCTTCTTTTGAGAAATTCTATTCATGTCCTTGAGCCATTTTGTAATCAGGTTATTTTCTTATTTTGAGTTATTTGAGTTTCTTATATATTTTGGATATTAACTCTGTATCAGATATTTGATTTGAAAATCTTTTCTCCCATTCTTTTCACTCATTTTATTGCTTCCTTTGCTGTGCAGAAGCTTTTTAGTTTAATGCAGTACCATTTGTCTATTTTTACTTTTATTGCCTGTGCTTTTACGGTCACATCCAAAAACTCATTGGCCAGACCAATTTTAAGAAGTTTTTTCTGTGTTTTCTCCTAATAGTTTTATAGTTTTAAGTCTTTTAATCCATTTTGAGTTGATTTTTGTATATGGTGTAAGATAAGGGTTCAATTTCATTCTTCTACATATGGAAATCCAGTTTCCCTAGTAGCCTTTATTGGAGAGACCATTCTTTCCCAATTGTGTGTTCTTGGCATCTTATCAAAGATGAATTGACTATACATGCATGGATTTATTTCTAGGCTATCCATTCTGTTCCTTTGGTCTAAATGTCTGCTTTTATGCTGGTATCATAGTACTTTAATTGCTGTAGCTTTGTAGTATATTCTGAAATTAGGCAGTATGATGCCTCCTGCTTTGTTCTTCTAACTCAAGATTGCTTTGGCTTAAGATGACATGTTAACGTTAGGAGATACTTTGAGGCTAAGTGAGAGTATGGGCAGTGAGCTCCTATTGTCATGGAAGCTTTTCTCGAGAGCAGTGCCTTGGGTTATGAATATAATCTGGAGGTTATGAAGCATGGGCTCAGGATCCAGATTCAGGTTCTGGCTCTGCCATGTACCAGCTGTGTGAATCTGGCAAGCTACTTGATTCCTCTGTGCCTTGGTTTCTTCCTCTATAAAATGGACATGAGTTACATCTACCTCTCACAGAGTAGTTGTGAAAGTTAAATGATGACAAAATAGTTAGACTAACCATATCATTAGTATCAGCCAAGTACTAGATATTCGTATTTTTATTGTTTCAATGGGCAGAGAGGAAGGAGCAACAAAATCAAAGGTGGGGAATGACATAAGCCATCTTTTACAGGGTAAGAGTATTAGCATAGCATTGTCGCTATCTCTCCCACTCTCCATCCTTTTGCTAGCTTGGTTCTTGGAGCCAGAGTATGTGGGAAATAGAGGCAAATGGAGGGGACACAGAGTTAACTATAGTCAATCTCTGGTGTTCCCTTTGAAACTCTTCAAGAGGTTCCAGTAGGGTTTGAATTTCTTTATAATTATTCTTGCCCTCTAACTGCTCTTTATTTAAATGTAGAAAGTGGACAGAGACTTGGCAAGAGGGAGTTCTGATTATTTTCCCCAATCTGCCATGATCTCGGCCACCTCTGAACCCTCAAGGCACTTTGTTTAAACTTTGTTTTTTTAACCCTTGACATAATCTGTACCATAGTATGTTTACATTTGCACATTGCACGTGTTCCTCCTTGATACACCACATCAAGATAAAGACTGGGCCTTACCTGCTTTGTATTCTGACCATAGTGCTTTACAGAAAGTAGCTTGAAATGTTTATTGCTAAAATAAGGAAAAAGGTATTTTCTAGGGTCTGTGATACAGCCAGCTTTAAATAGTGGGAGTCTTAAGAATGTTATAATTCCCATCTTGAACAGGATTTCTGTTCATTCCAGAAACTGAATGGGCATTTCAAGGTAGAATGTGGCTTCTTGTTTTCATTTCAGATGCTGGCACTGGGCAAGAATGGAGACGCCTCGGCCAGCCTTGGACGAGGAATAGCAGCTCTACACTAGTTCCCTCCTGAGGTGGAACTGGAGCTGTAATACTGTTAATGTAATTGGCTTCCTAGTCAGATAGCTGTGAGCAGAATTTGAAGGCTGGAACAGATATTTTGAGATAAATTGTACTTTCAGCCTAGGCTGCTAAGAAACCTCTTTACTGCACGGAATTTAAAAAGCAACTCATCCATACTGCAGCTTAGAAAATATCACAGGACCGGAAAATACCCAGATGAATTTTGGATTTGTTATCCTTTCCAGTGGTGTCATTGTATAAGAAATTCTTACAATTCAAAATAGAGGTTTAGAGAAGTAGTTTTACAGCATTTAATGTACTCCCACCCCCAGGCCAGGGGGGAGTAACCCATAAGAAGGCAAGTTTCAGTGGGGTCCACTGAAAGAAGGGAGCCGAGGTACAAACCATTAGCAAAGCAGAGTGTGACCTATTTGTTAAATACCATTTGAAGCTGGAGGCTTCAAAACAGTGGTTTCAGTCCTGATAGGGACATTTCTCCCTGTTTGTTTTCACTTTTGCTTTTTATTAAAATAGGGCATACATTCAGTGTAGTGCACTGATCTTAGTATAAAGCTGGCTGAATTTTTACAGGCCACCTACCTGTATACACCATCAGACCAAGATATAAAACACTTCTAGCACCACCCGGACCTCCCTGGAGGTAACATGCTCCTAACTTCTATCACTGGGACAAATGTCTTGGTTCTTAAACTTCATATAAATTTGATCATACAATATGCACTCTTATGATCTGCTTCTTTTACTGAATGATGTTTGTGTGACTCATCAATGTTGTTGTACATGTTATTTATGCTTTCATATCCTATCTAATAATAGAGTAACATGTAAATTACCATCACTCCGCTACGCCCATGATTGGGCGGCGGGAGGCTGGGGGCGGGACTCGGGGTGGCCTATCCAGCCATTGAGAGGCACGGATCCGCTGCCACTGAGGGGGGCTACCCTGCTGTTGAGAGGCACAGGGGGCGGGACTCCCGCCCCCTGCGCCTCTCAACAGCCAGATCTGCGGCCGCTGAGGGGGCCTGCCGCGGACACCCAGCTGCGCCTCTCAATGGCAGGGTAGCCAGGTGTCCACGGCAGCCCCCCTCAGCGGCCGCCGACCATCAAAAGTGGGGGAGCTGGGTGCCTGTCTGCTCAGGCCTGGTGCACCAGCGGACAGGCACCCAGCTCCACCGCGAAAAGCAAAAGCGTGTAGGGGACCCTACACGTGCATGATTCAATCATGCACTGGGCCTCTAGTTATATATAATTTATATCATATATGCTGTGTAGTATTCCAATGTATATCACAATTTATTCTACTGTTGATAAACATTTGGATTGTTTCCAGTTTGAGGCTCTTATGGATGAACCTTCTGGGAATAAATAATCTTGGACATGTCTGTTGAAGCCATATTTATCCAATTCTCTTGGGCATATACCTAGGAGTGTAAGCGCTGGGTCATAAGGAAGCCATGTGTTTAGCTTTAGTAGATGCTGCCAGACATTTTTCAAGATGACTGTATCAATATATATTCCTACCAGCAATGTATAGGACTTCCAGCTGCTCTATGTCATCTCCAATAGTTGATATTATTTAATTTAAAAAATTTTAGCCAAGAGCTTTTTAAAAATACCATCCCCCAAGAGCCTTATGTAATTCTTCTGGGGCAAGACTCAGGCATCCATACTTTTAGAAGCTCTCCCGGGTTATTCCAGTGTGCAGCCAGGGCTGGGAAACAGGATGTCCTTGCTGGTTGGCTATCAGAATCAGCTGAAGAACTTTAAAAGGTATGGGTTCTTGGGTCCTGTCCCAGACCAACTGAGTCAGATTCTCCAGGGAGAAACTGGGATTTTGACTAGTTCCTGGATGTGATTTGTTGTTTGTTTGTTTGTTTGTTTGTCTTTTCCTGGAGGTGATTTGAATGCAACTAGCCCTAAGTTTGGCAAACACATGTTCACTTAAAAATTTAGCTTCTTTTTTTTTTTTAATTGAAAAAGACGTACATACATAGTAAAAAGCAAACAAAAAATACCAGTTCATATGCACACACAATGTAAATTAAGTCTTCCTCCTCCTCTAGACTCCCTGCGCCCTTCCATAAAGGCAACTGTATTGTAAGTTTCATGTTTTGTGTGTATCCTCCTGAAAACGTTCTGAACATACTGTTTTTGGCTTTTCCTTTATCATCAGGCCCATTTTCACAATCTTCTGATCTCTTTTCTACAAGCCTTGGCTCATATTTACTCTGTCTCTTTACGTCAGACACTCACACCTGAATGAATCACGGTGGCAAGAGAATATGGAAGATGCTCATTGGTTTAAGCCTGGAGCTGAAAACTAGTCATTTTACCAAAATAAGTCTCCACAAATGTGACTGAATTTCCCAAAGGAAAATCAAGTGAATGTTTTCCACCGTCATAATGGCTAACACTTACACCATTAAGATAGTCCACTCTAGAGTTATCAAAGACCCACTTCCGATAGCATGTTACAGTCCTTTGGTCGAGATTCTCCTAGGGCAATGGTCGGCAAACTCATTAGTCAACAGAGCCAAATATCAACAGTACAACGATTGAAATTTCTTTTGAGAGCCAAATTTTTTAAACCTAAACTTCTTCTAACACCACTTCTTCAAAATAGACTCGCCCAGGCCATGGTATTTTGTGGAAGAGCCACACTCAAGGGGCCAAAGAGCCGCATGTGGCTCATGAGCCGCAGTTTGCCGACCATGGTCCTAGGGAGTCTGGCTTAAACCCCAAAAGGTCCTCCTAATGTTTGTTTTCTTCTCTTCTTTCCCTTTATCTTAATAGTAGGGAATAGAGGCTATGCTTGGGGACAAAAATGTGCATATGTTTAACTTTAGAATAGAATGCCAAACAGATCTCCAAAGTGGTTGTGCCAATTTACAAACCCATCAGTAATGCCAAAGATTCCGTTTTATCCCCATCATCACTAACACTAGATATTTATCCACATTATCACTAACACTATAGTCAATACTGGTAGTATATAGTGGTATTACAATATGCACTTTTCTTAGGACAAATGCAACTTAAAAGCTTTTCATATATTGCATGGCCATTTGGATATCATCTTTTGTGAGATATCAATTCTCTATCCTATATTTTAAAAATCTGACAGTGTTTTCTTTCCTATTCTTTTTATTTTTTATTTTCCTTGCTGTGTAAAGACTTCCTCCTGCCCCTTGCCATGACCCCTGGAGAGTCTTTATAACATATGAAGTTTAGGGTAACATTCTTTCATTTTATTTTTGGGCTTGTGCTATATCATCCTTTGGCCTTCTTTTTAATGAGGAGTATTTTATTTTATTTTAATGATTGGTTGTAACGGCACTAAAGATATAAAATAAAGGACTTCATTCTTCAGAAATGTTAAATGTAGAAGTATAACCTACTAGGCAAAACAAGTCTGCTCAGATTGTTTTTTTGTTTTTTTTGTGTGTTTTTTTGGCAGATATTTCAGCTTTTGAAGGGTTTCTGATAAATCTTTAACTTTAATTTTATTGCTTTAATTTGGTTAATTTGAAATGTGATTAAAATGCATATCAATACTTATTAGTAAAATGTATACAAGATTATAAGATGCATACATGATTACAGAGTACAAGGTTACTTTCTTACTCAGAAACATTACCTAGTTCCATGTAAGGTTTTACAATGTGGTCTGTCCATAAATATCGATTATAAAAAACTAGAGGCCCGGTGCACAAAATTTGTGCATGGTGTGGGGGGGAGGGGGTCCCTCAGCCCAGCCTGCACCCTCTCCAATCTGGGACCCCTTGGGGGATGTCTGACTGCTGGTCTAGACTGGCAGTTGGACATTCCTCTCATAATCCTGGACCGCTGGCTCCTAATTGCTCACCTGGTCGCCCCTAATTGCCCCCCTACCAGCCTGATCGCCCCTCACTGCTTCTGCATGCTGGCCTGATCACCCCTAACTGCCCCCTGCCGTGCGGGCCTGGTCACCCCTAACTACACCCCTGTGCTGGCCTAGTTGCCCCTAACTGCACCCCCCGCCGCCGGTCTGGTTGCCCCAACTGCCCCCCCCCCCCGCCGCTGGCCTAGTCACCCCTCACTGCCCCCCCTGCCAGCCTAATCTCCCCCAACTGCCCCCCCTGCCAGCCTGATAGCCCCCAACTGCCCCCCACCCCCCCGCCGGCCTGGTCACCTCTTACTGTCCCCCTGCCGGCCTGGTCGCCCTCAACTGCCCCCCCACTGCTGGCCTGGTCACCCCCAACAGCCCCTACTGCTGGCCTGGTCACCCCTCATGGTCCCCCTGCCGGCCTGGTCGCCCCATGCAGCCTGCTTGTCCAGTCATTTGGTCGTCCCTCACTAACCCCCCTGCCGGCCTGGTTGCCCCACGCAGCCTGCTTGTTCAGTTTGGTCATCCCTCGGGCCAACCCTGGGCGGCTGAGAAGCCGACATCCGAGGCTTGCCTGCACCTCGGGCCGGCCCTGGGGGGGTGGGGGGCTGAGGGGACTGGGGGACTCTGGAGGCAGGCTGTGCCATTTGCCTGCCACCCCAGCGGGGCTGAAGGGACTGGGCACCACCATCTTGTGGGTGTGGGTACCGCCATCTTTGTGAGGGTGTGACGGTCAATTAGCATATTCCCTCTTTATTAGGTAGGATATGCAGAAGAATTCAAGAATAATTCAGTTAAAATTCCACATCCATATTATAATAGTTCAATTTTTATAAAATATTTTTGCACACAATTTTCACCCATTTTTTAATAGTCTCAGATATTTTGTATGGGTTTTAACTAAGAAAGTTAGATTGTCAATGTTTCGATGGAGGTGTCCACATTTTTAAAAAAATATATGTTTTTTTTTGAGGAAGGGAGAGGAAAAGAGAGAAAGATCAATGAGAGAGAATCATCAATTGGTTGCCTCCTGCACGACCCCGACTAGGGATCAAGCCTGCAACCTGCGCACATGCCCCAACCTGGAATCAAATCAGCGACCTCTTGGTGCATGGGACAACGCTTAACCAACTGAGCCACAAAGACCAGGCAGTATCTATATTTTCTGCACCAAGATAATATGCTCCCCCACCCCTCATTTTGCATTCTGTGGGAATTATATAGCTACCACCAATAAATTATGCCAGTAGAAATGTATTCCTAATTTCACATGGAGTTATCTTAGAAAATACCTCACAGAGAGCACAGAAATAAACATATGCACATATGGTCAATTAATTTATGAAAAGGGAGTGAAGAATATACAATGGGAAAAAGTTTCTTCAATAAATGGTGTTGAGAAAACCAGACAGCCACATGCAAAAGAATTAAACTAGGCTGTTATTTTTCATCATAAACAAAAATCAAGTCAAAATGGATTAAAGACTTGAACATAAGACCTGAAACCATAAAAATCCCAGAAGAAAACACAGGGAGTAAACTTCTTGACATGAGTCTTGGCAACAATCTCTTTGGATTTGACATCAAAAGCAAAGGCAACAAATAAAAATAAACAATTGGGACTCCATCAAACTAAGAAGCTTCAGTACAACAAAGGAAACATCAACAAAAAGAAAAGGCAATTTAGGAAATGGGGGAAAATACTTGCAAATAATACCCTAAGTATACAAATAACTCATAAACTCAGTAGGAACAAAATAATCTAATTAAAAAATGAGCAGAGGATCTGAATAGACTTTTTTTTTTTTAAATTTTCAGAGAAGACATACAAATAGCTAACTGGTACATGGAAAGATGTCCAACATCACTGAGCATCAGGAAAATGCAAATCAAAACCATAGTGAAATCACCTCACACCTGTTTGAATGGCTATTAGAAAAAAGACAAGTGATAACAAGTGTTGAGGAGGATGTGGAGAAAGGGGAACCCTTGTACATTTTTGGTGGGAATGTAAATATATTCAGCCACTATGAAAAACAGTATGAAAATTTCTCAAAATTTAAAAATAGAACTCTCATATGATCCAGCAGTCCCACTTCTGGGGGTATACTTGAAGGAAAAGAAATCAGTATGTCAAAGAGATATCAGCATCCCCATGCTCACAGCAGCATTATTTACAACAGCCAAGATGTGAAAACTGCTTATATTTTCATTGACGGAAAAATGGATTAAAAATGTGAGATGTAGCCCTACCTGGTTTGGCTCAGTGGATAGCGCATCGGCCTGCAGACTGAAGGGTCCCAGTTCGATTCCAGTCAAGGGCACATGATTCTCTCAATGATTCTCTCTCATCATTGATGTTTCTATCTCCCTCTTTCTTCCTCTCTGAAATCAATAAAAATATTTTTTTAAAATGTGAGATGTAAAGATACAGATATTCACATATTCACGATAAAAATATAATTCAGCCATAAGAAAGAAGGACATCCTGTCATTTGCAATGATATGGATGGTCAGCAGAGAAAGACAAACAAAATATAATCTCATTTACATGTGGAACTAAAACAAAAAACATACAAAACCTGAACTCACAGATTGGTTGTTGCTATAGGTAGCGGGTAAGGGGCAAGTGAAGGGGGTAATGATGGTCAAAAGGTGCAAACTTCCAGTTATAAGATAAATAATGTAGAGCATGGTGACTATAGTTAACAATACTCTACTGTATATTTTCAAGTTGCTAAGAGAGTAAATCTTAAATGTTCTCATCACAAGAAATATTAATTTTGTAACTGTGTGGTGATGGATGGTGACTATACTCATTGTGGTAATCATTTTGCAATAGTACCAAATCATCACGTCATACACTTAAAACTAATACAATGTTATATGCTACTTATATCTAAAATTTTTTAAAAAGAAAATTCTTCTACCGAAGCATAACAGGTTTTTAATTCTGTTAGATGATTTTGTTATAACAGTGTTTTAATTTAATAAAAACTTTAAAATTACTTCGTCAGTACCGCCAAAGAAAGGAGGGAACAAAGCCGCTCCTCTCCCTGCCCACTTGATAGCCCAGCAGGCCAAGCGCTAACCAAGGGCCAACATGGGAAAAACTTTCAATTACCGAATAATTGCTGGCATGTTTCCTTCCATTTAAATATCTTTGACTCGTTATCTCTGGTGGATTTTCAAACCCTTTGATCACTAAAGTCTGCTTTTGAGACCAAGACGATTCCTCCCCCAAAAGTCAGGGGAAATATAAAAAATGAAATTAGTGATTAAGGATATAAATTAATTAATGCAATCATTTTGGCTTAATTATTTAAAGTCCAGTGTTTTTTTTTCCCCCTCAAGAACACCTGGAAATACTATCCCCTAGCTATCCAAATTCTACTGAGATCTGTCATTTTATTGATGAATTTATAGCTCTCATATACACCCACGGAAGAAATAGAATCTTGAAGATGATCCATGCAAAAATTATTATGTGATGACACATACATACCATCTGAAAGGCCAGGTTTTTTTCACATTTGATATATCTGGGTGACAGACCTGCGTATGCTTGGTTTGTAGAGCTGACCATGTCCGTGGAGGGGGCAGTGGTAGCACGGGGCTCGTTCTCCTGGAGGGAGGGACTCTCTGGAGTTGAGCATCATATTTATTTGAACGGATGCTGCCTGAGGACTCTCCTGTGGGTCCTCCTCCAGATTCCCCTATGCCTTCTGAAAGGTCCCTCTTTCAAATAGGGCTGTGGCAAGAACTGGGACGTGGAGGCATAATTTGACAGCTCCTCTCGGGTAACTATTGGAATGCCCTGCAATTTGGTACTGAGACCATTTATCCAGTAGCTCAGGCCCGAATTCTTATTATGATCTTCTACCCCTTATTCTCAGCTATTGCGTCTAATTTAATCTGCAGACATTGTCACTTTTATCTTCAAAATACACCCGAAAGCCTACCACGCCTCACCTCCTTCCTGGCTAACCACCTTCCCTGTCACCGCCAGCTCTTTCCGGCCACGGCCTCCTAACGGGTGTCCTGCTCTCATGCCTACCTCTCTACAGTCCCATCTCTGTAGGGTTCCCAAGATTGATCCTTAAAAAATATTAATCACATCACCTCTGTTCTCATACCTCTAAGGGCTTCTCCTATTATTCCCATATGAAAGCTCCAAGAGTTTGTCATGACCTGCGGGTCATGGAAGGCTCTCTGTGAGCTGTCTCTGTCGCCACTCTCATCTTCTCTCTCACTGTTCTCTGCCCCCAGACCTCTGCTGGATCCACACTGGGCTCCCACAGGTTGCTAACACACACCCAGCATTCCCACCCCACAGTCTTGAAACGTACTTCCTCCTAAATCTGGAACACTCTTCCCAGAATTTTTGCATGGCTCATTCCCTCACTGTCCACAGGTTGCTGATCCTATGCCACCTTCTCTGAGAGGCCTCTTCTCGCTACTCCTGTAAAATCTCACCCTCCCCGCAACACAGTAGGTTGCAACGCACGCAATTGCCACTTTTGAAGGTCAAAAATGGTAGAATATTGTCAACTTTAATGAGTTCACCACATTGTACTTACCTGTCATCTTTCACACATTTATTGGTTTATTGATTGGTGTACTGTCTGTCTCCTCCGAGGACCGGAAGCATCTGCAAGGCAGCAAGCTGGATTGTTCATCGCTAGACAGTTCTGAAACAGCGGCACCCACAGGTCACGAGCTGTGCACTTCCCCCATCTGTTGCCCAGCCTTGGAGAGTTAAGCTCATTAAACTGCTCTCTGTGCAGTCACACTGGCATTTTTGGAGGCCAATCCCTTTCCCTCCTTATCAAGAGCCACCCTCTTGTATCCTCAGGATTTTATTTTTGAGATCCTGCAGTTCTTTATACTGGTTTCTTTTTCAGAGTGTCTGGTTTATAGGATTAGACTACACTTCTGAGAGCTGTGTACTGACATTCAGAACCCCTGTCAGAGGCTCTTCAGAATGGTTTCCCGTGGTCATTTTAATCCCCCATGTGACAGACACTCCCAGATTCCCAGCCCTTGGGGTCCCTGTTCTTCTGCTTCAATAGCCAGTTCTTCCTGGGAGGTCAGAATGAAATCTAGGAGAGAAGTTCCTTTTGTTTCTTCCTCTTCCTCTGCATAATGAAATGACCAGCAAGACAAGGTTGAAATATGTAAGTTGTGCTTTTAGAGAAATGAGATTTCTTCCCATCCAAACTCAGAGGGCTGTGAAGTTCTCCTTAATCCTATGACTTGCAAATGCGTCATTTCTTTGATCTTTTTAGGAATCGATTCACCAGAGTTCCCACCTTACTTAGCTGAGGATTTTAGATTTGCTTCTACGATGCCAGGTGCTTCCCAAACCATTTAATAGTGGATGGAAACTTCAGTTATCAATACAACAATGTTTAGGACTTACCCCAAGAAATGTACGGAAGACTACAACTGGAGTTCTCAGTTACAGCTGATTCAAAGTATTATTCACGTGTCCGTGTTAAAGAAAAAATATTTCATGGCACTCGTTAAAGGTGGGAAGGCTGACTATTCAAGGCCATTGTGAAGGTATGGGAACTACTGCCATGGAATCTTGCCATGGGGGACAGAGTGAGGGCTCAGCTTGCAATGCAGCGAGGATAAGTGGGAATTTATAGCTAGGGGGGAGAGGGGGAGAGCAGAGGATGGAAAGTTACCAAGAGGAAACATCAGGGGTAAGGGGTGGAAGGGGGTTCTGGCTAAACCGATCTAAGGGGATTCTTGCTGAAGACAGGCCAACATCACCTGGGGAATGTCGGGGAGGAGGAACCTGATTAGTTATTGAGGGTGGGGTTCTGGTTAAACTGACTACAAGGTTCTTGCTTAAACTTGATTTTCAAGGCAGAGCACAGATGCCCCCAGGAGAAGGCTCAGGAGCGTAAGGAAAGTCTGGTCAAGCAAAGCATCTTCGTCAGCAGGTTGCAGATGAGGCGGGGGAGCAGCACAGAGGAGGAACAGGGCTCTGGACTTGGAGTCGGACAGACTCACTTTTGAATCCCATTGCTCCTGTGTGTGTATTAGTCAGCAACCAAACCAGTCATTTTAACAGAAAATAATTTAAGAGAGGGGATTGGAGTATGAGTATTAGAGACCCAAAAGGGTAAAAAGGGGTCACTGGGCCACCAGAGAGATAGTAACTTTGGGAAGCAGCCACTGCCCCTGAACAAGTGGAAACAAAGACAAGAGGAGGAGCTCAGAATCTGGAGGCTCCGAGCAGGGCCCTTTATAACTGGGACCTGGACCTCGGGGAAGAGGGTGCTGGTTGACCAGCGCTCGTACGTCTGAGGGGCTGGTTCTGGGATGTGGAAAGCTGCTGTTGCTGAGGTGACACAACATGACTGGGGGTGGTGGTGATAGTACCAGGAAGCAAATAGGGCAAGGCACCTTCTCCAGCCTTCACGTCTCTCTAGCCAACAAAGAGCCACTGACAAAGCAGAAAGGTGGTTTGCAGAGTCCCTGTCTCAGAGGGCACAGAAGAGTGGTTTTGAAACAGGAAGAAATTGCTTGAGAACCAGTATAATGGTCTTAGATAAATTATACAACCTTTCTAAGCTTCAATTGCTCTACCTGTGTAATGGAGAGAAACGCCTCCTTTAAGGTTATTGTGAGGATTAAATGAATGATGCATGCACACTGCTTGTAAGTGTAGTGACAGCAGCTACAGATCCATGTCCCTGATACCTCATCCAATTCACTCCAGTGGCCTACAGATCCATGTCCCTGATACCCCATCCAGTTCACTCCAGTGGCCTACAGATCCATGTCCCTGATACCCCATCCAGTTCACTCCAGTGGCCAGAGGGTGACAAGGGACGAGAAAAGGAAAGATGGAAAGAGGAGGGGAAGGAAAAGGGGGAGGGGAGAATGGAAGGAATGTGAGAGGTACCCTGGGCATATGTAGCCATTTCTAAGGGGAGGTTTAACCCCACCAGAGAGAAGGGCTATAGCCTGTGGACCATCCCTGGTCTCCTTGGGTAAGCTTTTCCCACTTTGAAAGAATTACATGCTCCGAGTACTTTTAATGACTCCTACGGGTTGCTATGATTTTTGCAAAATCAAGGGAACTAATAAATGTAACTGGAGGGAGGTGATCATTTGCTAAAACGAAGGCTCGGCGGCTCAGCAGAGGATGACAGCAGGAGATCTTAATGAGCTAGACCACAAATTAATCCTGCCTTGTTTCTCCTTAAACTGTCCTCCGCCCCCCTTTTGTTTTCGCTGTGTCGTTGGCTGGCGCTAGCAGCTGTTCTGACTGTGCAATTAAGTCATTTCTAAGAGAGCTGAGCAGCTGGGTCAGTACTATATGTTCTAGTGATCACTGGCTGTCAGGGTGAATAATTAATAATCTGAGTGGTTATCGCGCTTATGGGGCCCCATCTTCATGGAAGCTGGCAACTGGCAGCATTACTGGTTTTCAGGCTTCTATTTTCATCAATACGTTCAAGGAGGGGGGGGGCAGGATAAAACCCACAGCCAGCCTCATAACCTCCAACAATATTTCTTGGGCTGACTGTCGATGTGAAAAATCAGTAAGACTAAATTTAGTCCAAGGAATTGAAAATGTTACTGTTCACACCACGCTGAGTTATCTCCCTGTGCCTTTAGGCCTCGTTTCCTTCCCGGATAATAAACATAAATTTCCTGTAATGCAAAAGGGTTACTTTCTGGAAGTGTGAATTGAAATGCTTCACATGAAATTAGTTTTGCAGGTGGGAGAAATCTTAATTAAAGGGCTGCTTTGAAGGAAGGAATAGTCATAAGGCATTTTTCATTACTTTTGCCTTGGCACCAGCACATTCACATTAATGATCTAATTTCTGTTTTTCTTATATAATGGATGACATTAGATTAGCTTTCCCAACAGGTTCATTTCCAAAAAGTTAATGAAGACAAGTACATATGGTAGATTATTAGGGCTTCTGTGTACAACCACCCCACAGCCCTGGATTTCACTTTCCATTTGGGGAAGTGCAACCCAGCACTGACTGCAGGACTGACTTCCGGTTGGTTGAGCCTTCGGTCATTTTGGATGTTTACGGACCCTGGGTTTTTATATATTAGGATACTAGAGGCCCGGTGCACAGATTCGTGCACCAGTGGGGTCCCTCAGCCTGGCCTGCACCCTCTCGCAATCCAGGACCCCTCGGGGGATATAGTAATGCACGAAGTGGCAGGCGACTGAGGAGGAGCCTGAGCCCAGGCCAGGCACTGAGCTGCTCCCGCTCATCCCAGTCCTGCTGCGCCTGCCACCACCGCTCAGTAAGATTGCTGAGTGGCACTCCCGCTGTGGTCAGTACGCATCATAGCGACCGGTCGTCTGGTCATTTGGTCGCTTAGGCTTTTATGTATATAGATACATACTAAATGGCTATGTCCTCCACACCAGGAAATCACTTAACCATCAAAATTTCAGAGGACACAGCACCTTCTCCATCTTCTCCAAATGAGTACATTTGCCACCAAATCAGGTTTTTTGTGACTTTCCATAATTAAAAAGAAAAATGGATAAAAGTAATAAATTGAATGTATGAGAATCAAAACTTGGAAACTTAAAAACTAATGTGTAGTGACCCAATCTTGTCAGGGAGTGTGTGTGTGTGGGGCGGGGGGCGGGGGGGGGCATGGTTTTAAGCATTTACTGAAGGCAGAAACAGGAGTAAAACAATTTTTTATGTATATATTTTAAGGTGAGACTACATCCACCCTCTCTTATATCAGGCTTCTTCTGGAAAAAACATAGGATTTGGGGGTCAAAGGCCTTGGTTTGTTGTTCTACCATTTCTAGAGAAGATGGAATAAAAATCCTGGGTTTACAATTCCTGTCTGAAACAGCCAAAAAAAATTACAAAAAAATGAAACAGTGGTTTTTAAAATATAAACACTAGGGAACAAAGGACTACAACTCCTGACAAATGGTAACAAAAATAAAATAAAATAAAAATGAGGTGAGTCTTACAGTCAATGCAATCCTAAAGAAAATCTCAAGTGTCCTTTTTTTTATAAAAATTGAAAAGGAAATTCTAAAATTGGTAAGGAAATGCAAAAGACCAAGAATAGTCAAAACAACTTTAACCCTTTGCACTCGCTTGCTTTTTTCTCAGTTCTTTTATTCTAATGCTAACCGTGTCGAGTCACACTCGACATCCGAGTGCAAAAGGTTAAAAAAGAACAAAACTGGAGGGCTTAAATGACCTGATTCCAAGACTTATTGTAAAGCTACTAGAGGCCTGGTGCACAAAATTCGTGCATGGGGGGGTGTCCCCTCAGCCCAGCCTGCACCCTCTCCAATCCGGGACCCCTCGGGGGATGTCCGACTGCCGGGGATCGGGCCTAAACCGGCAGTCAGACATCCCTCTCACAATCCTGGACCGCTGGCTCCTAATCGCTCACCTGCCTGCCTGCCTGGTCACCCATAACTGCCCCCCACCTGCCGACCTGATTGACCCTTACTGCCTCTGTGTGCTGACCTGATCACCCCTAACTGCCCCCCTTGCCATTCTGGTCGCTCCTAACTGCCCCCGCCCCCCCCCCAGCCTGGTCACCCCTTACTGCCCCACCCCCCGCTGGTCTGGTCACCCCCAACTGCCCCCCCTGCCGGCCTGGTTGCCCCTCATGGCCCCCCTGCCAGCCTGGTCACTCCACGCAGCCTGCTGTTCAGTTGTTTGGTCATTCCTCACTAAACCCCCTGCCAGCCTGGTCGCCCCATGCAGCCTGCTGTTCAGTCGTTTGGTTGTCCCTCACTAAACCCCCTGCCGGTCTGGTTGTAGGCAGCCATCTTGTGAGGGCATGATGGTTGATTTGCATATTACATCTTTATTATATAGGATAGTGATTGACAGTATGGTATTGGCATCAAGATAACAAACAGATCAGTGAAACAGAATAGAGTTTATGAAAATAGAGTTACACATACCTGGCCAATTGATAGTCAAGAAAGGTGCAAAGGAAATTCAGTGGAGAAAGGGTAGTCTTTTCAACAAGTGATGCTAGAATAATTAAATATCCATCCATTTGCAAAAAAAGAAAAGAAAGGTGGGTAAATAAAAAGAACCTCAATATATATCTCATATCATTTTTTGGTTAAAAAAATCATAATAACCAAAATAAATCACAGGCCTAAAAGTAAAGCCCTCAACTATAAAACCTCTAGAACTTTTGTGACTTCATCAAATTTAAAACTTCTACTCTTTTTTTTTTTTTTAATCCTCACTGAGGATATTTTTCCATTGATTTTTATAGGGAGTGGAAGAGAGAGGGAAAGACAGAAAGAAATATTGATGAGAGAGCAACACATTGATTGGTTGCCTCCTGCACGAGCCCCAATGAAGGCTCAGGCCAGGGAGGAGCCTACAACCAAGGTAGGTGCCCTTGATCAGAATGGAACCCAGGACCCTTTCTTCCGCAGGCCAAGGCTCTATCCACTGAGCCAAACAGGCAAGGGCTACTCTTCAAAAGACATTAAGAGACGAAAAAAAACAATCTATAGAATGTGAAAAACATTTGAAAAATCCCATCTCTGATAAATATTCATATCCAAAATATATAAAGAACTCACAATATTCAATAATCAGCAAACAACCCAATTTTTAAAATGGGCAAAAGATTTAAACAGACACGCCACTAAAGAAGATGTATGAATGGTTAATAAGCCCATGAAAAGACACTTAACATCATCATTAGTCATTAAGAAACTGTAATGTGAAACCACGATGAGATAGTATTACAGACCTATGCGAATGCGTCAAATGGGAAAGACTGACCATACCCAGTGTTGGCAAGGATGTGGAGAAGCTGGAAGTCTCATACACTGCTGATATGCGACATGTACAAGCACTTTGGAAACAGCTTAGCTATTTCTTAAAAAGTTAAAAACATACCTTTCTTCTATCCTAGATATTCCATTTCTAGGTATTTACTTAAGAGAAATGAAAGCCCGTGTCCATTACAAAAACTTTGGCATAAATGTTCACAGCAGCTTTATTCATAATAGTCCCAAAGAGAAATAACCCAAGTATCTACCATCAGGGGATAAATAAATTGTGGTTTATCCATATAAAGGAATATTCCTTGAGATAAAAGAGAATGAACTAGTGATACACGCAGCAACATGAACGGATCTCAAGGTACGTATGCTGAATGGACAAAACCAGAACAAAAGGAATGCATGTACATGCCATATAAATAATTCCATTTATATAAAATTGTATAAAATTAAAATTATAGTACAGAAAGCAAATCAATGGCTGTCAGGGGATGGCAGTGTGGGGGTGAAGAGAAAGCTGGGGGTGGGGAAGGTGGAAGGACCCCCAAGAGAACTGAGGAAATCTGTGGGGATAATGGATATGTTCATTATCTTGATTGTAGTGATGGTTTTATCATTTTACACCTGTCAAAATTTACCAAATTTTACTTCATGTGAGCTCCACTGTATGTTAATTATACTTAATTAAAGTTGTTTTTAGAAAGGACTGTGTTGCCCTAATTGGTTTTGCTCAGTGGATAGAGCGTCAGCCTGTGGACTGAAGGGTCCCAAGTTTGATTCCGGTCAAGGGCATGTACCTTGGTTGCGGGCACATCCCCAGTAGGGGGTGTGCAGGAGGCAGCTGATCGATGTTTCTCTCTCATCGATGTTTCTAACTCTCTATCCCTCTCCCTTCCTCCCTGTAAAAAATCAATAAAATATATTTTTAAAAATAAAATAAAAAGGACTGTGTTTAAATCATAGTTGTGTGAACTCGAACAAGTTTCTTAGACTCTCCATACTTGAGTTCCCTCAGGGGCCAAACGGGGACAATAATAAACATCTCAAGGAGGTGGTGCATCAGGTGAGACCCAGCAGCGACAGCCTTTAGAGAAGCTCAGCGTCAATGGCCAGTAGGGCGTCTCGTCCTCCCTGGAAAGGACTTCATGTTCCTATTAATCCCTCAGTCAGGGTTCTCTCTCTAGGTTGTATCTTTTATGTTCAGAAATCAAAGAACATGAGTTTTCAAGCTTAGGTACTTTCATCTCTTAAGATGCCTTTATAAGCAACGTCAGATGAGGGGGGAAATGAGAACACACGGGGAATTCAAAAGCACCAACGTAGCGTCCGTAGCTTTGTTGAGCACTCAGGTGGAGACAGCTTGCCCGATCAGCAAGCGACCCAATACATTCAAGCTATCTGGCTTGGGTGGGAACACCCCTATCCTGCCCCTCCACCAACACACACACATCCACAGGATAAAACATTATAAAAGTATGTACATTTAGAAAAAGAAGGACTATATGCTTTGGAGTCAGATCTCGGATCAGACCTTGACTCTTCACTCACTGGGTCTGTGACCTTGGACAGCTCACTCCCCCTTGCTGAGCCTCAGTTTCCTCACTTACAGAGCCACTGTCCTGTAGGTTGGCTGTGAGAAACCGAAGAAACATGAGAAGTACCTTGGACAGCACTTGGCACCAGGAAAGTACTCGGTAAGTTTCCCTCAGTAAGGTAACACACTACTTTGTAGCAGCGCTTGGATAGGCACCTCCTGGCCCCAAGCCAATGCCCTTTCTATTGTATTCTGTTGCTAGCTCACCTGTCTGTGGCAGAAGGGTGATGGGGCACCAGGGGTCTTAGCGCTCATTCTGGTGTTCTTGCCACTGTGCAAGGTCTTTTTTTTTTCTTTCCTTTTTTTAAAATAAAGAAACACCACGAATCAGAATTCATTTATTAACTTGGGGGAAATGGCACCTAGAGATGAAATCATACTAGTGAGAGACCAGGAAAAATCTCTTTAGACCATAAACCAATGCTATTAATGACTAGTTCAGCCCCTAGTGCCTCTCCAAGGTGCATTCTCTGATTGCTGTTGCCCCTAAACCAAAACACTTTCTAGAGCTTTACACCCGGGAACCCCAGTGCTGGACTGGGCGGGATGCTGTGGGTGCATAACTGTTGTTGTGGCGGCCCTCCACCACAAGATGGCACAAGACTCTCTTCTTTCAGAAGAGAAAGGCTAGCAAGGCAGTGGAAGTCTGAAGTCAGGCCTGCTTCAAATCAGATGAAAATGCATTTGTGCTTTAAAAGTTGCTTGCCTCACTCTTAAAATGGTACAGAAACACCAAAGATCACGAAAGGAGACTCTGTGGAGGCTCAGGAGACAGTGGGAGAAGGGGAGACTGTTTTGGGAAGAACCTGGAGAATTGGTTGGAAATTGTAAGATTTGCCGTCTTGGTGTTTATACTTGGCCTTGTTGCTCCTTCTGTGGCCATATCCTTGTCAGAGCTCTAACTTCAAAATGGGTTAGGCCAGGGGTCTCTGCTCCTGATCCAGCGTTTATTTGAACCTTGACTACACATTAAAACCACCAAATTCCTCCCACGAAGTGTGAGTGCATTCCTTAGCTCTTTCCCCACAACGGCAAGGGCACATTGTTCCCATGTTCTGCCACTGCATGTTCACTGCAGGCATCATTTCTTGTTGTTATGCCAGTAAAGGAATACGGGAGTGGAATTAATTTCCATCTCACTTCAGATACACCTGTGCTTGGGCTGTAGGCATCCTGCCTAGTCTCAGAGCCATGGCTCCATGTAGCCCCTCTACAAATAGGGCAATCATTTCTCTCCACGTCCTACCTCCTCACATAGAAGCTAAACGGCTTATAAAAAGCATATTACTGAGCCTCATGCATTTGGAAAGCCTCCTCCATAGCTCATAAATCTCACGTTATAAGCAAGAGAATGTCTTGATTGCCTAAAGCGAGGAAGAGCAAAATGCCGTCCATGGCATAGGCAGTTCTGCTGTGCCAGAGAGTGAGTTGCAGAGTTATTGAAGAAACAGCCCTGTGATAGGCAGCTGCTGGACATAGGGCCCTAGTGTGCCATACTGAAAGGCTAGGGCTCCTGCTCTAAGTGATGGACAACCGCAGAAGAGTTTGATGAAGACGGTTCATATTTTAAATAGAACCCCTAAGGTGCAGGACAGATTTAGGAAGGATATTCCTGTATGTAGGGAAATTAGCTAGGATGCGACTGCAATAATTCAGGCAAGAAATGATGGTGGCCTGACCAGGACAGTGGGAACGGTAAAGAGAGGAGCGTTTACAAGGCTCACTCAAGAAGAGCTTATCAACCAACTGAATGCAGGGGATCTAGAGTGACTCTAAGTTTCTAGTCCACAGGAATAGGAGGAATGGCAGCAGCCGGAAGAATTGACTTAGATTACAGTGGTTCTCAACCTTTCCAATGCCGCGACCCTTTAATACAGTTCCTCATGTTGTGGTGACCCCAACCATAAAATTATTTTCGTTGCTACTTCATAACTGTAATTTTGCTACTGTTATGAATTGTAATGTAAATATCTGTGTTTTCCGATGGTCTTAGGCGACCCTGCTAGTGGTTCTCAACGTGTGGGTCGCGGCATTGGAAAGGTTGAGAACCACTGCCTTAGAAGGAAGGTGATAAAACTGGTTTTGTGCCTGTTGAGTTGAAGTGCTCCAAGGACATCCAGGTGGGGACGACCAGCAGGCAGATATACACAGGGGAAGCTTGGGGAAGGCTTTGGGCTGGCAGTATTTATTTGGGAGACAGCAACAGACAGGTACAGTTCAAACCAGGAGAGTGGAGGAGACTGTCCTGGAACGGAGTGAAGAGGGAGAAAAGCAGTGGTAAAGAAGAGATTTCTGGGAACAACGACATTTAAGGGATAAGTAGCAGAAGGGAAAGAGACATCCATAAAGGAGACACAGGAGGAATGGTAGAGAGGTGTAAGCAGAAGCAGGGAAGTGCATTGCCAGAGACACTACGTGATTAGGGACCCTCGAGGAAGAAGGATTCAATGGGTTCAGATGCAGCAAAGAGGCCGGCAAGGGGGAGACTGCCACGCCCCACACCCTGTTGCAGAAGGGGGTGGCAGTGGACAGGAGAGTGAAGGGACGTTGAGAAAATGGAGACGGTCAAGGCGGATTACCTTCTGGATGGCACTGGATGAGAAGGGGAGGAGAGAGATGGGTGATGGGGATGGTGGCCGGTGGGGTGGGGACCGGACAGGGCTGAACTGGCTAGAGGGCAGAGGGAGTTTCTGTTTTGTTGTTTTATTTGTCTATGGGTTTCGTTAGCAAAGGAGAGCCTTTATGTTTATGTTTATGGGCTGCAGAGAAAGAGGGAGTAGCGGGTAAGTACTAGAAAGCCCAGGAGAGAGGAGACGAGTGGACACAGTCCTAGGAGGGCTGGAGGAGATGTGCGGCGTGATGAGTGAGCTTCGACAAGAGGATGTGCCTTAGCCCCCGAGCCTGGAGGAAAGGGTGCCGGGATGGGTAGGTGGGCAGAGATAAGTTTGTAAGTGAGAGGGTGAGGAGCTGACTCTAAACAAGAGAACAGCAGGGCCAAGATGAGAGGTGGAAGACCCTGCAGGACATTGCCACCGCTGGGCAGCAGCAGGGGCTTGGATTCCAGGCTGACCTGGATTCGGCTACCGTCCCATCACTGAGCAGCGATTTGACCTTGGTACACTCTGATCTCCCTAAGGACTCGATTTTCTCATTTATAAAATGGAGAGATAATAGGGCTCCCCCTCTCTTTTAGGGTGACTGTGAGCATTAAATATGATTCTACGTACTCTATGAATGAGTGACGCTGATGATCATGCAGCAAGTCAAAAAGCTAAATATGCCAGTTAAATTCACGGCCCAAACAGTGTGACAAATTTTGGTTTAGATGTCTTTCCACTGCCTCCCACAAAACTGAAAATAACTCGAGGGCAGGAACCATATGTCTTATTTTCTTTGTCTTCCCGGCATCCAGTTCAATGCCTGCCTCATGGAGGGCTCCAGTAGAGGGGGTTCCATGCCTGGATAAATGGGCTGCGCAGCGTGAGCCCGACAGCAGCTCAGGCTCCCGACTCTCGGAGGCGTTTCCCTTCCACCACAGTCTCTCCCGGTCCAGCCGCCCCTTCGCTGTGCTTGCTACCCTGTGACAGTACTTAATCTTTCTTTGTGGTCACTAGGCCAAAGAATAACAACTCCCCGATTTGGGCTCTATACGGGCACACTTCGCTTTGTTGCACTTCATTTTATTGCGCCTCACGGACGTTGCAGGATTTTTCACAGATGTTGCCCTTTTTACAAATTGAAGGCAAAAGACTCCACCAGCAAAGAGAAACAACTCGATCTATTGTGATACTCACTTTATGGTGGCGGCCTGGAATGGAACCCTCAATAGCTCTGAGGTATGCCTGTCTTCAGTTCTGAAAACACAAAAGCATATTATTATTCATCATTAAAGTCAGGTGATCTATTCCAATGGAATCCAAATTCCCAAGATTTAAGAAGGAAAAAGAGAGGTGATCACTGGAGAGGCGTCTTTAAATTGCCTGTTTTTAGATCGACTAGCACCCTAGGCGGGACTGAGCTTTAGGAAGTTGATTGACCAGGTTCAGGGTCCGGATGCTGAGACCCAGACCCAGAGGGACAGGGGAGCAGCAGGGGAGCAGCCCATTCCACCCTCAGGGGCGCCAGCCAGGGGAGCAGACGGGTCTGGACCGAGGAAAAGGCACCAATCAGCGTCACCGGCAGAAGCCACAGCTTACCTGTGTCTGGTTGCCAGTTTGTTCACCTTGGCTACCTTCCCCCAAAAAAACTTTTATAAAAATTAATGTATTTTGAAAACACTCTCCTCCCCCTCCTCCTTCTTTTCTCTCTCCCTCCCTCTCTCTCTCTCTCTCTCTCTCTCTCTCTCTCTCTCTCTCTGTCTCTCTCTCTCTTTCTCCGTCCCTCTCTCTCTCTCCTCCCTCAGATGAGATGCAGACATGCAGCTAAAGTGCCACCTACAGACATTCAGGGGTACACGTGCCAACAAATGAGTACATAATGGAGACAAAACAAGGAATTTGGAAAATCCATAACCTGCACATCACTCCCTCCTCGGATCATCCCAGGCTTGGCCACTGAGCCTTGCAATTGGAGGTGGAGTTTATAAGGGTATAACTTTTCCCCAGAATACCAAAAAGTCAGAGGCTCTGGGTTCTTCCTACCAAACCACTCGCTGACCACCAGGGGTCAGGCTGCAGCTAAGAACAGACAGTGGACACCCCAAAGCAGAGCGCTGTCCATGTTCCCCCAGGCCCCGCCCCACGTGCCAGCGAGCTCACCCCAACTCGGCCAGGCTGAGTCAACAAGTGGCCTGTGGGATTCCTTTCCCATTTGCAATAGAAGCTGCCGGGAGTTGAGTTAGTCCCCAAGTAAGTCATCCCCTCCTTTCCATTTGTTAAGTTTGGGGACCACGCACCTCAGAATCATGGAGGGGGAGAAGGGAGGAGCTTATTAAAAAGCAGACTCTGAGCCCTGGCTGGTTTGGCTTAGTGGATAGAGCGTCAGCCTGCGGACTGAAGGATCCCGGGTTCGATTCTGGTCAAGGGTACATGCCCGGGTTGTGGGCTCGATCCCCAGTGGAGGCAGCCGATCAATAATTCTCTCTCATCATTTTTTTTTTTACTTTTTTTTTTTTATTAAGGTATTATATGTGTACATATCTTACCATTGCCCTCCCCACATCCCACTCCCATATATGCCCCCACCCCCCAGAGTTTTGCATCCATTGGTTATGCTTATATGCATGCATACAAGTTCTCTCTCATCATTGATGTTTCTATCTCTCTCTCCCTCTTCTTCCTCCCTGAAATCAATAAAAATATATTTATTTTTAAAAGCATACTCTGAGCCCTGCTTGTGGAGGCCAATTCTGGGGTGGTGGGAGTGGGCCCAGGAATCTGCATTCTCTGCAGCCTCTTAAGTGGTTCTGCTGCAGGTGGTGCAGGACCACACTTCAACAGATGATGCTTAAGCAGATGTTCAACTGGGGCCAGTCCCAACGCAGAGCCGTTGGCTTCGTGCCACGCCCAGGACTCAGGCAGAGTCCTCAGGGCTGCAGGCCATCAGATGTATATCCTGAGGGGACACAGCTACTCCTGGCTGCGTGAATAGACGTGGGATGAAGAGGCTGGCGGTGGAGGAGAATTCTTAATGCCCCTGCAGGATGAAGACCACAGCAGGCCGCCCTGCCTGCTCCCAGTGCCTTTCCTGCTCGAGTTCCTTCTGGGCGCTGGTTCCCTTATTTTTCCCTTTGATGTTCCTCCCTCCTCCTCACTGCTCAGAAACAGCATCCTGGAATTAGAGGCAGCTTCGTGCTCTGCTTAAGAGAACCCTTGTGTGTTCTTGTTGGTGCTAAGAACCACCTACAACATGAGCCCCCTGATGTACTCACAGCTTTTTGGGGAGGAGTGAAGCAAAATCCGATATCAAATACGCACACCCACTGGAAGGTGCAGCCCAGGTCTAGAATCAATAAAAGGCATGTTTTAAAATTAAGAAAATTCTCTCCTACTTGATTCATTCAACTCAAATTCATGGAATGCTGCTGTGCCAAGCACCTATTCTAGGGGCTCTGGGAGGGCTTAGTGAGTGCATGAGGTCATCGCCCTAATCCCGACATTATGGTGTAGGAGGCAGAAAATCAAAGAACAATGTATAAATGAAATAGTGAGTCAGAGAGTTGGAGATTATGACCAGGGCTACAGGTGCAATGGAGAAGCCAGTTTCAGGTGGGGTGTCCAGGGGTCTGGAGGTGGGGTGAAGAGACAGACCAGAGGAAGAGGGTTTCAGGTAGAGAGGACCTCCTTGTGGTTTTTACCAAGCCTACCTGGCACCATGGTCCATGGCTACCGAACTTGCACTCGTTGCTCAACATTCATTAAGCCCCTTTCCTAGTTCTCATGATGCTGGTGCCTCAGGATACAGTTGTGAACAAGAAATCGCTCTGCCCTCATGCAGTATATAACCTGGTGCAGTTTTTCGAGATTAGGTTCTCTGAAACTTCCTCAGTTCCTAAGTTTACCACGTATCTTCATCTTAGAAAACCTAGTCTAAGATTTTGGATCAGCATGGCCTTGGTGAGGAAGCTTTTGTGACGACAAATACCTAAACCCAATGGGAAAATCAGCTACGGAGGCCCCAACATCCTGAATACAGCTCCTAGTGGCTCAGATTTTAAAAATAAAATAAAATCCAGCCACCACTTTATGCCCACTTTTGAGGGGAAAGAGCTTCTGTTCACTCTCTAGGATCCCCTTGGCTCTCCAGCATTCCTCTCGCACTATCCCAGTTCTGGGTGAGAAGAAGAAATGGATTCTGAAAGCAGAGCTCATGTCTTCCATAACTGCATGCAGCCCATCCAGCCATTGCCATTGTGGGTTCCATCTCTTGGTGCTGAACAAAAGCATAGCAGCCTGCTCAGCCAGTGTGGCTCAGTGGGTGAGCATCGACCTATGAACCAAGAGGTCACAGATGGATTCCCAGTCAGCGCACATGGTTTCCGGCTTGATCCCCAGTAGGGGGCGTGCAGGAGGCAGCTGATTGATGGTTTCTCTCTCATCAATGTTTCTATTTCTCTACCCCTCTCCCTTCTTCTCTCTCTAAAATCAATAAAAACATGTATTAAAAAAAAAATGCACAGCAGCCTGGCCAGCCCCGATGGCCCCCTGCCCACGTCTCAGATCTTTCAGAGGTTCTCACTGAAGATGCATGATGCAGAAAAACAGCAACAATCTATAGAAGAGCTTTGTTCCCACCCCTCCCAGGAAGCACCTGCTCTCCTGCAGCCCAAATTCATAACTGGCAGATGCTGCCAACCCCTGGCAGAAAGCAGACCTTTACATCTGAGTTTCGGCACGTTCTCTCTGCCTCTGAACTGCTTACAAAGAAGGAAGAAGAACAGCTCAGAGGGGGAGAGGACTGGTTGCTTTAGGGCCACAGGCAGGAGTGCTCTGGACCTGGCCCATGGTCAGGAGTGGCTAGAAGAAGGAATGGGTGTGTCAGAGTCCGGGGCTTCCCCCTTGGAGGTTTTGATCAGCAAGTGTGGCGTGAGGCCGGGAGATAGAGCTATCTCTTTCAAAAGCTTCTTTGGAACTTCTGCTAATCATTTGGGTTTGTGAACCTTTGAACTAGGGATCGACGGAAGAACAGCCCCCTAATTAGCTATCCCCCCACCCTGACACCCTCTGTGTCTCCACCCGCTCCTCCAATGCCAGGCCTCAGGTTCCGTCGTCTGCCCCACAGGTTGTCATCAGTCCCCAGGGGCCTGCGGCTGAAACCTAAGTCAGCCCCGGCCTCCTGCCTGGTGGAACAATGGACGTGGGCCGGTTCAGTAAAGGCTTTGGGTTACCAGACACCCATCTGCTGGCTGTTCTCACCGGGGAAACGAGAGCCAGATCACTTTCCCTGGGCATCAGCCCCGCACTTCCCAGTGTGCAGGGAACAAGAGCGGTCCTCCCCGCTTCTGGCGCTGTCACTACACACAACTCCCTCGTGGTGCCCCAAAGCTCTTTTCATTAATATCTCAACACCTCCCGGAATAGCTTGCATGCGCTGTCAGTAGGAGCCCACTTCCAAAGGAACAGCGGCCTCACTCTTCCAGTCCTCCCCCTGGGCTCGGCCCCCATGTATTCTGTTCACTGGAGACACATTTCACAGCCCACTGCTCAACACACCTGGCTTCCATCTGCTGGTCCTTCTCTCTTTATGGTCTCTGGGAGCCCAGGGTTCTATGCTGGTGACTGGAATAATTTTTGTCATCCTGAAAATAAATTTAAAAACGTTTTTAAAAAAGTAATACATCTGCCCGGCTGGCGTAGTTCAGTGGTAAAGCATCCACCTATGAATCCAGAGGTCGTGGTTCGATTCGAGATCAGGGCACATGCCCGGGATGCAGGCTCAATGCCCAGTGTGGGGCGTGCAGGAGGCATCTGATCAATGATTCTCTCTCATCATTGATGTTTCTATCTCTCCCTCCCTCTCTCTTCCTCTCTGAAATCAATAAAAAATATTTTTAAAAAAGTAATACATCTATATAATTTGAAACTCAAATGTACTATAGCCTCCAACAACAACAACAAAGAGTAATTTCTTCTCCCTTCCCTCCACAGACCCTAACACTTTCACCTCTTGAGTTGGGTTCAGAAGAAAAGTTTTTGCCTCTATATTTCTAAGTAACATTCTTATAACCCTTGTATACTGCTTTTCAGTTTGGAATATTATCTGTCAATTTCCTACTGAAGATGAGGAGCTAGCATTTCTTCACACATTCACTCTCCACCACACATAGAATTTCCCTCTCCTCCCAATAGTTATGTCATATTTTTATTCAACCGATATTACAGTAGTGTTTACATTATGATGGTGCGAGTGTTCACTGCTGAGCCCATTTAGATACTATTATTATGTTTTTCTTCAATTTTTTGTTTTCAGAGTTAATAATTTCCTCTTTTAGTTTGTTCAGTTATTCTATGTATATACTAGTATCATCAAAATTTCTCATGTTCTTCACAGAACTATAAAACCCCTCTCATTACTAAATCTACCTGGTCAAATGCATTGAGTGATTTGTGAGTTTTATTTCATCTCCCCCTGACCCCACCCCTCTCCCCGCTCCCCACCGAGATACCCCTCTTGGAACCTTTCATTTCCCTGCTCCTATGTGGATTGGCTGCTCAGCTTTAAACCTGTGTCTTCCCTTCAATTCCCTCATGTACTGGGGCTCCTGTTTACTGGATCTCATATCTAACTTCCTCTTAATTGATTTACTCCCCCATTTTGTGGGAGCACATACTTGAGTACCTTTCTGAGTATGAATCTATCAGAGATAATTTTTTAAAAAAACTTCAATGGCTTTATTGCACTTTTATACTTGATTATTCGTTATATAATTCTAGGTTGAAAATCATTTCCCTCAGAATTTTTTAAAGCATTTTTTCATTGTCTTCCAGCTTCCTGTGTTACTGTTGAAAACACTGATTCCATTCTGTGTCCTGATTGCTTATATATAAATTTATTTCTTCTATCTTCCCTTTCCTTCCCCTCTCCCATCCTTCCTTTTTCTAAAAAACCTATTCTGTGTGGGGGCAAAGAGTATACAAGAAACCTCTGTACATGGAGAAATCTCTATACCTTCCCCTCAGTTTTGCTGTGAACCTAAACTGTTCTCAAAAAGTAGTCTAAAAAACCACACACACACACACACACACAACAACAACAAAAAAAAAAACAAAAAAAAAAACAAAAACCAAAACACCAAACAGGGGTCGGAGGAATATATGGAAGCTTTTCGGATTTTTTTTCTTTATCTCTAGTATTCAAAATTTTATGATGAAGTATCCTGGATTAGTCTTTATCACTCATTTTCTAGGCATTCCTTGCATTTCTTTTTCAGTTTGCAAATGCATGTCTTCAAGTTCTGAAATTTTTTCTTGTAAGTTTTCCTCTTCATTTAATGTATGCGTGCACATAAGCTGTCTACTTGCCTGTATGCATGTATATTAACATCTACCATTGGATGTTTTGTTCTGCTTTCTGAGAGATTTCCTTTATCTTCCACTGGAACATTTATTTTGGCTATCATATTTTGAAGAGCTCTTACCAGCAGTGTTTTCCAATTTTCTGAGTGCAATATTTTCTATATCTCTGGGAATATTAATAATAGGTTGTTTTCTCTACAGTATTTTTATTCTCTACATTGTCTCTGGTTTTTTTCTGAGAAGAATATGGAGTTAAAGTAAAGAAATAAACAAACAAACCAAGTCCCCATTCCTCCCTGTCTTTAATCACTCCCTTCTTCAGTTACCCATAGTTTAGTTTGTTAGATGTCCTTCAAGGTCATTTTTCATGCACTTATTTACCTTAAAACACACACATATAATTACATAGTTTATCTATTTTTATAACTAGTGAAAAAAGGCATTGTGCCTTTTTCATACTTAACAGCATATGATAAAGATCTTTTAATGTCTGTACTTCTAAACCACTTATTTTTAACTGCTTCATACTGTGCCACAATAAGATTGTGCCAGTGTTTATTTGACACAGACCATAGTACATGTTTCTCTTTTCTCCACTCCAAGTTTATAAACATATTTTTATTTATTGCCCTATAATACTTTTATAGTTTTAATGTTTAGCTCTTTATTTAACTATACTTGTGAATGGTACAAAGTTGAGATCTAATTTTATTTTTCAAAAGTACAGATCATTTTTCTGAACGATAAAATAATCCATTCTTTCCCCTATGATTTGATGCCACCTAAATTCCCTCTTACATACTGTCTGCTCCTGGTCTATTATGTTGCTCTAAATCAGGGATTGGCAAATCACAATCTGTGTCTTGAGTCAGCCTCCTGACTGATAATTAAAGTTTTATTGAAACACAGCCATGCTCATTTGTTTCCATATTATCTATAGCTGCTTCATGCTCTACAGGCAGAGTTGAGTAGTTGCAACAGAGAACACTTGGCCTGCAAAGCCTAAAATATTTACTATTTGGCTCTTTAGAGAAAAAAATTGCCAACCCTTGAGTCAGTATCATTAATAACAGACACTCTACAGTGTGCTCTGCATTTGGAAAAGTAAATATGTTCTCATTGGGTTATATTTCCAAAAAATCTTGGCTATTTCTTATAAATGTCTGTGTGAATTTTACATTTAATTGATTATTGATATGGTTGAGTTTTAATGTACCAAATTTCTACTTCTTTTTAACTTGTCCTATTTGTTCTCCCCCCTTCCCTTTGCCTTCTTTTGATTTAGTAATTATTTTATTTTATCTCTTATGCCTCTTTACTTTTAGAGTTTATAGTATGAATCTTTAAACTATCATGGTCCACCTTCAAGTAATTTTACATCACTTCAAATATAGCACAAGAAATAACAGTAGAGTATTTCATTTCCCTGTCCTGGCCTTTTTGCTAAGGCAGTCATACATTTTACTATTTACATATATTATAAACTCTGTAATACAATGTTTTAAATTTTTCTTTATATGATCAATTACTTTTAAAAGAATTTAAAATATTAAAAATTGTGTTTTATATTTACCCACATATTTATCATTTCACAGGCTCTTTATTCTTTATGCACATAAAGTTTTTCCTGTGTTTTTTTTTTTCCTGAAAGACTTGTATTAACATTTCTTGTGTAGATCTGCTGGTACTGAATTCTTTCAGCTCTTGCAGGCCTGAAAAAGTCTTTCTTTCAATTTTTTTGGAAAGAGATTTTTGCTGGGTATAAAATTAATTTTTTTCTTATAAAATTAATTTTAAGTTAACAGCACTTTTCTTTCAATATTAAAAAAGGCTTGCTTTTTCAGCTTTGTTAGGCAGGACCGGTGCAACTGTCAGTCTTGGAAAATGCCCTTCTGAGAACTTCTTAATATGCCCACAGAGTGCAAGGTCTTTTCACTCTAGCTGGTGGAAACACAAACTACTTCTGGCCCTATGTGAGCTCCAGGGATTGTTTTGCTCCTTTCTTGTAGTTCTCTCCCCAGCTCCAAATGCTTTCCTCACATGTGTATGCTGATCAGCACTCAGCTTCGGACTTGAGAAGAACCTACCGTATGTGTGCTCTCTCTGTTTCTCCTCTCCCCCTCCCTCCTGCTCTGCACAGCACTCTCTCTCTGGTACTCTGCCCAGTGAACTCATTACATTGGCCTCCCTAAATTCTCCCCTCTGCCAGCTCAATTCAGGGAGACCACTGGGATCTATTTGGGCTCCTCTTCCTTTATTGTGGCCTGGAACCTCTCCAGACAGTAAGCTAGGACAATGATGATGCCCATCTTGCTCCTCTCTTTATGGAGCTTGCTCTGCTGCACTGCCTATTGTTAAATGTCTAAAAGACATTTTATATACGGCATATATTTTGTTGTCTCAGGTGAGAGGTTAAAACTGGCCCCTATGACTCCATCATTGTGGGACTTATGTTGTTTTTTCCCACAATGTTTTTTCATTATGTTTCATTTGGGTTCTTAATTAGAATTGATGGGGAAATGTGACATTTACATTATTGAGTTTTTCTTCTAGGAACATGGTATTTCAATTTACTTAGGTCTTCTTTTTAGTTTCTCCAGTGAGTTTTATGATCTTCCACATTCATACTGGAGTCGCATTTAAAGGCCCCAGTATACTTCGCTCTGATAGCATCTTATTTAGACCCTGCTGCAGCAGCAACGTGGGGTCACGAAAGGGGAACCTGGCTTCTGCTCAATCGTGTGGATCCTAGACCCACCCTCTTCCTCCCACCTGCAGATCAGAAGAAGAAGGGACCTGTTACCAGATCTCCTGCTGGCTTAGTTCCTGATCACTCTTTCAGGATGGCAGAGCAGGGCTTCGGGCTTCGGACTGGGGTCTGGAGTCTGGATGAGAAAACACTAGGAGCAGCCACCATAGAACCCCACGGTGATAGCAATTGACATGGAGCTTTTTCATTTTGGCATGGCTTGCCTGAGGCTTTTCTTCTGTTATTTATAGATGGGCATGGATGAACTCTGAGAAGTAAACCCCAAAGATTGAACTACTGGTCTATTGGGGGTGCCTTCATCTCTGTCTGGTTGTGGGGTGCTTCCACCTACCTTATTTATGCTCTGGGTCTCTTCTTTAAGAGACGGTTACTGATGCACAGAAAGCATGATCTCTAATAATCCTTCTGGGACAAACAGGCATTTGTGAGCTAGTTAGAGAAGTTGGGGATGTGTGTTCTAAATATCAAACAGCGAATTTAGAAGCAAACTTGGAACATAAGCCCTTCCTACGTCGGGAACTCTCTGTTGTTGTTGTTTTTTTTATCACTCCCTCATGAAATGCCCATGTTTTGAAGGAAGAGAAAAAAAGTCTTTTTTTTTCTGGAGAGACCTTGGCCTAGTCCACACCCATTGCCGCCTCACTGGGGCTGTCGCAACGTGAACACTGGCAAAGCAGCCAAAATCAGTGCGTCTAGCAAGCACTGATTGAAATCCATCTCTTGCCATAAGGACAGTAATAAACAGAAGACACCTTAACTGCTACAGTTCACACCAGATGGGCAAGCACACATCCTAAGTAATGAGTTGGTTACTTACAGCTGTGCCATGTGTATAGGTCTTCAATTAATCTCTTGAGCGTGTATAAATCCATCACCTACAATGGCTCAAACTTTCTGAGCAGAACTTTTCAGAGGTCAGGCTCCTCCCTTAATTCAAAATACAGCTCTTAAGAATCAAGGGGCGGGTGAAATATAGCTTATTTTCATTATACCTCTGTGTGTGGATCAACTTGTATGAAGCATCAGAGCAATGATGAGGCAAATAAAAGTAACCGAGATTTTAAAGAAGTTGACTATACTCATGTGAATACCCCTCCCTTTTTACTCCTCTAAACAATCATATGTATGTAACACCCAAGTCTCTAACATGTGGGTGTTTTGGAATTTTTGAAACAGTGAGCCTAGTGCCTCACTTGAACACTGATCCACTCTCTGACAGATATATTGGGGGGAAAAACAACATTAGTCCCACAAAATGCAATGTTCTCTGACGCTCTGGAGACACATACCATCCCAAGTATGCATCATGCTAGTTCAGGAGCTGATAACCTGTATTGCTTGGGTACACCTATGATCAATGGTTTGCAACCCTGAGGCATATTAGCATCACGTGTAACACTTTTATAGTACCATGCCCACCCCAGACCAAATAAATCAGAAGCTCTGTTCTAGGCCCCAGGCATTGCTGTTTATGCTCTCCAGGTCATTCTAATGTACAGCCAGGGTTGAGAACCACTGCTAGAGTGGTGGTAGCTATTGTGCCAATATTCAAAATATTCATGTAGGGTAGATTTTAATTTGTGCTTTAAAGCAGTAACTCTTTATTCTTCCCAAGGACATTTCCAAGTAGGGTAAAACTGCCCATGTCTCTAATATTTAGCTTAGGAGGTTAACAATCGTGTGTGTGTGTGTGTGTGTGTGTGTGTGTGTGTGTGTGTGTGTGGTAGTCCTGTAATTCTGCTTCCTATATAGCTTTTGAATTTTCCCCTTTTTCCCTGTTGCCACATCCTTAGTTCAGATCTTCATCATCTCTAGTCTTGCTGTCCCTTCCCCACCTTTGGCTAGCACTGCTCCCAGTATTTCTCTTAAGCCCGACACATCTTTCCTCTCACACCCTCTTAATGGATCCTCCCGTCCAGAAAAACCTGTGTCCTCATCTGGGGGCACAAGGCCTTTCATGATGAGGCTGGAGAGAGTCTCATCAAGTCACAGGTCCCTTGTGGGTCCTCGCAAATCCCTTAATGAGCAGTTGTGGCCAGCTTCTGAGCCTTTGCCTGGACAGCTGGTACCTTACCCCATCCTGCCAGAAGTCCCCGTTCAAGGCTCTTCTTCCAAGTAAAACCTTCTCTGATCCTCCCACTCCTGTTCCCACTCCCTACATCTTCACTGCCTGTGCTAATACCTATATAGCCTTGAGTGTGTCTGCCAGAGTGAGTGGGTGCTAAAAAAAAAATAGTGCATGAACAGACATTTCATTTATCACACCATCAAAATTTTAAGTCTGTCTTCCTCATTAGATTCAAAGTTTTCTCTAGAGCCATGGGTAACATGGTACGTAATACAAAAAGCAAAGCTTTTGGAGACAAGTTTGGGTTAAAAACTCTGCTCTATCATTTACTAGCTGTAGGATCTTGGACAATTTTAAGTTTCCTCAGTTACAAAATGGGAGTGACACCTCCTCAAAGGGTTGTGAGGATTAGACATGATGTGTGTAATATCAGACACATAGTAGGCAAACAGCTATTTTCTCCCCTTGCCTCCAATTTACCAAATACTCTGCAAAATTCATAACACTGCACTAGAAAGCTTGTGTTTTGGATTTTATGCTTCCAGGTGACCCAATGTCTCAATTCTATACAAGTTCAATGTTCGTCAGATTTGAAAACCTTCCTTTTTCCCACTGTAGTCATCTGGGGCATATTATACCTATTATTTTATTCAATCCTCAACAGTTCTTTGAATTATTATTCCCTTTTTTTTTTTTTTTGTAGCCAAGAAAACAGGAGCAAAAATAAGGTAATGGATTTTCTTTTAGGAGGGCTAGGGCATTTCAGAATCCTGTCCATGGACTCGAAGTTCTGGGTTCTGTCCTTTATGCCCATTGCCCTCACACTCAGTCTTATGAATGCTTGCTTTTAAATGCAACCACTGCCCAGCTTGTGCAGCTAAGTGGCTGAATGTCGATCCATATACCAAGAGGTCATTGGTTCGATTCCGGTCAGGGCATGTGCCCAGGTTGCAGGCTCAATCCCCACTGAGCATGCAGGGGCATGCAGGCGGCAGCCAATCGATGTTGATGCCTCTCTCTCGATATTCCTATCTCCCTCTCCTTTCCTCTCTAAAGCCAATAAAAACATATTTTAGAAATAACTAGGTAAATGCAACCACTAAGCTTTTTGCAATTAAAACCAACACTCCAATGATGATTGTTTTAAGGGCAAAAGTTATAGTAGTTAATTTTTAAAAAAATAAAAAAATATATTTGAAGAAGAGTTTTTTTCAGCCCCATAATTTGGAAGTGAATAGTGGCTGTCACAGCCGCCCTGACTGGACTCCGCCGCTTGGAGCCTTGGTTCCTTCACCTCTGACTTAAGAACAACGATAGTACCTGCCTTCTGCGAATACGAGGACTAAACGCGCTAACAAGTGCACTTCCAGCGCAGGCGGAGCAGGTCAGGCACAGGGCAGGGCTCGGCATCTATCTCGCGGGAACGTGAGGTTGTCCTTTAACGTGCTCTATCACAGGAAAGAAGACACAAAGGAAACATTCACTCTTAAACACCTTTTGCTTAGTTGAGAACTCTAATAACACAAAAAGCACCCAAAGACAAATAAAAAGTAACTTTATTGACTGTTGATCTTACCATGAAATGCCTATAAGAATAATTACAAAATAATGCAGTTTGTTCTTTACACACTTTTGGTATCATCCTGCTATGTCGATCCTTTCACAGAAAGGATTCTTTACAGTTTGTGTAGATAGAAAGCTCACTGTTGCAAATACAAATGTAGAAGCAGTGCATACCAAATCGGTACACTAACTTAGCATGGACATTAACAAATGCAGAATAAATAACAGCTTTATACTTTTTTTTATTTTTAAAACAATTTCCAAATACAAAAATGTAGGTATTCAAAATGGATTTTCATATACATATATATAATTCTACTGCAAACAGTGGGTCACAAAACAAAAGTGTCCTCAGCATGTTTCATTCTTGAAAACCCACAAGACGACGCATCAATCCAATTAGAAAGAAGGTGTGCAAAACCACCAACTGTGCTGGCAGAACCCTGAAGACGTGGCTCAGGTGGAAGTTGAGAGAAAATAAAGTAAAAAGCGCTACCTAGTAAATACATTTATGTTTTTTTTCTTGATCTTTGCAAGAAACACTGAGAGCTGAGGAAACACGGCACGTTGTGACCGGGGCTCTTTCCAGTCCAACTTCCCCAGGACCTGTCCCTTCAGCATCTACAGGAAACGGTGAATTCGTGATGATGGCTAAGAAAAACAGTCACTTAGATGATCCTTTTGCACTTTCACCCTTTTATACAGAGGCTGAGATACTTTTATACATTCTGATATCTGAAACTTTGGTTCTTTCAAAACATTGGATAAAAGTACAATGATTCCATGTCTATAGAACTCTACAGAATTTTTTTTCCTTTTAAAGTGTCAAGTTAGACTGACTTGACCAGGCTTGTGTGCACACGGCCCTGCCAAGCCTGCGTGGGCATGCGGGGCACCGCGCAGGTGGAGTGTGCTCCCGTGTGTGTCTGTAATACTGACTCCCATCCATGGGTAACACTGCGTGTTCTGCCGTCTCCTAAATCTATATCTTTGTTACCTGAAAACTTAACTTTGTATAAAAATATGACTGTTTCTTTAGAAAATAATAGTGTTGCTTCTTTTTTTTTTTTAATAAAACCTGGTAGGTAGAAAAATGGTATATCAAAATATGGTAAACAAATGCTTAAATATGAAATCATTTAAAACATCTCATAGAAAGACACTGTGCTAAAGTTCTCTCGTAAAGAGCGAGCAAGGCCATTACATCTAAAGGCTGACGAGTTCATTCCCCGGACTTGGTTTCCTTCTAAATCCTAAGAGCAGTGACAGAAACTGTCTTTAAAATGGCCCTTTCTCAAACACTAACATTTTCTGGATGCTTTTATGTCAAAATAAAAAAGACATCCTCTGGATCCATGGTTTTCAGCTCTGCTGATACCGGCTCCATTTGGAGAACTTTACAGGAAAAGGCAGTCCGCCTGGGTCTAATTAAATTCACTGGAGGTGGGACCCAGACATTTTTTTTAAAACCTCTCCAAATAATTCTATTATGCAACCAGGGTTGAGAATCACAGCAAAAGACACATGAGAAATAGTCATTTTAAACTATATGAATCAACTGATTGTCTGTAGGTATCATTCATTCAATGACGCATCCTCCCTATTCAACAAGACCGGCCACGTACATAAGACAGTCACGGAAGCTTTACACACGTATAAACACGCACTATCTCATGTATTTATATATGTATAATAACATCTGGGGAGAGTTAGGGTATTTCTGGTTAAGCAGAAACTAGCATTACCATAATTTGTTCTTGATTTATTTGAAAAACAAACACTAAGCACGAACATTTTCTAAGACATTTCCATCGTTTTAACAGAAAACAGTGTTGGAAACTCTACAAAATACATTGTGACATGAACACAGTTGCTCTATTCCTTTCTGGAAGAGCAGGGGGAGGATGTGGCACTGGGCACGGAGGAGTCACAGGTGCCGCATGCAGCATGGGGTCTTCGGTTACTGCTTCGCTCACGCCTGCCGGTCCTCCCTTGGGCTGCACTTCCGTCAGGTACATCTCTTTGGCTTGCTAGACGCACTGATTCTGACTGCTTCGCCAGTGTTCACGCTGGGACAGCCCCAGTGAGGCGGCAATGGGTGTGGGCTAGGCCACGGTCTCTCCAGAAAAAGGAGACTCTTTTCTCCTCCCTCAAAACATGGGCATTTCATGAGGGAGTGATAAAAAAAAATATACAGGCACACACACCTCACATCATCCCCATGATAAAAACCATGATGTTATTACGTGTGATTGGACTAAAAGAACAGAACGATGAGCACACACACCACGGTTCCATGTTCTGAAGGCTCGGTAACCAGTAAAGCACATTTCCTCCCACAGGGTCATGAACTCCAGGCACTTGTCTTGCTGTACATTCTCTTTCACGTCTGTGTAATACTTAAAGTGCAATTGTCCCAAGGCTTTGTTTCCGTCGCAAATATAAAGAAAGAGCTGTGTTTTGGGTGAGGGACATATGGCACGAGAAATAAGAAAGAACTCATGGCTTTCACGCCCCAGGGGAACAGCGGGCTGCCTGCCGGAGAGCTGCACGCAGACGTACTTTATACAACAAACTCCGGAACTTCATCGTGAGTGAGGTCCAGGGAAAAGTACTTGCTGGTTCTTTTGACTGGGAAAGCGTCCTGGATGTTGACACACTGCTGAGCCAGGCAGCTGCTGCAGTAGAGGCCCTCCGCGTCCAGTTCGTGGCCACAGCCAAAGGTGTAGCTCTGAGCGGTGTCTTGACACAGACCGGCGATGCGCAAGAAGTCCTTCTGGTAAAGTCTGATGTCGTCGAGGCTCAAGCTATGCCGATCCGTGGAAGTCTTTGGTTTTCGACATATAGTCTGCAAAACAAGGGAAGTCTGAAACAACTTGAAGAGGACAGGCTCAAGGTAAAGGTTAGCAATACCAGGATTCACCTTGTTTTAAAGAGAGAGGTGGCGAAACTACATAAAGGGTTAAGGAACCCGCCGAAACCGGTTTGGCTCAGTGGATAGAGCGTCGGTCTGCGGACTGAAGGGTCCCAGGTTCGATTCTGGTCAAGGGCATGTACATTGGTTGCGGGCACATCCCCGGTGGGGGGTGTGCAGGAGGCAGCTAGTCGATGTTTCTCTCTCATCGATGTTTCTAGCTCTCTATCCCTCTCCCTTCCTCTCTGTAAAAAATCAATAAAAAAAAAAAAAGGGTTAAGGAACCCCCTGTAAGTCAGAGAGGTTTCTAATCTGAAACACCCGAACCCCTGAGAAGAAAAATATCAGCACCACCAATAACAGGAATAGCAGCTAACGTGTACTGAGCCTTTATTACGTGGTGGTAGGCCCTGATATAAACACGCTACGTGTATTATCAACTCAATCTTCCTATGAGCCGAGCCCTATGAGGCGGGTGCTATTATTCTCCCCATTTTACTAATGAATAATCCAAGGCATAGAGAAGTAAATGCAACACGAATCCAACTCTCTCGAGCATCTCAGAAATCAAGCAATTGTCTTAAAATAAGGCTGTATAGGTAAAGAGGCTGTTTCTTTGGAATACGGCAGTTCAGTGTGGCAATGCTTTCATGCTGAGGTCTGTTATTATGTTAATAGGAAATGGAAAAACAAATTAATTGTTTCTCCAGAAACAAAGATTGGAGAACTGTTTTTTAAAAAAGCCAGAATTCTTGGGGTGGAAGAATAACCTGGTGCAGAGAAGGCTGGGAGGCAGGTGCCAGGCCTGAGAGGCAGCTCTTGAACGCCCCAAGGGGCTGTGTTCTGCCAAAGGCTTCACACAGCGGGTTACAGACTTCTGGAGCTCATTATCCCAAGAGGTGGTACTGGCTGAACATATAAATAGTTTGAAAAATGGCTCAGATAATTACATAAATGGAAGATACTAAATGGGTTATTAATGGAAACGAGGCATTATTATCTCTCGCTTATGCTGCGGAACACCACAAAGGCCAACAATGCTGTTAGAATTAAGAGGCAAAAGTACCAGGAGGAGAGAAGAGGGTCCGAGCCCAACAATATTTTACCAGAAAGTGTCACCTTGGAGCACTCCCTGGAGATGACCATCCCTTGTACTCATGTCCTCCCAGGCGCCCATGTGCTTTCACACGGAGAATTTCGTAGGTCATCCCCACAAATCCTCAAGGCAGGCACAGGAATGCTCTCCCCACTTCCTAGGTGAGGACTCTGATCCTTAGCTGTGCCCCACAAACATTTATGTACAATAAGAGCTAACACTTAGTGGCCTAGCAGGGTGCAAACCCAGGCAGTCTGACCCTGGAGTTCATTCCTCCTAATCATGCGAAAAAATTACGCAGTAGAGCTTTCAGAAAAATATTTGTTCTTAAATATGTTTTCATTGATTTCAGAGAGAGGGAGAGAGAGACGGAAACACCAACGATGAGAGAGAATAACTGATCGGGTGCTTCCTACATGCTCCCTACTGGGGATCGAGCCCACAACTCAGGCCTGTGCCCTGCTGGGGAATCGAACTGTGACCTCCTGGTTCATGGGTTGATGCTCAACCACTGAACCACACTGGCTGGGCTCAGAAAAATATTTAATAAAATGTCATTTCACATTATGACTACATAAATGAAAGAAGAAAGGGCAAATAAGAAAAAAAAAAAAGAGAGAGAGAGAGAGAAAAAGGCAATAGGCAAAAATTACCAGAATGCAGGAAAAAAAAAATGAAATAAAAGAAATACACAGAAGAAAAAAAAAGAGAGAACCCAAGAAAGAGACATGTAAGGAGAGATAGCAAGCATGCAGAAAATAGAGGTCAATATGAGTTGTACATTTTATCCAAATACTGCAACCGTGAGTTTTAGAGTATGATTAGGTTATCATTAGTATGAGTAGGTTATCAAATATCCTCCCTTAGTATACTTCGAAAGTTTACTCTGAACAGGAGAATCAGAGTGTGGAGAAACACCTCTACCCAGCACACCTGACCCGATGTTGTGGTCCATCAACACATATACACACAGTCAGCCTGAGGTCTGGACACCTGGAGTGTGACACAAGGTGCATAATTTATCCAAAGCCAAACCCACTCCAAGATAAATGGGACAAGCAAATAAATTGGAAGTCAGTTCAGAATGAAACCATAATGCATGTATCTGGTAAGAATCATTTCCTCAGGATTTTTAATTTTCGCCTCTCTATATAAATCTGCATGCTGACTTGCTATTTAAAGTGTTCAGTTCCCTCCATACCTGTGGAAGAGAATCGGTGCTCTGGCCACGAAGTTTGACAACTGTTTCGGAGGAGCTGGAGGTGGAAGAACCGATTTCTTTCACAATCAACCCTAAAGTAAAACAGAGAAAAAAAAGCAATGAAGATTTCACATTATTCAGACCTCTTGCCACAGATACTGCTGCTACTGAAAAAGGAAGATCAAATATTAACCATTATCGGAAAAATTTCACAGTGATTCTTTGGTAGGAGACAACCAGGATGGAACCCATTTTATCCTCTATCTTATAGGAAATTGGGGTGAGGGGTGGGTTGAGATGAATGTGGGGTTTGAGTATAGGAAGAAATTTAGAGCCTGAATTTTCTGAAATAAACTTCTAACGAAGCTATCTATGATGAAGTTAGTAGTAAAAACAAAGACCGCAGGATAAAGGAGTGTCTTTTCTAGGTCTCCTGCAATCTTCCCACTTTCCACATAACACCAGCTTGGAGCTTAATCCCACCTGGACAGTGACTTCTCGGTTTGGTCCACTTGGATGTGCAGTGGGTAAGTGGGAGGGCTCTGGCCTCTGGAGTCACACAGATCTGGGTTGATCCTTGGCCCAGACAAGTAATCAGCTATGTGTCCTGGCCAGTTACCTAACCACCCTGAGTCTCATATACAGGGGGCTGACAGCAGCACCTACCAATAGAGCAGGCGTCCTCAAACTATGGCCCGCGGGCCACATGCGGGTGTTTTTGCCGTTTTGTTTTTTTACTTCAAAATAAGATATGTGCAGTGTGCATAGGAATTTGTTCATAGTTTTTTTTAAACCATAGTCCGGCCCTCCATCGGTCTGAGGGACAGTGAACTGGCCCCCTGTTTAAAAAGTTTGAGGACTGGATGAGGCTGGATCCCGGGTCCGGGTGAGGCCGCGCGCACCTGGGTCCGGGTGAGGCCACGCACCCCGGGGCCCAGGTGATGCTGGGTCCCGGGACCGGGTGAGGCCGCGCGCCACTGAGTTCGGGTGAGGTCATGCCCCTGGGTCCGGGCGAGACCAAACCAGAGGGAGTCGGACCTGCATTACCACCATTTGTCCACCATCCAGAGCTGAGGGGTCAGTGCCGACATGTACACATAAGGAACTGGTGGACATTGAAATTGGGTCTCAAAAGAACTGTTGGTCCAGAAAGAAACTCACTACAGACTGATTAATTTGCCTGTCAGCATAACTATTATTGCTCGTCTCACATTCAGTTTTTATAAGTATATTTCTAGTAACACATGATCTCACTCATCTAGGAGAAATGATGAACAACATAGACTGATGAACAAGAACAGACCCAGAAACAAGGAGGCATCGATCGGACTGTCGGGCCTCAGAGGGAGGGTAGAGGAGGGTTGGGGTAGGGGGGAGAGATCAACCAAAGGACTTGTGTGCATGCATACGAGCCTAGCCAATGGTTAAGGACAACAGTGGGGTGAGGACATCCGTGGGGAGGGGTGTGGGATGGGAATGGGGGGATGAGGACAAATATGTGATACCTTAATCAATAAAGAAATTTAAAATAAATAAATAAATAAATAAAAAGTTTGAGGACCCCTGCAATAGAGTTTTATGATGATTAAAGAGCATGTGCATGAAAAGCACGAAGTAGCGGGCCTGCACACGAAACACGCTCTTCTTAACTGACAGGGACACTGTGGCCCATACCTCCTGCAGCCAATCCTCGTCAATGGTAAGAACCTGAAATGGGAGGCCACAGGGAAGATCAGCAGGGTCCCTAGTCACCCCAGTGCTCAGGGGCAACCTGCTGATACTTAGAAACACAAATCCAGGGCTGACACTTCCTTATGAGACGGCGGCATGTGAGTGAAGCATCCCCAAGAAATGTTTCAGAAGGTAAAACTGCCAACAAGAGCTGGAGATGTATGGGAAGATCACTGACATTTTTCTTGCAAACAGGTGAAGCAAGTGAGTAGGTCAAGTCCTTAAGGCCAAATAATTTAAGTACCTTCCCACCTTATTAAAAACAAAACAAAACTGTAATGTGATTCTCATTTAGCCACTGCTAGTAACCTATAGAAATAACTTTCTGTGTTAAATGCTTCCCTTGTACCCACTCCCCACAAGCACTTTCGTGTACATTGTTTCATGCACACACATGCACACACGCACAGTGAGTGCGAGTGTGCTGTCTGTGCACCTATAATGTGCATATAATTATGAGTTTATATTTAATACACATTGAAATGTTACTTGTAAGAAAAACTCAACCCAATAAAACAAATGGGCAGAAAGGGAGGAAAGCTGGGGGTAAGAACTAAGCTAAGCATGCCCAGAGCACCGGCCTGCTGATCTTTGTTGTTCAGGCAGAGGATCCTGCCACCACCGCAGGTCTATTCCTGGCAGAGCACCTGAAGGCAGGGTGCAGCTAGGCCAGCCAGTGGGATTCTCCCATATGGTCCCTCGCGCTCTTGTAGAGTGAGTGGCAGGGTGGGGGGGGCTGTGCTGGCCTTATTCATCTAATTCCCTGCCCATGCACATGGGAGAGGCTCAGCATCGGGGACTGTGGGTCTTTTTTTTTTTTTAAATATATTTTTACTGATTTCAGAGAGGAAGGGAGAGGGAGAGAGAAATAGAAACATTAATGGTGAGAGAGAATCATTGATTGGCTGTCTTCTGCATGACCCACACTGGGGACCGAGCCCGCAACCCAGGCATGTGCCCTTGACCAGAATTGAACCCGGGACCTTTCAGTTCACAGGCCGATGCTCTATCCACTGAGTCACACCAGCTAGGGCGGGACTGTGGGTCTTGACAGGGCAACGGCAGTCACTCCAACCCTAACAGGGTAGCTCACTCAATCAAAGCTTTGAGCGGCATAACAATAAGTGTCCAGGCCACTTGGACAGTACTTGTACTAAGGCATCTTTCTCTAAAGAACAGAGATTAATTCATGACATGTGAAAAAAACGGAAGGTAACTGAGGTTTAAAAACAAAACCCATACGGCTAAGGGGAACTCCCCGGGAGAGCTCACCAGAGTGTCCATTGAGCTTCCGTGACAGGAGCATGTCCTCCGTGATATAGATGCACATGTCCGGGCTGACCTCCAGGGAGTCTTCATTCAGCTGCTCCAGGTCCCTGGGGTCATCAACCAACATCTCTATTTCTGACACAGAAAAAGGAAAAGACATGTAGCGGCATAAAGGGAAATGATCACCATAATGCATAGCCACATTCTGAGGGAGGCTATATAATCTACACTAATAAAAGAGAAAGATGCAAATTGACTGTACCTTCACGACGCCCACCAGCCAATCAGGAGTGAGTATGCAAATTAACCCAACGAAGATGGCGGGTTAATTTGCATACACAGGCGCCAAGTGGCCATGGCAATGACGCAGGCGTTCCGCACTGCCCCAGCTGCTCCGGGCCTCTGGGCAGCGTGGGAAGGCAGAAAGGCGGCTCTGGGCCAGAGCGAAGGTAGTGCTGGCAGCCAGGGGAAGGAAGGCCCATTCTTGCACAAATCTTCGTGCATTGGGCCTCTAGTTATTCATATTTGAAAATAAGTTGGCTTATGAGGCTTTACAGCAGTCCACTCTTGGGTCAATTCTCAACCAGATACTATTTATTCTCTTTCTCACAAGACTGCTGTGTTCTCCACAGGTCTTCCAACACCATGATTTGTCAATGGTTGTTTACTCTTTAAGAAAGAAGAAAAGCTATCCTGCCATGCTTCAGTCACGGGCAAACGGAGACCGATGGGTCATTTGGCTAATGCCAAAGCAGACTGTTGACACAGAGAGAATGAGTAGTTCATGGAGCTCCCCACTGCCCACAGCTGCCTAGTCTCAGGGAAGTTAGTGACTCAGTTTGGTTACTACATGAATTCGATAGTAACCAAACATGTTCTGCAGCTTTCCTTAATGGAGTCAGTATCTCTTCCCCAAACCTGAATGCTATAGCATTTATTTGAGGCAGAAAAATAATTAAAAAGATGTAAACAGATGCTAAGTTTGGCTGATGTAGGCTGTCCAGCTTTATCTTATTTCCTCACCACAGAGTTCAGTGGCCAGGTGCTGTGTTTCTTTTATACTCCCTAGCGTTCTGGTGATATGAGGAGTATTTAAGAAATACTAATTAATCAAATGGCCTGGACTCAAAATTCTTTTTTTCTTTTTTTGGAAAGTTCAAGACATTTATGTCACTATCATTGAATCCAATCTGTTGTCCTAACCAATGATTATTTCATGTGGAAATCAGAAATGCAGACCCAAGGGCTGTGGGACTAACTTTTCCACATAAAATCCTAAAACTTAGAATCTACAACCACCCAACCCTGTGGTGGCAAAGGTTCCTGACTAGAGGGATGTTTTGTTCACAAACAACCCAATCAAGTCATTGGGGAAGGTGGCATGACACTTCTCTATTTTACTACTTCTTAGTTGTTCTGCAGGTATCACTTCTGTAGAACTAATACCTGAAAAACAACTAGGAGAGAAAAAGAAATGAGCCATAAGGATGGGGGCTGTCCTGTCGGCTTGGAGGGCCTGGGGGAAAGGTTACCATCGTCCTGCGAGTCCTCTTCCAGCCGGTCCTTGCCGCCGCTCTCCACCCCTGAGGTGTGGGAGCTGCCGTGGCTGGTCATCGAGCTGCAGGTCTTCAGCTTGCGGTGGATGGCGCTGCCGGAGTAGCTGTCCTCCGGCCCCGGGTCCCGAGGCTTGGTGTCCGCCTCGATGCCCGAGGTGTGGGAACTGCTGTGGCTGGCGGTGGAGTGACGAGACAGGCGCTTATGCTTCATGCTGCCCGCACTGCTCCCGCTGGCCCGGGACCGCTTTTCCAGCTGGTCCATGTCAAGGTCCAGGTTGTCACTGATGTAAGATTCCCGGTACTGCTTCTTCTCTGTGTGGGAAGAAACAACTGATGGTCATTACACTCAACCATGGGGAGCTTAAGTGAGTCAGTCATCAGGCCAAGATCAAGTACAAGTTCACTCTCAGAATCTTCTGACAGGCTCTCCACCTAAGAACACTGCCAAGTGAATAAAAGCCAGGACGACACATTTGAGGGGAGCGCTTAAACTACTCAGGGTTTTAGAGCTTCAAACACCAGAGAAGGCCGCTCCGTGACCGACCACCTCGTGTCAGCAAACTGCCATTGGTCCCACAGTGAAATAAGTTCAGTAATTGAGAATCAACATTTAGAAAGTGTTTGAGCAATCTGACATTGTCAGGGCAGCCACCACGGTGATTTTTGTACTTTGCAGAAGTATCAGTCCACCGTGGATTAGAAATTTAAAAAACCTGGTCCTTCCCCACAGGTAATTTCAGAAGCACTACTATAGGAGACTGTTGAATAAACGTAATTATGCTAATTGCCACTCATTTCATTTGTTCATTTGGTCCACTGTTTGTTTAGCTCTAACTTGTTGAATACAATTTAAAATAAAACGGTTCTTCTGAGAATTTCTTTCAGGTAATTCTAAAATTTAGGTTTACATTAGCGAAGACTGCTTTTCTCCATCTAGGCTGAATTAGTGAGACTTTCTCATCTAGTTAGAAAACGCAATAATCACGACTGGTGTGTCACATGGCCTCTGATGGGTAAAAATGTTCCTGAACGTGTCAGAGCTGTTCTTTAATGCAGAGACACATCACTGCAAGTCCCTGTCATCAAGTGCTAAACCAGCCAGTACATCTAAGCACAAGGTTACAGCTGAGGTGCAGGGGCACACCGGACACAAAAATGTTATTTTTGTGCTTCACGTCAGAAATTTAAAACAAAAAGATAGTTTAGCTTCCTTGTATTTTTAATACGGATGAGAAATGACACATTAGAACAATGCTAACAATGGAGAGTGCATTTGGGAAACATTAAGTTGATATTATCTCAGAAGCTGCTAACAAGGAGACTAATTGGGTCCTCAGGGGGCTGATCACGGATTTAATTGTCTTGTTTCTTGGTTAAGTAAAAACACTCACACCACTGATGTCTGGTTCCAGCTCTGAAGTATCGTCGCCACAGGCTCCCGAGAGGGAATGAGCACCAGCAGAAAGAGAAGATGATGATGTGCTTTGCTGGATGCATAATGGGAAAGATGCTAGGGGAAGGCTGGGCGTGCATTTCTGGGCGCCAGCCCCTTCCTGACAATTCTAAGGAATCGGGCTGAAACACCAAGGCATGTGTGTGTGGCCACAGAGAAAGCAGAGTGGGACTGGACATCACAGCCCAACACGCACCACTGAGACAGAAGTGCATCCAACCCATTTTTTAGGGTAAGCCTGGGTTCTAACGATTCCTGCTTTCTGCAGGCAACCGGTTGACATGAAGATGAGAGCTGAAAGCGTCTGCGAAATTCTCATACAATTTCTACTTACTGTACTTTCAAAATAATAGATAGCCACGTGACCCTCGGAAGGGTGGCAAGTGAAGGCAAAAAGGTAATAAAACAAAAATAGGGAAAAAGTTCTATAGGGTATTTATTGGAGGTCTGAGGCAATTGGGAATTGTGGATCTGATCATTTAAAAACTTTTCTAGTCCGGCTGGCGTGGTTCAGTGGTTGAGGATCCACTGAACCAGGAGGTCATGGTTCGATTCCCAGTCAGGGCACATGCCCGGGTTGTGGGCTCAATCCCCGGTGTGGGGCCTGCCGGAGGCAGCTGATCAATGATTCTCTCGCATCATTGGTGTTCCTATCTCCCTCCCCCTCTCCCTTCCACTCTGAAATCAATAAAAATATATATTAAAAACTAACTAACTAAATAAATAAAAATAAAAGCTTTTCTATATCTTTGCAAATAATCTTTTTAACCTCAGCTTGCCGGTAGGTTTGGGGCCAATCCTAGTCTCCCATACTCACTAGTACACGCCCTGGGGTACAAGCAGTCGCCAGTCTGCGATCCTGCTAGGAGCCTAGGGTACATATACTTCCTATCAGAGTGCACCACGAGGCTGGCTTCTGTCTCCTTTGAAGCGAATGTTACATCACTTATACCCTCTGCAAACATTTAAGAAGCTTCACACCACTCACTTACAAACTGAGGGAAATGCTGAAGTAATGCAGAAATTTGTTCTAAGGAGTGCAAAATGCAACTTTTCGTCCCCCTAGCAATCACTGGCATCCACAGCGAAGATGGTCAACATGCCAGTGTGCTTTTATTCCCTCTGTGGGAAAAGCCCAGTGACCGCAAAGGTTTTCACGCATGATTTTAAAATAGAATGCAGTCGATGTGACTTCTGTATATATGTCTTAAGAATAAGCTCTAGCTACTGAATAAAGTTGGCTTAACATATTTCTAATGACAAAGGCACTTCCTCTCTTCTAAATACTATGGAAGAATTCTTGTGATTATTTTCTGCTATACAACACTAAAACAGTATTTCGGACAAGGTGACTCTGAATGAAATGTAATTAAGAAAAATAAGATTCTTTTTGTGCTGCTCCTTTTGCTGAGCCAATATTGAAAAAGGGCTTTAAGTGCGGGAGAGATAAGTGGATTCAGGCCAAGGCTGGTCCAGAGGAACTAGTTTCAATTTTTCCTCAGACCTGGAGGGATCTCTAAGTAGGAGAAATTAAATGTGTTTTCTTTGGAAGAAGAAGAAGAAAGACTTCCCTTCCAAATCTATCTACACTTGCCCAAATAAAAGATCCAATTTACAATTTTTCCATTCCTTCATTGCCCTGTACATGTAAGTCCGCAAATGCACCTGGTACTATGCTGGGTAGTTTACCTTAGACGGTATGGTTCATTCCCTCTTCTGGGCTCTAAAGAGCTCCCCCTACAGTCCCCTAAACAAGAATTACCTAAAAGGCTGCTGGTGGAGAGCTGGTGGAATAAATGAACTTCTCAAGGCACCAATTAGGAACGAGGCTGACTTGGCAAACAATGGGCTCTGCACCCCACTAAGTCTCCTCCCCATTCTCGCAAGTTTCATTGGCACCGTTTCCTGTCTGAATTCTCTTTAATATTCATGTCAGCATCGGAGAGATATATTTGTCATACCGATGAGTCACCTGGAGAAGAACTGGCAGCCTGGCAGCAGAGGAAGCCAATCCACCTGACACTTTTACCCGCTCTCTCCGAAGACAGGTGCAGCGTGGTGGCAGACAGTGGGAGATGATTCACTTTCTAATCGCTAATTAAATGACAGTGACATCTCCAAATGGGGTCTCGTTTAGACAGAGGCAGCTTTGGAAAGATATCAATCAGATGTGCAAACCTCTATAAGGTTTTTTGCTTGCCCAGAGAGAGCAGGTATTGCCTTGATTCTGTGGGAATGGTTGGATCTGAGAGGTCAAAATCTGTTTCAGACATGGACCTCCGATATGAATCTGCATCCTAATGATCACGCAAACCCCTAAAATCTACTAATCTAATTGCATTACCAAGAATTAGTACAACATGAATTTGCAAAATAAAATGGAAGGCATTAAAAGATAAACAAATATGCAAAGTAGCATTTTGGGGGATCAGAAGCTGGAGTGTTAAGTGGAGTAACCCCAGGGTGCCATAACTCAAGATCAAGGGTTAACCACGAGCTTACTACTGTCAAGTTGAAGCCTGCTCCTAGAGGCCCTCTCTGCCTCCCTCTTCTTCACCATGTGTCTCCTCTGGCCCAGGACTCTGGGGCTCCTAATAGACTGCTCTATTCTGTCTGTGTCTCAGCCCAGCCCCCGCAGGACTGACTGATAAACTCCTCAGATGAAAATTTCTCCCTCCTTTGTCATTCTTGCTAGGGCAGACGTGGGGGCCTCCCCGCAGTCAAGAAGAGAGACTACAGCCATTTCTGTGATCCACTTCGTTGGAAGCAACTTTCAGATTGCCCGCGGATACTAGAACCAAGGTGGATCCGTGTCTACACGGAGCTCTGAGGGGCAGATAAACCTTGGCCTGAACCTTCACATGGTGGCTTTCCACAAGCATTTTCAAGCCAAGCGTGGAATGAGTTAAAGAGACCACACAAGGGGCAGCTAAATGACGGGGATCACCTCGGCATCTGGGATGGGTACAGCTGCTGGCACCACGCTCCCCCTCTGCCTTCTGGAACAGTGCTGGGACGGAAAGAGGACGCGGCACTGAATCTGGAGAGACCTGGCCCCCACATCCCACCCCGCAGGAGCCTAAAGCCCCGTTCATGGCAGCTCTAGAGTCAGGGGCCACGGCTGCAAAGGCACCACCTGCTTCCCCATCCAGGAGCCTGCGATACCTTCGTTTTCCTCCAGCTTCCGTATGTGGCGCAGGATGGGCTGCAGGTTCATGTAGAGGCGGTGGCTGTTGCTCAGCAGCTGCAGGAGGTGCCTGGAGCGCAGGGGGCACCCCGTGTAGTATATGAGCTTCCTGGCTGAGGGCAAGCCATCTGGCAAAATCTCAAATTTCTTACCCTGGGGAGGGAAAGCATCAATCAGACTCGGGAAGCAAAGTCTCTGATTTGCCCAGGTCCCCTTCGTTGTCTACTTGGTAAGGAAAACTACAGATTCAGAACAAGATGTGCAGCAGGGCCTCGGATAACGTCGTTCCGTCACAGCGTTGATGAGATGCTATGGGAACGCAACTCTTGCTTCTGTCAATTAGCCTACCGTACAATGGGTTGTGCCGTACGTCATTTTGCTTAAAGTCGCTGTACCTGTGGATGACTTTGAGTGAGGACTTATTGTATAAAGCTCCATTCAAAATTTGCTGAGACATAAACTACTGTGTTCCCTTTCAAAACTGTCACAGACAGAGGGTTACCCAAAATTCAGGAAAGGCTCTGGCAAGGGTCTTCTGGTCACCACTGACTGGGTACGACAGCTGAGGAAGATCTTAGGTGTCTCTGGCTGGTCAGGCCATTTATACAATGGAGAAGAGACGGGCCCATCATGCAGCATCCTCAAATGCAATCCCAACACTTAACTCAGCAAACAAATTCCAGGAGCAGAATGCATTCAAATATATGTGAAACGCGTGCCGTGTACCGAACCCTGCGCTAGACAGACACTGAGGAAACAACAGTGAATGGGACAGACAAGCTCCCCACCCTCGTGGAGACACATTCTGGTGGGACAGATGGTAAATTAACACACAGAATAATTATAGCTTATGATAAATCCCGGGAAGGAAATAAATAGAATTAGGATGGTGAAAAATACTGGCTACCTTTTTAGGGTTTAAAAATATATATAAAACTTCTCTAGCTGGAAGAGACAGTGGTGGGATGGGACAAGAAAGAGAAAGAAGAGATACAAGTGTCTATCAATAGAGATATAAGGGATCACATTCTTTAAGTCTGGGATCATTAACATAAAGTTCGAAGTTGAGGGCAAGAGTCTGGCAGAGTTCCTTACAGTTCTAGAATATTTTGAATTTCTTTCACTTTCCTAATAATGAATAAAGCAGCAGAACTACAAAAAGGAGTATTCCAGACACAACGATTCTCAGCTGGAGAGGAGAAGTGAAGCAAAGAGGGAGGCATACTCTAACTTGAAGTTGGTACAAAGCAATATGGGTTTGTGTAACTCAGACAGGGATAGAATTTTTCACCTCTGGACTTCTTTAAAAGACCACCAGTGGATCCCAATGCTAGAACAGTAATAACTGATACTTAACAAGCTGTAAGCAGATGTAACTCATTAATCCTCACCATCAATCTGAACTGAAGAAACTAAGGCATAGAGAGGTTAAGCAATTTGCTCAAGGTCACACAACTAGGCAAGGGCTGGGCTGGCTGCATCTGGGAAGTCTGTCAAAGTAGATTCCTCCACAGTCACCGAAACAAATCTCTAGGAGAGGAGGACGAGGCACAAAAGTCTATAACTTCAACACGCTCCTCAGATGAGTATGACGCAAAACTAGATTCACTGAGTCCAGGACCCTTAAAACACTCAATTTCAGAAATGTATGTTATGACTACTTAGTGTGGGACATGAAAGGGGCAAGTTTGGCAATAATGCACTCATTTCAAACAGCTCAGATCCTTTCACAAAGAGCTGGAACAAAGGAGAGCCAGTGGGGAGGAGGCAGGCAGGCCGTGCTTAACATTGAGTAAAGTGAAATCAGATTGAACTGTGCCCAAGTAATTAAAGTAATGTAAAGTCAGGAACAGGTCTTTGACTCACAGGCCAGTGTGGAATCAGTGCCCAGTGCTATTTGGCAATACACCCCTTTATTTATATAGGCCATCTTCCTTAGGGGAGAGAGGCCCATGTGCACAAATCCTTATCTTCCTCCTTCCTTTGTGTATTTTTTCAGTAGCTTCTGAACAAAAGAAAATTGTGGATTTTAATGACTACTAGACAGACACACTATTAACTGTAATTCTTTGAACTCTATTCAGAAATGGAGATAGCTAGCAAAGTAAAGAAAAAGCTGGAAAAATCATGAATTTGCTCTAAGAAAAAAGGCCACCATCCTCAATATTCTAAAAATAGAGGTATTTTTCCTGTTAAGAACTATAGACCTTTCTTTATAATGATGAGTTTCAAAGAGTCAGATATTAATAGAAACATCTTTTTATATCACTCTTTATTCCTTCTTCAAAGGAAGTAACTTCCAAAGGAACTGGCCGGCCCCACACGAAGAGAACTTACCCTGTGATTATGGTTTTCTGTTTTCTAATCCCTCTGCTGTACACTTTTAAAATAATTCTACTTGATGAACTCATCTTGTACTTTTCTCACTACATTTCTTTTGCAAGTAGAGTAACTTAGGGTAGTGTGGTGAAGACCAGGCACACAAATTAAAATTAGTAATTTATTTTGCTATGAAATTCTTTAATTTTAGCTGTACTACTGATGAGTGACAAAAGGATATAAGAACTCTAATTATCTTCACTGCTGACTTCTTAAAAATATCAACTTTTGGGTCTGGGACAATATTGTCTTAAAAAACAAGAAACAACAAAATTCCAAAAACAAACAACTGAGTAATTTATTTTAGCCAGTTATTTTAAACTTACCACAAATACCAACTTTCCAACATTTGTCCAGGGGAAGTCATAAAGTAATTGTTTCTCTTCATCTATATTCTGCGGGAAGAATTATAATGCATATAGAGTTACTGATGAAACAGACAGACACTAAAATTACTCTAATTTATCTCCCAGAAAACTAAAATACATTAATTAAAATCTGAAAGAGGTCCTCATCTCTCTTTGGAGATGTGCAGACAGTAATTAAAAGATTAGTGATACGATTCAGTAGTTTCCGGTTCCTGAGTGACTGCATCATTAACTGGCCCTTTCAAGGCAATCCTTCCTCCTTTGGCCTATCCCTAAATTTAAATAAAAAGTCCGAAAGACTCAGGCATTCGGGAGATGAGACAAGGTACTCAGACTTTCATCCGTGGATATTTTGCCTACATCAAAGGAAAGATATCCTGATACTCTCCTAGCTCTCCCAGAAAGAGGCTTTTTCTCCCCCTTGTCAATGGCTGTTGCACCATCCCACCTACTTACTCAAGGGACAAGCTTTATCAGAAAATGAATATGTCATCTTTAGAACTATAAATGCTCCAGAGGACAAAAATATACTAGAGTATATTTAATGTCAATGACACACACAGGAAAAGTTATGAACGGGCCAATCTTTGGCTTTTTGTTTTCTGTTCTGGAAGGCTTGTTACTACATGGTTTGGACTGGATCCCTTTGTCTATCCCACATCGTCCACATCTGTGCACACCAACGGGAAGCAACGACCAATCCATGGCCACAAAAGGCGGGTGAAGCTATCACAGGACCACAGAGGCACACTGTCGCTGTGAGACAGAGCAGGGCCTATTGGACACTCAGTTCTCTCCTTTACTCACCTGGAAAATCTGTATTCCCCGCATGGTCAGCCCGAGGGTCAGAGAAGCTTCAATCTCCCTTTTATCCTGGGGGAATACAATTTTACGAAAAATGTCTACGTTAGAACCTTGAATATAAAATCATAGTTACATTCTGAGATGCACCAGACTTTATATGTTAAAAACTGGGTAAATCTCCCAGCTCAGAAGCTAAGATTACAGGCAAGCCTAAATACTTAAGGGTCTCTCATGAGGACAAATAATAAAGCTGTAAAAGTTTTATATCGGTTAAATTTTTTTTAAAGTACTTATTTTTTAAATGTTCAATTATTACTTACCAAAATGGTATACATTCTACCAGCTAACCCATAAACTATAAACAATAAAGTATAACTACATAAGGAAAAAAATTCTCCAATTAAGAATGTACTCAGGTGGGAAGAGATCAACCAAAGAACTTATATGCATTTATGCATAACCCATGGACACAGACAATAGTGTGGTGAAGGCCTGGGGTCAGGGGTGGGCTAGAAGGGATCAACGGGGAAAAAAGGGGACATATGAAATGCTTGCAACAATAAACACTTAAAAAAAAAAGAATGTACTTAGAACTTGGGCCACATCTTTTTAAGTGCTCATCTGTAAAAGTATATATAAAACATAGAGTATAAAATAAAAGAGACATAACATTATTAAGTAACTAAACTATTCTCACTATAAGATTTCTCAGTAAAAAAAGTAAATATGTACAGATCTTTATTATAGGGCCATTTCCCCAGGAACATGGTTAAGAAGTATTTTTTGAAAATGCATCCTCACCAGGCACAGAAAAGAAAAGACATAGCCTATTTTTACTCTTTGGGCTGTTTCTGTCCAACCAACGTATTTTTACATCACGAAAAGCACATATAGTAAGAGAAACCAATCCATCACTAAGAGTTTAGGCCAATTTCCCTTTCAAGGCCGTTCTCATTGTTTCCTGAAGTAAGACTGTGCTCATAGAAACACTGGCTGTGCACGTATGAGGTGTGCAGTGCTGGAAAGGGAGCACAAAATTCTTTTTTTTTTCTTTTTCAGGATGTTTCCTATCCTCCATCTACCTTATTTCCATTTTGTAACCAGGCCTTAAATGAAGCAGTTTCAGTGGCTGCCAGTTGACTTCTCCGAAGAATGAAATTTCTGCCCATGAGGCAATGATATCTATTTCCCACTTCATTCAGTTACATTACTATGATTAATTATCTCATTTTAAGCAGACTAGAGTCATTTTCCATGCCATGTAGAAGTACCGCACTTTAAGTAAGTTTGAAAGATTTCTATACAAGATAAATTGAGGCTATCTACTTCACTAAATAGTTCTTAATAGGATTTTAAAAATTGATTTTTAGAGAAAGAGAAAGAGAGTGGGGGGGGGGGGGGCGCGGGGGAAGAGAAACATCTATTTGTTCCACTTATTTATGCATTTATTGGTTGATTCTTGTATGTGCCTTGACCAGGGATTGAACCTATAACTTTAGGGGATGCTGCTCTAACTAATTTAGCGACCTGGCCAGGGCCAATAAGATTTTTTTAAATACTAAATTTCTTTATCAAATAAGAATCACTAATGTACTAGACACTCCACTTGGTTATTTCAGATTCATTATCTCATAGAATTTTTCCCAACCTTGGAAATGTATGGAATCATTCCCACTTAATAGATGGCCCAGGATTACAATTATATTTACTTAGGATCCGGTAATAATCAGTGGTAATACAGGGTTTTTAAGTGACTAAAGGCCCGGGGCACAAATTTGTGCAGGGGTTGGATCTGGCCAGCCCACCCTGATTGGGCCAGGCCGGCCAGGGGGGAGGGGATATGTGAGGTTGGCAGGCTGGCCCCACCCCAGATCAGGGGGAGGAGGAGAAGCGATGGGGGCAGGACCGGCTGGGAGGAGGGGGGCAATTTGCATATTAGCCTTTTATTATATAGGACATCTGATTCCAAAGCCACAGTCTTTTCAATGCATTATTAATACTTTTCATATATTTTAAAATTATAAGCTGATTGTCAAAAATGTCATTTATTTGAATTTTCTCCTATAAATTGTCACAAACAAAATTTAAGGAAAAAAACAAACAGATAGCCAAGTCCTTTAGGAATTTAGCCAAAAAGATACTATGGAGCTCACTTATGCCTTTCAAGGATGACAGGGCATTAACAGTGCACCTCTTAAACATGGAAGAGAGAAGAAATACCATCCGTTGGTTCCTTCCTAAGTTTTTGAACCAGGCAATATGCTCGCCATCAGTATATCCAATGGTGTAGTGGTGCTAATCTTACCGCAAAGGGCATGGAGTGATACCAAGCATAGTAACAGTGACAAAGGTAACAACTGCTTGAAGCACCTTTTATCCACTGTCCTTTACCTATTCAATGAACCTCAGAGGTAGGTCATTACCATCCCCATCTAACTACGGGACACTGAAGCAGAGAGGTTAAGTAACTTGTCTAAGGTCACACGATGAGAGGTGAAGCTAGGAGTCAATCCCACAAGTTAGGCTCAAGAGACCACACTCTGAACCACTTCATCCTATTCGGTTGGAGAATATACCTCTGGATACAGAAGTGGGGATTCAGGAGTGAAATATGGCCACGAGTGGGGAGGAGAGAAGACAGGATCCCATAAATGTAGTGTGAGGGATTCCCTGCAGAGCCTGGCCCCAATTGTTATTTGGGTGTGTGACCTCTGACCTCTGAAACAATGAGGCGAGGGATACAGAGGACACAAAAGGGAGTGACAAACATCACAGCGTTCGGTGGAGAAAGCACACAGGCTCTGGCTTCAAATAGACCTGGGTTGAATCCTGGCTCTGCCACTTACTAGTTTTGTGGCCTTTAGTCTGTTTCCTCGTCTGTGAAATGAAGATTATAGTTCCTATCTTATAGAATTGTGAGGATTTTTTTTAAAGGATCAATAGAAAGGGTGCCCCATAAACACAGGACTCAATAAGCACTAGCTGTCGTTGTGATGCTCTAGTCACTAATGGATATGATGCTGTATGACTTCACTTTGGGGAATATTAAAAACTAATGATCGAAGAAGTTGCCAATGTCACTCCCCGAGACAGAAATGCAGATTTGGAGAGGAGAAAAACAACCATGGTATTTCTTTTCACCGAAAAGCCAGATTCACAATATGTAGCCCCCGTGTTATCGCAACATTAGAACCAGGAGAGCCTCCATCCTTCTCCCAGGCCGCTCCGAGATGGCCTGCGGTGACAAACAGCGGGTCACGTGAAACTTTTTTGAAAGCCCTTTAAACAGTGAGATGAGAGGTTAAAAGCCCCTTGTGATAGAGAAGGAGTTTTTTTCTCGGAAGCAGCAGGCACGCGGCCGTCTGTACCTTATACAATCTGTAGTAGTGAACGGCCACGTCGTCCAGCCGGACGGCCTCTTTGATGTATTTAAGATGAGCCTCGGAAGCAGTCAGTGCAAACTGATCTTTATGCATGTTTGGAATGTGCTTCAGGATGTAGTCCTTCCCTCTCTTGGCAACAACCTGTTGGAATACAACGGGCATGCAATGCAACATTTGTCGGGGGGTGTACATACCCTCACCCGTGACAGAAGGACAAGGACCTAAATAAACCATATAAACTAGCTAACAGCCACTAGAAAATTCCCACTTTCACTCTGTTTTCACCATCGGTTATAGTACTAGGCTGAATCAGCTAATACTCAAAGTGACAAAGTCAATGGAGCTGCAGTATTGAGTATCTATGAAGAAAAATCACAAGAAATGGGAAAAATATGTTCTCTTGGCTTTCAACTCACCAAGAACCAAAAAAATATCGAACCAAAAACAAAACCATGCAAACTTGCAAAATTTTGTACACATCATTGCTTCTCCTTGCAAAATTACTGGTACCATGAAATACATCTCCTGTCAGCACATCTTCCTACTTAACTCTTCCAAAATCACAGCCACAGCGTGGGAGACTCTAAATGTTAATCCAAAAAAAGGCAGGGGACTGCGAGAAATTCTCTGAAACGTGTGGTTTTTGCGTAAGAGGCTGATATGAACAGTCTATTGGAATACTTATGAGAAAACCATTTATTTCATACATTCATTATAATTCACTGTGGCTTATATTTTCATCAGACAGGAGCCTGAGCTTTTAGATGTCAAAAGTACACAGCATCTAGCAGCTGCAGGCTAAGACAAAGGTGTCGATTAGTTAAAGGTCCTACCTGGTTTCATAAGGATTATCAATTGTGGCATTACGCAACGTAAACTAGAGTAATGTTTAAAATCATCAGAATAAAAAAAAACTAGAGCATTTTTAGTTTTACTAGTAAAATGTTTTATAGATACTGACATTTTGTTTCTTTCTATTGAATTAAGCATGATAAATTGCTGGCCAATTTTCAAGTTTTACTGAGAACTCAAATTACAGATTTTTCTTCCTAGATGCTTTTTACATGAAGATCATCTATGTCAGTATTTGTCATCCTTGTTCAGGCCAGGGAACACAGAGAAAATAGTATTTGTAAGGGCACTGAAGCAGTGACTTTGGTGACCCCAAGGGTTGAGGACACTGGTACCTGGGCACTCTGGATGCCACGGCACATTGATGGGAAGCTCCGACGTAAATGCCCAAGGCTCAGTGAGCACCTGATGACAACTAGGGAATGCAAAGGCAGGCTAATTTTGTCCCAACAGACATTGCTATGTAAAAGCTTGACACCTTTTGTGGTTTCTCTTCCAACAACTGAAGCACAATCAATCAACTGTCAGGCGGTCAACAAAAACTTACATTGAGCACCTTAATGTGAAGTGCTGAGGAAACAGGAAAGGTTAAATTTATGTCTGACCTTTAGAACATACCAAGAAACACTAAGTTTACTAGGGCTGGGGCCCAAAGATAAACAGCTATTTGAAAATAAGAGGTAAAACACCCCCACCCAGGGTCTTGTTGAGCACAGAGGCGGGGTGCTGGCACCGGCCAGTCTGCCCAGAGGAAGCTACCCCTGAGCTGAGTGTGGGAAGGAGTTAGGTGAAACAGGCAGAGGGGCTGCACAGGCTAAAAGAATTGGAGGAAGAAAGGTCCGAGTGTGAGCCTCCACAGGTGTGGAGACACGGGAATGACTGGACGATGCTACCGCATACAATTCAAGGCGTGGGCCAGTCAGAAAGGAATCTGGAAAGGCGGGCAGGGGCCACGTCCTGCAAAGCTCCTCAGGCATGCTTGGGAGCCCTGGAGGCGTCCTTCGAAGCAAAAGCAATAGCTGAGTACTCACAAGAGCTGGGAGGTGGAGGAACAACGGTGAGGAAGGGACGCAATAGATAGTCATGTAGGAAGTTAACAAAAATACAAGAGAATTTTAGTTCTTAAGCTGGGTGATGGGTTACCAGCTGTTTATGTAAGAGGACGTTCTGGTTGAGTAGATGGGACGGGGAGAAGGAAGGGTGATCAGGGAGGGAGTTCTGTGTGACTCTCAAGTTTCTGGGTGACTGGGTAGACGGCAGTGCCGCCAGCTGAGATTAGGAACACGGAGGCAGGAATAACAGAACTGAGGTGGCGGGAAGAAGATGAATTTGACCCGGCACATTCTGAATCCGAGATGCCTCCGGGTGAACAGTGATCTCACGGACACAGGGGAGAGGTGGCTGCTGAAAGCATTCAGTTGGATGAAATCTCCCATGATCGGAAGGGGTGACATGTCAAGGGCAGCTGGGAAATTCAGGAAGTGAAAGTGTTCACTGGATTTGGCCATTTAAAGGTCACTGGTGACCTGAGGGACAGCCCATGAGTGGAGCGGTGGGGCGAGCAGGCAGATGGAGGTGGGTTGAGGAGTTCATGTGGGAAGCAAAGAAGCTAGAAAATCAAATAGACATCACTTTTTCAAGAAGTGTTACTGAGAAGGGAAGGCAGGAGAGGCATTTCTTTCCCTCCCTCCCTCCCTCCCTCCCTCCCTCCCTCCCTCCCTCCCTCCCTCCCTCCCTCCCTTCCTTCCTTCCTTCCTTCCTTCCTTCCTTCCTTCCAGGATGAGGGTGCAAACCAAGCATGTCATGTATATTCTGACTGCAGAGCAGAGGGTAAAGGTAAGAGAAAGAAGTTACAGCACAGACCTGGAGGAAGGATGGGGACAGAGCAGACTGGCTGGGGTAGAGAAAGTACAGTTGAATAGTTCATGCTGGAATAACCTAAATTTTCTCGCTGAAGTAAGGAGATGGTGGTCAGAGCAAGGAGTTTACTCAAACACAGGGACAAAGGGCCCGACTTACATGATGGCTCGACTTAGGATTTCTTGACTATGGTGTGAAAGCAATATGCTTTCAGCAGAGACTGAACTTCAAATTTTGAATGATTTTTTCCCCCCCGAGCTAGTGATCTGCAGTTCAGTCTTCTCTCGTGATGCTGGGTAGTGGTGGTGAGCCACAGGGTCACAGGGGTAAACAATGGACACTCTGTGCCCACTGTGTCACCAGCATTTTTTTTGCTTTAGTTCAAGGCTTCAAACACACTCCAGGCTGTGTTCAGGCTTCCAGCTGTGCTCACTAATGCTGGGGACCCAAGCAACCATTCTGGTTTTCACCTTCAGTATAGTATTCAAAAAATCACAGGAGATATATTCGACACTTCATTACAAAACAGGCTTTGTGTCGGACGATTCGGCCTTACTGTAGGCGAGTGTAAGTGTTCTGAGCACATTTAAGGTGGGCCCGGCTAAGCTATGACGTTCGCTAAGTTAGGCGTATTGAATGCATCTTGACTTAACCGTATTTTCAACTTACAATGGGGTTGACTGGGAAGGAGAAAATGCTGCTCAAATGAAGAGTAAATAAGATCAAGGCCCTGTAAACACCAACGGCGGGCTGGCACACTCCACGTCCCAGCACATTTAGAATGGAGAGCAATCTTCTTCCGCATTAACTATAAGCCAGCCGCGTCTACAAAGATAGCGCGTGTACCACGCTCTTAAGAGCCGGACTTATATTTTGCACATCATGAAGGGTTTCGCTGGCCACAAAACACCTGGGTTCCCATTTCTTGAAGCAGCGCGAGTCGCCGCACAATGACGTAGAAGCAAGCTGGAGAAAACACTTTAGAATTTGAAAACAGTGCCTACCCAAGATGGGAAGTAAGCCTCCGGCTCAAAGTATTTTCCGTAGTGCTTATTCCTTTTGAAGTTCCCAAGGTCAGCCTGCAGGGCAAAGGCTGCCAGCAGGAAATAGGCCTCCTCGCGGAGCACACACTGAGAATGAAGCACTTGTTTTCTCAGGTGCCAGTAATAATAGAATCTTGCTGCTCTGTCACTAGGAAAATAAAAGAAAACACATTTTGATGGTATAATCCAATGGCATGTAAACAGAACCCAAACCCTGCTATCCATCTGCTGACAAGGGCTCTTCGGTCTCTGCTCCCTGCTCCCCACTCCTTCCCCGCGCACTGAGAAAAGGGGAGGTTGTAGGAACACCTGATCGCTGCCTCACTGAACTACCCTGGCTGCCAAAGTCACATTTCCGAAGACCTGTAACAGTCGATTCATTCAGAGACTGGAAAAACGGTCTGAATCCTTCCCCTGTAATATTTCATTAAACAAGTATGATAATAGAAGCCTAGGTATTTATTGTAGTAAAATAATTTTGTTACAAGAATGCTGTACACATAATATAAGTAAGGACAAACCCGAGGGGACAACCCAACCCTGGCTTTAATGTTTTGCTATCCTTTTTTGTTTTTCAGCTGAGCACATTACAAATACGCTAAGGCCCCTTTAAAAAATGTTTATGAGACTGTCTAGAAAAAAAATTTAACTACAAATGGTGTGATTTTTTTTTTCCTCTTTCAGAATGAATGAACTGAAAAATGCTTCCCTTAAATCTTTTTTTTTTATTATTATTAAGTGGGTGTTACTTTATGGGTGTGTTTTAATAGGCACATGTTATGACAACCATGATACTCCTCAAAAATGGAAATATTAGCAGTGCGCTCATTACAATCCACTGAGGTCAGAAATAAATATAGTCCCCGTTAAACATGTTGAGCAAGAAGTGCTGACTGGGGAAAACATGGTCTAGCTCCAAGAGATGTCACAGGCCCATAGGACGCCTCTGTGATCAAAGTAGAAATGCAAGAAAAAACGTAGGTGTATATTTAACGTGCTTATTTGCCTCTTTATTATTGTAGGTTGAATGTTTTTACCTTAGATTCATAGTGCATTAGCGGGTGATAATAAAAACATATGGGTTTATTTTAACCAAGATCGTGTTTAAGTATGAAGAGTTTAAAAATAAAGCATTTGACAGAAACAAACAAAAGAGAATAAAAATAAAGCATTTATGTAATTTTTTTCCCCTTGGCACAGAGTACTTTTCAGAGCACTTCTTTTTATAATGCTGACCACACAGTGTTTGGACTAGTTCATCCCAGGGGGAAAGGGCAGAAGTTTTGGGATAAATTAAACATTCATTAGCCCCAGGCGGTTAATGCCATACTTAGTCGGTAAATTGAGTAAAGTGCATTCCATACTTAGTAGGTAAATGGAGTAAAAACTTCATATAAACTGAGAATAACTAAAAACTTTCTCAGTCTTTAAAAAATTCTTTATGGACTAATATATTTTACTTTGTAATGTGCCTCTGGCGATGATAGAAATATTAAGAGCGAATTTCACATGTAACTCACTAGCCAAATGTATCTGTTGTCTGTTACATGGGGTTTCTCAAAGTTTAATAAGAAATAAGTAAAACTCAGAGTTCACATTTCTAGTATTTTCTATCAGCCAACAAGATCACCTCTGAAAGTTTCTGGCACTGACTCCTCCTAAGCTTGCTTTTAAAATAGTGAACTCTGAGTTTGTATCATGGGCATAGTATTGCTCATGCAGCCATGTCCAGACAAAGAATCAATTACCTGCCCTTGCCAAACGGCATCTAAGATTCTCACAAGATGACTCCACAGGGCATAATCTTAGCTTTAAAGCTACTACCAAGAACAGAGTAAGACCCCCACAGTGAAAAGAAAACCAGGCTGTAAACACCCATGCGTTTTTATAGGAGAGAGTTCTTGCTGCTGTCCCACCCCCCGCCCCCCCTCAACAAAAAGGAATATAATCCTTTTATCCATTCCTCTCCTCTTCACAAAAGTGCTAGTTCCTTCTTGAATGAAGTATCTTTTTGGTGACTTATGTGTTATTGAAAATGTGGAGTGCAGCCCTAGCCGGTTTGGCTCAGTGGATAGAGCGTCGGCCTGCAGACCAAAGGGTCCCAAGTTCGATTCCGGTCTAGGACACATGCCTGGGTTCCGGGCTCGGTCCAATGTACAGGAGGCAGCCAATCAATGATCCCCTCTTATCATTGATGTTTCTATCTCTCTCCCTTCCTCTCGGAAATAAATAAAAATATATTTTTAAAAAAGAAAGAAAATGGGGAGTACAGAGAATGTGAGTCAGCTAGTCATTCACTTATCTAAAAAAAAAAAAAAAAAAAAAAAAATCTCTCGCCCTAGCCAATTTGGCTCAATGGATAGAACGTCGGGCAGGGCTAAGGACTGAAGGGTTGCAGGTTCGATTCTGGTCAAGGACATGTACCTCCGTTGCAGGCTCAATCCCAAGCCCTGATTGGGGCGCATGTGGGAGGCAACCAACTGACGTGTCTCTTTCACATTAATGTTCTCTCTCTCTGTCTCTCCCCATTCCTTCCATTCTCTCTAAAAATCAATGGAAAAATATCCTCAGGTGAGGATTAACAAAAAAATTAAAATAAAATAAAAATAAAACCTATGAGACAGCTTGGCTGGTGTGGCTCAGTGGTTGAGTGTCAACATATGAACCACGAGGTCACGGTTTGATTCCAGGTCAGGGTACAAGCCCGGGTTTCGGGCTTGATCCCCAGTAGGGGGTGTGCAGGAAGCAGCCGATCAATGATTCTCTCTCATCTTTGATGTTTCTGTCTCTCTCTCCCTCTCCCTTCATCTCAGAAATCAATTATGTGTGTGTGTGTGTGTGTGTGTGTGTGTGTGTGTGTATGCTGGTTTGTGTGGGAAGATGAGTGCCATGGGAAAGACAGCTTCAGACTCTCTCCCTGTCCTCATACCTGATCAGTCTGCCATTTTCCACATAGTATTGTACTCGGAAGTGGATAATCATAGGAGGTCCAAACTGGTCAATACCCTAAAACAAAGTCACATAAAAATCAAGCTGTTTTTCAAAAGTAATAACTTACCACTATTTACAAGCTACTTTTTAAACACGGAAAGGTTTTATCTACTCCTGGTGAGTGTGGCCTTGCAGCAGGCAGACAGTTGTCCCATATGGATACCAGATTCATGCAAAACCAGGAAGTCATAAAGCATCATTACTGTATCTGATACTCATTCACTGTAATGCCAATGACAACAGAAGGGGAGATAAAAATAAATGCCAGTGGAAATTTCTAGCTGAGATCCAGCTCCTTTCTCAGCGCTGTCCCCTGTGGTGACCATTTGCTCCTCATTACAAATGTTCTCTTGTTCCTCTGACATTCCACATACCAAATTCTAATATGCTGTTTGTTTATTTAGACATTCATGCGCCTTACTTTGTAGTTAGCTTTGAAGTGGCCTTCCAGTTTATCCCAAGAATTCTTAAATACAAATTGGAGGCTCTAGGATCAGACACTGAGGATTTATTCCTGACTTAGGAGGGTGATCCTGAAAACACTAGGTAAATCCCCGTGAGTGCTCCCCCGTGTAAACAGATTTCAGGTTTACTGAAGAAAGGCACCCACACAAGAAAGTAACAAAGTATCAAATGTAAGGATAGTAAAAGTAGATTCACAAGTTGCTAATACTACTTAGAACATCAGTTTGCACAGCTAACGCAGCCACAAAAGAGAACATGTACCTTTCCATACTTTGCATTTCAACGCATTAATATCCCATGATTTCTGAAAAGTTATTGTCCAGCATTACTTAAACAGATATCCCAAATCTAGTTCTATGCTGTAAGCTATTAATACTTCATCGATGTGACATTTTAGAACTTTAAAAATGCATTTCCCTTCCCCATTCTCAACTGCATAAAATGTTGTTTACAATATTTTTCATGTAGCATAGCTCAAATAAACCTTTTTAAAAAATCAAAATAATTTTGCTCATAAATGTAATCTCACCCAAGAGACTTCGTATGGTCGTACCTTGCTGGCCTCTTTCTTCCATTCTTTTGGGCAATACTTATAAAGCTTCTGTGACAGCTCCATGTACACATGCTCGTTATCTGCACATTAAAAAAAGGAGACAGGTGATAAAAAATGTTTAATTTTTTTAAAAAAAGGAAAGAATATACAAAGAAACAGGTTTTTCAAAGAAAGCCTCAAGATTTATGAATGTACTCTGAATTCACATACTACCAAGAAAATGCAACAAGATACTAAGACGTAAGTCCTGTGGGCTAGACATTAATGAGGGCCTTTATGAATTACTTTGCTTTTTGTAATACAGCACACAAACTATTAAAATATGTAATATTCAGAAGAAATACAGTTTCCTACTTGTAGTTAGTCTCGAGGGTCATTACAGCTTACAGTCTAACTTCTAATACTGGACGTTACTTGGTTTTACCAAAACATGCTTTTGTTTAGCTCTCAGAAGACTCTTCCCACACGGGCACAATAATGAAACAGTGCAGAAACGCCATCCTCACTGCTATATAAGAAATCAGATAACGCTGATAATAATCACACATTTTCAAGTGGGGGGCCTGACCCGTGCTTTATGAAGAGGAGTCCTCGAGTATATTCTCCCCGTAAAACACAGCGTGACAAGATGATGAACCATTACTCACACTGCCTTTGGGATTGATCTTGTGGGAGGAGGAGAAGAATCTTATGCAAAACAAGAATGAATGCCAAAATATTTCTTCAAGACGAGCAGAAAATAAGACTGCTAAAAACCCATGTCAAAGTGATCTAAACATGTGAAAACAAGCTAACAAAAATATAAAAGTTTTTCAGACTTCTCCAAGAGACTCTTTTAAGAGAGATTTATTTCACAAGAAAAGCCTCCAGCATTCCTATCTTGCACAAAAGTTTTTAATCTTTTATTTTTTTTTTCCTTAAAAGCTTATTTCTTTTTCTCTAATCCTCACCAAAGGGGCAGGCTCATGGGAAGCTCCACTTAAAAATGTACTCCTTCTGAAAGGGACGTGTATTTCTTGGACCACTCCAAGGATGACACACTTGACCACACTGTCACTCCTGGCTGAATGCTGGGGTTCGACTGGAAAAGTGCCAGAAGAGAACAGGTAGGGTGAAGCCACTCTTTGTCTATAGCTGGCCATATTGAATCAACCAATGTGAATGACAGGGATAGGAAAAAGGTCCCAGAGAAAGAGAGAGATGCTTCTTAAATCCACTTATCAGACTGACTAACACCATCGCTCATCTCGCCTGTGTTACTGATTAAACACGAAATGGACAAGATCAGACAACCTTCCCGTTGAACCTGATTTGTTTGGCTTGAGTTCCCGTCTGAAGAAGCAGCCCAATGAGTAGAACTGAGGCTGCTGCTCACCATAACAGCACATGCCTAGTTCTCAAGTGCCCCTGCCCCTGCCATCTGACAGTCTGACCAGAGCTTCATTCTTTAAGAATTCTCAAGCACACACCGGTCCTGCAAAGCAGGTGGCACAGTAGTTCCCATTCCACCAGTGAGAGAACTGAAACTGAGGAAGTCAAGCGGCATGTCTAAAGCCACATAGTTAGCAAGTTGCAGAACCAGAATTAGAACCAGGTCATCAGATTCCTGTTCCAACGTTCTTTCGCCATGTTACAATCTCCCTTTTAAAAAGAACACCTTAAAGACCCTTCTTTCGAATCCGAAGGAAGCTGTAAACTGGTTTTATTAGACGGACTTTGTTCAACAACAAAGATCAACAGTCTGCTTATGCGGTAAGAAGAATGACCCTCAGTGCGGAGTAAACGTGAAGTTATTCAGAACCCACAGGGTGCCTTATTTCCTCCCAGGCCCTGTCTTGAAAGAACAACTGAGGTATGTACTAATGCTGGGATGGAGCTGAGCGTTTGTGTTTTTATTGCTGTAACTACCCTGGGAAGAAAGTGAAGAGCAAATGGTTGATTCGTGGGTTCCTGACATGTTCCCTGCTCTGGCCTCACCTAAAAACACTGAAAACAGCTCACATTTGAGAAGAGCCTTGCTTACCAGTTGATCACGACACACTTTCCAATCTGACAGATCTAAGTGTTTTATGGTACTAACCATTTTCTCAAGATATCATAAGCCTTAACATTAAACTAATTCCTGTAGCAAAAAATAATTCATAGCCAAGTGTAAATATAAAAACATTCCACAAAAAATTCTCCTTGAAAAACTGAACAAAGATATGAAAGGTTTTTGGTATCTAGAAGATTACATTAGAAGGAATTTTTTTTTTCTTTTAAATTTTAGAGAGAGACCTCAATGTAAGAGAGAAACATTGATCGATTCTAACTGAAGCTCTAACCATTCAGCACACCAGCCAGGGCCTTGAGAAATTTTAAATTACTATTTGAAAGAAGAACGTTTATAAGAAATGGCTGCAGGTAAACCCTGGGACCTAAACTCTAAGGTGGCAGGGTAGAGAAGCCCTTTCCTCGACAACCTTCTCCACATAAAGTATACAGAGGAAACCGATCCCGTCTCTCAAAGTTGTAGATTCTGACTGGAGACAAGAGAAGGGGTAAGGAGGAACAAACAGAAAATAAGCGTAAATCAATAGGACACTTTGTTATATAGTCAATAGCAAGTGAATCTGAATAGCGGAAAGTCAGTTTTATTGTGTCTACATTTCTTTTCATGCCCAAAATTATAAAACAAATTAAATTACTAAAATATCCAAGCTAATTTCCTACCAGCTCCAGCTGCTCCCTCTGGGCAGGGAAACAAAAATCAAGCTTGGTTCATTAAAACATAAAGGAGCAAACACATAAAATCCAGACTCCTAAAGAGGAAAGAATTTTTAAGTTCAAACTATAATAAATACATGATCTAAGATTCAAAATCTTGTAAAAAATACACAAGATTTTGGTTTAAAAAATGAATACTAGACTAAAAATGATGATCAGTTTACGGGTATTTTTGGAATCACAATTTCATAACATATGCCCAATGTAAGCAATAGGTATAAAATGTCATTTCCCTTGGGATAGTTGGCTGAATCCATGAGAGATAAGGATAAGACTTACTCTGTATAACACTGAGTCCAAACAGGTGACAGTCCTTTAGCCTGAGTAGGTCACACACCTGGACCAGCAACTGGTGACACAGAATTTTAACCTACAGGGGGGGAAAATACAACTTGAGATAATAATTCAACCACGTCCACACAGTGAGCCACAATTGGGCAATGAAATGCATTCTAAATAGATTCCTTGAAAGGATAAGCTGACACTAGCAAAACAACTGTAGGTTTATTGAAAGTGTCTACTTTGCCCTAGCCAGTTTGGCTCAGTGGATAGAGCGTTGGCCTGCAGACTAAAGGGTCCCAGGTTTGATTCTGGTCAAGGGCACTTGCCCAGGTTGCGCGCTCGATCCCTAGTAGGGCGTGTGCAGGAGGCAACCAATCAATGATTGCCTCTCATCATTGATGTTTCTACCTCTCTCTCCCTCTCCCTTCCTCTCTGAAATAAATAAAAAGAAAAAAAATACATATATATACACTAGAGGCCCGATGCATGAAAATTGTCTAAGAGTAGGTCTTCCCCCAGCTGCCGGCACTGGCTTCCCTCTGGCACCCGAGACCTGGGCTTCCCTCTGGCCACTGGCAGGCACCCGGGAACCAGGTTTCCCTCGCAGCCCCGACTTTGTCCGGAAGGACATCCGGTCTAATTAGCATATTATATTTTTATTATTATAGATATATAAAAAATCGTCCACTTTAATCTGTGGCTGAGTTTCAATAATGATTATCACAATACAAATTTTTACAACATGGTAATAAAAGTCCCAATGCAATCTGTAGGAAACTCATAAATCTTATGATACATGGGCAAGGCCTTAGTCTAAACCCATTATGGTATGTGATAAGTATTTCGGAAGGAACCCAAAACAGCCTACTCAGATTATCAAATTTGGCAAGTATTTTTATAAGGAAAGTTTTCCTCGTGATGGCCTAAGCAAAATACTCATATATTATACAATACATGAATGCCTAGCTCTTATTTATCTTAATTAATCATTTTATTGTCTTATACTTTTAGGTACCTAAACCAGGCTCCCTTTCTGAATTCTACTATAAATCAAATATCATAAAACCACATTAATTTGAAACCCTGGGAGTAAATTATTCTGAAAAGTCGCATGTTGAATGATAAAACAGTCCTTACAAGATATAGTTTTAAGACTTCTCAAATACTTAAGGAAGTGTTTTGGGAGATAGAAATTGTGCTGAGTAAACCTGGTTGAATTCAGAATGACTAAAGCTCATTGGAGTTGGAATTGACTTTAAGAGACCCTATTGGTCATTACTTCATTTTATAGAAGTAAAAAAATAAGACCCAGAAAGCTTAAGGTCAAGTGACAAAGGCAGCAATTCACAACTTTGCTAATCTGTGTACTGTAATACTATTATACGTGTATGTTAAAATATGTGCAACGTGACAGTTTATCATTTCAGCTATAGCCATTACGGGTGGCATTTCACTTCTCATTTGTACTACAAGTTGCAAATTCTGTCTTCAATGATAATATGACAATTAGAGTTTTAATTACTATAAATTCTAAATTAGTTCATTCTGAATTAATGACTTTTTATCATTACCTTAATATGTAACTCAGATTCAGAGAATAAAAACATGCTGAGACTCCTCAATAACGGACAGCCAAAGAGTTCAGAATGGTGACAATGACCAATGGAGGAAGGAAAGTAGGCTCACTTCTCTTTTCCACAGCCATTACTAGCCGGCAACTAATCTAAAGCACCTGATCCGCTGGAAAGCGCAAAAGGTCTGTATGTTAAGGCCAAAGACAAATTAGGGGGCTTAGGAAAGGTGTCCTATTTATATCCAGGACATACCGTAGGCTCTCCGTAAATACTTGATGAATGAAAGCCAGGAGTCTGATTTCCCTGTGGGCTCCTTTAGTTCTGTCCCACGACTCCAGACTGCTCTCTGACCACTGAAGCAGGCAGACCATGCAGTAAATGGGAAAATGTATGAATGCAAACCCACCAACACCACTGGGAGAACACATGTACCAGTAGGAAACCATCATCCTCTTCATTCATTAAAAGGACTTTGGATTTTGAGTTCGATAGCACCATAATTCCACTTTAAAAATAAGCTTCAAGCCCTAACTGGTTTGGCTCAGTGGATAGAGCGTCGGCCTGAGGACTGAAAGGTCCCAGGTTCGATTCCGGTCAAGGGCATGTACCTTGGTTGCGGGCACATCCCCAGTATGGGGTGTGCAAGAGGCAGCTGATCGATGTTTCTCTCCCATCGATGTTTCTAGCTTTCTATCCCTCTCCCTTCCTCTCTGTAAAAAATCAATAAAATATATTTAAAAGAATAAAAAATAAAAATAAGCTTCAATAAGCAGACTGGTAAAGGAAAAAATACCAGTTGTTACATAAAATTGAACTATATACTACAAATTTGAGACTCAGAATGTCATACAGTCTAGGGCACCTCCAATTCTTAGTTTTGACTGTAGCTAAAAATGTCAGACACAGAGCACTTAGGATAAAAATGTGATGAAAAGTTCACAGAAAAATTCTTAAAACCACAAACTGTCCATGAACATAACCTAGGTTGTATTGTGTAACTGCTGTTCAAATTATGCTGTACATTTCCTCCGTACTTCCCCTATAATTATTATTATTATTGTTCTGCATGTTAAAAGCAAGCACTTTGGAGCCGACTGATAAAGCTCTTTAATAACTAGCAGGTAAGCACAGTGTTCTTGTTTAAAAATTGCAATTAGCAACGCTGTGCTCTGAAGTCTCACCTGCCGTGAGAACAAGCTTGGGTTTCGTGCTGGCTTAGTATGAGTCTTCTGCGGCAACACGTTAGCTGTTGTGAAATTTTTCATTATTTAATCTTCGGGAGCAATGGAAACTTTAAAAAAGTGCTATAGAGTATGAGGTTGTAAGAATTAAGGCAGTATCTAAAGATATACTCTACATGAAAGTTTTTAATAAAAACAGTATTTGATCCTAAATATCAATGGTGTTGAGCAGAAATGTTTTAAATATGTTCCGGAAAAGAAACCACAAAAGCTCTTCACTCTGGTCTTACTTAGCGAAGAGGTACAAGCTCTTGGTCACAATTTACATCACTCAAACTTTTGTGGCTCTTACATTTGGCATGATTTTATTTGCCAAGTTTTCCAAGTTTCCACATTTAATATTTATCTGCTGATTAAAATCATTTAAAACAGTCCCTTATCAGTTCAACTCATGGAGAATTCGGAATGATCAAGACACTAAACTTATCCCACCTGAAGAAGATAACATTGTATCAACTATGCCTGTCAGGGAGTAAACTGTCTTTGCATAAAACACTAGTTACAAATGATGAAAAATTAGACCATTCATGAAATAGATTTTGCTACAGTTAATTTGTGATACCACAACTCTAAGACATCAACTGCTATTTTCTGGCAACCTTGAATGGGGTTGCTGGCAGTGAGGAGTTCCCACACTCCGTAGCCCAGGCCCTCCCTCCTTGGGTCCAATGGCTTGATGGAGCGGAATCTGGACGTGGCCAAGGAATCTACACCCCCTGGAAGAAGAAGAGGCCTAACAGAGTTCAGACTCTCCCTGTGAGTTTCATTAACAAGGCGCCCCAACTGAAACAGACAAACCGCTCAGAGTGCCTGGGCACTGTGCTTTATACAGGTTCCATCTTTATTTTTATTTTTAATATATTTTTATTGATTTCAGAGAGGAAGGGAGAGGGAGAGAGAGAGAGAAACGTCAATGATGAGAGAGAATCATTGATCGGCAGCCTCCTGCACGCCCCCTACTGGGGATTGAGCCCACAACCCAGGCATGTGCCCTTGACCGGAATCAAACCCGGGCCTCTTCAGTCCGCAGGCCGACGCTCTATCTACTGAGCCAAACCAGCTAGGGTATATGCCGGTTCTATCTTTAAATCCTTGCAATGTCCCTGTGAGGAGAGTAAGATTATCTCCTCTTTACAGATGAGGAAACTGAAGCAAAAAAAATGAACTTGCCCAAGGTGCAGAGCGAGTCATGGACTATGGGTTTTTACCTAGGTCCCTGTGACTCAAACCGTCCTCAGTTATGACGACATACTGACGATCCTGTAGGAACTATTATACTGGTTTTGCAAAAGAAGGGAATTAAAGAAGTGCAAAATTAATCTCTGAGTAAGAACTGAAAGTAATAATACCAGCTTACCATCTACGTATGAGAAATTATGCTATGTGTTAACCCTTAATTCTCACAATCACTCGGTACCACCGGTACTATTCCCATTTTATAACAGGTGAAGATGTTGAAGCGGAGGGAGGTCTGATAAATTTTCTAAACATGGGATTTGAATTCAGGTCAGAGTGTGTTCAGTACATTCACAAAGTTCAGTACTTTTCACTACCGTACTGCCCCTCAATTATTCTTCATAAAGGGAAGGCAGAAAGGGAGTTAATATAAATCAAATGCCTACTATGTGCTGCGTACTGGGCAAGTTGCTTTTGCAAGTGAGGAAGGTGAGTGAGCTTAAGAAACTTGTCCAAAGGTCACAAAACTAGTAAAATGTAGAGTCAAATGCAGAGGAAGGAAGCAGCCTTGGTCCCGGGTGCCTGCCGGCGGCCAGAGGAGGGAAGCAACCTGGGTCCCGGGTGCCTACTGGCGGCCAGAGGAGGGAAGCCCAGTCCCAGGTGCTGGAGGGAAGCCGGTGCCAGCAGCTGGGGGAAGGAAGGCCTACTCTTGCACGAATTTTTGTGCATCGGGCCTCTAGTATATAATAAAAGGCTAATATGCAAATAGACCGAACCACTGAAAAACCAAACAACCGGTTTTATGATGTGTGCTGACCACCAGGGGGCATGTGGGGCACATGGCAGGCGTTGGCAGCAGGCGGCAGAGCACGGAACATGGTGGGCGTTGGCTGTGGTGGGATGGTGGAGCAGGTAAGCAGGGGCGCCGGACCAAGGCGGGGTGCCGGTTGCTGTCACCGGGGCGAGCCTCTGGTGGTTACTGAAAATTCTTTGCTCCCACATGCCACGGTCCCATCCGGCACTTGCACCTGCTGCCGGCGCCGGAGTCGCCACGCGCACCCGCTGCTGGTGCCCAGCGTCGGCCCCAATCGCATGGTGCTGTCAGCAGGTGTGAGTGGTGGCTGCTGGCCCCAATCGCCCCTCAGGGCTTCTCCACCTCCTCCTGCTCCTGAGGGGCGATCAGGGCCGGCAGCCGCCTCTTGCACCTGCTGCCGGCCACAGCCCCACTCGCACCCACAGCTGGCGCTGGAGCCACCGCTCGCACCAGCTGATGGTGCCGGCCTCACTCGCACCTGCTGCTGGTGCTGGCCCCAATCGCTCCGCGCCGTCAGTGGATGTAAGCGGGGCTGGCGCTGTCAGCACGTGGAAGCGGCAGTGGCAGGAGCGGGGCCGCCTGCAGACAGGGGACCAGGGGCCGCAGCAGGAGGGGTTGGGCAGGGGCATGGAGGATGGGCTGAGACCTGCCCCTGTGCCCACTGCAGCCTTGAGGCCCACAGTTCCTTTCAAGGTGCACAAATTCGTGCACTGGGCCCCTAGTGGTCTGAATATTTAACAAGCTCACCAAATAATTCTGATGTGCATTAAAATTTTAAAGCCACTGATGTATAACAATGAACAGATTCACTATCTTCCAATCTGTTCTCTACAATTATCTTCCTCACCTGAGATTTTAGTACAAATTAATTTCCTAGAAAATTATAGTCAGCTTTTAATATTCCTTGTGAAGTCAGATTAGTCTTCCTTCCACTTAACTGAGATCAGTGAAGTTTTGTTCCATCTCCTGTATGTGTGTATATAAATACACATGAACTCATGTATACATATTCCACCAGGTAAAATGATAGAAATGGAATTGAGAGAAGTATCTTAAGTGCTTATGCTATATGATTATGCATATTTTTAAAATTTAGTGGGTACATTTTTATATAACTGTGTAAAGAAACTGAAATAGCATAGTCACATATATAAATAAATTACATTTTAATATATTTTGCCAGTGCCCACAGTGAAATAGAGATATATTGCCAATTTTTATTAGGTTTTAAAAACCAAATGCTGCAAAAATAATAGATTGTCATTTCACACATCAAAAACAGCTCAGGTACACTGAGTAGTACCTCATCAATAGAAATTCTGCCCAACAGATGATAAAGTTAACTCAATAGGCAGGTTTGATTTTCAGACAACCCCTATAAGCAAAAACAAGGTTAAATTAGTAAATCAAGAAACTGTAGTGATTGTCAGGATAAAGCCAAAATGGTTAATAAGCAAGAATCTTTTCCCATCTAAACTGCTTAATGAGGATATTTAAATGCCGTATGTATTCAGTATAACATTTAGAAATATTCTTTTATACAGTAATTGGGTTAAAATATAGTAGCATAAAGCAAAAAAACAACAACAACAACAAAAAACTAACTCAAGGCAATTTTTCCCCTTAATTCCATCAGAATACAATCAATAAAAGTTGATAATAAGGAGAGGAACTGAAAAATGCAAGGCATGCTACTGATTACCATAAAACTATTTGGCAGTCTCTACCAAAGCTAAACTTATGTATACCTTGGGATCCACGATTCCATTCTTGGGTATAAGCCCAGAAATGTATACATATATGCATACACATAAAATGTTGATAACATTTTTATTCATAATAGTCCCAAACTTAAAATAACCCAATACCCATCAACAATAGTTAAAGATATTGGCATATTCACACAACAGAATATTATACAACAATGAAAAAGAAAGAATTACTATTACATACAATAAAATAGATGAATTTCACAGGTCAAATGTTGAGTGAAAGAAACCAGATACCAAAGAGAACATGTATATAAAAGCCTAAGCAACCATTACAACCAAACAACTGAACAACTGGTCGACCAGTTCCTATGATGTGCACTAACCACCAGGGGGCAGACGCTCAACACAAGAGCTGCCCCCTGGTAGTCAGTGCACTCCCAATGCCAACCTCCCACAGCCCCTCCCCACGGCCAGCCCCTCAATTGGCCTCAATTGGGGGGCCGGCCGGCCAACCTCCCGGGTTCCCTTCTCCCCGCCAGCTGGCCCCCCATAGGCCTCGATCACCAACCAGGCCGAGGGACCCCACCTGTGCATGAATTTGTGCACCAGGCCTCTAATAGCACATAATTTCAGGGGCATGGAGTTCAGAAACAAGCAGAATTACTTTATGGCGATAGAGGTGGAACAGTTGTTACCCTTTGGGTGGAGATTACTGACTAGGAAGAGTCACAAAAGATCTTTCTGGGGTGCTGGAAATGTACTATATCTCAAGTTGGATGATGATTACAAGGATGTATACACTTATAAAAATTCATTGAGCTGCATGCTTAAGATTCCTATACTTTGTTGCATGTAAATTATAACTCAATTTTTAAAATTAAAAAAAAAAAAGTGTCATATTCCTTAATCTCCAGGTGAACTAAAGAGAATTAACTTTGACTCATGAAGCACAAGCAACAGCTTAATGTTCATAAGCACAACCTATTCATGAAATTGGCTAGACTTAGGCTACTATTAAAACAATCATCAAAACACATTAAAAAGCTAGCAATTTATTACTATTTCATGTGTGTAGGTACAACTCAAAAGTATTTAAAAAGCAAATTAATATTATCTTTTATAATAATAAAAGCGTAATATGCTAATTAGACCGGACAGTCGAATGACCTTCCGGACATCCTTCTGGACGATGCCGCAGCAGTGGGGGCTGAGACAGAGGCAGTTAGGGGCGATCAGGCAGGCAGGCTAGCAGTTAGGAGTGATCAGGCAGGCAGGTAGGCGAGCATTAGGAGCCAGCAGTCCTGGATTGCAAGTGAGTGCAGGCCGGACTGAGGGACCACCCCCCCCCCGCATGAATTTCGTGCACCAGGCCTCTAGTATATCAATAAAAATTATATTTCTATAAAACGTTTAAAAATAGCAGTGTTGGTTTTGCTATAATATAGTAGCCACAATTGTCTAATTTTACCCCAAGTGAGAGAATATTGAAGTCAGTTGCACTTCAGCCATAATTCAGAGTTCATACCTGTGTGGACTACTTTAGCACCCCAACCCACCAGATGATTAATGATCTCATTCTTTAATAACTTCACCCCTTAATTAACCAAGTCAGAACTTGAATGTGGTCACTGGTGGGAACACAATTATTTAAAGATCTCTAAGGGGGGGATCCACTCACATTTATGATGATGTTCAGAGATTCGTCATTGGGAAGGAAAATGCACACACTCCGGCGGTCTTGCATGACTCTGTTGTTATGGAAGTTCAGTTTGTTCATTGTGTGGGGGCTCTCTAGTGGTCAGCGCTGGGCTCCGAGTCCCCGGCAATGCCGCTGGTTCCGAGAACTCCACAGCCAAACTCCGCTCCTCATCACACACTCTGTAGGAGAAGCATCATGACGTGCCACGATGGAGGTTTCACAGCTCTAAAACAAAAAAGCCCAAATCAGGCGTGAATAAAGGCGGTGAGACTGATGAGAAGACGGGGAGAGGAGCAGCACAGGTCAGCGTGTCTCAGAGACAGGGCTGCCTAGCAGAATAAATGAGAACGCCCTGAAACTCATTCTACAGCTTGCCCACTAACGGCTGCCGTAACACTTTCATTCACAATCATGAATTAAACGCAAAGCCCTCGCATCCCAGGCTGCGCCATGCACTGCAGGGCTCACAGAGGCAGAGCCGCCTTGGAGGCGTTTTCAGCCTCACCGGACAGATAACAAAGGGCTCCGAAAAGAAGCAAAATGACAAAATAGCAACGACAACAACAAAATTCTAAACGCCTTTCTTCCATTACAAACTCAAATAAACGTCTTGGCTCTTGCATGGCATTCCTTCTTCAACCACTCTGGTCTGGCTTTCCCCTCCTCGTCACCCGCCTGGCTCCACGAAGAAGCCAGTGACTCCAGACCCGTGGTCGGCAAACCGCGGCTTGTGAGCCACATGCGGCTCTTTGGCCCCTTGAGTGTGGCTCTTCCACAAAATACCACGGCCTGGGCGAGTCTATTTTGAAGAAGTGGCGTTAGAAGAAGTTTAAGTTTAAAAAATTTGGCTCTCAAAGGAAATTTCAATCGTACTGTTGATATTTGGCTCTGTTGACTAGTGAGTTTGCTGACCACTGCTCCAGACCATCAGCAGTAGCCGAGGAGTCACAGTAACGGATGCCTCTCTGACATTTACCACGGCTACTATGCCCTCCTTGCAACGTTTTTCTCCCTTTTATGGCACTGCTGTCTCTCCTAATTCTCTCACTTGACAATGCAAACAATTTTTCTATTTGTTATCTCACCAACCAATAAAATACAAAGACACAACAAGACTGTATATATCAAACTATGTTTGTATGCAAAAGAAATGTGGATGTTGGATATCTCTGACAGCTAATCAGTTTATTAAACATATTAATTTTATTTTTTAACTTCTCTCAGATTTTCAATGTATACGACTTTATTTCCAAGTAATGAAAATTTCCTCTCCAATTTTCAATAATGGTCTTTTTATTTCTGTTTCATGTCTCATTGCATTGGCAAGGCCTTGTAGAATAATTTCAAAACAGTGGTGGATATTTCCTACTTTTAAGGTGTGTGTCTAATATTTCATCCATTATTGCTAATATAACACTAGTCAACGAAGATGTGTTAAGACTAGTTGCCTCTCAAACCATTAGCAATATTTATAGTGTTCCTTATTTAATACCGTTATATTTACACTGTTCCTATATTTGTGAGAAGCAAAAGAGAATTTCCAGGAGTAGAGAATTGTTTTACCAGGCAGAGAGTTATAACCATATAGTTTTAATAGAAAAGCTATTATCAGTGATCACATAAATCAAAGCATAAATGAGACAGAATCTTGGCCTATTTGCTTCTTAAGGTTAAATGCCTATCTGTAATCAGCAGGAGGGTGGGAGAGAATAAATATAAACTAGTATTTCCTTTTAAAGTATAAATGCCCAGCCAGGGTGGCTCAGTGGTTGAGCATTGACTCATGAACCAAGAGGTCACTGGTTCAATTCCCGGTCGGCCAGGGCTCATGCCTCGGCTGCAGGCTCCATCCCCAGTAGGGGCGTACAGGAGGCAGCCGACAGATGTTTCTCTCTAATCGATGTTTCTATCTCTCTCCTTTCCCCTCTCCCTCTAAAATCAATAAAAAAAGATGTCTAAAGTATAAATAATATACTATCCAAAAGGGAGCTACTCAAACTAAGTAAACACAAATGGTAATCTTATTTACAGTATTCCCTCCCTGGGACGGTGACCAAAAGCTCCCTCTGGAATATTCTGCTTTTCCTAAAGGATAGTAGCGACTGTTTCCCATTAGGTTGTAGCCAGAGCATCACCCGACAGGGTCACTGGAGGTCCCTGCTGCAGTTCTCTCCAGGCCGGGATGGTGGACCCAATGTGTTCTATGACTACAAACTCACTGCACCGAATCCCATCACCGATCTAAAACATGCGCACTTTGAGTTCAGCAGTTCCAAAGCACCCATGGTAGGACCAGCGCTGCCTGCAGCAGGGTCACCTGGACATCTGTAATAAACACAGATCCTGAGCACAGTGACATCTCTACTCAATCAGGATCTCCAGGGTCAGGATCGGGCCCAGAAACCTTAATCGTTTAAAAAAGCTCCCCAGCTATTTCTGACATACAGTCACATTTGGAATTCACACTTCAGCTAACAGAAGGAAGCACGGGGTTGGATATAATGCCTCCACAGTACACATCAGGAAGTACACATTTGAAGTATAAATCCCTAAAACAGGTCACATGTATATGTATACTCAGAACATTTTCCTGAAAAATGTTACTCGGTGATGCAGGAATAAATAAATTGGCAAAGCAGGGTACCCTCTATGTACTCTCTCAGAGAAATTCAGAAATGGTTGAAAGCTCTGATAAGTCCTGCAGGCAACTTTTTAAATTTGTTCAACTTAATATTTCTCAAACTTACTTGGGCAGAGAATACTCCCCCACCCACCATATATCTATTAAGGTGGTGCAGAATAAAATTCTTAGGCATACTGTTTAAGAAACACAGTTCTAAAAAGATTTCCTTGTCAAGTATTATATTTCATGGCAAATTTTTCCCTCTGTATTAATACATTACAATCCTCTGTTATTAAAATCTTTTAAGAAGAAATTAGAAACTATGCTTAATGCATCTTATTTAAATTCAAACATTTGTGATATTAATCCCAGTATATTTCTTCTTTAAATCTACACTTCCAATTGAGTTCCTCCTATAATTCTCCATTTCTAATTAAACCAATTAACCGGCGGTATTTCTACTGACCTACTTTCTAGAATGAAAAGAAAAAACGTAGGGGGAAAAATATATTCTGAGGTTTGGGATGTTTCCAAAGCTTAATTAATAATAAAATTTCATTTGAGTACAACTTTTATTTATTTCTTGGTTCAAATAATGCAGTAAAAACAAAAGACTAAAAGAGGTTTACTGAAGAAAATTTAACAAAAGCAGAGTATTTAAGAAGCAGTAATATTTCATTGCTGCTTTTTCTAGAAAGCTTTGAGGATGGCAAACTATAAAAGCCCTAAAAGAGAGATAGGATTAAGTTTTTACTTTACCCAGGACTGCATCAAAGCTGATTAAAAGGTTCAACTGAAATAGCAAAATTACCAGATCTCTAATATGCTCTGATATAAAATTTAATCTTAAATTGGACAGTCCTGGGGAAAATAATTAGAATAAATTGATACCAATCTGAATTGTAGAAATAAGCCTTTTATCCACTGGCCACTTATTCTGTGTCCTAAATTTCAGCTCATTCCTGGGGGGGAGGGGGAGCGGGGGGGACACATTTCCTATTCCAGGGCAGCCTTTTTTCTGCCCAATGTTCTTAGGGTAGATTATCTACAAAGAATAGACCATAATATCATATGTCATAACATCTTATTTCCCAGGCAACAACAAAACAGCTTTACTAGTGATCAAACTCTACCTTGCCATCTTTATTAATAACCAACTTACAAATAAAATGTTAAGCTATAAGATTCCCACACTTGGATTTTAAAGTCATATTATTACAAAGCCCTTATTTCCGGAGAAGCACCATTGATTACAAAGTTACTTCATTTCTTTTAAGAATCAGGAAGCCACTACGTAGTACAGACATTCAATGGTAATTTCCATTTTTTGGAAATTACCTTTAAAACTGGGTCACCTTGGAATCAAAGTATGGACTTCAGTTCATCCTACAGGGTAGGGCAAAAGTAGGTTTACAGTTGTGAGTACACAAAACATTTATTCTTGTATTATTTATTAATTATTGTATTATTTTCCACACGAACTGTAAAACTACTTTTGTCCCCCTCCCCGTAATATAGCAAGATTGGTTCATTGGTTGTGACAAATGTACCATAGCCATGAGAGAGGGTACATGTGGGGTATACAGGAATTCCCAGTACTATCCTTGCAACTCCTGTGTATGTAGAAGTACTCTACAATAAAAAGTTTTTTTTTTTAAATTAAGTCAACGGAAATTTCCTACCCACATAATATAATCTCACTTTCAATGGAGGCAAAGGGGATTCTCAACTTTGAGATTGTCAACCTAAAAAAACTTGAAAGGATGATAATTTGATAAGAGGATTATTATAAGGCAATCCAAAATACCTCCAGACACTGCCAAATGTTCCCAGGTGCAAAATCACCCATAGTGAGAACCGATACTATAGCAGGCATGTCAAACTCTCGGCCCTCGAGCCACATACGGCCCACAAAGAATATTTTTGTGGCCCAGCCAATATAATGGTATGTAAGAAACGTTTTAATAAAAATTTCGTAACTTAATTTTTACAATATCCTGTTATACATAATTATTAATAATGAACTACAATGTTCGATAATGACTGATTACTATAATCGTGTTCCATTCATTTCCCTTACACGCCTTACGCGCAGGCGCACCATCTCTCCCCACTAATACCAGCAGCGAATATTTTAGCAGCCGATGGCCACGTTATTAGCCTTGGACTGACTTGTTTGGTGTGCGCAACAGGAAATATTTCGTGTTCGGAGAACAAGAAAAATAGGTTTGTTTGCATTAAGCTTATTTATTTGTGCAGTTATTCAGTGTTTGGTAAGTTAATGTTCAAGAAAAAGTATTAACTTTTATTAAAATGTTCTATTATTTTATGTTAACAATTACTCATTTATTTCAGCCCTTTGTATTCAGCATGTCTCTATCGAAATAAACCTACGTTTCTATGAAAATCGAAGCTTTTGTTTTTATTTGCGGCCCACATACACTTAAACCTGTTTATTTGGCCCGTGTTAGCCTTTGAGTTTCACATGCTTGTTGTACAGCTTTCCATAGAGAGTCATTACGGGCTCCTTCTAACCATCTAACTGTTTTTTAAGTACAGGATGTCCTCAAATGTTTCATTCAATGTCCTTTTCATTACAACATTGCTGAGAAAAAAATGATTCCCAGTGGGGGCCACTGTCTGGGTAGAGTTTGCATTCTCCCCAAGGGTTTTCTGGGTACGTTTTCTCTGGGTACTCATGTCCTCTCACATCCCAAAGATGTGCACATGAAGTAAACTGGTGTGTCTACATCAGGGGCCCTCAAACTTTTTAAACAGGGGGCCAGTTCACTGTCCCTCAGACCATTGGAGGGCCGGACTATAGTTTAAAAAAAAACTATGAACAAATTCCTATGCACACTGCACATATCTTATTTTGAAGTAAAAAAAACAAAACGGCAAAAACACCCACATGTGGCCCGCGGGCCGTAGTTTGAGGACGCCTGGCATCATCTCAGTCTCAGTGAGTGTGGGTGAGTGTGGGTGGGTGTGAGTGACCCTATGATGGAAGGGTGTCCTGTCCAGGGTGGGTGCCCACTTTGTGCCCCAAGCTGACAGAGGAGGCTCCAGCCACCCATGACCCTGAACTGGAATAAGGTTGGAAAATAATGATCATACTTGTTTGTATTAACCTTTCTTACATTTATTTCATGTTCAATATTAAAAGTGTTTTGGGCCTTTATTTAAAAGTTTGGTGATATTTTTATGACCAGAAATATGTTGTGGAATTTAACTCTTATGTATATCAATTAGCCAATGCTAAAATTAGTTTCATTCCATGTTGTTTGGCTTTAAGTTGCAGTTTCCAAGAAGCTATTGATGATGTTAAGTGGGGACTTACTGTAACAGTACAACTCTTAATAAACACTAATTTCCCAACTAAAGGTTAGCAATTTCAAACTCAGAAATCTGGCTTGAATCTTGAAGTCAAATTTTTCAACCTCTTGAAGGTTAGCCTTCTTGAAACTTAAAAAGTATAATGCAGTGCATTCATTGCCAAACTCCTGGCATAAGTACATACATGTTATTGCCAGGGACTTGTCCTAGAGACACCTATATTTTGATTCGAGCACCTGGAAATACATAAATTAACTTGGAAACAAGTGACACTTGATTTTCAATCGTCTGTATGCTCTGTTTTATGAGGATTTCTTTTTTTCTTAAGGGTCATTTGCTCACTAGAGCTATTTTGGAACCACAGAATTAATTCTCTTCAGAGTAACTAAATCAAACACTTTCTACTTCATGGCCTGTTTTGCAGCTACTGTTTTACACCCCCCCCCAAAAAAAAAAAAACAACAAAAACACACACAAAAAAAACACACATCAAAATAGTTGACATCTATCAAGCTTCTGGAGCCAAACCTTCTAGAAAGAACATCAGACTCTGTTACTGTCTCATCCTACCCTCCAACCATTGCTCTAGTGGATAAATAAGGAACTGACAAAAGCTTAAGATCACCTCTCTTATGGTTGGACATCAGGTGTTTAGAGACAATATGAATAGAATATTAATTAAAAAGACAGACAACCTCCCCAATCAGTCAAACCTGGGTTCCAACCCGGATTCCCCAATATTAGCTCTATAACCTTGGGCAAGTAACCTAATCTCTGAGCCTGATGCTTCAGCTGGAAAATCTATAATATTGGCCTCCTAGGATCATGGGAAAGATTACAGGAGAGAATGGTCATGAAGTATCAGCTATCAGGCCGTTGAGGGAAGGCTCATGAAAGTCACAGTCATGAGTTGCCAGGCCACGAGAAGGCACATCTGCAGTTAATCAGCGAGAACACTGTACATCTCACCCGGGGCTCTAGAACGTAAGAGCCAGATGCAGCAGCTAAACTTTGGGGGGTCTACTTTGGGGTGGGGAAGTTAAATGTATTGTTGTTGTAAATGGGACAGTTACATTGTTAGGTGGTGACTCCTTTGAAATTTTATTTATGAAATTTATGAAAAAGAGAAAGTGTGTCTGACTACGTGCGTTCAAATGTGTGCTGGCCGACCAAAGACCGGAACGCAGATGACATCTGTTTTAATTTACTTGGCACCATCTTCCCGTTGAAGAGTGCTCCTCTCCCCTCCCAGGTTTCCGGGGCGGCTCTCCATCAGAGTGTCTCCTACCGTGGATGGGCGGAGAGATGATGGAGGGTACGGATGGGACCCAGGGCTGGCCTAACAGGTACCCTATTCCCCCGTCACAGTGCTTGGTGTACAGGGGGCACATATTAACCCAAGCAAAGTCGGAATTCCTCCACGAAATCTGTTATACAAATGTTGGGATGGAGAGGGCTGCTCCCCTTTTTGGATTCCTATTTGTGCGAATAATTTGAGCCTGGGGTTGCTGGCAATCATCTTTCCACGGGAAGAATTTTCCTGGAGAAGGAAGACATCACAGAGGAAAGTGAAGCTCAGAAAGCAGTCTGATCACATCATTTTAACGCCTGTATCCAGCTGTGTCCGAAGCCAGAAACCATTCCCAGGAATTACCATAGGGTGGCCAATGAATTACCTGTCCTCTTCCGCTAATTCTGCCACTTGCGACCCAGTCCTTTCTAACAGAGCTTATTCAAACAAGAAGCCGATTTACTGCTTGACACACTTATTTATTAATTCATTGAAAGTTTACCATCACTGGCTACGAAGATTGACATAGACGTGGGGAAAAAAAAACAACCCCACAATGCTCTAAGGTTTAAAGTTTCTCTCCATTCTACAACAAAGCAGAATAATCACTCTGATGAATATACATCAATGGCAAAAACCTTCTGGGTAGAAAAACATCTGAGTAACTGAAACGTTTAGGTGGTTGAGTTGCTTGCTGTTCAGACACCACCGTTCTCTAAGGGGACTGCACACAGCAAGTGACTTATGGGAAAATGCATAAATTCATGTAATGCAAACAAAGCACAATTAATTCATGACAAATTTTCAGCAACGAGAGAATATCGCATCTTGAATTCTAATTTGTGGGTGAGCGGTGCTGTCTTAGTAAAGACCACAAAGTTTTTTTACAGAATGTGCTTTCACTGTGTTGTCCATTTGTCATATATTATAGTAGCTGCAAAAAAAAAAAAAAAAAAAGGCATTTTCCCCAAATTCTGTTTAAGTTCACCAATCCCTTTCTCTAGCTGTGGCAACAGTTTGCACTCTGTGGGACTCTGACTCCTAGTCTCCCAAGTATTGCCCTTCTCTGGCTTTTTTTCTGCGATGACCATACTCACTTGCTTCACTCTGTGACAGAAGCAAAGCAAAGGGTAATGGTCACAGTGGTACTCGGGGCAATGAAACCACCCCTTTTTGTACACTTGAGATTAAAAACACATTTCTCCAAAGCACAACTCTGGCATGCTCTCTCTAAGCAGGACAGCAATAAGCCTAACGCTGTTAATCAACAATTACAGTGGCTTCCATGCTGGAGTTCATAAAAGAAATAATGGGGGTCCTCTGAGTTATTTTACTAGTAAATATTTCAAAATGCCTGATAAAATTGGCACATTTCCCCATGGTGACACCCCAAGGGAAATTAAAATATCATTTGCCTAAGTAACTTCATCTCATTTTTAAATGCTTCTTCTGATAGCACATTAAGTTTTACTGCCGGGTTTAAAAAATGAAAACAAATGACATAATTTATTTTGCTAGACAATCTTTCCAAACACAAGACCCAAGGAAGGTGAAGGAGAGGAAGGCTAACAAAAGTGATCCTCAGTGGTCGGAAAGGTTGGGATAGATTTAGTTGCTATTTGTGTATACATTTTAGAAACAATCTTAGTGAGAAAAAAAAAAAAATCCATCCTTCTGCCTAGTCTATCATCCTAGTGGCTTTCTCCTCTCCCATAGCTCCGCACCGTGTTCTCACCTGGATTTCTAAATGTGCTTGTCTTGTCCTTTAAATCTGTCACCCCCACAACGCTGGCAGCGTGACCTCGTGCTACTGCACCTCCCACCTTGCATGTCACACCCCGCTCACATGCTTAGGGCTACAGCACTTGCACAGGGTAACACCTACCCTCCAAGGCACAGCGATCTTTCGCCACCGGGTCCCCTCCAGCCTCCGTGTCTCAGTGTGACCATTCTACAGCTCATGCTTTGCATTCCTGCAACGCTTTCCCTCATGGTCCCCCCAACAAGTCTTGCTCTCATATGTCTATGCTTTTGACCACGCTGCTTCCTCTGCCCGGAATATCCTCCCTTGCCTATTATCTCACCCACCACCCACCTCCCACAGAACTAAGGATCCTGTACACCCTGGGGAACTCAAGCCACCGAAGCATGCCTCCCCATCGGTGGGCAGCTGAGGGGCAGTTCTCCTGCACTCTTTTTTTTTTTAACAGGAGAAAATAAAATTTTAATACATGTGCACAGGGAATTCACCTGCACATGAAAATGTCAAGGACTGTGAGGTAAAACTGGATGACTGCATGATTTGCAGATAATTTAGGAAGAGTGGAGCATACATGACAGGTTATTTTTTGTTAGGCAACCAGGAAATAATGGGACATGGTGGGGGATGGGGAGGGGAAAAGGACAGTTGATAGGCTCTTGCTGGGAGTCTTCTGTCTAATGCTTTCTCCTGCACTCGTATCATCGTTGTACTTGCTGGCAAGTCTGTCTCCCCACAGAGGACTGGAATCTCCTCAAGAACATGATCCATCAGCATCTTTATGCCTTTAATCCTGGGGTAGCCCTAGGTCTGTCAGAGGCACCCAATAAGATGTGCTGAATAAATTATTTGGAAATTCATCAGAAATGTGAATAAATTTCCTGGCAATTAAGATTAAAATCATGTTCTTTAAGAAGCACTCCCCCATCCCACAGCTTCTTGAATATTTTCTGCATGTTATTTACAGGGGAAAAGGGAGTATATTTTTTCTTATCTTTAAATTTAGTGGACAGACATAATGGAAGAATACTATTCTCCAACACTGCCAATAAAATAGTTTCTAGGAAAGTCTCCAGGTATATCAGGTTCATCCAACTTGTGTAAAAGCAAACATAGAAAAAGATATATTGGTTGGGATGCGGTAAGTTGAAAGGAACAAAAATAGTCAACTCCAAGTTAGACTCTGGAGCCAAATTGCTCGGGTTTGCCTCTGAGTCAGCTATTTACTAGCTGCATGACCTCGGACAGTTCCTTCACCTCTCTACACCTCAGCTTCCATAACTGCAAAATGGAAATAATAGCAATATCTATTTTACAGGATGTTGTAAGGCATAAGGCAAACCCTATGTAAGTGCCAACTATTAGTAGTTACACTAGTTAAAATGATATAAGGGAAATTTATAAAAACCAAAAGGAGCCGGAAGCCTAGAAGGATGGGTGGGCTTGTGGTTTGATGTGGTATCTCACGGTGTCATCCAGGACCTACTTTCCTTCTGGTACCTTGAAATCACTGTACTTGAAGGCTGACGCCTCTGAGAGTGGTCACATCAACAAGAGAACTGAAACCCACCCTGCTGGATGGCTCAGATCTTAAGCCGTCCATCACTGGGGGATGGAATTGTGAGGTCAGCTTTTGCAGCCCAGGCCCCGCCTCTAGAGCTATAGCCAGTGTTGGGATTAACTCTCCTGAAGTACATGGACATCAAAACAAAAACCTGGGTACCCCTGGAAAGTTGGGAGATGAGGGAAAATGCTAGGTAGACAACAAGAACAAAGGCAATGATAAAATTCATGAGTTTTAAACCACAGAAACTACTTCTGGTCAAGATGGCAGGTAGGTAAATGTGGTACTGGTCTCCTCCCACAACCACATCAAAATGACAAACTACAGAACAACTATCATTCAGAACTGCCGGAAATCTGGCTGAATAGAAGTCCTACAACTAGGAAATTGAAGAAGGAGTCATATTGAGATTGGTAGTCAGGGCAGAGATGGGGAATGGGCTGGTCCCACACCCACATGTGGTAGATAAAAATTGGAAGGGATATCTTGACTGCAGAGGACTCCCCTGAGAAGGAAAGGTGGTCCCAGACCCACACCAGGAACCCCAGCCCAGGGTTCCAGTACCAGGAAGAGAAATCCCCATAACTTCTGGCTGTAAAAATCAGTGGGGATTGAGGCTAAGGGAGGCTGAGGCTGCTGGAGTCCCAGGCAGTTCCTCTTAAAGGACCAGTGCATGGACTTATTCAGGCTCCATCCCTCTGAGCTCTGGAGCTGGGGCAGCAGCTCTAAAGGCACCAGAGGCATCAGGGCAAGACCCCAGAGGTGGGGTGGGTGGAGGGGAAGCTTTCTCCCAGAAAGAAGTGCTGGCAGAGGCCATTGTTCCTTTGATGAATCCTTCCCCACAGAGCTGGCAGGCAAGTGCCATATCTGAGACTTCATCAACCTGGCTCACACTGTTTGACCTGCCCTGGTGATTCCCTGAGGCCCTCTCCATCCAACTTTCAGGCCCACCCAAGTTGTTTCTAATGGCTTTTCCATACATATGGCCTGCTGTGGCTCAAGCTTCAGATTTTCCTAAAACCTCTCAAACAAGCAGCATTTGGCCTCAGTGTGCCCCATATCTCTTGCTAAGTGGCCCAGGCCCAGCACTAGCAGCAGCTGGCTTTGGCTCCCAGGTTGGCCTTGCCTGGTACCCTCCATTCAAGGAGGAGTGGACTCAGTGGGCACCAGAGGTCTGCTGAAATAAGTCCTGCTCTGCACAGCTGATCCACGTCAGTGGTCACAGCCGGGCTTGCAGCTGACTGGCCTGGGGCAAATCCCTCCCACTGACATGCCAACAGCAATCAAGGCTCAACTACAAGAGAAGGGTGTATAGCCCACACAGGGGGCATACCTCAAGTACCCAGCTTGGGTGATCAGGGAGGCTGTGCCACTGGATCCTATAGAACACCTACTATATTAGGCCCCTCTACCAAACCCTGGAGACGTAGCAGATCTACCTAATACACAGAAACAAACACAGGGAGGCAAAGAACAATGTCCAAAATGAGAGAACAGAACAAAACTCCAGAAAAAGAATTAAACAAAATGGAGACAAGCAATCTACGAGAAGCAGAGTTCAAAAAACACCTGTTATAAGGATGCTCAATGAACTTAGGGGAAGAGTAGATGAACTTGTGAGAACTTCAACAGAAAGATAGGAAACATAAAAATGGAACTCGAAACCATGAAAAAGAACCAGTCAGAAATACATTAACTGAAAGGAAGAACACATTACAGGGAATCAACAGTGAAGCAGATGAAGGAGAGGATCAAATCAGAGATTTGGAAGATAAGGAAGCAGAAAACACCCAAGCAGAACAGCAAAATAAATAAATAAATAAATAAATAAATAAATAAATGAGGATAGTATAGGGAGCCTCTGGGACAACTTCAAGCATACCAACATTTGCATCATGGGGGTGCCAGAAGGAAAAAAGAGAGAGCAAAGAATTGAAAGCCTATGTGAAAAAATAATGACAGAAAACTTCCCTAACCTAATGAAGGAAATAGACATGTAAGTCCAGGAAGCACAGAGTCCCAAACAAGAGATGTGAGGGGGGTTGTGGGAAATGGATGAAAAGGTGAAGGAATTAAGAAGTCCAAATTGGTTGTTTCAGAATAGTCATGGAGATGTAAAGTACAGCACAGGGAATATAATATAGTCAATAATATTCTAATAGCTATGTTTGTCTTCAGATAGGTGTGAAATTTATCAGGATAATCACTTAGTAAATTATGTAATGTCTAATCACTAGGTGTACACCTGAAACTAATATAATAATGTATGTCAATGGTAATTGAAAATTTTTAAAATGATAAAAAAATAAGATAAATTTGTAGTATGGTTTTTATAAATAAATAAACCAGAGAAACTATTTTTTTTTTTTTACCTCCATCTGTATTCAAAAGTCATATCAGGTTTAGTAACCAGGCACAAAAATTCCTTTCAACCAAGATGAATTTCTAGCAGTACATCGCCAACAAAAAGTGCTGTTCTCGGGGAAAATCCTTCAACTTAGAAGCATCTGCTTCTAATTTCCACAAAGAAATCTTTGATTCCTTCATTCATGGGACTTGCACTCAACTCCCTGACACAGGGACTACAGTTTTCTAGGTAACGATTTTGCTGTGAAATTCTCATTATCTGGCAGTAATATCTAAAATATTAACATTAACTTTACTTATGTTTCCCATGAAACATTTCTTTCCAGAGAGTGCATAATGCCTTTAACAAAGATTGAATTAAACATTCGGAAAGTTGCTAGCTTTCTTGTAACATTGCACAAGGATTTTCCCATGTCATTGAATGGCTCTTCACAACAACAATAATGATGAGATGCAATGTACAAACTGGAAATGGGAAAGTCCATGGGCAGTACAATATATAATTAAAATATGGTACATTAGAACAATTCAGCAGTGAACATTAATGTCCCACAGCTACATATTGACAAATATAAATCTCAAAAACAATGTTGAGCAAAGAAAACAAGAAGCAGAAGAATATGGATACGGTACGATTCTTTTCTATGAACAGAAACTTCAAAAACAGGTAACTATAAACGATGATCCAATTAGGGCTACATATATGGTAAAACTATAAAGAAAGGCAAAGGGATTATTAATCTCAAAACTGCAATAGTGGTGCTGGAGGGGCCGCCTGAGGGGAGGGGTTTTAGGAAAAAGGCAGGAGCTTCAAAGATGCTAGAGAAATATTCTTTTTCTTAAGTTTGGCAGTAAATACAATGGTGTTCTTTTATTACTATTATTGTTTAAAATGTACAGAGACATAATAATCATTCTTCTATGTGTGTATTTCACAACTTGAAAAAGTAAAATAAATCAGATGTATTGATGCTGAAAATGCTGAAAATACCACATACTACTGATTAAACTTAAAAAGATACAGAAGATAGGATAAGTATGAAATCAACTATAACACATTAAAATAATCCTTATAAAGTATTATTCTGCCTAATACACAATTATTTCCATGGCCCTGAAACTGAAAAAAATAAAAAATAAAAAGCCTGAGATATTTTGGTGTTGTTAATGAATTCTTATGGGAGCTTTTACAATTTAATGGCATGTGTATATATGAATTCCTGGCTTTCTATTTACTACTAAATGTAAAAGTAATATAATGAAGTGCTATGGACTCAAAACTTGACCACTGTATCAGATCTTAAAGATGACCCGGTCCAACCCCTTAATTTTATAGGTGAAGAAACCGACCCTTTGAGCCAGTGACCTGGCAAGAGGACACCAGTTAGCTGTAGGCAGGCATCTGGTGTGCTGTTCCTTCCAGGATTTTTCTTCTCTAAATTCTATTAAAAAATTCCCACAGGTAGGAAACTGAATCTAGACTCTTTTCAAAAAGTTCATGTTTTATGTATTTAAATATTAAAGTCAAGAAACATGCTAAAATGATATACTAAAGTAAACATACCCAACTGTTAATAAAACCTGCCTCCTACCCTGGTAGTGGTAGAATTATATGCAAAAACCAAAAAAGTTTATGAAGCCAGGAAAAAACTTTAAGGTGCAAGGAATCCAATTTTTACCCCACACACATAAAATTATGGGCTGAAATTATTTTGTTAACCGGACACACCCAAAAAAGTAGCGCTGGCAAGCGGAACACACCCCTCACACATACACATACTGTGCATGTGCCCAATGTGTACAATGGGGTGAAGTAAGACTCAAGGTGCAGGCACTCTTTACAGTAGAAGATCAAAAGCACACTCTGTAGACTTCAAAGTAAAAGACTCCTCTGGACATTCTAACATGGCTTTATAATGCTATAAAAGTCCTCATTTAACACCCTTTTGGGGGGTTTGCTGTGAATACATAAGTTAAAGACAAAGTTGTCTCATAAACTTATGAAGACATCTGAAAATATCCATTTAAAAAGTCAGAGAAAAAAATGTTTATTTTAATCATAAGAAAACCTAGAACTTTGACTTGCAGTTTTAAAAGCCCTTGAGAAAAATGATGAAAATGTTTGTTTTATATATGGCTTCTTTAATTATAGCTTTCCAAAATATTTAATGTTGTTATTGTCATGTAGGGATTCAACTCCAACCCATGAAGACACATATATCCAAACAAAGAATTGGATGAAGATTAACTAGAGACCAACAGTCCTAAGAATCAACGCTCCCCACCCCCCCCCACACACACCCAACCCCCATTCCCTTGGGACATCATCAAATCACTAGCCAATCTATTCTAAAGAGATGGAGGTGATTTGTGTTATTCTAGAGAAACATGAATCCAATCTGTTAAAGCAACAATCCTGGGATCCAGGGGGAATCTTCAGTCAGAAGCTGGCTCTCTCCTACCTGCCATCCAGTATTTAATTCCCTTAGATTACTTCTGAAAGATAACTATGTACCATACATTTGACAAGTCCACCAAGTGTGAAACCTCATTTTCAAGTGGTACTTATGCAGTAACATTCTATTTCCCATATACCAATTCACAGTCTCATTTCTGGAACTCTTCTCAACAGGGGTTTTGAAATAAGATACAAAACAAGGTCAACTCAATTGTAACCTATGTATATTCCAAAGATAATAGAAATAAAGGCCATTTAACAGTGAACCTCTGGGCTCCCTGGTGTGTGAAGTCAACAAAATCCAATACTGAGTCACTGAATAGCTCAGTCAAGTCGCCTCCTTTTGACCTGCCTGCTCATTGGATTTTCTGGTTCTCTGCTGTACATCCCCCCTGCATATTGCTAAAAGACAGCATTCCTTCTGATAGTCGTCATCCTCTAATGCTTGGAGGGAGACTTGAAGTCTGGTTTTTAAGGGTGTGGATGAAGGAAATCAGAATTACGCCTTACCCTGTGCTAACAGGGCTAATCCTCCATGAAAAATGGAACCACAGCTCAGTCTTGAAGGTTAGAGTTAAAAACAAACAAACCAATCACACGAAAAACAGCAACCACCCTACCCCTGCTCAGCCCTGCTTTTTCAGAAGGCTCTCAGCATGCTGGGGAGGCCAGTCAGAGGCTGGCTTACAGACTTCCATCCTGGAGAAATCAGAGGAGCAGCCTCATTCCAAGTCAGCCACCCCTCAGACAGGACCACTGCCAACACCAAGGGTGCGTCACTGCATCTCACTCCCTCACTCCCACCACAAAGAGGCTAGGTCCTACCAGCATCTGCCTCGGAAGCATACCTCAGGCCCAAAGGCAAAGCTACTCAAGTATTCAAAAAGTACTCAGGAGTGCCAATTTTCCCTCATGACCTTCATACCTGGAAGAGTAAGTTAAGAAAACATGGTGTTGATCCTAGTCATGAATTTTCTAAGAAAAGCTGGATAACAATTCGTTTTCAGATAAGGTTTGCAAAGTTATAAGTCATCTACTGGCTTTTCATGGGGCTGGGGCGGGAGACAGCCAGTAGATGTGTCTCTCTCACATCCATGTTTCTCTCTCTCTCTCCCCCCTTTCCTTCCTTCCACTCTCTCTGGAAAGTAATGGGAAAATATCCTCAGGTGAGGATTAATAAAATCAAACAAACAAAAAAGCTGCAGCTAATATTACACTTGATGGTGAAAGATTGAATGGTTTTCCCCTAATGGTGTAAGGATGCCTGCTCTCACTACTCATATTCAAAGTCAAAGGACTTACTATCTGATTTTCAGACTTACTCTAAAGGGTACATACAGTAGTCAAAACAGTATAATAAAGATATATGTGTGTGTGTGTGTGTGTGTGTGTGTGTGTGTGTATATATATATATATATATATATATAGAGAGAGAGAGAGAGAGAGAGAGAGAGAGAGGAGAAAGAATCAAGAATTAGAACCATACTCAGTCATTTTATTTTTGAGAAAGGTGCCAAGGTAAAAATTTACCTGATTAAAGACTTCAACCCAGAATATATAAATAGCTCTTACAACTAACAGAAGACATCTCTTAAAAATATGGAGGAAAGATTTAAACAGTCACTTGTGTTAGGATGAACTACCCTTCATCTCTCCTGCTTGGACATGCTTTCTGAAATACATGTTGTTATAAGCCATTTCCCATAGCTTGCGGCTGACGACCCAGTGCCTGCAGAAGCAAGATAAGAACGCCCCTCTGCCTGACCGACCTGGGCACTCTCCCCCTTGACCAGCTTGTGCCCTCCCCTAGGCTTGACTTGCTGGTGCGCCCACTTCCTGACTCTATATAAGAGAACCTAATCATCCCTCCGGGCTGACACGGACACACTGGTCTCCGCGTGCTGTGAGAGAACGCAATAAAACTTCTTAGACTCTCACTGCGTCCCTTGGCCTAGCTCCTTTCAGTGCGGACCTAACAACTTCATCGAAGAAAATATACAAATGGCAAATAATCATTGCCATGAAATTATGCTCAACATTAGTCAATAGAAAAATAAAAAATCCTATAGTGAGACACCACTATCCTATATAATAAAAGCCCAGTGACCAAAATGGTGAAACGACCAGAATGACCAGAGACCAGAAAGACCAGAGATCAGAACGACCGCGGCCCCTCATCCTGGCTGCCCCCCCCCCCCCCCACGAGGACCCCCCACCCCGATGCAGGAGGCATAGCCGGCCTGCAAACCACCACAGCCCCTTGCCCAAGCCAGCTCCACCCCTGAGCAGGGACCCTTACCCCAATCAGGGGCATGGCCAGCCTGCAAACCACCCATGGCCCCTCATCCAGGCCGGCCCTGCCCCCCACCAGGGACCACCCTACCCTGATCAGGGGCATGGCTGGCCTGCAAACCACCACGGCCCCTCACCCCAGCCATGCTGCCCACCAGTGGGGACCCCCACCCTGATCTGGGGTCCCCATCAAGACAGGCTGGCTGGCCCCCACTCATGTACTGGACCTCTATCCTATATAATAAAAGGGTAATATGCAAATTGACCCTAATGGCGGAAGGACCAGAATGATCACTCGACCAGTCACTATGAGACACACTGACCACCTCTCAGTCCCTTTCCCCAGGCAGCAGGCTCCAATCGCCTAATGATGAATGGGGAACTGGGTGTGTGTGGTGGCGGGAGGTGGAGCCGGCTGCAGGCAGTGGGGGAGATGGCCCTGATCGCAGGCCAGGCCCTAGGGACTGTACCCGTGCATGAATTTCATGCACCAGGGCTCTAGTAATCCTATATAATCAAAGGGTAATATGCAAATTGACCCTAACGGCAGAATGACCAGAACGCCCACTCAACCAGCCACTATGAGGCGCACTGACCACCTCTTGGTCCCTTTCCCCGGCCGGCAGGCTCCGATTGCCCGATGGCGAACAGGGAACCGGGGGGATGGGTGGCGGGGGACGCGGGTGGCACCAGGCCAAGGCCTCCGCCCCACCAGTCGCCCCACACACAGAGGACAACCCGCAGCAGGGGCGGGGCCGGCGAGCAGGCGGGAACAGCTGACCTCTCGGTCCCTTCCCTCAGTGGTCAGGCTCCAATTGCCTGATGGTGAATGGGGAACAGGGGTTGGTGGCGATGGGGGGCGGGGCCGATGAGAGATGGAATAGCCAACCTCTCAGTTCCTCCTCCCGACCGGCAGGCTCTGATCTCCTGATGGCGAATGGGGAGTCAGGGGTGGGTGGCGGAGGGGGTGGAGCCGGCTGGGGGCAGCCGGGGAAGATGTCCCTGATTACAGGTCAAGCCTAGGAACCGTACCCACGCACGAATTTTGTGCGCCGGGCCTCTAGTGTTTAAAATAAAAAGACTGGTAATACCAAGTCTTGGTGAGAGTTTGGAGCAACTGGAACTCTTAGACACTGCTGGAGGGAAAGTTAAATGATACAGCCACTTTGGATAACAATTTGACAGTTTCTTATGAAGTTAAACATTAGTTTATCATATAACTCAGATATGTCATTCTTAGGTATTTGCCCAAGATAATGAAAAAATATGTCTACCAAAGACTAACAACACATGAATATTCATAGTAACTCCACTCATAGTAGCTTCAAACTGAAAATAATCCAAATATCCATTAATAACAGGTAAGTGAATAAACAAATTGTGAAAGCTGAATACTACCCAACAATAAAAAGGAACTACTGATACTGCGACAAAATGTACTTATCAAAGAAAGAAAGGAAGGAAGGAAGAAAGAAAAAGAAAGACACTATGCTAAGTAAAGGAAGCCAGATACAAAAGCAAGGCATAAAAGATTACATGTTACATGATTCTATTTATATGAAACTAGAGGCTCAATGCATGAAATTCATGCACAGGTGTGGTCCCTAGGCCTGGCTGGCGATCAAAGTGCCAGCGTCTGGCATGGAAGGGCAGGTCCCAGCTGACCTCTGGGCCCTGGGCCGCACCTGGGCCCTGGGGCCCTCACACGCCCCCCTCCGCCTGAGTCACGGCGCCTGAGTCCCCACGCAGGTCACGGCGCCCGAGTCCCCACGCAGAGATGTGGTGAGCGCAGCTAGATGCTGCGGGAGCAGTGTGGGCCTCTGGGCCACCCAGTGGCACCACATGGAAGCCAGGTGGGCAGCACACTCTCTCCCAGCCGGCCTCGCAGACCGGCTCCTGTGTGAACCCATGGGGAGCCTGACTGTCCCCTGCGGTCCCAGTGGCTGTGGCCCGGCTCACCCAGAAGATGCCATGCGGGTGCGGGGTGGGCTCCTCACGGGCACCCGGCACCTGAGCGCGGGGGTTCCCCTGGTGCATGAGCCCTGGCATCCTGGGGGTGGGTAGCAGGGGGAGTGAGAGCAAGCTCAGCGGACACCCTGCATTCTCACCGCACCTCTGCCCCCATCACCCCCACCCCCAGGTAGCTGGCGAGAGGTCGCAGCCCCCTGCCCAGGTGCCATGGGAGGTTTGTCGCCGCCACCCACCCCCACTTCCCCTCCCAGCCTGGGCCCAGCACCGATCAGGCGATCAGGGCCTACTGGCCGCTGGTTGTTGTCTGTGGGGTGATCGATTGGGGCCAGGCTCTGCCCGGTTCCCTCAGCGCCATCGCTGGCCGCTGTCTGCGGGGCAATCAGCAGGGCGATCAGGCCCTGCTCGCACCCGCTTTGGCCTGGCATCACCCGCTCACCTGCTCCACCATCCTGCCACGATCCCACTTTTGTCGGGGCCCATCGGGGCTGGCAGCACCTTCACTACTACCCACTCCCAGCGCCACATCGCTGATGCCCACCATGTTCCGTGCTGCCCCCTGGTGGTCAGTGAACGTCATAGCGAGCAGTCGAATTCCCAGTTGAACGACTGCCCAAGGGGACAATTTGCATATTAGGCTTTTATTATATAGGATTCTATAACAGGCAGCAGTGTCAAGAATGGGGAAGGGGGGATAAGGGGGAAAGGAAAGGAAAGAGGAAGTGAGGGTGGAGAAGAGGTTTGACCAAAAAGTGGCTGTAGGAAATTTTTTGGTAAGATAACAATGTTCTATATCTTGTCTGTGACACTGCTTACATGATTATATACATTTGTCAAGTCACCAAACTATCTACTTAAAATTTGTGAACTTTATTTTTATTGTATGTAATTTATACCATAAAAAATCTGATATAAAAAAACTTTAATGAGCCCATATGTTCATTTAAGTGCCTTATATATTAAATAACACATTACCTCAAGCTCTTTGCTGCATGACAAGGACATAAGCACAAGTGATAAATATCCGCTAAGCTGACTAAAACCATGTCTTCATAAAGTTTAAACCAGACCTCAAAATTAAAATGTAGGAATTCATGGTGATTTGGAAAAAGATTATAACTTTAAAGAATACTAAGTAAAGCCTGGCCAGTGTGGCTCAGTGGTTGACGGTCAACCCATGAACCAAGAGGTCTCTGGTTCGATTCCCAGTCAGGGCATATGTCTGGGTTGTGGGCTCAATCCCCAGTAGGGGGCATTTTGAGGCAGCCGATCAATTAGTCTCATCATTGATGTTTCTATCTCTCTCCCTTCCTCTCTGAAATCAATAAAAATATATTTTTAAAAACCCCACAAACTGAATAGCAGAGGTTTAAATAAGTAGTACTTCACTTGTCACATGATATAATTGTTCATTTGTCTGTCTGTCCCCCCTCATCAACCAGGCTCTAGGATAGGTCCATGCCTTGTTTCAGCATTGAATTTACAGCAAAATGCTTGGCACATTAATGATTGTTGGATGAAAGAATGAATTGAGGATGCTCTCATGCTAACATTGGTTTCATCTGCAAAATCCACATATAAGTAAAACTTCCTACAGAAAGGGCTATGGTAGATATACTTCCATAAAACATTAGCACTATTTCATTACAGCTTCAGAGCCTTCTTAATTCCAATTTAAAAATTACAAAGTTCTAAATGTGAAATCATTTAAAAAACACCTTTTCTTTTTGGTTAATCCTCACCCGAGGGCATTTTTTCCCCATTGATTTTTACAGGGAGTGCAAGGGAGGGGGAGAGACAAAGAGAGAGAAACACTGATGTGAGAGACACATCGATTGGTTGCCTCCTGCATGCGCTTCTTCCAGGGCCAGGGATAGAGCCTGCAACCCAGGACCCTGCCCTGGACCGGAATCAAACCTGAGCCCTTGATTGGAACTGAACCCAACACCTGTCAGTCCTCGGGCCGATGCTCTAACCACTGAGCACAAACCAGCTAGGACAAAACACCTTCATTTTAATTTCACTAACCAAACCTAAAATTAAGAGACTTTTTCAAGGTAACCGCTGCTCTGAACAAAGGGTTGATAGTGTGAAATTTTATACATAATCTTGCTTATTTCAGATAAAATCTAATAATCTGGAATTTTGTGCCATGTTAAATGCATTATCATGGGAAGTACAATATGTTTGAAAAGATGACCTTGTGTAGTTCAGACTAACACAAAAATTCTCTGGTATAATCAATGTAAACTAATTAAGGAACACAAGTTGATTCAGGATCTGTCAAAAACTAAAATGGACTTAAAAAGGCACTAAAAAAAAAAATCAGTGTTGCACCATACTTTGCAAATTCTCTAGAAATATTTTATTGACAGGTTAACTGTGACTGGTGGCAAGAAAAAAAGCACAGACCTCACAGTTATAAGAGTATCATGTTCTGATTTTGTCACAAACTGTCAAATAAAGGTGTCAAATCATACAAGTCATTTAACCTCATCTGTAAAATACAGACTATTACTTTGAGGATCAAATAAAAAAATTTTTGTAGTTCCAAATTCCTTTTAAAACTACAAAACATCTTGTACATATATAAAAATTCCTTTTAAAACTATGAAATGTCTTATACATATAAGTTATGAGGATGCTGGAAAATCTAGTTGAAGGAAATAATCCCATCCCGTTTGGCTCAGTGGATAGAGCATTGGTCCACGAACTGAAGAGTCCCGGGTTCGAGTCCAGTCAAGGACACGTACCTCAGTTGCAGGCTCAATCCCCAGCCCCCGTGGGGGTGAGTGAGGGAGGCAACCAATGGATGGGTCTCCCACATCAATGTTTCTCTCTCTCTGTCTTTCCCCCTCCCTTCCACTCTCTCTAATAATCAATGGAAAAATACCCTCAGGTGAGGATTAACCAAAAAAAATCACAGATAATTTACTAGTATATTGTTATGTTCTATGTCAGTGGTCGGCAAACCGCGGCTCTCGGAGAGCCACATGCGGCTCTTTGGCCCCTTGAGTGTGGCTCTTCCACAAAATACCACGGCCTGGGCGAGTCTATTTTGAAGAAGTGGCGTTAGAAGAAGTTTAAATTTAAAAAATTTGGCTCTCAAAAGAAATTTCAATCGTTATACTGTTGATATTTGGCTCTGTTAACTAATGGGTTTGCTGACCACTGGTAGGGTAATGCCTTACAGCAGTGGTCGGCAAACTCATTAGGCAACAGAGCGGCAAACTGCGAGCCGCAGTTTGCCGACCACTGTTCTATGTTAACTAGTAGCCCGTTTGCACGAAGATTCGTGCAATAGACCTTCATTCACCTGGCTGCCTGCACCAGTTTTCTGCCGGCACCAGGGACCCAGGCCTTGACTGTGGCCACTGCCTTCTGCCTTTTTCAGGGTCGGGGCTTGGCCCCAGGCGGTGGCCTTGGGCTCGGCTGCACCCAACATCCCTGCTAAGGATCGCAGGAGCCCACCCCCAGTGGTTTCCTGCAATCCGTGCAGGCTCCCCGCTGGTGCCCAAGGCCAGGAAAGCCTCGGGCGGCTTTCCCAGCCTTGGGCTCGGCAGCACCCAGAGTCCCTGCTACCGATCGCAGGAGCCGACCCCCAGTGCTTTCCTGCGATCCGTGCGGGCTCCCCGCTGGTGCCCAAGACCGGGAAAGCCTCCGCCTGAGGCTTTCCAGGCCTTGGGCTCCGCCACACCCCAACATCCCTGCAACGGTTTCCTGGTGGGCGTGGTTGTGGGCGTGGCTTGGTTGGTGGGCGTGGCTTGGGCGTAGCGAAGGTGCGGTCAATTTGCATATTTGTCTATTATAAGGTAAGATATTTAAAATCTAATCTTTTAAAAATTATTTTTTAATCCTAACCAGAGGATATGTTTTTATTTTTAATTGATTTAGAGAGAGGAAGGGAGAGAGAGAAACATCTATGTGAGAGAGAAACATTGATCTTTTGCCTCCCATCCATTCTGACAGGGGATTGAACCGCAACTAGGTATGTGCCCTGACCGGGAATTGAACCTGTAACCTTTTGGTGTATAGAACAATGCTCCAATCAACTGAGCCACTTTGCCAGGGCAAAACTCCAATTTTTACTTAGGGTCTTTCCAGAGTGTAAGGAACAAAATTTGTATCTTTCGTAGCCTTTTGAATATTTAAGCAACAAAGTGTGTTTTTTCCATGCTAACATTAAATCTGAATATATATTACTGTTATGGGAAGAGTTATATTTTATTTATATGTCAGACTTGGGAGATAGGCATTGGAGATTTCGTAAGCACATTTCTGTCACTTCTTTTATGGGTCAAATGCCTCACTGACTTGCTCTTGTTCTAAATCTAGATGACGAGTCTGTCACCTTAGCCAGATCAGAATAAAATAAAGCTGTCATACTGTTGGGCTTAACAGTCAAGAGCCAACCGTTTTCTAGGAACTATGGAAGAATTCAGGAGAGGTAGATGGTTGGGGGGGCGGAAGGGAGGTAGAAGAGGGTATAGAGGGAATAAATGGTGATGGGGGAAAAATAAAATAAAGAATAAATAAATAAACAAACAACATTTGGTGTGTCCTCAAATGGCTAATAAGTATTGCCCACCTGGGAAGATGTGACTAACCTCCGTAACATAGACAACAACATCATACCAGGAAAAGATATATAATCAGGAGTCACCACTAAAGCATGTCAGGATTCAAGCACTGGGAAATGGAATTCAGTTGACCACGAACCAGCCTACCCAAGCCCCCAACAAAATTTCAGACCCTCTCCCATCCCCTTGGCAATTGAGAATATATTTCAAAGTCTCCTCAGTAGAAAACAAATTACATATTAAAATGCATTAATTTAGATTCTATATCAATAATTATACTGATTACAAATTTCCTGGAAATTTATTGGTCAGAAACATAAGTCTAGTTAAAAAATCCATAAGGCAATTATTAAAGAAAATGCTATGTTATAAATTAGATAACTTATACTAGCTTTCCCTGCTAGGTTTTACTCTACATCTAAAATTCATTAAAAATAAATAAATAAATAAAATTCATGGAAATTTCTCTTTCCATTTCTCTCGGCACTGGTAAAAGTAAAATACTTTAGTATATTACAAATCATCAGTTCAACATCCTTTTTTGCAGATTAAAAATATCTTATTTGGAATTTATCTTAAATTTCCTTAAAATCACATTTGGAAATCTTGGGTTTATTTGAAAACTTCCTTATTTATGTTAATTTTTGTGAATCTCCTTCTATAATTACAAGTAACATGAGTTTCTCAACAGAAATTTCAAAAATGGCACGACTGCAGCTGATCTTTGTTTCAGTTTGACACTAAACTATGCAAAAAATTAACTTTAACACTATATTTAGATGGGTTTAGTTAAGTATAGAATTCTATTTTTTTTTGGGGGGGGGATACTTAAAGCATTTCTGATTGTTGTGATAAAATATATGCAACCACACAAAATTCCACTCTATTTTTTGGTTCGCTCACACGTGTCACCAACTTCACTGCTAAGGTTTTCTTATGACACCATATTTACATCACTCCAAGATCAGACTGATAAACTATTAATCTTTTTCAGTTATGGGCTTAGAAGTATAAAATAAAGGTACTATCCACTAGTTACTCTTCAAGAAATAAGTTTATTTTTATAACCTATTTTTTAGAGCCATAAGTCCTTACTGCAAACATCTTTTTTAAAAATTATAGTTTCATAAAATAAAAGTTGATTTGCAAGTTAGCTATATCTGAAATTTCTAGCTCAATTTCCCTTTTGTTCACATATTTAAAAGAGTGTAACTCAGGTACCAAGCAAAAGGCACTAAACTCTAGAGCTATAAATTATAATTCTTTCTTAATCACTAATGCAATGAGTATAGTCAATGGTAAATTATTGGGAAAAGTTTTAAAACGCTTATTTTGTTATAGAAATTATCTGTTAATCTATTTGTTTCTAAGGTTAAATTTTTACTTTCTGAATATTTTCCAAACTGCTATGGAATTATGAGAAAGTCAAGGAGTTGCGAATTTAGTCGTGTTATACTCCTACAGTCCCCACCATCAGACCAGAGCGCTCTTTCATAAGAGCTCAGAACACCCCCTACTTTTTAGTAATAATTGTTGAACTTGAACAATGATATACCCTGTTATTAATATCTGCCTTTCCAGCTAAAAGGTAAAAAGCTTCAGGAAAGCAGTTACTACCATGCCTGTCAAGTTCATACTTTCTCCAGGTGTTCTATAGAAAACTATTTGTCAAATGAATGGGGAAAAAATAAGACATTTAAGACAGTATGAGCCATTAGAAAGAAGCATATCAAAATAATAAAATGGTATGCAGTAATGCCTCATTTATTTGGAAATTTCATCCACTAACCGAATCAGAGAACTGGCAAAAATGAGGTGTTTAGTAAATTAATACTTAGATTACATAAATGTTACTGTGAAGCTACAAAGGAATGGATGCAGTAAATTAAGAAAGCCCTATTGAGGAAGTACTAGATTTTACACAAGGTTTCTATTTTTCAACTAGAAGCCCGAGTCACAAAATTCGTGCACGGAAGGGTGGGTGGGTGGGTGGGGGGGGTCCCTCAATCCGGCCTGCACTCTCTCGCAATCCAGGATCCCTCTCACAATCCGGGACTGCTGGCTCCTAACCACTCGCCTGCCTGCCTGCCTCATCACCCCTAACCCCTCTGCCTGCCTGCCTGATCACCCCTAACTGCTTGCCTGCCTGCCTGATCACCCTTAACCGCTCGCCTGCCTGCCTGATCGCCCCTAACTGCTTGCCTGCCTGCCTGATCACCCTTAACCGCTCGCCTGCCTGCCTGATCGCCCCTAACTGCTTGCCTGCCTGCCTGATCACCCCTAACCACCTCTGCCTTGGCCCCCGCAGCTTCGTCCAGAAGGACGTCTGGAATGACGTCCAGAAGGTTGTTTGGCTGTCTGGTCTAATTAGCATATTACACTTTTATTATTATAGATTCTTCCATAGCATCATTATAAAAACAGATTACCGTCCACTGGAAGCTAATTCTAAACAATGGTCAATCTGGTAAATCTAAAATAAACCTGCTAGGCACTGGTAAATTATAAGATACAATCATTGCCCTCATGAAACTTATAGTTGGGGAGCTAGAAAAGATATATAAAAAGATGTGTGTACAGGAGCATGTGCTGCGTTCCAATGAAGTGACACAGGCAACATGCAGCTCAGGTCAGTGGAAGGACAGGAAGCGTGACCCAGACTAAGCGTGTATGTGCCTGATGGGACAATGGGGAGAACAACTGGGCTAGACTTAGGGAGCCTTGCTATGACACTGGAAAATAAGTCAGGTGAGTACAACATAGGGATAGCAAGCTCGCCTGCCCGCAGGAGCAGGTAACAAAGAAGTGAAGCCTGCAGGATGCAAAGCGCCAACAGCCCCTTGGTCTCAACGCTGGGAGCAAGAGGATCTCTGCTGGGGACTGTGGGCAACTACAGAACTAACTCTCTCTCTCTCTCTCTCTCTCTCTCTCTCTCTCCATATGAAAGGGGAAGCTGGGCCCACCAGCTTGCCTCGGTGTTTGGGCTTCGACCTATGAACCAGGAGGTTTGAGTTCAATTCTCGATCAGGGCACATGCCCTGTTTGCAGACTCGATCCCCAGTGTGGGGCATGCAGAAGGCAGCCAATCAATGATTCTCTCTCATCATTGATGTTTCTATTATCTCTCTCTCTCTCCCTTTCTTCCTGAAATCAATAAAAATATATTTTTTTAAATAAATAAAGGGGAAGTTGGTTTGTTGCTCCAAAACATCATTGTCACACCTTCCAGTTTTTCAAAAGAAGGTGTAAAATTAAAAACTTTCAATGTAGCCTCGTTGATTTGGCTCAATGGATAAAGTGTCGGTCTCCTGACCAAAGGGTCCGGATTCAATTTCGGTCAAGGGTACGTACCTTGGTTGCAGGCTTTTCGAGCCCAGGGCCCTGGCCTGGGCTCGTGCAGGAGGCAACCAATAGATGTGTTTCTCTCACATTGATGTTTCTCTCAGTCTTTCCCTCTCCTACTCTCCCTAAAAGTCAATGGAAAAATATCCTCAGGTGAGAATTAACAAAACAAACAAACAAAAAAACTTTTAATGTAAAATTTCTCAATTTTTAAAAAAATATATATTCTATTGATTTTTTACAGAGAGGAAGGGAGAGGGATAGAGAGTTAGAAACATCAATGAGAGAGAAACATCAATCAGTTTTCTCCTGCACACCTCCTACTGGGGATGTGCCCACAACCAAGGTACATGCCCTTGACCGGAATCGAACCTGGGACCTTTCAGTCAGCAGGCTGACGCTCTATCCACTGAGCCAAACCGGTTTCGGCTAAATTTCTCAATTTTTAATGTTGGCAAATAAATGTTTGTAACACTGTGTTAAAAACCAAAACATGTCTGCAGCCAATCTTCCTGGTGGGCCACAGCCTTGCAACTCTGGTCTGGAATGCTGAACTCCACACTAAGAGATCTGGACTTCATCCTGCACTCACAGACTTAAAAGACTTAACGTGCATTTCAAAATTTGCTTAGTTTTACACCTCCGCACACTCCAGTGTTTACCGTGTAAAATGCTCAGCACTGCCAAATTATTTCACATTGGCCTTGTGTATTTCTGTTACAAGCCAATTACGTGCATTGAACTAGCTGTGGAGTGACTTACAAGTTTCAGCTGAAAAAACATTCAGAATGATACCAATGAAACAGTGTTGACGGAGCGGTACCTAAGAGATTGCTGGCATGATGTGTATATGCCACAACACACCGGAGCTCCACTTCTCAAAAAACGTGCCATAACCCACTGCCAATGAAAGCCCGTGCTCTTTCCAGCATTTTTCCATAATTACCAACTTTCTAAAAACGATCACTATACTTTATTACCAAACAACACTCAAGCACATGTAACAAAGTTTTAATTCTACAAGCACTGTAAGCTTTTAACTACCCAAAAACAATATTTAAGCATTAAAGGCCTATGTGTTAGCATTTTAATCAGCTTAGGGAAAGAAAAGGTAATTAGTATCAGAGGCTTGCTGATTCGTTCTGATGATAGTATTATAGAAAGTTAGCATTATAATTCAAAGGTAATTCCCAGGAGGGCAAAGTCCTGGTGCATAATTATGACATAAAATACAGAGCTATGAAAATTGCTTAATCACATGCTTTGAAATGATATTCACAATGAAAGTCATCCACAAAGTTAAAAAGAAAGATGAAGCAACCGATGTGTCTATGACTTCATTCGCTCTGGCCCTGGAGAGCCCCAGCCCCGAGCCACCCATCCCCGGTGTGAATGAAGGCTTCCAGACTTTGGGCACTGCCATGTGTGCGGGGACTCCTCGGCTCAAACCTATCACCACTGCGAAACAGAAGCCAACTCAAAGCACATGTCTCACTGGGGCTCTGCTGTATCCTTTTCAAATAAAGGATCAGTGGCTTGAACTAGAAAACAAAACAAACAGGAAAGTCTTAACAAAGGGACAGTGTTTCCACTATGTAGTTCTTATCCAAAGGGATGCAATTTAAAAAAAAGAAGAAGAAGAAGAGAACCTGCTGTAGGACTTTTTTCTATTTCGAAGAAACAGACTACAATCCACACACTAGAGTTTTCCCAATGATAACTCAGGGGAAGCTGAAAGGCTCCCCATCCCTGTCAGAGCCGGTTGAAGACCCTCATGGCCCCCAGCATTCCGAAGTCCCACCCTACATTCTATCAGACATGTTAAATGTACTCACATCCAATGAATATTAATGAGAAGTTGAACTGAAAATCAGAATTGTTTCATAAGCTTTTTTTAAAAAAAACTGTTTTTTAATTTATTTCAGAGAAGGAAGGGAGAGGGAGAGAGAGACAGAAACATCAATGATGAGGGAGAATCATGGACCAGCTGCCTCCTGCACGCCCCCTACTGGGGATCAAATCCACAACTTGGGCATGTGCCCTGACCAGGAATCAAACCTTGACCTCCTGGTTCATGGATTGATGCTCAACCACTGAGCCCACACCGGTCGGGCTCATAAGCTTTTCATTCTCTCTTCAGTCCACTCCAATGAGGTTTTTGTCTCCAATCCTCCACTGATACAGCTCAGGTGTTCTGCCATGCTCAGGTCAATGTCACCAATGACTTCCATTGCTAAACCCAACGAGCACCTCAGTCCTCATCCTACTTGACCTCTAAGCAGCCCATGGCACCACTGATTCACTCTCTCCTCCCTGAGACACTTACTTTAACCTCAAGAATATCCTTCTAATTTCCCTCCTATCCTCTGTCTGCTCCTTCTCGGTCTTCTTTACTTCCTCCTCGTCAGCTCAACCTCTCAAGGCTGAAGTACCTCTGGCTCAGCCCAAGTACCTCATCACAGAAAAATAAGTCATAGTTCCTTTTCCCCAGGGTGTGGGTCAACACAATTAACAATATCTTCTAAAAATGACACTGTTAGTTAGGACGTGGAGACCATTATGTCCACTATGTTGGAAAAGTGTGCATAAGTCCTTAGGCTTAAGATAGTCTCTTATGAGTTTACTTTTCTTCTCCAGAAACTGTAAATGCTGATATGATCCAAAGCTTGATCCATGGACTGCTTTCCCTCTCTACACACATTCCCCAAGTTATCTCATCCGAGTGCTGTTGGTGACTTCCAAATGTATATCTGCAACCCAGACCTCTTCTTTAAACTCTTGATTCCTATATCCAACAACCTCCTCAACTTCTCCACTTGGAAGATGAACATAACATGTTTAAAACAGCTCGTAGTTGTTTCCCAAACCAGCTCTTCCATGAGATCCCTATCTCAGTTCATGGCAACTCCATAATTATGCAAAAAGCCCCGGTGTTATCCTTACTCGGATCTCTCTTTCTCATACTCCTCAAACAGTTGGCCAGGTACAACCGACAAAATAAGTCTTGGTCATTTCCCTTCCCTTCCTCCACTGCTACTGGCATCTCTCAATGGATCACTGCAACAGCTGCTAACCTGCATCCCAGGGTCCACCCTTGACCACCCTGCTCCATTTTCCTATCTCCACACTGCAGCCAGCGATTCTATTAAAATGAAAGTCAAGTCACCTTACTCTGCTGCACACAACTCCCCAGTGATTCCCCATTTCACTCATGGCTCACCATGCAGGCCCTACATGATTTGCTCTCCAAATCTCGTTGACCGCATCTACCACTACTTCGTGGCCTTTCTAACTGGTCCTGGAACACACCAGGCTCACCTCCACCTGAGGCCTTTGATAGTCCCTCTGCTGGAACACACTTTCCCCGGATGTCTTTGTATGGCTGACTTCCTCCCTCAAGCCACCTCGGTGAGGCCAACTTGACCACACTACAGTAAGTCCTCATTTAATGTTGTCAATAGACATATAAGCAAAGACCTATAATGAAATCAACTTACTATAGGATAACTGATATAAACAAGTTAAATCCCAATGGCATCTCATCAACATTATAATGAAATGACATCAAACAAAACATTATTTGAGAATCTGCTGTACTTCAAATTACCAATGCTCCTGCTTCCTACCTCCTATACTCATATAATATTTGTTTTGTTATGTTTACTGTTTCAAAATTTGCTTAGTTTTTGGATTTAAGGTCCTAAAACTTTTTTTTATTTTGTTCATTGGTGTATCTCTGGGGCCTAGATCACTGCCTGGCACATAGGAGGCATACATTATGTGAAATAAATGAATTTAATTAAACATTTAGTAATTCCAATCTCATAGTTTTCTTTTAATATTTGAGACCTTTACCAGATCATAAATATTTTTGTTGTTCTTAAACAATCTCATTTGTACTTGAAGACTAGAAAGGTCTCAGCCTGCGCTCATGGCCCAACACAAAGTCAGGGGTCCCAGGGCAACTAGGAACATCCTACCTGGGCCCTCACTGATTCTGCTCCCTAAAACCAGGACTCCACTTAGTATGTATCTGAAACTCTAATGTCTTCACACACACGTATTTTGTTCTCCCACCGAGACAAGAAACACATTGGTAGGACTTGCATAAAGTATTCAACGTAGACATGGATACGTCACAAGATGTAAAACCTGTTTTTTGATGGACTTAAGTGAACATTTTTAAAGCATTAAGTTTACTAAAAGTCAAGATATTACACAACACATAACAGGGAACAGGATTATCTGGGATAGGTCCCCCCTTTTAATGAACAGATCAGAATGACACATCTGATCACTCAGAACCTATGTGTATGTTGACTGAGCTTGTAATTATGCTGTTTAGATGTAAATGTGTTCTAATGTGCTTAAGTTTGTTTTCCTTAAACACTTCCTTTGAAACTTTCAGACTACTTAATTTCCTTTGAACGAACGGTTTAAAATCTTAAGCTCTGGGCCCCATAACAGAAAATTATAAAGGGGACTGACCCGTATTATACAAACTGCCAATGGTGGGGAAGGGAGCTGGGAGGAATTGCCTTCTACTGTACCAATAATAGTGGCTTTCTTTTAAAGGACTCGTGAAATATACAGGGTACAGGAGCAAAAGACATGGGCCACTGGTACTCTTTTAATTTTAAAACTACTTTGCATAACATTAATCATCATACAGAGAATTTCTAAATCTGTAGATTTACTTTTTGGCATCTGGAAAGAAATAATTATCCAGCAGGTAGAAGCTGGGCAACTGAGCTAGCTAGGAATTAAAAGAGAATTAGGAAAAATAACTCGATCAATTAGCGATCAGTGGAATGGGCCAGCTGTTCTTGGTGCAGCAATACAGACTGTAACTGAGAAATACTAGGTTTTGTTGCCTACTTACTGCCATCAATGAACAGAGTACAGGGTGGGGCAAAAGCAGGTTTATAGTTGTTCGAATGGAAAATATTACAATAATTAATAAATAATAATACAAGAATGAACTCTGTGTTTCACATACTCACAACTGTAACCCTACTTTTGCCCCACCCTTTATAATAAAATCTTGTGAACAGCCACTTATTAACAAAAGCCTAGAGGAAGCCCAGGAAAACTTGAAATCCTTCTATACATCATTTCTGTCTGTCTTAGGTAATAAGAGCTAACATTACTTTACTTTTTACTATGTGTGAGGCCACGCTAGTTGCTTTACCTGCACTACTATTTCATTTCATAATCAAAACAACGCTGTGGGGTAGTTACTATTATTGTCTCCATTTAACAGGTGAGGAAAGAAGGTTCAGAGAGTTTAAGTAACTTCCCCAAGGTTGCACACTGCAGGACAGTGGAGCCTGGATCTGGACCCCAGAAGACTGATCTAAAAGATCTCATTCTGACCCTAACCGGTTTGGCTCAGTGGATAGAGCATCGGCCTGCAGACTCAAGGGTCCCAGATTCGATTCTGGTCAAGAGCATGTACCTTGGTTGTGGGCACATCCCCAGTAGGGAGTGTGCAGGAGGCAACTGATCGATGTTTCTCTCTCATCGATGTCTCTCACTCTCTATCCCTCTCCCTTCCTCTCTGTAAAAAAATCAATAAAATATACAAAAATAAAAGACCTTATTCTGACTATCATATTTCACTACCTCTCTCCCATGTCATCTTCTGAGCCCAGGCCTCTTTTCTGTAGTAACTTCAGTGAGCAACTTGTCAGAACTGTGGCCCTACACTGAACACATTCTTTTTATTTTCTGAGATGGAACATGCTACGTTTTTGCTGGTATAAGCAGTATTTCATTCGAGCAGAATCTATTTACTACCCATTTATAAAACGTCTGCTGTTTTACCTGGTTTTCACCGTTCTAATGAGCCTGGGTTGAAATTCTGAGCCTTTTCTTGAACCATGCAAACGTCCTTTTCCTCTTTAGGGAAACATGAAGAAATGATCTATAGCAACAGTTATCCTTCCCGAGCCCTTGGTTTTATCTATTAGATTTCTCAGTGAAGCCGTAATCCTGTGTTTTACAGTGAGTGCTTCCTGGGGACTGCCGCAGCCTTCAGCACCAGAATGTCACTGTTGTTTTAGGCAGAGACCGGATGTTTCCAGGGATATTTAAGAATTAAAATAACGTGGGGAGAGGGGCTGGGGGAGGGGGAGGAGGCATAATGGCAGGAAGAGGTAAAAAAAAAAAAAGAGATAATTTTTGCAACATTTTCTTAAAAAGGAACTATTTTAGCCCTAGCTGGTTTGGCTCAATGGATAGAGCGTCGGCCTGCGGACTGAAGGGTCCCAGGTTCGATTCCAGCTAAGGGCACATGCCTGGGTTGCGGGCTCGATCCCCAGTAGGGAGTGTGCAAAAGGCAGCCAATCAATGATTTTCTCTCATCATTGATATTTCTATCTCCTCTCTAAAATCAATAAAATATGTATATTTTTAAAAAATGAATTACTTTAAAAGTATTTAGAAAGCAGTCCTCTAGGGTCCACACCCTAGATCATTTATACATCAATGAAACAGTGAGTCAGGAGGGACCTCAAGAAACCACCTACTTGGCACTCATAAATGAAGGTCTCGCTGGAGAGCCCTAGAAGAGAGGGAGAAAGGAGAAAGGGGGAAATAAGTCCCAAGAGTTGTATATGGGGGTAGAGGTAGAGCAGGCTTGAGGAGGTAAAATTCTGCCTCGTTGGACTACCCCTCCATTTTCTCTGGGCAGGTCTAAGTCCATCTGCCCACAGGACACCTCTGTGTGAATCAGGGGAGGGTTCCCTGTCCTCCAGGCTAGTGGGCACAGTTGGGGGCTGGCTTTCAGCGCTCAGATGGCACTAGCCAAGACTAGACAGACGGTCACTCTGTATGAGCCACTCAATCTCAAGGGACCTCAATCTCTCTAAAGGTGATGGGGCTAGCTAACACCTTGAGGTGCCCTCCCTCTTCCCAGTTCTCAACTGAAACCTGGCACTATGCAGTGGGCTACTGCAGACTGAGGCCCTGAGACACTAGGATTCTGTGGACTGAGTTGAGCCTTTAGTCTTTTCGTGATACTGCCTTTTCCCCCCTCTCACATTTCTGAAGCATTTTTTCTCTTTTAATCTTAAGACTATACTCTTCCTTCAACTCCGAATAGCTTGTTTTTTCTTGAGCTATCAAAAGTTCCCACCCGACTACATCAGCCCCAAACGACTCAAATGTCCATCAATAGGATGGATAAATAAACTGGGTATCTCCACTCACAGAAATAAAAAACATCTAATGCTACCTGCATCAATTTGGACATGACACTATGTTGAGCCAAAGAAGACTCAAAACAGAATTCATATTGGATTTCATGTAAACGCAGTCTAAGAACAGGTGAAAACCAAGCACTGGCAATAAAGGTCAGAAGAGTGGCTACCCCCCCCCCCGCCCCCCCGCCCACCTGCCCCGCATCAGGGGTTCTGACTAAGGAGCGGCTTCTGGGGCTGGAAATGTTCTGTTTCTTGATCTGGATGCGGGATGCCTGGGGATGATCACTTTTTGCTTACACTTCTGATGTGTGCATTTTTCTGGTGTATGTCACTAGTCAATAACAAGTTCATTCAAAGAAATTATGCCATGGGAAACGCCCCCCCCCCCCCCCCCCCGCCAAAAAAAAAGCAATCTACTAAAACTAGACAGCTACCTCCAGGAAGAAAAATAATCCCTTTTCATTTAGTATTAAGTAGACACAGAACCACCTGAGAAGCTAAGTAGAAACTTCATTAATATCCTAATATATTAATCCAGAATTTGCTTGATTTTTATGATTTCCTCCTTCACATGAAGCTATGGCAAAAAGTTAGTCTAAAATATTGCTTTTTCCTGTCTTCATATACAAGTAAAACACTACTGTTTGAAGTTCTATAATATCCTACCTAATAAAATGGTAATATATAAATTACCATCACTCCGCTACGCCCACGATTGGGCCAGCGGGAGGCGCAGGGGGCGGGACTCGGGGTGGCCGGGGTAGCTGATTGGGCCAGCGTCTGCGCCATGGCTGTGCTGCGGAACAGAAGGGGCCTCTGGGGCAGCGAGCTCACGTCCCACCATGGACCATCAAAAGCGGGGGAGCTGGGTGCCTGTCTGCTCCGGCACCAGGCCTTTCAGAAGCCTCCGCCGAGCTGGTGCACCCAGCTCCCCCACAATCAAAAGCGAAAGCATGTAGGGGACCCTACATGTGCATGATTCAATCATGCACTGGGCCTCTAGTATATATATATATATATATATATATATATATATATATATATAGAGAGAGAGAGAGAGAGAGAGAGAGAGAGAGGCAAAGTTATTAGAAAATATCTAAAAACTAGAGGCCCAGTGCATGAAATTCGTGCACTGCGGGGGGGGGGGATCCCTCAGCCCGGCCTGCGTCCTCTCCCATTCCAGGAGCCGTCAGTGGGACATCCTTAGTGCTGCCGCAGAGGCAGGAGAGGCTCCCTCCACAGCCGCTGCGCTCGCCAGCTGTGAGCCAGGCTTATGGCGGAGCAGCACTCCCCCTGGGGGAGCGCACTGACCACCAGGGGGCAGCTCCTGTGTTGAACATCTGCCCCCTGGTGGTCAGTGCGCATCATAGCGACTGGTCATTCCACTGTTCAGTCAATTTGCATATTAGCCTTTTATTATATAGGATATCCCAGAATATTGAGGTTCTTAATAGATGCTTTTGGCCAGAATTATCCTAATTATCACATTAACGAAATCACCTATATAATGCCCAAATCTCCACTTAGTTTCCTGCTGTACAGCTCCAACTCCACAGGCGGGGAAAGGCATTCAAGAAGATGCTGTGTTACAGACAACTACAAGGAAGCTCCCACAAACCCCACCTTCTCCTTCAGCCTGTATGTGTTCATCTGTGAATTTGTTTCAGCACCACCTTTTTTCTCTTCCTCGGGTAATACAACCAGCTGTCAGATCAGTAATTTCTTTCCCCTTCCCAGTGTTCAATAATCCTTCTTTGATCAACGTGGTATATTGCACGATCGATCACTCCATTTGATATACATAAAAAGTGATAGTACGCAAACTTGCATTAGAAGTAATTATATCACTAATTCACCTAAGCTAACTGGGAGCACAGCTTGCTTGTTTTCACTCAGAACTCCGTGGTAACTTCTGCCATTACTTCTGTAGAGCTCCTGTGGTCCCAGAGCATGGGGGCAGGTAGTTGTAGTTCTCCCAAATGCTGGGGCACAAATTGAATGTTTGCAGAATCATTAGAGCTTAGCCAAAAAAAAAAAAAATGTTTCCAGTCTTTGAAGTGGGAAGTGGAGTGGGGTGAGGTGGGGCGGGGAGACACAATCATAAGCATCCAGTTCCTGAACACTAGTGAACACCAAACTAGTGGTTCAACACGAATGCAGGCAAAGTTTCCATGATAAGTATCACTTAGCACTATTTCATGTTGAATACAGACCTTACAGAGAACCTTAATTCTAATCCTTTTTTCTCAGCTAAAGAGATCTTAATCTTTAATTCCCACTTTTAAATACAAAGTTCTCCTGACTTCAGGCTTGTTTTAAATACTCATCCTTCTAAGTTTAGATTTTCCTTGCAATTCAATGCCCAGCATTCTACTTCCTCCTTCCTCTCAAATTATCCCTTTAACTTGTTTTTACTTATTTTTACAGGCCCCCAAAGCCTCTTCCTCAGGATAATGTGCTATTCAAAAGTCTTCTCAAATACCCCTATATCAAAGTTTAACTACAGAGGCCAACAATGCCATTTTTCCTGTTTGTGTTTTAGGAAAGATACAGTTTAACTAAAATTTCACCACTCTTAAAATTCTTTCACTACATCTTTCCTATCCACCCCCTCCTACACTTGATTGCTTTATACACAATCACAATGTAATCAAACTCCCAAAATGTGTAATTATATCATCATACGAAGACTTCTCAAAATATATATAATTTTAAGTGTGTAACACACACCCTTTATAACTCTGGTGCTGGGAGTACAGGCTGAAAAATGCTGGCGTTTTCTTATAAATTGTGTGTATTGTTTCTTGTTGGCATAGAGGAGAGGGGAAAAGAAGATCATCATATTAGGACCAAATGCTGTATCAGAAAACACAATTTTTGTTCCAGTAGGATTCTACTGAAGGTTGTAAATACACTTAAAACTTTTTTTTTTCTTTAAAAGAAGAGAGCTGAAATTGGCATAACTGAAAGCCAAACCTATGCTTTGCCCATCAGGATACAGTTTCCGCACTTACGAAATAGGCTTCATCTACCAAACCAGAGCATTTATGAGGTTTGTATTAATGAGTAATTGGAAAAACCCATCTCTGCATAAACGCAGAAAACTTTCTGTTCTTTGGAATGCCTAAGACAATATTAAAATGACTTTAGAACAGGCCCGTGACATTTAGGTCTGAACCCAGAAAACCACCGAAAGGATAATTTGTGCATGCCATCTGGGATCCAGGCAGCCTCCTCAACAGAAGGGGGAACTTGTTGAGATCATCCAAATCTAAAACTCACATACATTTTTACATCTGGACTGAATTAATCTTTTCTTGGTACTGGCTTTCATGTAATAAAATAATTGTTTGCAGGTTTTCGATTTTTTTGTAAACCCGTAGCCTTAGAAATCAAAATGTGCAACATCCAAGTTGAAAACTACAAAGAATTCCTTTATCAAAAAAGTTAGTTGTGCGACGGGACTCATTTACACTAAACTCTGAACTTGACAGCTCAGTCAAAAACAATTCTGTTTGAAACTTTCATTTCAAGCATCTGCCACAAAGAAGGCTACACAGCCTATTATGTCATTGGTTCTGAAAGCCAAAACCTTTACAAGTGAAGTTAAAAGTGGAAACAAAGTACAGAAACTAGCAAAGCTCTACAACCTCCCCTTCCCCCCAAATTCAGCTAGCCTAGTTGAATGAGCTTTTAAAGAACTTGCAGCTAAAAATTATTACACTAACAGACATTTTGCTTTCAAACGCAGTCTTACCCTGGCCTGTATTGTTTTCCTATGGAGCTAGGAGCATCTTAAATCTTCCAGTTGAAATTATGTGTTTGAAGCTGGTAGGTTACCCCTGTTGACCTCCTAAAAGGAGGGGGTGCAAACAGAGAAAGAGTTCTTGTTCCTTAAAATGTTTTGAGCACTGCAAGAGCTTTGGCTAACTGGCTAACTGTGGTCCATAAGTGTCAGATCTCAGGCATTCTTACAAGCAATTCAAAGCGGGGGACAGAGGGGGAAATTAGTTCATATTACAGTCAGTCTGCTTTCTGGAGAAGATACCCTGCAGATAACTTGATAGGAGATATCCCCTGGAGGACCCTCCTCATCCAATAACCCCAAAGGCCCATTTTAATATGAAATATAAAGCCAGTATGTTTACAAGTATACTAAAATGTCAGTTGTCTCATACTGTGGAGTATTTCCATTTTTAACATAACACAGTACTTTTATTTCTCAAAACCACATCCAAGGACAATGATTCAGTTCTAGAAGTTTTATACTACAAGGAACAACAGCACACACATCTGTTTCCCTGCCTCTCGCTTCTCGACTCCCCTCCCCCACTCTCCATCCTGCAGGCTGTTTGTAGGTCTCCGCGGTTGTTAAAATTACTCTCTCCAGTGGTCTCAAAATGCTGTCCATCCTGAAAAACTTCTTATCCTTGATCATTGCTGAGCCTACATTTAGGCGCTGCTCTAAAGGAGAAAAATCCCAAAGTCAAAAAAAAAAAAGTGTTTTTAATGACAGATGTATTACGGAAAATTTTCCCCACAAAGTTTTGATGCTGTGAAATATCAACTCCCTGAAATCACAGAAAGGAAATGACTTACATTCTTGGAAAATGAAGCCACTAGCAGCTTTCTCCAGCAGTATTTTCTAATGCGTAAACTACACCCTGTGGCAAAGGAGTATTTCCTGCAAAAACTAAATTTAAAGAGATGCTTACAAAACCCATAAACAAACAACGTCGGGTTCCAGAGAAGAAGAGACTGAATCATACATGGAAGACCCGCCAAGAGATACTTTTTCTGAACATTTAAAAACAAAACCAAACAAAACAAAACTGGAGAGCCAGGGCTCGAAGTCAAAGGCAACCCGAGAACATTGCTGAAGTTTCCTTTTCCCGCTGTGGGCAATGCACAGCCCCTGAGGGAAATACTGGCAAACAGATTTGTGCTAAAAAGTAAAAACGAAAAGGGTGTCAAGAAGCTAATATTTCCCTGGACAAACAACTGCATGGCCTGAAAATCTGCCAGCTTTCACTCAAACTTTAAAATATGCTGATTTTGACAGCTTTCCATTTATTCGTGCCTTTAAGAAAACGCCCTCACCATTTGATGAAGCCGTCCCGGGACTCAAGGTGCTGCTATAATCCCCGTGGACCGCACACTGGTGGCCCCCGCTGTCCATACCTGACAGTCCCCGGCCATCCTGGAGGAGAGGCTCGGGGTCCCCTCCGCCTCCTGGGGCCGGGCCTGCGCGCCACAAGCTCCTCCAGGAACCCAAAATCTGCAGGCTGCGCCCCGCTCTCGCATCCCACCGAGGCCCCCTTCTGGCGCAGCCAAGCTCCAACTCAATGTCCGGCTCCCCAGACTAGGCGCTTTCAGGCACCAGGGGACAGATGCTGCGCGCGGGTCCCTTCCCGCAGCCCCGCAGTCCGGCAGCCCGGCCCCAAGGCGCGCACAACAGGCGGCAGGCACCGCACCCAGGAATGCAGGGCTCGGGGGCTGGCCCCGGCGCCCGGTCACAGAGACGGGGCGCGACGGACAGGCGCCCCCAGAGCAGGGCACCGGGGTGCACCGGGGAGCCGAGCTCGACGCATGGAGCCCAGGGCGCAGCCAGCAGCCCGGCCGGCCTCTCGCTCTCGCCGCCCGGGCAGCCTCGGAGCTCCGCGTCTCCCTCGCTGCCCGGCTCGGCTGCCCGGGGCCCCGACCTCCCGCTCCGGCGTGGGCGCGCTCTGACTCGCAGAAGGCGACCTACCAGCCCGGTGCCCGACGCCCAGGGCCGAGGAAGCCCGGAGAAGAAGAAGAAAGACGCGGAGAAGGGGACACGGCTTTCGCAAGAGCTCGCGACTTTCTGAAACCCTCCCAAAGCCCGTCCCGTCGCCGCCGCCGCCGCCGCCCGGCCGGCAGGGGGCACAGCGGGCGGCCGGGGCGCAGAGGCCGGGTAGGGGGCGGGCGGGGAGGCCCCAGGGCGCCGGGTTCCGGCTCGTACCTTGAAGAAAAGTCTGGAGCAGCAGGCGTTGGACTCACAGCAGCGATCGGTCCCTTCCTGCCAGCGCTGCGCTCACCCCGATCTCCCAGCCCTTGGGCCCGGGCAGCCAGGGGAGCGCGGGGTGCCGGCCCGCCCCCCGCCCACGCCTCCGCCCTGCCCCCCGAGGCCCCGCCTCCTTCGCCGCCCCGAGGTGGGCGGGGGAGGCAGCGGAGCCCGGGGAGGGGAGCGAGGCGATCGCGACCGCACGTGCAGCGCCTGCCGACCCCGCCCCGGACCCAACCAAGCGTCCCGCGGAGGGGTGCCGCGAGCCGGGGGGCGGGAAAAGGCGGAGGGAACCGCCCCTCCGGGGTCCTGGGGAGGGAGGGGAGCCGCCGAAGGTGTGCGGACCCGGGCGATCTAGGCCTTTCCTCGCGCGCGAAGGACACCGGCGCGCGGGGACGCTGTGCGCGCCCCTTCTCCTGGCCCAGGGGCCCTCTCCGACTCCCGGGCCCCGCTCCCCGGGACGCTCCCCTCCCGGCTCAGTCGGGCTGGCCGGGGGTGGCTGTTTGGCCTCAGCATCATCTTACTAATTCGGAACGATGGAGGGCAGGCCACTCACAGAGGAGGCGTTTCCAGCGAGGGAGGCTTCGTGACTCCTAGCTTCCCGTCTGCCCTCCTGTCCCGCACCCACCTGCCCACCCATTCATTACTCGGGACGCCGCGCCCTCAGGAGTTTTTTTATTCTAGATGGGGCGCTGCCGCGGAAGCCAAGCCCCCGGCCAGCTCAGCCTCTCCGGTTCTTCAGGTGGACACAGCCCACGTCTGCTGTATTTTCTGTGCCGGTGACCCCGCTGCATTCTCTTTGCCCGCTCCAGATGGTGTCCGGAGAGAGCCACGGATGACGCAAAGGGCCCGTGGAAGATGTTTTTATGGCGCTGAAATCGAGGATTTTGTTTTTGCCATCTGTTGGGTCTGGGAAAGGGGCGAGCTAAGCCTCTCCTGTGAGTCTGCGCCCGCTGGGACCTACAGCGAGGGACCTGGAGACCATGGGAGAGAGACCCAGCCTCCGACCTGGCTCCCGGGCCGCGACCACAAGCTCCTGGGCTGACTGTGGAGCCGGTAACCCCTGGCCAGGGGGGGCCGTCATGCCGCACCGGGCCCCTCACCAAAGGAGGGAAGGGGTGTGTGTTCAGGGTATGACAACTGGGAGAGAGACAAGGAGACAGAGGAGGGCCTGAGAAAAGATACTACCTGAAATCAGATGGATGCTGATAGAAGCCAACTTTAAAACTGCCCCGCTCTTTTGGTCAAAACATAAATATGTAAAACTAGCCTTTATTGGTTTAAAGCTGTGAGTTTTCAACCTTTTTCCTCTCATGGCACACATAAATGAAATACTAAAATAATGCGGCACACCAAAAAATATATTTTTTGCCCATCTAACAAACAAAAAAAATAGGTATAAATTTGATTCATTCACACCAGACGGCGATTGTTGTGTTGGCTGTTGTCATTTTGAGGAAAAAAGAGGCCAATGCCCCTGACTAAATAGTCAGGCATTGCATGTTTTAACAAATTCTTGCAGCACACTGGTTGAACATCACTGGTTTAAAGTACGCCAGTCTGTGTACCTTGTTTTCTTGGCAAAGAAATTCAGTTTTGTGTTCATTACAACAGAAGTTCACTTGGAATAGTCTCAGTCACAGCATATGCATTTTAGGAACCATGACATTAGAACTGAGTATTAGGAACGGTGATCTTTTCTCTTTTCACAATTGGCAATACCTTCGGAACTTATTTCTGGTAAAGTAGAGCGGTTTCTAAGGATATTGCACCTATGATTTGGAGTCATGACTTCATTATGGAAAGGACAAGAACTATGTTCCCATTGCTGCTTTTCAAATTAGTTGTAGTTAATTAAAAGCCTAAATTAAGCATTGGTTAACAGTAGCTGATTACAATGTAGGCATTTAAAAGTGGAGGATTGAACTTTTTTCTCTCATTTTAAAAAAATTTAGCGAATAAAAAGCAACATATTGTTAGCTTGGGAAACATTGCTGCAATATAAACTAAATTAGGCAACCCAAGGAGCAAAATATTTTTAAACAGCCTTTTTAAAAACACGATTGGGCTTATTGTCTAAAATTAGATTGTGGCAAAATTTACTATGTGAATATTTTTTTATCATAATCATCATATTACCGAGACGAAGAAGCAGAGGACCTGAGTATTCACATTGTAGTACAGTGTGAATACTACAATGAACATAGATTGTTACATAATACTTAGTAAACTAAGTACTTTAAAACTCTTACCATCGGTTTTATAAACCCCTGAAACATCATAAAATTCAGAAAGGATTGCTTTGGAAAACAACACATACTATCACTTTCCCAGGTCCTCCCCAGTCAGTGGGGCCAGGATTTGGTAAGTGGTGCTGAAAAAAGCCTTTATTGCATTGTTGCCCTGGGAGTGTGCTGATGGCAGCTGTCACTCAATAATAACACAGAGAGAAAAGAAAAAGAAAAAATGAAAGAAAACATAATTCCATTTAAGATGGAAGTGGAGCTGAGAAAGAATGGACTGTTTTATTTTTGGGTTTTTTTGTTGTTGTTGTTGTCAATCCTCACGTGAGATACTTTTCCCATTGATTTTTAGAGAATAGAGGGGTGAGAGAGAGAGAGAGACATCAATGTGAGAGAGACACATGGATTGGTTGCCTCTCACAGTCTCACCCTTGACTGGGAATTGAACCTGAGACCTTCAGGTCCTGGAGCCAACATCCTAACTACTGAGACACACCGGCCATGGCAAGAATGGGTTGTTTTATTTTTATTTTTTAAAATATGTTTTTATTGATTTTTTTTAGAGAGAGGAAGGGAGAGAGACAAGGGAGAGATAGAAACATCGATGAAAAAGAAACATTGATTGGCTGCCTCCCATACGCCCCCTTCTGGGGATTGAACCTACAACCCGGGCATGTGCCCTGACCGGGAATGGAACCAGTGGCCTCTTGGTGCATGGTTTGACGCTCCACCACTGAACCACACCGGCAAGGCAAGAATGGGTTGTTTTAGATATTTATCACAGGAAATGTTCTTCTGTGTTTAAAAAAAATGTAATTTTGTAAGCAAAATTATATTTCATGATTTTTTGACATTGAGATAGTTTTATTTTTATTGGTATGGGATATTTTCCTAAATATGAAACAATGCCCATCAGTAAAACATCATTCTAAACACATCTTAAACTATTACTTTTTCCATGGCATATAAATATCTATATAATAAAAGCCTAAGCAACCGTTAAGGCCGAACGAACAGAATGACTGGTCCCTATGATGCTCGCTGACCACCAGGGGGCAGACGCTCAACGCAGGAGCTGCCCCTTAGTGGTCAGTGCGCTCCCACAGGGGGAGCGCCTTTCAGCCAGAAGGTGGGCTCCCAGCTGGCGAGCACAGCTGCAGTGGTGGGAGCCTCTCCCGCCTCTGTGGCAGCACTAAGGAGCAGCAAGCCGAGTGGTAAGGAGAAGAGAGCAGGCAGGCAATAAGGAGCGAGGGGTCCCGGACTGCGAGAGGGCACAGGCCGGGCTGAGGGACCGCCCCCTCCAGTGCACTAATTTCATGCACTGGGCCTCTAGTCATAATTATAATTTTGCTTTTGGCTTTTTTAGGAAGAAGTTATTCATTCTATGAATTTATCAAATACACCCATATACCAGGCACAGAGTTAGATTCTGGGATCCAAAGATAAAAATATTGCTGAGTCTTATAGTAGTTTGAGGGGCCAGGTGTGGAAGTAAATAGTTATAATAGACTTTAATGCTTGGTATGGTAAAAATCTGCAGGAGAAATAGTGGGAAGGCTTAGGACCTTCAGGGAGGGATCAGACATTCCCTATCAACTAGATGGGAAGGGTAAACAAAAGTTTGCCTGGGAATCAGTTGGTTGAGGTGGTAGTTCTCAAACTTCTTCATATATTGGAATCACCTGGGGGCTTTCAAAAACTACAGATGCCTGTGTCCTATGTATGTGATTTCATTGGTCTGGGACCTGACCTGACTTGGGAATGTTTTCAAGATGTCAGGTTATTCTAAGTGGAGACACATGTGGGAACCATGGGTTATGGTATCTCAGGTAAAAGGCACAGAATAAACAAGTGCACAGAGACACTTTTAAAGTATTAGGTGTGCCGGTTAATAATGCGGATTTTTTTCAATAGATGGAGTTACACATATGTTGACATATAAGCGATTTGATATGTATGCTATTTTGTTGTATTGACAACATGCTTCAAAACTTCCTATGTCAAATTTGCTGAAGGTGTTAACATCATAGATATTTTTACAATTAAATTTTACACAAATTTTGTGTCAAAAAAAAAGAGCATTTGCGGGAATTTTTAATTCATTACTTTATTTTGAAGAAAAGTGCTGATGAATACTTCGGGAAGCTTATGGTGAACATGCTCCATCTCAAGGTACTTGTGAACGCTGGTTTAAATGCTTTAAAAGTGATGATTCTGATGTGAAAGACAAAGAATGTCCAGGTCAACCGAAAAAGTTTGAAGACCAAAAATTACAAGCATTATTGGATGAAGATGCTTGTCAAACTCAAAAACAACTTGCAGAAAGATTAAACATTGCTCAGCAAACAATTTCCGGTCATTTACAAGCAATGGGAAAGATTTTAAAGGAAGGAAAATGGGTGCCACATCAACTGAACGAAAGACAAATGGAAAACCGAAAAGTTATCAGAAAAACGTTGCTTCAACAGCACGAAAGAAAGTTTTTTTTTGCATCAAATTGTGACTGGCAATGAAAAGTGAATTTATTTTGAGAATCCCAAATGCACAAAATCATGGGTTGGTCCAGGTCAACCATCAACATCGACTGCAAGGCCAAATCACTTCGAAAGAAGACAATGCTCTGCGTTTGGTGGGATCAGGAAGGTGTGGTGTATTATGAGCTTCTAAAACCAGGTGAAACCGTTAATACTGATTGCTACCAACAACAAATAATCAATTTGAACCTCGCTTTGATCGTGAAACAACCAGAATGTTCCAGAAGACACAGCAAAGTAATTTTGCTTCATGATAACGCACCATCACACACTTCAAAACCAGTTAAAGACACATTAAAAGATCTTGCCTGGGAAGTATTAACCCACCTGCCATATTCACCAGACCTTGCTCCTTCAGATTACCACTTGTTCCAATTGATGGAACATGCACTTTCTGAGCAGCACTTCAGAATGTACAAAGAAGTGGAATATTGGGTCTCTGAATGGTTTGCCTCAAAACAAGAAAAGTTCTATTGGGAGGGTATCCACAAATTACCTGAAAGATGGGGGAAATGTGTAGCTAGCGATAGACATTACTTTGAATAAGCACTTTTGATGTTTCTCTTGAAATTATCGTGTTTTCTTTGATTACAAAATCTGCTATTATAGCCTCATTTTGTAATTCAAGAGGCTTAATCCTTGGTGGGTGATATGTACACACATTTTGATATAAGGGACACAATTATATAGAAAATGAAGAGATGTGAACTGCTATAATTCACATTCTTTTACAAGTATTTTCCGAAAACCAAATAGTATGTTGAGAATTAAGGTTACTTCAATGTATTAGAAGAAAAAACGTTAGTTCTTTTTCATCTCTTATACATAATTGAAGGTTATTTGGGACTCAGAGTATGTTTTAATGCTAAAATATACTAGTAAGTTCTAGTCAGAGTGTGGACGAAAGGGGCCACATGCTGACCTGACAAGCTCAGGGAGGCCTGCATGGCAGTCTTGCAAACTCAGACCTAAAGTAACCACAAAGGATGGTCTGAAATTAAACTTTAACTAAACGCAGTTATGGTGGGTAGTTACATCCTAGGCCAGTATCTTCACTGACAAGGTCAACCTTTACCTTAACTGAGCCTGTCTGTCTTTTTTTTTTTTTTAATATACTTTATTGATTTTTAACAGAGAGAAGAGAGAGTGATAGAGAGTTAGAAACATCGATGAGAGAGAAACATGGATCAGCTGCCTCCAGCACACTCCCTACTGGGTATGTGCCCACAACCATGCACTTGACCGGAATCGAACCCGGGACCCTTGAGTCTGCAGGCTGACGCTCTATCCACTGAGCCAAATCAGCCAGGGCCCTATCTGTCTTTTTGCATCTATAATAACATACCCTTTGAAAAGTCTGGGTAACTTGTAACTTCCCTTTTTCTGGACCCCTTGGGGCACAACCTGGGCGCCAGGACAGATACCACAAATTCCATGTAAATTGTTCCTGCACCCACCTAAGTATGTGTCTATCATTTTACCATTTATCCAATCCCAGGGGTTTCCCCACTTTGCTTTCTCCCTCCTCTCTAGTCTATCACCAGTGGATTTCATGTAACCCACCTATGTCCCTTTCCTTTGATTGTAATGTATAAATACAGGTGTAACCCACCAATCTCCGGAGCATTATCTCAATTCGTTGTGGTTCTGCTTCCTGGCATATGTTGACAGTTTGGCTCAAATAAACTCACAAAAATTCTTTCCAGGTTTTAATGTGTGCTTTTTTACGTTAACAAGAGAGAGAAGTCAGTAATTTGACATACTGGCTTTTAAAGAATACTTTCCCAAAATAAATACTGTTTATTATTTTGGCTGAAGAGCATAATAAAGAAATTAGTTTCATTTTTCTTTTTGGCAATTACTGAAATTCATTTAGAAATCAAAACAAGCCCAGCCAGTGTGGTTCAGTGGTTGAGTGTCGACCTATGAACCAGGAGGTCACTGTTCAATCCCAGTCAGGGCACATGCATAGGTTATGGGTCATCCCTGGTAGGGGGTGTGCAGGAGGCAGCTGATCAATGATTGTCTCTCATCCTTGATGTTTCTATCTCTCTTTCCTTCTCCCTTCCTCTCTGAAATCAATAAAAATATATTTTAAAAAAAGAAAAAGAAAAACAAAATGCATTTAAGTCCTCTTCTAAGGTCATAAATGTCCATTTAGCTAATGTATAGACTTTGAAAGACAAAATAATCGCTTACGGAAACTTCATAGTGCAGTGATGAAGTTCTAGTTTTTCGTAGTATAACATTTACTAGTAAAGTGTACTTTTTATTGTTCACAGTTGGTATATTACTATGTTCTATAAAATAAAAACACAAAAAGAGATTTAAGGCTCAAGAAAAGTCAGGAGAATTTATTATCAGCCATTTAATCAGTCTCATTATTGTGTACCATGAATCCCTAACCAGGAATACAAATCATTAATCCCTGTGCTGTGTAGAGCCAACACAGCACCGGGATTAATATTATGTAGCAATCTAACTCTGGAAGATCTACCTTTACCCAAATTAGGGACACAGTTGAAAAAATTAAATTCAGCTCTCTTGGCCATCAAATGTTGAGAGAATATTTAAAAATAGGATAACTTGATGGGACAAAGTTTGGTTTCAATACAGCATGTTAAACATTTACTAGATGAATTTGAAGAGCTACTTTCTTTCCATTCTATTATAGTTTTAATTTCACCATAAACATCACATTCCAGTTCTTTGAGGGCATTAATACTCCAGACAAAAGGTTTGATAAGACTGGGTGCGCCAGACCAGGCCCTTCACTCTTGAGGAGAGACAATTCTAAATGGTGCTGCTAAGATGTTAGCTGCACACGGTTGGATAATGCCTGCACTAAGGTCTTGGTGTTGAAAGGCGTGGTGACGCCCAGCTGCTGTGGCTCAGTGGTTGAGAGTCAACCGACTCATGAACCAGGAGGTCACAGTTCAATTCCAGGTCAGGGCATATGCCTGGGTTGTGGCTTGATCCCCAGTAGAGGGCATACGAGTGATGATTCTCTCTCATCATTGATGTTTCTCTCTCTCCCTCACCCTTCCTCTCTGAAATCAATAAAAGCATATAAAAAATAACTTCTGTGTTAAAATCTGTTTTTTAAAAAGGCACAGTGTCAAAGGCAAGTGCTAGGTTGAGGGATACTGCTGCTAACTCAAATGTGGTGAGGAATTTAGTGTGAAAATTGTACAGCTGTCTTATGCACGGGGCTTCCCATTATAGGAAAGAAGATTGAGGACAGGTAGATGGGTCCTCATACAGGAAGATGTCTAGCAGAAGGGATGAGACAAGGGGTAGACCCCCAACAGTGTAAAACTGCAGGATGTGTGTGCCCTTTGTGTGTTTATACAATGGACTGAGCTGGTTTTCCAGCTCAGATTCCTTGGGGAGATAGAAGAGAAAGGAAAGGAAGTAGGAATCTGGAGATAAGCTGGTTAGCCTAAGGCCTCAGGCACACTCTGGTTATATTTATCTGATAATGATGTTCTAGGAAGAGTCACCTTCTGACACAAACAATAACCTGATGTCACTGAAATTCTCTAAAGTATTTTATGACATTTTATCTATGTGTACCTCAGGCACACTGAAGGGGAAGATGTGAACATCCATCCTCCAGAACACAGGCTTACAGACGGGCCCACATGGCTTTCTTGAGAACAACAACAAAAGTTTCATTTATAAAGAGGGTTTATGAAATCTTCCATTTGGTTTGAATTTGGTTACCTTGAGTAGATTGTACACATCACAAACATGCACGTAAGCTTGTTTTTAGTTGCTTAAAGAATGATGAAGAAAAGTGCAAAGAGGATGTGCTAGTTTGGAATTTCACAGGAAGTTCCCTGAGGCTGTAGGACTGTGGTGGTGGGGTCTCCAAGGGATACTCCAACCATCTCTGGTGGTTGGGATTTTGGTTATAACACAAGGTTCTGATGTGCTGGTTGTATTAACTGACTGGATGAAAGGAAAAAAATACTTATAAACACTCACACTAGGTCCCTGTTTTACTCTCACCTGATCCTAGGTTAGAAACAAAATCTACATTCACTCTTGTTTGGCTTGGCTGTGGAACCAAATGCCAGAAAATCCTAAGAAATTCTTCTATAGGCAAGGCAGTGGTCACATTTTCCTTTTCCAAGGGTAGCCTAATGATCCGTTCTATTAGCCTAAACAGAATCTTTATGCTCTAGTTCTTTGAAGAAAGAACACTGGTAATTAGACCATGGAGTTTGACTTAGAAATTAAGGATTGTGAGATTGTTCTCGAAGGCCCTCAGCCCCAGATGTTCAGTTTTGAGAGGCCTGGAGCGAAAAGTGCTGTGTGGGAGCTCTCTAGCTTTGAAGATAAACGAGGGGTGGTGGGAGGTAAGACCTTCTTAAACATGCTTTCTTCTAAAAATGTTATTATGTATTTATGATTCATATATGATTGAGCTACACATTCTATGTGATCTCTTGAGCAGAAATACAGAATCAGCAAATCAGTGATTTTCTGTTCAGCCAATAGTTCCTTATTGATTGGATAATAATTTTATCACTTACATCCTAATTTATTTTTATTTTTAAATACATTTTACTGATCTTTTACAGAGAGGAAGGGAGAGGGATAGAGAGCTAGAAACATCAATCAGCTGCCTCCTGCACACCCCCTACTGGGGATATGCCCCAACCAAGGTACATGCCCTTGACCGGAATTGAACCTGGGACCCTTCAGTCTGCAGGCTGACGCTCTATCCACTGAGCCAAACTGGTTAGGGCTACACCCTAATTTTTTAAAGGATAATAGGGATATATCTCTAATATATGATACTATTATGTACATATAGACTTAATATGATATATAAATCAATATAAAATAGTTTATTGTCACATTACTTATTCTTTCATAGCACTTTTTACTATCTGAAATTGTTTATGAATATGTCCACTTGTTTGTTAACTGTCTCTCCCTTTATTATTTTTATTTTTTTGAATTTTTGTAAGAGTTTATTTGAGCCAAACTGACAGCACATGCCGGGAAGCAAGATCTCAAGTGTTCCCTGTCTCTCCCTTTAGTTCATGCTTCATGTGAGCACAGACCCAATCTCTTTAACTGCTGTGTTTTCTAGCATCTAGAACAGCATCTGGTACATATTTGTTAAATGAATAAATCCCAAAAATTATGTGTAGGGAGGGTGTGTGTGTGTGTGTGTGTGTGTGTGTGTGTGTGTGTGTGCGCGCGCGCACGCGCGCACATGAGCATACTAAGGGTGGGGTGGAGAAAAAAGAGAGGCACTGAGGTGACAATGGGAAAGGATTGACATATTTTGAGGTGCTTCTTGGACAGACATCCAGGTGATAATGAGAAAGGAACTATCCCTTAACAAGGCTTTTGGTTAATTTGAATGGGGCACTATGTATCAGCCAGTTCATACAATGTTTAGATTTAAAGTATAAATATCTGCTATAATTATTACTATTCTGTATCGACTGATATTCCTTAAAGTATATTTTGTTTCTCTTTGCAGCCTTCCCCTACCTTTAACTACTCACCCTGCAGCCTTTTGAGATACTGAGAAGACTGTTGGAGGACAATTAATAGATTATAGAATTCCTTGCCAACAAAGCGTTTTGATGAGGTATCCTTGGGAACAGAGTGGTTTGAGTTGATCAAGAGGAAAATAACGGGTCTTTCTTCCGTTTGCTCAGTCCCCCCACCTCCCTGGGAAGTTGAGCTGAGCCTTGTGTTGCCCAGAGCTGCTCCATCTCCGAACACGTGGACTGGTAACTGCTCTGTCCACCACATCCGCCCTCTACCTTTCCCACCAGAGCTGTTCTTTGACCTTGAGACTCTCAGTCACTGAACCCCTCCCAGTTCTTTCAGTTTATGAGCTGATTTTGGCTTCACTGATTTCCTTTTGCGTTTAATACCTGGACTCACCATTTTGAATATACTCTCCCTCCTAGTCTCATGCCCTTCTAATAGAGTTTCTTACTGTTCCAAAAATTCAGGTCAATGCAATGGGCATTTTAGTGCATTTTGCTTTAGAGTCACTAAGGATGACTAAAGAAAATAAAGCAGTTGATTAGTCACATTCCCAGGACAACAGCTGCGGCGGCGGAGTCGTCACAGATGCTCAGTTAACCTTTTATTCATTCCTTGTTGGCTCCCTCTCCCTTTCACTACAGTGATGGCTCAGATTTTGGTGGCTCTCTTCAAGACCTTCGTCCAGCTCTGAAACCCTGCCATGCTCAAGGCCCAACCTAGCTTCACTCAGTGGTGGTCATTGGCCTCAAAGGTTTATCAGTATTACCTCTTTGAATCCTCACAACTGCCATTATTTCTGGTTTACAGGTGCCCAGGATCTTAAAGAACCTAAATGGTGGTGTATGGGTCTGAATTCAGGAACTCTGACTCTAACCTCATGCTCTTTCTCCCTACACTGTTTTGCTTCCGGTCAGAGTTGATCAGGCATTTTCTCATGAGGGCTTTAGTCTTCTCCATCTAATTGTCCATTCTGCCTCTAAATATTCAGTATCTAGCAATCTCCTAGACCTAGACCCTTCTTTCCATCTACAGAATGCTGACGTCACCGTACATTTGACACTGCCTCTAGCACCGACCCTGATGAGGCACGAGGTACATGTTCGATGGAGGGATACGTTATTTCAGGTAAGGTGATCAAGGTTTGGAAGTTTGTCCTTAGGCTTCTTTCTAAAAAGCGGGCATTTCAGGTGGGCTTTAGCTCTTTTACCTTTTTGTCTGAGCAGGCCTGGGAAGGTTCTGAAAACCACTAGTTCACGTTAGCTGACATGTGTTCCCACCAAAGTTACCTGAAACTGGTACCCACAGTTTAAGCCTTGTAATCTGTGATTGTGGAAAGAAAGACATGTGGCCTTATTAAAGGAATTTCAGCATTTTTAGGGGGGGGGATATTTGTGAAACAAATTACTTTTCAAACCCATATTTTGCTACATCGAATCTAGTGGTTCTCAAAGGGAGTGTAATTTTGTCCCCAAAGAAACGTGACCCTGTCCGAAGACACGTTGTGTTGTCACAAGTGCCTGGGAAAGGGTGGGGGTGGGGGCACACAATGCTACTGTTGTGTCTAGTGCCGTGGTCGGCAAACTGCGGCTCGCGAGCCACATGCGGCTCTTTGGCCCCTTGAGTGTGGCTCTTCCACAAAATACCACGGCCTGGGCGAGTCTATTTTGAAGAAGTGGCGTTAGAAGAAGTTTAAGTTTAAAAAATTTGGCTCTCAAAAGAAATTTCAATCGTTGTACTGTTGATATTTGGCTCTGTTGACTAATGAGTTTGCCGACCACGGGTCTAGTGGGTAGAGTCTAGAGATGCTGCTGAATATCCTGCGGTGCAGGGCATCTCATAGCAGAGTCATTGCCACTAGTCGAGAACCACTAGTCTAAAGGGAGAACTTGACTGGAACAGTTAGGAGCCCTGTGAGTTGGGTTAAAGAGAGGGTCTCATCTGGGAATGTTGGCTGAGCCTGTTGAAGAGAGTTGCTGAAGGTGAAGGATCATTTGGGACCTATTGTGTGTAATATCTGGGCTCAGTTTATCCATCTACTTTTCCTCTAAGTTTACTTGGATCTTTTTGTTGGCCCCAAGACACTTGATGCACATTTTATGTCTTCCTGTATCACCTGGTAAAAATAAATAGGATTGTCCCAGTATCTGACAAAAGCATTTTTTTCATTGGTGTAATTCCTGCCTCTGGCTGTAAGACTTCTGATGTGTAGAACACATCCTCTTTGTCAGCAGAGGTATTGGGACACGTCTTCGTCCGAGTTAAATGATAGTGAAGTTGAAGAAAAAAGAAACACTAAGGCTTTTCACTAAGCGAAGAGTCAACTTATTGAACTAAGGTTAGTCTTAAAGAAGAGTTATGTTAATAAATTATCAACTGTATAGTTTAACCTGTCATTAACTCTCACAATGAATAAGAATTGTAATTACTTTAAAAATTTTCTAACTTTTGTTTTAAAGTAGTGTAATAGAAATGTATTTAATAGATTAAACAATGTGTGTTTTAAGCTACTGCCAAACATATAGAAATAAAATTTGAAAGGATTGATAGGGCTATGAAAAATCATTTTCATAAATCATATTTATCACATTCAAATTGATGAGCCATTTCCTTGTCTTTGTATTTCCATTATTCATGTTACTAGCATTTATGATAAAGAATATATGTGTATGTATTAAATATATACAAATTTTCATGAAAGCAAAACCCAAGAATAGGTATAAAAAGTACATCATTACACTTCTTTGCCTCTATAACTTGTTTCCTAAGCCCATTTCTTTTACGAATTATTTCTTCTACCTCTGTGATTTTCTAAATAAAAGTTATCTTAAAAAAAAGGTACATCATTAAGTACCTTTTTCAAATATTGCCTGATTTCCACTTAGATTTATTAGCTGATTTCTTTTAGGTAGTGGCTTCCAAACACTTAAATGTATCAGAACCATTTAAGAACTGGCAACAGGGCAGGGAGTCAAAAATTGAAATAACAGAAACAAACTCCCCAAATCATTCTGACACCCACTTGTGACTATATGGGTAGTTGCTCTATTAATGCTATGCTAAAGTAAGCTACAAATGAAGAGGCTAGATTAAAGATACTTTTGAAATGTTTAATTGGAGCCCCCAAAATGCTTTAAATATTGTAACTCTACCATCTCCTTCCAATGAATAAAAATGAGGGAGGGTCCTCCCCCCCATCCTCCCTCCCCCGCCACTCACTCTCCCTCAGTGGAGCACGCCAATACCCTTCCCTTCCCTCTCCCCTTCCCAGCCCCAGGCACATTACCATTAGCTTCCTCACTCCCAAGCTCCAAGGGCCCTTCTTTTACCTCTATAGCTTGTTTCCTAAGCCCATTTCTTCTAGGAATTACTTCTTCTACCTTGTAATTTACCCAATAAATGTTCTCTTACAAAAATAAAAAATGAGGGGGAGGGGGACTGGGGGGAGAATGTGTTAAGATGTGATTAGTAATCTCTTTATCACAACAGGACATTGGTGTCAGTGCATCCAATTCCAATTAGGGAAGGGTTGCTTATTTTTAATTTTCTGTGATATGAATGTAGTAACTAAAACTGTGATGATTAATTTGGTCAATAAGAAGCCATTCGACTAAAGATAAAGCAATGGCGCCTACCAGTCTTAATGAATAATATAATTGCATCTAGTCCTCAGCAACACGATCACATCAATGTAATCGTGTGTAAATGAATCACAGTCTTAACATTTCCAAAAATATGCTGAAGGGCAGGCAGCTCTGAGAAAATGGGATACAGACTGAATAGGACGCGCAAGCATCCCAATTTTACTTCTTCCCATTTCTTAGCTTTTTTTTTCTGTTAAATGCTACCTAATAAACATCTGTATATTTCATCCCCACTGCGCTGACCCATTCAGGGCTTTGCAAGGTGACACCTCATAGGTAAGTACGAGGTTTCATGGATAGGTACCATTTTGTTCTGTGAATGACAAGTGACTTCAAAAGAGCGGTTCCTAGGAATGCAATGCTCTTAAAATAATGACAGTTGGTTGCTTATTGATCATGTGTTTTAAGTTCATTATCTTATGTAATCATAATAGCCACCCTGTGAGATAAGTACCATCAGAATTTCTATTTTTACAAACAAACAAGGGCACAGGTAATGTACCCAAATTTAAATAGCCCACTAAAACTGGAGCTTCTAAATCGTTAAAAAAATAAAATAAAATAGAAAAGTCACATGAAAATAATGGAAACACCAAGATTTAATAATTTTTTTTTAAAAAAATCTGACACTAGTATGTCCACTTTTTTAGCAGAATGTCTGATTTTCAGGCAACAAGGTCTGGTATCAGAGTACTTTGAAAAGTACCCAAGCTAAGGGCTCACTCAAATGGATTCAAACCTGGATTTTCATATGGGACAGGAAGGGTTGGGGACAAAATTCTCAGCCCTGTTTCCAGTGGTAGATGCATGTAAGAATAATTATAAAGAACCGCATGAGGTTATTTGCCAAGAAGGTGTCAACAGGGCAGCGCTAGATGATACCCCTTCCACTCTAACAGCTGACGTTTGCCTGTGTTTAAAATTGATCAAACTAAAGGAAGAATGACCAGAGTTCTCAGGTAAGTTGTATACCTTCTGCATCTATCAGCAAATCAGCTTTTCCCTTCCAGTCGCCAATGACTTCATCTGAGCCATACACATGGCATAAAGGAGAGAATAAGACAGTTCAGGTTATTTATGGGGAAGTGACTGGCAGTCGCTGGAATCACCTTAGCTTTTAGTCTCTATGTTTTTGTTTATCATTGCTAGAGCCAGGTTGTAAAATCTAGCATGTGACAAGAGCCTCCTCCTCTGTCAGCTGTGGCTCCCGGAGCAGGAGCAGTGGCTGTCAGCCATGAGAGTCTCCACGAGGAATTCAAACAATGTAGAACCACCCACAGCGGGAGGCTCCCCGGCTGAGTGGGGTGGTAGGGACCTAGTTACTATTCCCACTGGCATTGAAGATTGGCCACCACGCCCTCTCACTCGGCTCCTTGCTCAAGCAAAGAATTTGGCAAACGTTTGATTTCTTAAATCTAAGCGTTCCCTATTACTTTCGCAACTTGGAGAACTCTTAAATAAACCTCCTTGAGTTTCAAGGAGAGCCACCCCTTAAAATCTTTTAGGAGATTTGGGGAGAGATGAGTTAAATTGGAATGATCTTTTAAAACTTTTAGCTGGATTTATGGAATATGTTCATAAAGATATAAAGATATCAACTTGACTTGGCTATTTTATCTTTATCCTCACCAGACATTGCCCCCACTATTAGTAATTCCTACTTCAAAATAAAATCCCTGTAGCTTTGTAACTTGTTATGCTAATTAACAAGAAGAAAATGTTTTCCATGTTCTCCATTTCCCTTTTGGAATTTTGGTTTTTAGCTACACAGCATTGCAAGTGTGTGTGTGGCAGAGCAAAATGTGGTTACTAATTGTTCTGTGCTGATAACATGCCATTTGCTTTATGTCAGTTTTTTTCACCCCAGCAACTATTTCTAGCCAGTGGCATCACTCTTACATGTTACACTTCCAAAAAAAAAAAATTGCAAATGTGTCTTTCTAAAATAAAGGAATGACACATATATTTAACATCATTCATTTACATGCTAAATGGGGACACATCAATTATAGAGTAGAAACAGTTTTGAAGGATTTTGATTCAGTGGCGGTTATTTAAAATGTTATCTTTTCCCTTAAATGGGAGACATAATCATATAAATAAAATTTCCTCCTAATTATTTAAAAAAAGACCAAAAATGTATTTTTTAATGTACAATACAATTACTATTTATGTTAAATGTTTACAAATGTGAGCAGATAGTTCAGAATGAATCTGGCCTTTTCTTGCCTACAGTTGCCTCAGCCTTTTCTTTCTCAGCCCCTTGGAGAAGGGTCTCTCCTTTTCCCCCTCGGGCCATCCTTAGAGTGCAGAATCAGGACATACAGAACAATGACCGTTCATCCTTGAAGAACATGGGGATGCGTGACACCAACCCTCTGGCATTTGAAAAATCCATGTATAACTTTTTTTTTTTTAATATATATTTTTCAGAGAGGAAGGGAGAGGGAGAGAGAAAAACATCAATGATGAGAGAGAATCATTGATTGGCTGCCTCCTGCACGCCCCACATTGGGGGTCAAGCCCGCAACCCAGGCATGTGCCCTGACCGGGAATCAAGCCTTTACCTCCTGGTTCATAGGTCCACGCTCAACCACTGAGCCACGTGGGCCGGGTCATGTTTAACTTTGACTTCCTCAAAGCTTAACTCCCATCAGGGACTTGAGCAGCTATGGTATTTGGTAGCCACAGGGTGTCTTGGAACCAACACCCTGCAGATAACGAGGGAAGACTGTGTGAAAAATGGTGTAGAACAGTGCATACTGGACTCCATGAGCCACGGGAAATGAGTGTCTTATCACAATGAGAGACCTTCCAGGGGTCACATCCCACATTCTGGCCTTTCCCCATTAGATTTTATCTTTAAATTGGACATTTGTATTTGAGCTGCATTTTTTTGCAGTTTTTAAACCACAGGCTTTATCTCTTTAGCCTCACAAAAACAGTACAGGAACTTCCCGAAATGTCTTTAACAGGAGCCAGCATTTCACATGGCTGCTGCTTCATCGCTGTCCAGAACAGGCCAGCAGCACATAGCCAGACAGAACAACAGTCAACCTGAGACAAATTTGATGAATTAAAGCAATTTAGTCAACGGGAGAGCTGAATAGAACTCTAGGGAAGAAGTGATGGGGAGCAGTCAGGCCAAGCATCCTGCCTTCCTTCCTTATTCTGCAAATGTGAACATAAATAGGTCAGAGTGAAGAGCTACATACATACCAGATGAATTTTTTTATTGTGTTCTTTAGCAGGAAAAAAAGATTTCCCTAGATAACATATTTGGAGAAGATCAATTGTAGCTGCTGAATTGAGCAGTTACTAGGTATGAGGCACTCTCCTAAGTGCCTTACAAGTATTTTTTTAATTTAGTTTTTGTGCTTCCCACAAGCCTGTGAAGTAGGTAGCATTATTATTTTTTTCTTGTAATCACTTAGAAAAAATGAGGTAAGTAAGTCATACAGAAGTCCCTTCCCCCCAACTTTATTGGGATATATTTACAGATAACATTGCAAGTGCAATGACTTGATACACATATAGTGAAATGTTTACCACCATAGGATTAGTTAACACATCTATCCCTAACACATCTAAGGCAGTTCTAAAGCCAGGATTCAAACCCAAATAATCCACAGAGAATGCACGGTGGGGCAAAAGTAGGTTTACACTTGTAAGTACAGGAAACACGGAGTTTATTCTTGTATTATTATTTATAAATTATTGTATTATTTTCCACATAGAACAACCGTAAACCTACGTTTGCCCCACCCCATATGTTCTTGACAACTAAATGTCATGTGCTGTGATAACCTTTATTAAACTGTTAAAGGAAATGAGAGCAGTTAAGCTCTTTTTCTAAATAAATCTGTGTAAACTTGAATAACCAAAAGCTTTTACTTATATGCCAAAGATTTTGTTTGCCAGCACCTGGGCCCATGTAATTCAGAATGGCGCTGGGCCCATGCACAGGGCCATGACAGACTTTGCTGGCCTGATACTGGAAAGGACCCGAAGCTTAACACAAAGCACTGGGCAGGAGCCTCTGGGGGAATGATAATTGGAAACTAGACTCAGAATTTTAGAGCTGAAAGGAAACTCACAGATAATTGAATCTCACCTTCATTTTATAAATAAAAAAACTGACGCTCTGAGAGATTGACTACCAGGTTATACATTGCTATCTAGTGGCAGAGCCAGATGCAAGCCCCAGGCTTTCTGCCTACTTTTTTTCATTACAGCAAGCTGCCTCCAAATTCACAAGAGAGACTTTCCATTTCCTTTCTCAGTGTTTTCAGAAATGTCAAACTAATACCCATGTATTTAAGTCATTTTATCTACATTTTTTTATAGACATTACTAAATGGAAATGTGTTTGAATTCCCCAAGCGTATTCGAGGTTCATGATTTTACATTTCCTACAAAAGGCAGGCTCAGCAACTTAATTTTCCTGGGCTAAGAGCTCTGATTAAAGCCTTTACCTTGACAAATAATTGGTTTTGAGAATAGGGGATAGAGATAATTCGGACATATGATAAGCATTTATCCATTTACTCAAACAGATGTATATGGCATGCCTATTGTGTTTTAGACACCATGCTAGGTATAGGTCATCCAAATATAATTAGAGCATACTTCTATCCCTTTAGGAATAATTTCCCCTTTATTTTCTATTAGCAAAGGATCTAATATATTCTTGCTGCTCTTAAATTAGGCTGATGTCTCCCAAGGTGTATTAAGAGTACTGCTTGTGGTATGCCACATTATTTTAGACGGTATCAGATAAGCATTAAAAAAAAAAGTGGTGTTGATTTCAATGCATTTTAGAAAAACCAAAAACAGCTCACAAGTCCATATTTAGCAGATACTATAGCTTAGGACATGGCTAGCCTCGCTGCAGACTATATGAATTCCAGGCATGATGTCCAGGCATGTTCTGTGAACCTTCTGCAATAACATTTCAAAAGTATGATGATATGGATTAATAGCATGGATTCTGCATGTACTGAATTTCTAGGTTCATCACTACATTAAAAAATATTTTTATTGAAAAAAAAGGGAGAGGGAGAGAGAGATAGAAACATCAATGATGAGAGAGAACCATTGATCAACTGCCTCCTGCATGTCCCACACTGGGGATTGAGCCTGCAACCCAGGCAGGAATTAAATCATGATCTCCTGGTTGATAGGTTTGATGATCAACCACTGAGCCACACCAACCAACCATTAGTTTTGTTGTTTTTTTTTAAATGAAGAATTCCCCTCTAACATGAAACCACCATTAACCAGTGAGTGCCTCAATCAGGCTGGTCCCCTAGGCTTCGAGGAGACAATTCATATTTAGATAAATATCACTCCTCTTTCAATATACTTCTGTGTTCTAGGTCCTTATTGGAGATATTAGAGGGACAGGATGTGGGTGAGATGGAGAGAGCTGCCTGGGGATGTGAACTTTAGACAGACAAGAAACTATATTCCTAAAGCAACTGCAAATTTTCTGTGCCATCTTTCCCCATAATGCTTTACAAAATATTCCTGAGATTAAAAGTTGTTCTTTTCAAGCAACTCAGGAAATAGCCCATATTGGAGGCTCCCCCACTTGGAGGCTCATAATGCACATTTAATATTATTAAAGGCTCTTTGGTGTTGCACAAATTTCACTCAGTGTTTCCCAAACCTGTGAAGTTGGGTTTTCCCCACCAAGGATCACCTGTTAACATCTATTGGAACATGGTTTGGGAAGTGCATTGATGTATGCTATTATTATTACTGATTGTAGTAGGTACACCAATAAGAATTTGTTCTGGCAAATATCTTGTAATCACTTTTGTTATTTTTTCTCACTCTTAGATCTATGGTATAAAACTGGTATTTTTATTCCCATTCAAAGGTAAGTGCTATTAAGTACATAATATGAGCTGAGTAACAAGCTACTGCCAGAGACAGGATTTAATTTAAAGCCCTAAAATTTGAAGACTTGGTTGGTAAAAATCCAAATAATCCCTAATTACCAGCATTTGTGCTGGCTGTTGTTAGAGAAAAGTAACGTCACAGTATGTTACTCACATCCTCATTTCCTATCCCCCGTCTCTCTTAACCACATTCCCGACCTAAGCATGAACAACCCCTAATTAAATGCTTTAAGAAATAGGAGAACTATAGGGAAACAGCATCATTTCTCTCTTAAAGCTAGATATCCTAAACACGAGTTATCACTTTTTCTTTCATGATGACCATATAAACATTTGTGGGGGGAAAATGGAGTAAGAGACACAGATCAAATATTCCTAAATTCAGAGATTAAGAAGGCCTCCACTGGGAAATCTGTGAAGGTGTTTCTTTGAGAATGTTCCTTCAAGTGCTCTGTAATTCCTCCTAATGTTGTACTCCGTCTGTGAGTTGCTGTCACAGCCACCAGGCAGGGATGCTAGGGGGTGGTGGGTGGAATGACATCAGTAAAGATTCCACTTACCCAAGGGAAGCAGAATGAGTACTCAAACAATGTACCAGTTTAATGCTGGAATTTCTCGGTTGCTCACCCTGGGTGATAAAAATGTCTCTGTGGATTTTCCCTGCACTATCTGGGCAAGTGTTCAGAATGAACAATCTTTTCTCAGCTGGGAGAATATCAAAATGCCTTTTCAACAAGCAGGAATACAACTCCTCATTCCTTCAATGCTGCCAATTGGGCCCTTAGTCCCAGGGTTTGAACTTGGTATGTGCATATGGCACCAAAGTGTGGAAATAACAGAAAGCCTGCACCACCAGATCATTGTTGGCAGTATGATCTATAATAATAAAAGCATAATATGTTAATTAGACCGGACATCCTTCCGGACAATCTTTTGGACAAAGCCGAGCCCCTTGCAAGAATTTCGTGCATCGGGCCTCTAGTTTAGGTATAATTGACCATTATAAAATCTAATTGTTATATTTTTTCATTAGTTAACATTTACATGAAATCCCTCCCCATTCATTCAAATTTTCCTCCTTTGTTTATTTCTTCTCAGTTGGCATAGTGAAATAAAATTGGCTTGGAACTAGAGGACATGGGCTTGAATCCCAGCTTCACTTATTATCTATGTGATCCTATGCAGTTTCCCTAACCTCTCTGAGCCTTCACTTCTTCACCTATGAAATGGTGGCTATAGCACTTTCTCAAGGGTTATGAGCATTTTATAATATGAAAAAAATATGAAAATGCTTATCTCCTATCCAACATGTGGGAAGTTGGGTTCTTTGCTTTCTTCTCTTCTCCTCTGCCTGCATCCATCACCTATCATCAAATCCCATTGTTTCGGGAAGAAAATAAAAAATAAACAACTTCTCTGAATTTGTTGGTTTTCTTTGAAATAACCTCATGGACCATGAGAGACTTTTCCTAGGGATCCAGTTCAACTTGCTGGAGCAGAGGAGGACTTGTGTAGAAGAACCAGCTGGACAGTTGGCTGGAGGAAAAAGACCAAGTCTCTACCCCTGCCTACATCAAGTGATAGGTTGTTATTAATTTTTTTTTTACTTATTCTAATTGGCCCAAACAAGAAACAGCAGCTAAGCATTCCTTTCCTGCTTGTACAGACATCAAAGGGATTGTTTCAAGTTGATAAGTGGACTCTGGTCACTGGAGAATGCTTATGATCCTACTTGAATGGGTATAATTAAAAAGACAATAGTAAGTGTTGGCAAAGAGGTGGAGAAACTGGAACCCTGTTACATTGCTGTTGGGAATGTAAAATATGTTTCACTTTGAAAAATAATTGGGAAGTTGCTTAAGAAGTTAAACCTACCATCCCACCCAGCAATTTTGCTCTTAACAATCTACCCATGTGGAAATGAAAACATATCCACATAAAGACATATGTGAATGTGCATAACAGCATTCCTTGTAATAGCAAAGATTAGAAAAAATTCAAATGTCTATCAAGTGGTACATGGACAACGGAGTACTATGGAGCAATAACAAGGAACAAACTACCGATACAAGCTACAACACGGGTGAAACTCAAACATGTTATGGTAAGTGAATGAAGCCAGATGCAAAAGACATTGCACAATTCTGTTCAAATGTACAGAAATGGCAAATCTGTAGAGACAGAATATTGGTTGTCACTTGGGACTGGAGTTAGGGATTGTGATTAACTAAAAATAAGCATAAGAGAACTTTTTTGGATGTTGGAAATGTTCTCAAACTAGATTGCAGTAATGATTATACAATTATATAAATTTATTTAAAAATCATTAAATTGTATACTCAAAATGGATACATTTTATGGTATGTCAATTATACCTCAATAAAGTTCTTTAAAAGCATGCTTATTATGTAATTCATGAGATAATCTCCATATCAACAGTAGCATTCAGAAGTCTGGAGGACATCATAATCAGGCTGTGGTCTTGGAATTAAGCACACATCTGTCTTTCAATTCTGATATTCATTATTCTGTGATTGATGGTAAACAACCTCAGTGCTCCACTCTCCCAGTTGGGTAAGGCATGGAAAAGTGAGCAAAGGGGAGGAGCAGGATTGGATGATGGGAGCCATGGGAGAGAGGGCAAAGAGAGAAGGTGAGCAGGCCAAAAGCTACTTCTTTACCCACATCAGGCCTGGAGATGGCAGGACACCTGCATGGCAGGATCTTTTGAGAACCAGGACCCAATATGCCCATCTTGCCATTTCCTGTCTTGGCCGTAGTCTCTCTTCGCCCCAGTCTCTCCCATTTCTGCTTTTTCTTGATTTCCAATCTCCTCCGGGCTGTGCTTCTCCATCTATTAGTCCCTCAGTCATCTGTGCACCAATGTGTCCTATCTGGCTTGACTTTCTTCTGAAGTGTCTTAATCCCTGTATGCAACAGTTCAAACCAAGGAAATCTTACCTTGTAATCATTATTGTTCAGTTATGAATAGGTCTCATTGACAAACGTATACCTAAGAAGCTAAGATCCTTAATTTTCAATTTACCTTGTTGAGGAAAATGAATGTGGGTGAGAATCTCAAAGAGTATTGAAGTTTGACTAGTTCGGGGCTTGATAATTCAATAATTTTCCCTTTCACTTAATCTAGTTGTCTGTATTTCAGAGTGAAATTATCAAGAGAGAGGGAGCACTATTATGCAGATAAATGTGATACATCCCTGATACTGATGATTATAATTCTAATAGGAGCCCAGTAGGCGATTTCAAATCGTGCGGCACCACCCACCCTCAAGTCGCCAGTCGGGCTCTGCCTAGTTCCCCGGGCCCTGCAGCAGCCACGGCCACTGCCGGTCCGGCCCTGCCTCCCTCTCCAGCCCTTGAAGCAGCCTCGGCCGCTGCTGATCAGGCCCTCCCCCAGCACAGGCATACAGAGGCCCCTGCCTCCCCACCCCGACGCTGCGCGTGCAACCTCTTCCTGTCCAGTCAACCCGTTATGGTGTCCCGGTTAATTAGCATATTTCTCTATTTTATATACATATATAGATAGATAGGCATTTATAGAATTGAATGAGTCAACTAAATATCATAGAATTTGATGCACAGTGCTTATTTGGCATAAAGCTTATTCAAAATGTATTTAAAATGGAAAATGCTTTCCCAAACCTATCTGCCAGTTGAATAATTTGGATTTTGAATTATATGGTATTTTTTCTTTCAAATAAGCAGCTTATGGTACTTTACAAATAATAGCTAAAATTTTTGAGTTCGTGTGATGTTCCAGGCACCTTATTTAATCTTCATAATGACTCTATGAAACAGGGACAATAATTACCCTCATTTTACAAATGAGAAGAATAAGACATAGAAAGGCTCTTTGCTCAAAGTGACAGTGGATAAGCAGCACAACCCAGATCAGAAAGATCAAGCCCAGATCTTTCTGACTCCAAACCCGGTGTTTTCAGTCACCAACACTGTGCATCTAATAGCCCTCGTGATAATATCTTGTAAAATCTGTCGCCTTCATTTTTACAAATGGGGAAGCCACAGGGGGACAAGGGCATCTGACTCATTTAGGAATAAGTAATGAGCCGGCTCTTTGAAGATTTGCTTTATAAAATAAACTATTGCCCTAACTGGTTTGGCTCAGTGGATAGAGCGTTGGCCTGCGGACTCAAGGGTCCCAGGTTCGATTCCGGTCAAGGGCATGTACCTTGGTTGCGGGCACATATCCAGTGGGGAGTGTGCAGGAGGCAGCTGATCAATGTTTCTCTCTCATCGATGTTTCTAACTCTCTATCCCTCTCCCTTCCTCTCTGTAAAAAAATCAATAAAATATATTAAAAAAATTAAATAAACTGTTCACCAGGTTATTCTAAGACTTGAACAGAACTCTCTTCCCTTACAGGGTGCTCACCTGAATCCCAGCTACAGGTCCTCCAGACAGCAGGGCATTTCAGACTCTTCATCTGCTGGAAATCACTGGAGGAGCTGAAAATACAAGAGCCATTTATGTTTAAGTTAGAGCTAATTAACTAGCACTGTGGTTTGGTTACTTTTTAAATTTATTTTTATTTAAAAATATTTTTATTGATTAGAGAGAGAGGGGAGAGAGAGAGAGAGAAAGAGAGAGAGAGAGAGAGAGAGAGAGAGAGAGAGAGAGAGAGAGAAATTTTTGAGAGAGAAACATCATTGATCTTGGCTGCCTCCTGCACACTGCACACTGGGGATTGAGCCCTCAACCCCGGCATGTGCCCTTGACTGGAATCAAACCCGGGACCCTCCAGTCCACTGGCCAACGTTCTATCCACTGAGCCAAACCAGCTAGGGCTGGTTGACTTTTTAAAAAAATAAGAGAACATTTATCTAGGAAATCACAGAGGTAGAAATAATTTGTAGAAGAAATGGGCTTAGGAAACAAGTTATAGAGGCCAAGGAAGGGCCCTTGGAGCTTGGGAGTGAGAAGGAAGCTAATGGTAAGGGGCCTATGGGGAAGGAGAGGGGGAGGGGGAGGAGAGGGGGGAGGAGAGGGGAAGGCGCGGGAGTGCTCCCAGGAGGGGGAGAGCTCCTGGTTTGGTTTACATTTAATGCAAACATTTTGGCATTCATTCCACGGAGGAAAAGACAGAGGAGGTGATGGATCAAGAACATTATGACACAGCGGATAGAATGCATATATATTTACGTGTAACTAAAACTAGTCTTTTGACTCAAGGTAAATCATTATATATCAATTCCCTTATAAATCTCTCTTTGGTATGTTTCAGACATGAAGATGTGGCTGCTGCTAGAGTTACTATGCAGAAAACCTCAGTCCTGACCCTGAGGATGAAAAGCAAAGACAAAGTCACACAGACAAGCCGGTAACATACTGCAACCCTTCCCACTTCCCCTCTATAGTTCTCTGATCATGCTTTCAAGTAGACTTGTATTTTCCTCCAATAAGAGAAATCTAGAAACCCTTTCATCTGCTTGACAATCTAATACAAAATAGGATAGTCGTTTTCCAGGCCTTGTTATGTAACCAATAGCAACTTCCATTTATTGAAAGCCCACTAGAGAAAAGGCACTGTACTTGGCATTTTCACATTCATGTTTCTAATCCTGATAAGTTGGCAGTTAGGTCTTCTTATTCCTATATTCGGGAAAACACAAAACAAAAATGGAACCAAGGGAGATTAGAAAATTCTGTCTGACTGGAAATTCCTGTGCTTTTCATCATACTCTCTTGCTCTTCCTCAATCCTTGGAGCACCACCGAGAATTAGATGATTTTTGGGGGGGCGGGGGGAGGGGAGCTTGAACAAACAATGATCAGTTGCCTATTCAATGCCTAACATGAACCTAGGATATGACAACCCCCCAAAATAAGGCACAAACCTTGTTCTTCAGGAGCTCATGATTCAGGAAAGAGAAAAGGAGAACAGGATTAAGTTTTAAGAACGTAAGTGCTGGGGGAATGTAGAGAAGGACATGGTTATGAGCTGCTGAGAATGGAGAAGCCTCCTCAGATGGAGTGAGGCCGGGGCGAGCTGGCAGAAGGCTCGGTTTGGGGAAGAAGAGAAGAAGGGAGCATTCTGCAAAGACCTGGAACTGGGCATGGACAAGCTGCCTTGAAGAACAGAGAGGACCCCTACCTGGTGGATGTGGTCGGGGTTGTACTGGGGAGCAAAGAGATTGGAATGCTATCGTGATTTGTCCTGTGGCAGCCCCCCGTGGCCCTAAAGAAATTACATCCTAGTCAGGGTCCAGGGAGTAGCTATCCAGGTGCTGCTTCCTGTCATGGGCAGAATTATGTCTATTTTTTGCCATCATTAAGAAGAAATGGTAAGGTGAACCCCAGAAGGGCTACAGGGCCAGTTTCAGTCATTTATTCTCTAACAACGCAATAGTAGAAATTATCAAAGTTCTTCTGAATTAGTTCCTGCTAAATGGGAAACTAATATATATGTAACTATCCCCACAACCAGCATCCACAAATTCACCCCATTCTAAATATGCAGAACGTTGGAAGTAAGATACCAAGACTTAAAAGTACTGATTTCTGGTCATGAAAGTGCCCTCTAACTGCTCTATTTCACTTCTTTTTAGCTCATACTATGCTGGAGACACAGTGGGCAGTAATGATGTTGTTTTAAAGTTAAGACCATGTTGCCATCTTTAGTACAACAAGAGAGAGAGTGTGTGTGTCAACTGTCTTTAGAGTTTTCAAGCATAGTTTCTAGACAGAGTGTAATTTTAAAATTACAATTTTCCTGCTATCTGCAAAACTTGAACATTTTCCGATGTGTTTAATTACACAGCTTTTAATTTGTGCGAGGCTGGGGTGAGCAATTATTTTAGTGAGTTTTAAGAAAGCTAGTTATGCTCCCAGATAAATTTTCCCTTGCTCCCTCAGCTCTAATTTGGACAAAAAAATCATTTTACTAACTTACTGAGCATGAAAGATTTAGCTCTCTCAGCGCTACAGTTTAGAGGGTGAACAAGACATCCCTCTGGGCTCCTGGGGCTGGACTGAAGCAGCAAGGGGATGCTCACATCCACTGGCTAAGCAGCGCCTGGCAGAGGTCCCAGGTGAAGGGGATATAGATTCCCACGTGGTAACACGCTCACACACACTCGCCTTACAAACGCATCTTGCTTTCAGGAAGGCGGCAGTATTCAAGGGCAGGAATGAAAGAAGCTGAAAGGGAGGGCTCAGAAACTGGAGAGTCCAATTTACCCTTCTGTATAGCACTCCAGGGCTCCCAGACCTTGAAATTTATCTGAATCTGTGACTACTATATGGTGTTCCCAAGGAGGGCTACAGTTTCTACAGTGGCAAACACCAGGATGTTCACAGGAATTTATTTGAATCTATTTCCAGAACCACTAACCCACATTTCTTGCCTTAGGGGTGCTCTACAAGGCCTTCTCGCTTTCATTCATTTGTTCACTCACTCAGCATTTATTGAACATCTACTACAACTGTGGTAAGCACAGTCCTTACATTGAGATTGCTCGTAGTCCCATGGGGGAGACAGATACCTCGATAAATCTTGATGGTGCAGTGTGGAGTCCTGTGATGGGGTCGGGAACTGGGTGCTACAGTGCTGGGCCGAGGACAGCAATGCTCAGGGAGTCTTCCAGGAAACTGAGGCTGGGAGACTCTGAAGGATGACTTGGCGTCGTCAGGGTGGAGAGTATGTAAAGAGGATTCTACACAGAGAAGCCGCTCGTCCAGAAGCACAAGGAAATGCATGGCCTTTGCAGATATATGAAAGGTGACGGAGCTGAAAGGGGGCTGAGTCACCAGCCAGGGCTCTAGTTTTCACAATCTGAAGAGTTTGAGTATTTGCACCTGTGGAATTCAGGAGCCCGGTGAAAAGGGCATTTTCTTGATTGGCAGTCAGGAACCGTGATGGCAGACTGGCTCAGCCTGCACTGCTCCTGAGGCAGCGTCTGCCTTGCAGCCAGCTGGTGATAAAACAAGAGCCTCTCATCTCATTTCTCAGAGTCTGACCAGGAATGCCAGCAAGATCATTTTGGTGTTGTTTTACCAATCACCTATTCCTTCCTCACATTCCATACTCCTAAGGTGCTGCTTTCACAGGTGCATAGAGGACAGCTGATTTTAAAATTTGATCTTTTCAAAAAATTTTTGAGGAGCAGGTATTGTTTATTTGCAGTGCACATCCAAGAAAACCCAGCATCAAATGACAAAGCCACACACCTGAGTCAGTGCAGAGAAAGAATCAGATGGAAGGCCCCCCACAGCTGGTGTGGATGAACCTTTAGGGTGCTGTGCGTAGGAGCAAATACCCCGGAGCCTGAGGACAGTGTGTGAGTTGGGGGCTGGGCATCAGCAGAAGCTGGGTCAGGGACTGACTCAGAGTGAAGAAGTTCACGCTAGGGCAGGAAATAACTCTACCCATGGAAACCATAAAAGGACTGGAAGCTCCCAATGAACCATGTCCTCCTATTTTCCTTCCTATAACCAAGGACCGGGAGTCAGGACTGTTGCTGCCCTTTTCTCTCACCTATGACCTTCAGCTGCTGCTGGGAGATGGACTTTCTCCTCTAGAGCTGCCCTTTGTGGCCATTTTATCCTAATTTCATTGACATCGATGTGGTGAGGGTAAGAAATGGCCTGATTTGCACCCTGTTGGAATAATGTTGAACCTTGCTTCTCTCCCCAGACTGCCCACCTCAGCAGGTGCCCTCAGCACAAGGTGTGGAATCTGAGGCTTCAACAATTTGGGTGAGGGTTAGGGGGTGAGAAGAGGGATGCCCTTGAAGGAAAAGAATACAAAATTATGCATGCAACAGTAAGTACAAAAATGAATAATTAGGAAAGAAATAATAAAAAAACAAAACAGGTAACGAAGACTTGGAGATGCGGGACTTTTGCTAAAATATCTTAAGGGGAGTTGCCAGTTATTGTTACACAGAAATGCTTCCTGATTGCAATCTGGCCTTCGCTCCACACCTACAACGCCCTTGTCCCAGCCACTCCCAGCACCCCCAGGGTCCCGTGCGGCGAGGGGCGTGGCGCTGGCGCTGCGCTGGCTCCATGCCTCACCCAGCTGTGGTACTGCCGATTAAAGCTGCAGGAGAAAGACTTGGATATACTTCCTGGCTTGCCAGAGAGTCCCAGCTTATGCCTATCACCCTTGTTTACATTTTAATAATCCCCCTCCCTGCTAAAAACAACAGCCAGAGTTTACATAATAGATTATAGGGTCACCCTGTTTCTGTTGTTCACCTCCGTGACCACACAAGCTGGGTCCAGGTGGGAGGCTCTCAGGTCTAACTTTAGCATCTTCATGGCCTTTCTGAGCCAGCTGAACCTGACAGGATCTGCTTCCCAATCTCCACGCTGACCTAGTTAGACTGGGCTGCAAGGAAGGTTCTCGTTTGTGTGGGTTTCTATCTTCAGAAGAGTCATTATTTTGGTGTGTAAGTCTTCTTTCATTTACAGATCCAAGAATCTGTAAGTAATCCAGAAGATTTAGTTATGCTTCATGAAGACCCACCCTTCTTCTTCTTTTTAAAAATATATTTTTGTTGATTTCAGAGAGGAAGGGAGAGGGGGAGAGAGATAGAAACATCAATGATGAGAGAGAATCATTGGCTGGCTCCCTTCTGCATGCCCCACACTGGGGGTCAAGCCCACAACCCAGGCATGTGCCCTGACTAGGAATCAAACCGGTGACCTTTTGGTTCAGAGGTTGACACTCAAGCACTGAGCCATGCCAGCCGGGTGACCCACCCATCCTCTTAAACAATCTACAGGGTGGAGAACATTCAAGCCTAGTTAAAATGATCACCTGGGTGCCTGTCCTTTGGGTGAAACATTGCATCTAAAATATGCTGTGGAGCCAAGGCAGTGTTATTGGGCGATAGTCTGGCCTTGGATCCCGCTGTGCCAGTTCATCACTATTAGAGAAAACAAGCAGGGAAGCCAGGCAGAAAAGCTCCACCCCCACCGGAAGCTGCTTTGCAGGCAGGACCAGTGAGCACAGGAGGCTCCATTGTGGGCAGGCTACCAGATCCACTGCACCACTTCAGAGCCTTGGAGTCATCCGTCAATCACAAGACACCAGGCTTATTTTCCCCGCCAAAGTCACATGCCATGTGGAGGCAACATCAGAACTTTAAGGTTTAAAAGGCAGTTTCCTCTGAGTGCTGATTTGGGCACGTAAACAGTGGCGTGGTTAGATGCCACTCTGTGTTTAAAGTAATTATATCCCAGCCCTGGTGGTGGTGATGCGCAAGCCCCATTGCAGCAAACAGAGTTGACTCTCAGCAAACTCTGGTGAGTCAGCTTCCCCCTGCATTTACTACTTCCTCCTCGGGAACTGTGTCCGGGAAAGCCAGAACGTGGGGACAATTTTAAGTGCACTGCCCAGCTCTGTAAGGCTGGTGCCAGCTTGCAACCAACAATATGTCTGTCTGCAAGATGGCTTGGGGACCTCGCCTGTAGCAGCTGTGGTCACTCATGTTCAGAGGGAGCCCTGGGGCAATAGCTGAGGCCTGTGGGAGGGGCAGTGGCCTGGATCTGGCATTACTCTGTCTTGCCCGGTCCTCCTGGGGCTGAGCAGCCACTGCTCAGCAAGCCAGAGGAATCCAGCCAGAGGGAGGCTGGTGGCGTGGGCAAGGCTTGGTGGGAAGGGTGACATCCTAGGAAGGAAGAGGTGACGACTCCTGCGGTGGGTGCAGAAGCCGTTCTTTAATGGGTCCAGGCTGACTGGTGTCTAACTTTGTCCTAAGCAGAAGGACAAAGGGGCTCCTTTATCCATTTCCACTGTGGAAACATACCTTTCTCGGGGAAGAAGACCTAGTCACCACCCCTCTGCCCTATGTCTCGGCCCATGCATGTGCCAGATCAGTGGAATTTTTCTAGTGTCTGGGGAGGATCACCTCCCTTTATCCTCACAGAACCTCCTTCATAAGCTGCTGCTGGCAACGCGATTGCTGCTAATTAGCTGCCCTGGTTAGGCTTATTTCATCTAGTTGTACATTTTAGAGGAGACGTTCCCAGGCCAACTTAAGAGGAGAATTCACAGAACAAGCTGAGTGGAAGCCGGGCTTGGATGACCTCCACAGAGCAAGTCAAGCCAGTTCCCATGGGGTTTGAACGCAGCGTTCCCAGGGAGGCAAGTTCAAGTCGCATGACAGACCTCGAAGTGTCCTGGAGACCATTTAGTTCAGACACTTCATTTTATAAATGAGGGACCTGGCGCTCATAAAGGTGAACTAACCTGCCTTATCACGCAGCTGTTTACTGGTCACCTCGGAAAGTGGAGAGGACTTGGGCGACATGCTTGACTACAGAGGAAGTCCCTTTGGGGACAACTTGAATACAGTTGCCATAAGCAAAGGCCTTGCCTATTTTTCTCAAGTTCATCTTTCTTTTCATCTCCTAACTTTTTTTCATAAGGTAATGTTATATCCCTAAAGGAAACACGTGGAATCCAGCTGTCGAGATTATTTTGGATATTCCAAAAAGTATACAAAATAGCTGATGTAATATCGGTAGGTGCAGTGGACCAGCTGTTGCAAAGTGCGAAGTTCCCCGAACATCTGGACTGATCTGTGTCCTAGGTTCCAGTTGTAAATTGTCCATTAGCTATAAACTTTTATGCTCTGAGTCTGAAATATTCTCTGGTCTCCCATCTGTCTCTGGCACTTTAACAGTAGTTAGGGAAGGTGCTGGGAGGTGGTGATGGGAGGGAGATTTGGGAAGATATCTTTCTTGTCATATTTATGACAATTTTCTCAAATGCTATTTTTTTTTTTCTTTATGTACTGGCTTCAAATTCATAAGAAGTGAAAGTTAGGATTCTCTTTTCTTTCTCCTTTCCTTTCTCCCTCCCTCCCCCTTCTTTCCTTCCTTCTCTTCCTTACCTTCTCCCTCTTCTTTGCCCTTCTTGTCTTCCTTGTTCTTCTCTTCTTCTTTTCCTCCTCCATCACACTTCAAAGCCCAGCTGGGCTATTTAATAAGCAGTCAGTCACCCACAGTAGGTGATTGTGGAAGGGCTGCTGTAGTAGTTGGTCACTTATTGAGCCCTCGCCTCCTATGCATTTATTAAAAACTAGAGGCCTGGTGCATGAAATTCGTGCACTGGAGGGGTGTCCCTCAGCCTAGCCTGCACGCTCTCCAATCTGGGACCCCTTGGGGGATGTCCGACTGCTGGTTGAGGCCTGCGGGATCGGGCCTCAACCTGCAGTTGGACATCCCCCTCACAATCCAAGACTGCTGGCTCCTAACCACTCGCCTGCCTGCCTGCCTGATTGCACCTAACTGCTTCTACCTGCCAGCCTGATCACCCCCTAACTGCTCCCCTGCCGTCCCGATCGCCCCCAACTGCCCTCCTCTGCTGGCCTGATCTCACCCCCAACTGTCCTCCCCTGCTAGCCTGGTTGCCCCCAACTGCCCTCCCCTGCCAACCTGATGGCCCCCAACTGCCCTCCCCTGCCAGCCTGGTCACCCTGGTGGTAGGCTTGCAGAGCAAAAGCCGGGACCCGCCCCCCAGGGGGGCTGAGGGAACTCCGGTGGCAGACGCACAGAGTAGCTGCTGGACCTCTCGCCCCCATGCAGGGCCACGGGAACTGTGACAGCAGGCATGTGGAGCAGCCGGCCCCTCCCCTGCCGTGCATGCTGCCATCTTGTGACGGCGTTACAGCGTGAGGGTTAACTTGAATATTACTTTTTTATTATATAGGATAAGTCTTCCTTCATATTGCTGAGCTATCATATAGATACTTTGAATATTTGTTTTAATATAAATACAAGAAAACTATTTGTTTTACAGAATCAAGACCCAGAAGTTTTAGTACATAACTCTGTCATGAGAAATCAAATATTTGTTTCTTTTTTTCTTTTTAATCCTTACCCAAGACTATGTTTTCTATGAATTTGAGAGAGAAGAAGGGAGAGAGAGAAAGAAAGAAAGAGAAAGAGACAAAACCTCAATATGAGAGACAAACATCAATTGGCTGTCTCCAGTATGTGCTCTGACCAGGGATCAAACCGGAAGCCTGAGTATGTGGCCTGACTGGGAATTGAACCCCCACCTTTCAGTGTACAGGATGACAGTCCAACCAACTGAGCCACCCAGTCAATTACTTAAAATTCTATAAACACAGGGAGTCCAAGGATCATCTGGACTTCCTTGACAATATAAATGTACATATTTACATCAGATGAAAACTTTTGTCAGTTCTTCATTAAATATCCTCTATAATAAAAGCCTAATATTCAAATTGTCCCCTTGACCAGGAGTTTGAACGGGAGTTCGACTGCTCACTATGATGTGCACTGACCACCAGTAGGAGGCGTGGAACATGGTGGGCAACGTGGCGCTGGCAACGGGTGGCAGTGGAGGTGCTGCTGACCACGATGGGCCCTGACAAGAGCGGGACCGCGGCAGGATGGTGGAGCAGGTGAGCGGGTGGTGCCAGGCCAAGGCGGGTGCAAGTGGGGGCATGATCACCCTGCCAATCACCCAGCTGATGGTGACCAGTGGCAATGGTGGGGGGCGGCACCACCGCCCAGCTCCCAGGTGCTGAGGGAGCTGGGCAGGGGACCCTGCCGCAATTGATTGCCCTGCAGGTGGGATGGTGGAGCAGGGGAGAGGGCCGGCGCCAGGCCAAGGCGGGGTGCCAGGCGGGGCTGCGAGGCGGGGGGCGTGAGCTGGGGCCCGATCACCACAGGCCATCCTGAGGGACCCCACCCATGCACGGATTCATGCACCAGGCCTCTAGTACATTTATAATTGTATTGTAATAATTATTTACTGATTGCAATGGATTAAAATATTTTGCATTTCAATGAAATGATTTGGAAAACCAATGAGAAGTAATCATCATCCCCACCAAACCTGTTCTTCCTACAGCCTACATTGTCATCAGTGGCTACACCAGCCTCCTACTATTTCGTGCTAGAAATCTGGGAGTTATTCTCTACAAGTCTCAGCCCTCACCCTTCACATTCGACCCATCACCAAGTCCTGTCAATTTCACTTCCACAATATATTTTGGCTCTGCCTATTTTGCTTCCCATCCCCATTTACCCAAGTCTTCCCAAGCTGCCTTCATTTCATCGCTGGGCCACTCATTAATAACTTCTTATTGGTCTCTGTTCTTCCACACTTGCCTCTCTCAATCTGTTCTGCTCACTGCAAACAGAGTGACCTTCTAAAGAAGTGAATATGAGCAACTTGTGCTATTGTCCCAAACTCTTTAATGTGGGTCTAGCTCTCTTGGATGTTTTCCTTAGGTCCCTAAACCCTAACTGCCTTCTTTTTGGTCTGTAAAATGATCTAGATGAGTTCCTCCTTCTTCCCTCTATCTGCCCTCTCTCCCAGACAATGATTAGTTTCTTTTCATCCTCAGGCAGGACTTAACAAAAATTTCTATTCTCAGAAAAGTTTTGTATCCAGACTAATGTAGTTTCCATTGTTATTCTCAAACATAACAACTGGTTGTTCTCTTTCAAAATCCTCACCACAATTGTGAATTTTTATACTAATTATCTATATATATGAAAGGTTAAGCGACTGCCTGACCGGCCAGTAGGTATGATGTGCACTGACCACCAGGGAGCAGACGCTCAACGCAGGAGCTGTCAAGCTGTGGTGACTTGGCAGCGATGCCAGAGAGGAGGGAGCCCAATTCTGGGGTGCATCACCTGAGAACAGCCCTCTCGCAATCCCAGAACCCCTCAGGGGATGTTGGAGAGCTGCTTTCGGCTCAATCCCCACAGGCCAGGCTGAGGGACCCCACCTGCTGGAGGGACTCCGCTCACTCCGTCGATGACCTTCGAGCCGCAGCAGCACCCAGGTGGGGCCGGCCGGGGAGGGACTGAGGGACTGTCTGCCCATCTCACCCAGTCCTGCCCCACTGGCCACCTTCTAATTAATTTCCTTTCAATATGCACAAAACCATGCACCAGGACACTAGTAGTATAATAATGTATTATTCTTGTGTTATATATAATGCCCAACTTCCGCAGAATATAAGTTCTATGAGGACAGTATATCCTGGCTCAGTGCAGGCACATTCAAAAAATACTTGTGGCCCTAACTGGTTTGGCTCAGTGGATAGAGCATCAGCTCACAACTGAAGGGTCCCGGGTTCGATTCTGGTCAAGGGCATGTACCTTGGTTGCAGGTTTCCCGGCCCTGGTCAGGGTGCATGTGGGAGGCAACCAATCGATATGTCTCTCTCACATTGATGTTTCTCTCTGTCTCTCCCTCTCCCTTCCACTCTCTCTAAAAATCAATGGAACAATACCCTTGGGAGAGGATTAACAACAACAACAAAACACTTGTGAATAAATGGCTCCTCATTATAATGCATTTGTACATTCAATGTTTTATTTAGTTTAAAGGGCATGAGTGTTCTAATTCCCTTAAATGTATGTTCCTATTGACTAGATGATTTTGTCCCCTTGCTCAGAGAGTAAACAGGCTAAAGAAAAATAAGTTAGGAAAGGTAGTTTAAGGTCCTCAAGTTCAGAGCTGCCTAATATCTATAAAAATAATTGTATAAAAATAATTATAACCATTAGCATTTATTGCTCTGTTATGATGTGCCAGGAATGTTCCAGCTACACTAACTCTTGTAGTCCCTGTAACAACATGGAGGTTAGGTAACTTGCCCAAGGTCTCAAACATCTACACAAATCATATTAAATATTTTTTACACAATAGGCATATATTCATGTTGGTGTTCTCACTGAAACACTGTCCTACCACAGAGAGCTTTACCCAACCAGGATTCCCATGCTGAGGAATACTGCAGGTGGAAGAATGGTTTTGGTTCCTCTTGGTCACCATTCTCTCTCTTCTCTCTACACCCCCCCCCCCCCACCGCTGCTCTTCCTACCTTCCACTTCCCTTCCCTTCTCCTGTTCCTCACTTCCCCCCTTGCTGTTAGGTAGTAACATCTCTGACAGAGCCACTTCTCTGTCAGGCTGCCATATACAAGGTCAGTGTTCCCACATTCCAAGGGCAGGTAGAAATGAGTGTGGAGAGCAGGGCATCTGCCTGAACAATGACTCACTGTGTACATGTAAACGGTTCAATAATAGGTCACACCTCAGCCTCCCATCCCCCGGAGAGTGAGGGGGCCAGCCCACAGCACTCCTAGGATTTGGGAGAAGCTTCCTATGACAAATGGGAAAGCCATACCCATCATAAAGCATGGCCTGGCTTTTTATTTCATGGCATGAGAGGTGATTTTTCAAAAAAGGATAAGCATGAAATGAGTTCTTGACATGTCATATCATACATAATCATAGTAAGCATGTACAGTCACCTCTAGGTCATCCAGCAATCAGTTACATTAGTGGTGGAATGTGTGCTCCCCTTGCTTCTCCAGGGGTTTGTTTACTTGTTTTTTTATTTTTGGTCCTGAGGATTACAGTGGAACTGGATTTGGCTGTTCTCTGCCTCCATTCCAAACCCAGCCTAGACTGCATGGAAATGACCCCATGCCTCAGTTCCCCTGAGCCTGTGTAAACCCACATCAGTCCCACTCCTTTGCTGATATAACACTGCTGCTGGGGGGAAATCAGCCCTTTCAGACTGGGGCTGTTATACATGTATGATCTTAAGTCTCACCTGGTCTTTAAGATTGCCTCACAATTATTTTGCTCATCCTCAGCTCCCTTTTCTATTCCCCTCAGCAGCTGCCCAAACCTCTTCACTACTTCCTCAGCCCCCTTACTCTATCGAAGCCAGTAGTTCTCAACCTTGGAAACCTGTTAAAATCACCCCAGGACCTCTTAAAAACCCCAGTGCCCAGGCTGCATCCCAGACCAATTATATGAGCTTCTCTGGCAGCGGATCCAAGCATCGGTATTTTTAAAGCTCCCCAGATGATTCCAGTGCACAGCCAAGGAAGAGAACCATTGCTTTTAAGCATATAATTTCACTCCTGCTTCCTCAGAAAATGGGAGTCGGTCAAGCATAATTCTCTCAAATTCCGACCCGCTCACAAGCTTTTCCCCAGGCACCCTCACCCTGTTGTCCTTCCCTCCAGTCTCAGGGGCTGAGGCATCCCTCTCTTTCAGACTCTCTCCTTCATACCCGTGTCTTCCAAGATCTTCTAAGACCTGCTTGTGTCTCCAGTCTCTTCCTCTCTGCTGGATCTTTCCCTTCAGATTATAAGCAAGATTAAGGCTCCCCCAACTTTGAAAAGGGGTCTCTGGAGCTTGTCATCTTTACATCCCCCACCTCATACCCATCCACTCTCCACTCAGCTCTCTGTATTCTGGTAACATTCTCCCTGAACATCAAGCTTTCTTAGCTGCATGAACGCTTACTCATCCTATATAATAAAAGTCTAACATGCAAATTGTCCCCTCCACTGGGAGTTCTGCCGAGAGTTCAACCACTTGCTATGACGTGCACTGACCACCAGGGGCGGCGCAGAACATGGTGGGCGTTGGCGTCGTGGCGCTGGCAGTGGGTGGCAGTGGAGGCACTGCCAGGCCCGGTGGGCCCCAACAAGAGCGGGGCCTGTGGCGGGATGGTGGAGTAGGTGAGTGGGTGGTACCAGGCCAAGGTGGGTGCGAGCCACTGGTCTCTGGGTGGGGGCTGATCTGATCACAGGGCGACCAGCAGCAGCGGTGGGGGTGGGACCGCCACCAGGCTCCCTCGGGAGCTGGGCAGCAGTGGGGCGATTGGCGGGGCGATTGGGCCCCACAGGCGGCAACCAGCAGGGGGGGGGGCTGGGGGGAGGGGGGTAGTGGCTGTGGGAAAGGAGGGAGCCAGCAGCCGCAGCCAGCAGCTGCTAGAGACCCTATCAGTTCACGAATGTTGTGCACTGGGCCTCTAGTCTTTCATAATTGGGCTCAGTTGCTGCGGCCTCTATGAAAGGTTCCCAGATTCACTGGCTGGATGAAGAATGTCCTGGCTTTTTATTTCATGGGCACAAGAGGTTGCTGGCTTTCTGCAAGCATTCGCCTGTGCTTGTTGAACTGAATTGCAAAACCACCTTCCACCCGGCTTCTTGGGCAGAACGATGTGGTCAAACTTGCCATAGGTGAATTTCATTGAGCCAGGCCCCTGTGTTTTTATTTCCATGAATAATTGCCATAGAAATTATTTGGGGTAATTATTGGGATGTTCTTTTGAATTTCATGCTATGCCACAGAATAATGCCATTTTAACGTGTTTAGGATGAATTTTTAAACAAATCCAACACAGGAATCCTCTCCTCAGCACTTCCACACTTTCCAAGGCCATGGCCCCAACAACAATGCTCATTACTAATCAAAGAATCAACAATGTGGCTTATACTCTATATACAGTTTTAGAAATTAAGATGAATACCCCAATGCAGTCCATTTTATTTACTTTTAAATCTTTATTGTTGAAAATATTACATATGGCCCCTTTTTCTCCTATTGACCCCTATAGCCCGCCCCCATCCTCCCACCCCAGGCCTCCACCACTCTATTGTCTGTGTCCATGGATTATGCATATATGCATATAAGTTCCTTGGTTGATCTCTTCCCACCCACCCCCCGCCTTCCCGCTGAGATTCGACAGTCCATTTTATTTTAGAATCTAGCACCATTTCTTTGCGGAGGCACAGCTGACTTAATTCCACAAAGCAGCCAGAATAGGCTGAGTTGTTTTTGTTTGTTTGTTTGTTTGTTTTAATATTTATTTCAGAGAAGAAGAGAGAGATAGAGATAGAGATAGAAATATCAATGATGAGAGAGAATCATTGATAGGCTGCCTTTTGCATGCTTCACACTGGGGATCAAGCCTGCAACCTGGGAGTATGCCCTGTCCGGGAATCAAACCGTGACCTCCTGGTTCACGGGTTGATGCTCAACCACTAAGCCATGCCGGCCCGGCGAGGCTGAGCTTTGAGTGGCAGCAGCTTACTCAAGTTTTTCTGTTTCCTTTTGTTTTCTCTAAAACTCTCCTTCAAAGTACAGGTTACTCCTCAGTCATAATCCGAATGCTAACCTCCCTCAACCGAGTAGCCAAGTCCCTACCCTGCCTGATTAATTAGCTGATAAATCTAAGAAACTCCTCAACCGTATGGCCCTTCCTTGTGCCAAGTTTTGTATAATTCATAGACTGCATGTATTCGTAAACATAAGAAAACACCTGTGAGCAATTAACCAAATACCCTTGATTTAGAGGCCTTGGATATATGCTGATGGCCCTTAGACCGTTGGCAAAGATCTATAATTATGTGAGGCCACAACCAAATCATCACAACGGTCAATTACAGGAAGGGTCCTTCTTTCAATACAACAGGATTCTGCCTCTAAAAATAATTCTGTCTGAGATTCAGAAAGAAGTGTCCTTTAGAAGGGTGCTGCTTTACAGCAACAACACATAGGATTTGGAAAGGGACTAGTGCCTCAGGCCATTGCTTTAAAATATGTATATAACCGTGACAAGGAGAAAGGAAACCACCAAAACCAATTGAAAAAATTCACTAAATTTAAAACTGCGTTTGAAATTATCCACCTGGAAAATAGTGCATACAACTCTTGGTTTCTGTCTGGCCTAGAAACAATATCCACAGAGTTAATAAACCAAGTCTGCAACCGACCGAGAATGTAAAAATCCATCTCTTGAGCCGACAGTCTACTGTAGCATTATAAAACAAAATGATCTGCTTACTTCCTTCTTCACTTTTCAAAAATAAATTCCTATCACTCTGCAGTGGATGCTATCTCATATCCTACGTGACTAGAATATTTAAAATTAAATCTCACAATATTGAAGAAAGCCATCCTTATACAGAATCAGTCTCAAAAAAAACAACCAAAGACCCTAAAAACAAGAGTTCTTAACCAAGCGTACATAGGCTTCAGGAGCTATGAGCATCCCCACAAATTTACAGAAAATTGTGTGTATATGCATATTTTTCAGGGAGGGGAGTGGGATATATGTATGGCTACACCATCTAATTCACTACATATATTATAGCCTCATTCGGGATGTGCTGGAAGTATAAAATTTCCCCTGCATTTTGAAGATTTAGGGTGATTAAAAGAATGAAAAAATACTGCATAATTATTATATTGATTGCTATTGAAATGATAATATTTTATATGTATTAGACTAAAATATATTATTAAAACAAATCCCACCAGCTTCTTTTTATTTTATTTTTTTAAAAATATGGCTACTAGAAAAACTAAAACTACAATGTAGCTCATACATTTCTATTGGATGGAAATGTGTCTATAGCTTCCACCAGTTTTTCAAAGGGCTCTTGTTCTTAAAGCCAAGAGGGACTTGGTCATCTCTCAAACCTCCAGATTCTGTCTTCGAGGGCCTTGGGTAGAAACCAGCCCCAGAGGCCCTTATGCAGGCAAGATGCCCTTGGCTCACATTTGGAGACATGCTGCCATGGAAACCTCTAACACTGCTGGTGTTTTCAGAGACAAGCATTGACCCACCCATCACTTCACCACTGGCACGCAGTCTGTAATCTCTCTCCCTCCAGTCTTAGAGGTTCACATATCAGTGAATTTGCACTGTCTTCCGGGATGCTCCATCTCACACTGAATATATTAGCACTTCTCACACCAATCCTGCTCCTCCTGCATGTTCTGTCTGGGTCACGGGCATCTTTGAACTCCTCTTCTCCTCATTCCTTGCCCATGCCAGCACCTACAAACAGTCATTAAAGCCTATCAGTCTTTCTAACACGCCCTTCTGTGTTTCTTTGCACCACTGCCTAGATTGTTGTTATAACCTCTCACCTCATCTCCCTTCCTTCAAATCATCTTCCTCACTGCTGTCAGAGTTAATGTTAAAACCCAAATCTGATTATATTGCTCCCTGGTTCAAAGATTATATCATAAAGCCTTCATTATAGTCAAGATAGTCCTCCCTAAACTGTATCAGTCCAGGTTTCATCTCTATTATGCTCCCCCACCCACACTCCTCAGCCACACCAGACTTACAGTCTTTCATATCTCCAAGTCTTTGCACATGTGTTTCCCTCTGCCTGAGTGCCTTTTGTTCCCCTTCCCTCTCAAGACCCACATTATCAGCATCTCTATGACATCCACTTTTAGACCTTCATAGCACTTTATATATCTCTCCATTATGGCACATATCATACTGTATTGAATTGTTTGACTGTGAGCTCCCCTGAGTTATTCAGTTTCTGTCCTGGCTGCCAGATACAGCAGAACCTTATTTGATATCCAGAGAAATTCCAAGTAATCTTTCAAAAAGTAGAATTCTCTAACCTCACAAAGCTAGAGTTTAAAAGATCCCTAGAGACCTTCTAGATTACTCTCTAATTCCTTGAAGTGGAAACCAAAACTTTTAGAGGTTACACAAGTTATCAATTATTGAGTGCCTGCTATCTCATTTCATCTTCGTGGTGACCTATGAAGTAGGCATTTCTATTAATACCCATTTTACAAAAGAAAAATGAGGCCTCAGAGAATTTAAGCCACGTGCCCAAGGTCACAAAGCTAATTGATTACCTGGCAAGGTTAGACGACACCTCAGGTCTCCTTGTACTTGGTCTAACTGTCTTTCCCTTATCTCACATGACTACTTACAATTTGGCGTGCTCCCTGAGTTATTTATCAGACACAAAGATGACATTTTATTGACTTTAAATAATTTTTTAAATTACAGTTGACATACAATATTATATTAGTTTCAGGTGTACACCCCAGTAATTAGACATTATATAACTTACTAAGTGAGCATCCCGATAAATCTCACACCCATCTGACACCATACATAGTATTACAGTATTATTGACTATATCCCCTATGTGTACTTCACATCCCCATGACTATTCTGTAGCTACCAATTTGTACTTCTTAATGCCTTCACCTTTTCACCCATCCCCCCAAAACTCCTCCCATCTGGCAGCCATTAAAATGTTCTCTGTATCTAGCCTATTTCTGTTCTGCTTTATTTATTTATTTTGTTTTTTAGATTCCACATTTAAGTAAAATCATATGACATTTGTCTTCCTCTGTCTGACTTATTTCACTCAGCACAATACCCTCTAGGTCCATCTATGATGTCACATTCCATTATACATATATGCATCACTTCTTTATTCATTCATCTTTTGACAAACACTTAGATTACTTCCATATGTTGGCTATTGTAATTAATGCAGCAATGAACATATGGATGTATATGTCTTTTTGATTTAGTGTTTTGAGTTTCATTGAATAAATACCCAGAAGTGGAATTGCTGGGTTCTTCTTCATTTCTTATTATAAAGCCTTTGTTTTAAAGTCTATTTTGTTTGTTTGTTTATTCTATTTTCATGAAATATCTTTTGCCATCCCTTTACATTTAGTCTGTGTGCATCTTCAATTTGAAGTGAGTCTCTGGTAGACAGCATATGTAAGCGTTTTGTTTTGTAATCCATTCAATCTCCATATGTTTTTTATTAGAGCATTTAATCCATTTGCACTTAAAGTAATTTTTGGTAGATAAGTTTTTATTGACATTTTATTAACCATATGTTTTATCTTTTTTTTTCCTTCTTCTTCTAAAGAAGACCCTTTAACACTTCTTGTAATAGTGGTTTGCTTATGATGAACTCCTTTAGCTTTTTATAGTCTGGGAAGCTCTTTATCTGTCCTTTGATTCTAAATGATAGCTTTGCTAGGTAGAATAATCTTGGTTGTAAGTCCTTGCTTTTCATCACTTTGAATATTTTGTGCTAATCCCTTCTGGTCTGCAAAGTTTCTGTTGAGAAATCAGTTGAAAGCTTATGGGAGCTCCCTTGAAGGTAACTAACTGCTTTTCTCTTGCTGCTTTTAAAATTCTCCCTTTATCTTTAAACTTTGGCATTTTAATTATAATGTGTCTTGGGTTGGGCTTCCTTGGGTTCATCTTGTTTGGGACAAATATAACACTTTGTACAGAGAGATAGAATGTTTTAGTGGAAAGAACCACACTATGACCAATGAGACAGTTTCAGCCCCCATCTATCTCTTTTAGAGTTTCTGATGTATTAAAAAGATTTATACTAGCTATACTTATTAATATAAAATATTATGAAAGCCACCTAAGTGTCCACTAATGGATGAATAGGTAAAAAAAAGATGCATATAATGGAATAGTATTCATCCATAAGAAGAAGGAAATTTGAAACAATATGAATAAAACTTGAGGGCATTATGCTAAGAGAAATAAGTCAGACAAAAAAAGGCAAATACTGAATGATGTCATTTATGTATAGAATCTAAAAAAGCCATACTAATAGAAACAGAGAGTAGAATGGTGGTTATCAGTAGCTAGAGAAAATGGGTAGATGTTAGTCAAAAGATACAAACTTTAGTTATAAGAGGAATAAGTTCTGGGGATGTAATGTACAGATAGTGACTATAGTTACCAATACTGTATTACATACTTGAAAGGGGCTAAGAGAAAATATCTTAAAATGTTCTTACCACACACAAAAAAAGGTTAATTATGTGAGATGATGGAGATGTTAACTAACTTCAATGTGATAGTCAAAATTGCAATATGGCCCTGACCGGTTTGGCTCAGTGGATAGAGCATCGGCCTGCAGACTGAAGGGTCCCAGGTTCAATTCCGGTCAAGGGCATGTACCTTGGTTGCGGGCACATCTCCAGTAGGGGATGTGCAGGAGGCAGCTTATTGATGTTTCTCTCTCATCGATGTTTCTAACTCTCTATCCCTCTCCCTTCCTCTCTGTAAAAAATCAATAAAATATATATTTTTAAAAATTGCAATATGTACATATATCAAATCATCACATTGTACAACTTAAACTTATACAATGTTACATGTCAATTATACCCCTCAAAATCTGGGAAAATATTAAACAAAGGCATATATAAATATAAAATTAGATATGTAAAAGTGTTTAATATATCTATATTAAACTAAATAATATATATCTATAAACTATATATAATAAAAGTAATATAATAACCATATTATTTTAACTTGCAGATGTTTAGGCATTTATTTTGAAACCATTCTGTTCATTATAAAAATAATTGGAGTTCATTATGGAATACTAAAAAATTATAAAAAATAAATAGAAGAAAAATATCAGCATCAAGATCACTGTTAACGTTTGACAACTATTCCCAGTTTTTTCTATACATTTTTTATTTGTTTGACCTACTTGTTAGTATATAACATTTTATCTGTCACTATATTTTTCATTTTTCATCATGACATAAACTTGCCTCTTCATTACTATATAATCTCCATAAGCATGACTTTTCATGGCTGCATAATAGTCTACCCATTACTGATGCCATAATGCTCAGAGTTGTCTGAGTCCAAATAGAATGATAATTAAGGGCATAAAATCTAGTAACTTGGTAGAATGAGCATTAACAGCTCTAAGGAACCTCAGATATCTAGTCCATTGTTTCTAGAAGTGTGGTCCTCTGACCAACAGCATCTGCATCACCTAGGAGATTGTTAGCAATGTAGACTCTTGGGCCCTATCCCAAACCTATTCAATTCTAATCTGCTTTTCAACTACATCCCCAGGTGATTTGAGTGCACATCTATACTAATGAAAGGGTAATATGCAAATTGGTCATGACACCCTCACAGTAACAGCCGAACAGCAGGCTGTGTGGGGCAACAAGGCCGGCAGGGGGGTTAGCGAGGGATGACCAAATGACTGACCAGCAGGCTGTGTGGGGCGACCAGGCTGGAAGGGGGGTGCAGTGAGGGATGACCATGCTGGCAGAGGGGAGCAGTTGGGAGTGACCAGGCCGGCAGTGGGGGCAGTTAGGAGTAATCAGGCTGGCAGACAGAGGCAGTTAGGGGTAATCAGGCTGGCAGGCAGAGGTGGTTAGGGGTGATCAGGTTGGCAGGCAGGTGAGCAGTTAGGAGCTAGCGGTCCCGGATTGTGAGAGGGATGTCCGACTGCTGGTTTTGGCCTGATCCCTGGGATCGTGCTGAAACCGGCAGTCGGACATCCCCAGAGAGGTCTCGGATTGGAGAGGGTTCAGGCTGGGCTGAAGGCCCCCCCACCCCTCATGCATGAATTTCGTGCACCAGGCCTCTAGTTAATATATAAGAGGCAGTGACTAAAAACCATCTCAACCTTGCTGTACCTTAGAATCACCTGGGAAGATTGTTAACATCATGATGTCCAGGTCATGCTAGAGACTAAACCAGAATCTATGAGAGGGAGACTCAAGCATCAATCTTTTATGACACTGTCCTGGTGATTTCAAGGTGCTCCAAAGCCACAGAAGAAGAAACTGAGACCCTGTCACAAACTGATTAGATGTTTATGTAGCCTCTGTCTCTAGTACTGGAGTTGTTTTCACAAAGTCATTCTATAAATGTCTATGAGAAAGTCTCGTAAAACAAGACAAAGCAAAACAAAAATAGAACAACAACAATGAAAACAAAATAATACCCAATGATGCTTTTAAGAATATTTAAATAGAAAAATTTCTTTAAATTTCCCATTGCATTTTCCTTTCTGCCCCTCCCTAGCCTCTTTCTCCCATTTTCACTTCTCCCAAGATATTCCTGGCTGTGATATTCTCTGGAGATGCTCAAAGACCACAAAAAGTGGGTTTTCTGTATCACAGAGTCAAAAAGCAATAAAAAGACTACTTGATTTCTTCTCAATAATTTTGTCTTGGCACATTCTCCTACTCTCAAGCCCCAAATCCGATTTCTCTTATATGCCTGTATTTAAGGAAGCCCTTGGATTTCGAAACTCTGGCTCTCTCTACACAATGTCACAACCATAGGCTGACAGAAAAGTCAAGGTCATAGTCATACATTGTTTTTTCTAATTTTCTTTTCAATGAATTAACCACTTCATTAAAGAGTAAAGGGAGCCAAATATATGGTGAGGGAAGATAATTTGACTTTGGGTGATGGGCACACAACGTGATATACAGATCATGTATACTAGAAATCTACACTTGAAACCTATATAATCTTATTAACCAATGTCACCCCAATAAAGTTAATTTAAAAAAGAATTAACTACTTGAAAAACAAATACCTTGGAAGCCTTTGGTCTCCTAGTCCTGCAGAATGTTTCACCATTTCAACCCTGGGACCAGGAGGAGATACACTTTTTCAAAAGTAAGACTCAACATTTGTTTCCCTTTTTTTACATAAACTAGGATCATAGCACAGACTCTGAGTGTTTTGACCTTTGAAGAGAATGTGATAATGGAACACTGGGCACATGGCTTACACTTGATTAATTAAAACTGATTTTTAAATTCTTTAATCTTTAATCCCAGATTTAGGGACTTGAGCCATTTTGGTTCTAATTTCTTCATTATTTAATCCCAATTTAATATCTGTTTTAAAATGTAAAGTGTTTTATTTTATTATTTTATAGTTAAACAATTTTATATTAGTTTCAGGTATACAACATAGTGCTTCAACATTTATGTACCTTAAAAATGATCACTACAATTAGTCTACTAACTTAACATTTATTTGAAAAGTTTACATTTTAGCCTAGCTGGCATGGCTCAGTGGTTGAGTGTTGACCTATGAACCAGGAGGTCAGAGTTTGATTCCTGTCCAGGGCACATGCCTGGGTTGGGGCTTGATCCCCAGTGCGGGGCGCACAGGAGGCAGCCAATCAATGATTCCCTCTCATCATTGATGTTTTTATCTCTCTCTCCCTCTCCTCTCCCTTCCTCTCTGAAATCAATAAAAATATATATTTTTAAAAAAAGTTTATATTTTAAACTTTTTACTCTTAGTACTACAAAAATTTTAAGCTGTCTTGCTAGTAATTGCCAACTGAGTAGAAGCACTTAGCTCTTTTTCCTTTTGACAGCCACTATACTTTAAAGATTTTTAAAGAAATGGTTTAAAAAGAGAACGGATGGGGTCTATCTGTTTGTGAGAGATTTTGAAATTCTCTAGAAGACAGAAAGTGGTTAGAGGAACAGTGGCCTGGAAAAGGGGGCGCTGGGGCATTTATGCACTGACCCCTCTCCCTTTGGTCCCTAGGTCAGGGCTCCCCTGGGACGGGGCCTGTGTGGAGGTCACAGAGCAGGTGACTGCCAATGTGGACACATCAGTGTTTGCACAGAACTGTCCACCTGGAATTGCCACTGAAATGCGAGGTGGCTGTGGGGAGGTCAAGGTGGCACGGAGGTGACACTGCAGCCACACACACCAGAATGTGGAAGAGCCAGAACTCAGCCCTTTGTCTGAAGGTGGCATTCCTGCTTGAAACTTCCATGGGCTCTTCACTGCCTGGCTCCAGGAACAGGAATGGGCTCCAGAGCCTTTGAAGCCTGCAACTTTGCGATTATGTGCATTCTGGAGGGTGAGAGGCCCAAAATTTTCATCATATTTTCCAAAGGGTCCATGTTGAGTGCTTGAGAACCACACAGAAAAAGCCCTAATCCTCAACACGACAGGTGAGGCCCTGCACAGTCCAGACTAATCCACCTCTCGGGGCCTCACCTCCTGCCAGTGCCCTTGCCCCGGGCCTCCCTGCTCTGCAAACTCTATTCCAGTCACAGAAGTTCTCACCAGTCTCAAACAGGCCATAAGCCCTTAATACCTCTCTGATTCAATACACGCCTTTCTCTCTGTCAGGAATGCTGTCTGCCCTTTGCCCCTTCCTCAGCCCTTTCTTTGCCCGAGGAATTACCTCTTATCCTTAAAAGCTCAGCAGTAAAATTACCATCTCTCTCTCTCTCTCTCTCTCTCTCTCTCTCTCTCTCTCTCTCTCTCTCTCTCTGTTTTTATTGATTTCAGAGAGAAGAAGGGAGAGGGAGAAAGGGATAGAAACATCAGTGATGAGAGAGTATCATTGATTGACTGCCTCCTGCATGCTCCACACTGGGGATGGAGCCTACAACCCAGGCATGTGCCCTGAATGGGAATCAAACCATGACCTCTTTGTTCATAGTTCGATGCTCAACCATTGAGCCACAGCAGCCGGGAAAAATTGCCATTTCTACTGTGCCTTTTCTCCTTCTTCTTCCCAGATTCTTCCTCAGTGGTTTCCGGATCCATCCATACACCGATGCATGTGGAGCTTACTCCTTAGTGTTGTCATTCATTGTTCACTTGTCAGTGAAATCTTCAAAGTACAGACCATGCCCCTCACCACCCTAAACCATAACCTGCAACAGCAGACAACAATAATGTTGATACAATGAGTAATGGGATGAATGACTGTTTATCAGCTTGGCCAATTGTCTCTGGATCATACGAAGGACCTGATCCTGAAAGACTGGGATAGTCTAAGATTTCTGCTCAGGTCATTATAATCTGTCCCAGTCTGAATGTACATTCCTGGCTGATTTCTATACACTTTTTTTTTTAAATATATTTTATTGATTTTTTACAGAGAGGAAGAGAGAGGGACAGAGAGCTAGAAACATCGATGAGAGAGAAACATCGATCAGCCTCCTCCTGCACACCCCCCACTGGGGATGCGCCCGCAACCAAGGTACATGCCCTTGACTGGAATCGAACCCGGGACCCTTGAGTCCGCAGGCCGACGCTCTATCCACTGAGCCAAACCGGCCTCGGCTGATTTCTATACACTTTTTAAGAACTACTAGGGGGGAAAAAAGATTAGAACAAGAAAGGCAACCTGGAAATGTAATTACTGACAAAAAATTCACTAGGAGGTTTGGAAGAGAGAGTTAGAGAAATCTTCTAGAAAATAGAGAAATATCTGTAAGGCTGGTGTGCATGTCCCTCCTTGAAACACTGGACTTGCCTTCTCATCAGAGCATGTATTTGACACCCTGCATTGTAATAGCCAGGTTACCGGTCCCTGACCCCCAGCACACTGGGTTCCTCCGAGCTGGGGCTGTCTCTTTCTACCCCATCACCTATCACAGTGCTTGGCCCAGAGCAGGCACTAGCATACATCTGTCTTGAAAGAATGAATGATGAATGCATGAATGAGTGAGGGTAAGCTTCAGCTGGACTTGGGGTGGAGAGGAAGCTCTCTAATAACTAGCTCTGAAGTTCCTAGAAAAGGGGGGGGGGGTGAGGGCAAATCCCAGGGAGCACTTCTTAGGGAAGAGCCAGGCTGGGCAGCAGGCAGGTCCCCATTATTGTAAGTTTGCCTGAGCTGGGAAAGGGTGACTCTCTGGGTAGACACAAGCGGGTGGAGCCACCAAGAAGAATTCTAGGAGAAGGAAGGGAGGGAAAAGCTCACCCAGCAGATAATATTTCTTCAGGAATTAGTATATGCCAGGCACTGTGTCAAGGACTTTTTATGTATTCTCTCTCTTGGGCTTAACAAAAATTCCATAAAATAGTGCTAATTTTTACTAACTCTATTTTCTAGATGATTAGAGTAAGGCGTATAGATAATAAGTATCAGAACCCAAGTTTCAGAGCTAGGAAGTGGTGGAATCGGGATATGAGAAAAAAGTCTGAGCACATCTGTGGTGTATTAATCAGTGGGCAAAGGTTCCCACGTGCCTGGGTTGACCCCATTGGGAGCTGGAGTGCTCTCTGTAAATCATGGCTCTGGGACCTAGCTGAGGATGGTGGCCAATCCCTTCCCCAGATGACCACAGTCTCCCTTTCCCAGAAAGTGCTGTGTGGGAGAGAGTAAATAGCTAGGTTTGGGGCATAATGGTTTTCTTCTGTTTTGTGTTACTGGATTTGATGCACAGAAAAATGCCCAGAACCTCAAATAATTACAGTAAGACGACTATGCTCCCTTCACATGGCCCCAGCAGACAGGCGGGAGCCCAGAGACACTGCAGAGTGAGAGCTGTCACTGTGAGATGGGAAGAGCAGGAGCCCGTGATCAGGAATTTCTGACGGAGCCTCAAGCACAGCGTGGCACTTGGCAGAAGTGGGGGAAGGGCCCCCTTGAAGGTCGCTGACTTGTTTCTTACAAAAATCACTTATTCAAGAGACAATGAATGCCCTAGCCTGTTTGGCTCAGTGGATAGAGTGCTGCCTGCAGACCAAAGGGTCCCGGGTTCGATTCCGGTCAAGGGCATGTACCTGGGTTGCAGGTTCCTCCCGGGCTGGGCCCTGGTTGGGGCTGGTGCAGGAGGCAACCAATCGATGTGCTTCTCTTACACTGATATTTCTCTCTGTCTTTCCCTCTCTCTTCCACTCTCTCTAAAAATCAATGGAAAATTATCCTCAGGTGAGGATTAAAAAACAAACAAAAAAAGACCGTGAAGACATGTGATTAAGAGGGAAACATGGCAAGATGTAAGACAATTTATGTAATAGGGCACCATTTGTCAGGAAAAATCCCACCAGACAGTTTACAGTCTGGAGGACCATACACAACCTGTTCATGGTAGTTGTCTCCTATGACCAGACCACGTGTAGGGGAAACATTGGCATAACCTAAATTTTTCACAAGACCATGATAGCCACGTATTATCAGGTAAAGAAAAACAGTAGAATAAATAAAAATAAATAGGTTTAAAAAGAAAGTGAAAGCTGAACTCTGTTGTTTCTGTCAGGATTAGAACTTCTGTGATAGTGCCGATTCCCTTTGTGATCGTCATGACCATGCGCAGTTGTCCCCCTCAATTCAATTGTGAATGTATAATACACTTTCCACCACAAGCTGCCTACCAAACACTGGTAGTTTCATTTAGTCCAACAATTCTTTATATATATATATATATATATATATATATATATATATATATATATATATATATATTATCAAATTTCAGAGAGAAAGGGAGAGGGAGAGAGAGGTAGAAACATCAATGATGAGAGATAATCATTGATTGGCTGCCTCCTGCACACCCCCTCCTGGGGATCAAGCCCGCAACCCGGGCATATGCCCTTAACTGGAATCGAACCCGGGACCTTTCAGTCCACAGGCCAATACTCTATCCACCAAGCCAAACCAGCTAGGGCAGGGTCCAACAATTCTAGTGAGGAAGAAAGGGAAGTTATTCCCTCACTTCCCGGTTTTCATCATTCCTTTCAGAGACTCAATCCTAGACCTATTGGCATGGGAATAATTCACGGACTGAGCCCAGGAGAGCCAGGTCACCTAGATGTTAGCTCAGACCAGTGTATCATTAGGGCACAGGTGGTAGCAGAGGGCTGGGGCTGGAGACAGTTCTTTGGAAAAAGTCTGCACAGTGCCCAGCCAGCATGTGCATATGTGTGTATAAGTATGTCTCTGTGTTTGCGTGTTTATATGTGTATGCATGTGTGTGTTTTTATGTGTATGTGTGTGAGACTGCATGTGTGTATGTGCTTTTGTGAATGTTTACAAATGTGTATTATGGAATGTGTGAGTCTGCATGCGTATGTGTGTGAGTGTGTGTGTGTGGAATGGGAGGAGCTTTCTTTTTCAAAGCCAGGCGCCCAAGGAGGTGTTGCCAGGTGCTTGAAGACCTGATGCCACATTCTTGACCCTTCCCAGAGGACCTCCAGGCACCTCACTATAATTCAAAAATGTGGCAGGAGATGGTTCTTACCCTACCCTGGAGGGAACACACTTGCCCCATCCCGTGGAAACTGGCCCACCTCACTGCTGCCTATATTGCCAATTTTCAATTAAGACCAATTCCTCTGATACTCTGGCAACAACAGTATGGAAATTTAATAATTAATAATCACCCTCCAGTGGCTCAGAATACCCAGCACCAGCAGCAGGAGGAACACAAGATCTGAGACTCAGAGGTTCTAGCTCCTCTGGACCCACCCATTGTAATTCCCTTTGCAGATGAGTAGACTATATAGTGAACAGGTCTCCCCAAGTATAAATAATCCACATCGCATTACCAATCATTGCCAGGCCCACATACCACCTCCAATTGCAGAGGGGCCCAGCTAGAGAAAGAGCCTATGTCAGATCCTATAGAAAAGACAGTAAGTTCTGTACAGGCTTGGTCTATGGGGTGCCTTTCCTGCAGACGGAGGTGTGGCACCTCAGTGGATTGCCCTCTACGATATGATAGATGCTCTCTCTCTGCATCCTGAAGATTGAGAGAAAGACAATATATGCATTTAAATAGGACATATATCTTTTGGGGTAAGACATGAGCAATTATACAGACTCTAAATACTTCAGGCAGGAACACATTAAGAGAAAATGATTTACTTCTCTTGTTTGATGTAGCAAAGGCCTGCCTGTGCAAACCCACTCTAAAAATGGAATGAATAACCTAATGCAAATTGATGCAAAGAAACCAGCATAGAAAAAGTAACCACTGTGTAATGACGGCAAGGTGGGGCTGGGGTGGAGATACAGTGAACTTCATGAGAAAATGGTTGTGTTTTGGGTTGATTTCTGTTTTGTTTCAACCCTCATCTATCTTGAGTTGGCAGCTCACATTGACCATTGACACTTCAAGGGTATAATCTCAAGAACCGAACCATATCCACATGCCAGTGTTAATAGTAAGCATGCCCAGGAATGTATAAATATGGAGAGAACCTGGTGGAGTGTAAAGGTGGAAAATGACCTTTCAGAGCAGTATTCCCTGGAAAACACAAAGGACAAGGAAAACGAGAATGTGGCTCACCGTAGTTTCTACTTAGCAGTATCCTACCCAAGGGCTGCTCCTTGGTGTTTGTTGAAATAAATGCAATGGGCCATAGACGCTTCTCTTCACCCCTTCTTAGGCTCTTAGTATCTAGTCCCCTAACATCTTTAGAATTTTCAGTGACTCTTTTTATCCTGACCCAATAGTATCCAACCATTTCTTCAAAACATGATTATTTTAACAGTATTTTAGTAATAGTATTCCTTCTTACTAACCCTTAGCGTGCAAGCATTCTGTGAATGCTAATTACCTGAACTGGAAAGGGTGCCGGACACACAGTGCCTCTCCCCAAAGTCACCTCTCTAAACGCAGCATGAGGGGCTGGAGCTTGCTCTGGAGCTGGGAGTGTCCTGTGCATCTTAGGATGCCCAGTGCTTTTCACATGGCAGGCACTTGACTGTTGAACTAAACTATGAACTGTTGGAACCATTTCCCTCTAAGACCCACACCATCACACATACACAGATAGCTTGCCCCCCTCTCCCCCAGAAATCTAGCTGTTCCCAGCTGCTGTGGGTAGTGATAGAAGTTTCCTGACCAAAGGACAACACCAATGAATGAACCACCCCATTTCCCCAGCCTCCAGGGGGTTGGCATTCTCATGCCCTCACTGCCCTCCTGTTCACTCACTCACTTTCCCCTGTTCCCCTCTCCACGCATTCCACTTTAGGGACTTTTTTTCCCCAAGAGAAATTGCCATGGAAAGCAGAACATCTTTATAGCAAATATTCCTCATAAAATATGTTGGAAACTGGCAGGTTTTTAATGCCTATGTGCCTGTCATCACACGAGTTGTTAGTTGTTTTGTAAGCATGATTTTATTTAATGCTTTAAAAAGTCCTAGAAGGATGTTCTTTTCTTTACTTGAGAACTTGGAAAACCGGGGCTTAGAGAGAGCGAGCAGTTCCCTCCAGATGATATAACTAGTGGCTGACAGGCTTGGTTTCTGCCCCGCTGCCCCCCAAGGAGTTTCATGCTGAGGCCTTTGTTCCATTATCTCCCTGGAGAATTCCCCCCTCCCCCCCCCCCCCCCCCCGCCCAGGTAAGGATGGAACATGCTCAATGTATTATAATTTTGTTCTGTTTTCCTATCCATATCTAGTACCAGAGGAAAAAGAATTTTTCATTATATATTTTTCTTTTTTATGAAAGTAGTATTTTTTCAATGAAAACCATTTAAGAAATATAGAGAATCAAAAAGAAACAAATCACTTGCTACCACACCACTCAGATATAACATGTCTAAATTTTTTTATGAATCTTTGAAGATATTTTTGATTAAAACTTTTTTATAGGTTTATGCTATACAAAGAGTTCATATTAAAAATATGCTTCTGTGCCAATAAATAGTTCTACAGCATTTGATGAACCAACTCCTCATGGTGTGTGTGTGTGTGTGTGTGTGTGTGTGTGTGTGCAGGTCTTTTAACAATTTTGACATAAACACCTCTGTAACTATCTGTACATGCTAACATTTTCCAAAAAATATTGTTTGCTCATTTCATGAATGGTAAAAGCTGTTCATCTCAAATTATTAAAGCTAAAAAGAAACAAATAAAAATAGCCTGTACTCTAAACCAGGCATCTACAGACTTTTCTTGCAAAGGGCAGGAAATAAATTAGTTAGCTTTGCAAGCCTCACGGTCTCATTGAAGCTGGTAGACTCTGCCATCACAGCCTGAGAGCAGCCACAGCTGATCTATAAATGACTTGGCATGGCTGTGTGTCAACAAAACTTGTTAGAGACACTGAAATTGGAATTTTGTATAACTTCCATGTCAGAAAATAGTATTTTTAAAATGATTTTTAGAGAGAGAGGAAGGGAGAGGGAGAAGAAGAGAGAAATAAAAACATTGATGAGAGAGAAAAACTGATCGGCTGCCTCCTGCACAACCGCTACTGGGGATCCAGCCCACAACACTGGGCATGTGCCCTGACTAGGAATCAAATCTTGATCTCCTGGTTCCTAGGTTGACACTCAACCACTGAGCCACACCAGACAGGTTGGAATTTCCATTTAAAAGGCTTGGTTTCGGACCCCAAGAATATGCACAGATGTAGCTAACGGGATGTTGGTGAAGACATTTTTGAGTAGTGGGATATCTGGTTCTTCATTCAGGAGGTTGGTTTTGGTGTTATGAGATTGGCAGGAAGGCTGGGATGAGCTGTCTACTGGGTGCTTACTACCCAAGTGCGGAGGCAGGACAAAGAAAATTAAAGCTTAAATCAGAGGCTATTAACTGTCGAGAAAGTGATAAATAAATTAAATGGCTAAGCTATGTTGGAGACCATTAGAACTGACCAATGGTATCAAGCCCAGGCATTTGAGGGCATTTCTCTGTGCATTGGTGGACAAAGGACCTTGCCCTCTGCCTTTTGTAGATCATGGCTTCACAACTTCCTCAGGGGCTCAAGGCTTTGATCTTGTCAGAGTCCATACTTTATGGTGTGTGTTTTTTTTAAAATATATTTTTATTGATTTCAGAGAGGGAGAGAGAGATAGAAACATCAATGATGAGAGAGGGCCATTGTTTGGCTGCCTCCTGTATTATCCCCCCTACTGGGAATCAAGGCTGCAACTTGGGCATGTGCTCTGATCAGGAATCAAACTATGACTTCCCGGTTCATAGGTCAACACTCAACCACTGAGCCACATTGGTTGGGCCCTACTTTATTGTTTTACTTGTGCTATTGTATGCATAATCAATTTGTAAAAATATTTTCTTTTTTATTAGGCAGCAACCCAAGCTGGGAGACCATGCTTGAACCTTTCACTAGATTTCCAGAAATCCGTAAAACTGCAAACAAATACATTCATGAGCCCTGTAGGGACTGAGCCTGGGAGTCCCACCATTAACTTTAAGGCCACCATTGGATAAGTAAAGGGAAATAGGGCAACATGTGTTGAAGTGAAAACATTGCCTACACAGGTCTCTTCTCACTAAAGAGGTGGAAGAAGGCAGGTTACCCAGACTTAAGACACAAGATTCTTCTTTCCTGAAAGATATTACCACACAAGCTTAAGGAGCTGTAAGACGGCAGTTTTCCCTTGCAGTATTGTGTACTTGCCATCCACCCAACCCTGGCCAGAGGCTCCAACAACAGCTGGAGCTGAGCTCTGCCCAGGGCACAGGGGAGGCCGGTGAAGGGGTCTGCCCAGAAAATGGCAGAAAAGCTCCAATGCTAGGAGAGGCAGCTTGAAAGTCAACATCTAGGCATCAGACTGCTTCTGAAAGTCAATGGTGGAAAATACACCTTCCCTCTACATTTAAAAAAGGCTACCCAGATATCCTTTAAAAAAATCACTCAATTTTCATTTCAATGACAAGTGCTAATAGGTTACTAAAATAATATGCTTATGACTGACCCAGGCTATTGGTGATAGCTGCTTGCCGCAAGCCCTGATATTGCCTTCTCTACCTGACTATGATTCTACTTCATGTGTCTCCCTGACTTTGGCAATGGCCAGGGTTTGATGGTTAAGAGGAAGGCAATTGCCTATCTAATTAAAACCTGTACTTTCAAAAACATATTTCTCTCATATTGTCAGGCAAAGTTAAATAGGTACAACTTTCTTTGAGAAAGCCAAAGGTAAATTCTAAGCTTAGACACTGTAGGTAAAATTGCTGTCTTAAATTCTGAAGTGCAGAAAAAAAATCAAAGCTTGTCATGGAAATTGTTATTTAGCTGTAACTGGGAGTGTAGCTAGGATGCTATTATTAACCTCCTTTACAAATGGATGAGTCAGGAACTGCAGAAAGACCCACAGATTGGTGGCCAAATGCCACAGTGAACTCTTCTCTCTTTGGTCATTGTAATTCTACATCTGTTTCTAGTCTTTCTCACCCTGGTTATAGAGCTCTGCAAGAGCCAAATGGAGGTCAGATATCAACTACAAGGGAGTACTCCAGATCCCTATCGATCAATAAGTGTCCCAATTATTGGTGCTCTTCTGAAATGCTATGTTACCGAATGAAGCAAACAACTGAGCTCCTGAGCTTCAGATATTTCATTCTGCTATCCACTATAATAACTCTGTCTGTGTTCCAGTAACTCATTCCCTTTGGGAATTCAAAGGAGAGCTCTGAATTGGTAAGAAAGGGGGAAAAATACAACCAAACTGTCTCGTTTATTATACCTTTCCTGGAGAAAAAGTGAGAGTGCTATAATTTAAAAAAATTAGAACCGTAACAACATCACTTTGAATTTATGAAGCACAGGGGTCTCAGATTTTGGATTTCAAGTTTTCCAACAGCTTGCTTTTTATTTATTTTATTTTTACTTTTTAAATTTTAGAGAGGGAGGAAGGGAGAGCAAAACACTGATTGGTGGAATCAAACCAACAACCTTCTGGCACACAGGATGACGCTCCAACCAGCTGAGCCACACAGGCCAGGGCAACTTGTTGTTGTTTAGTGGAAATGGTCGGGAATCTATGGGATGGCTGCAGATCAGGCTGGCCGTGAGAGCTGAAATGGCCACCATGACTCCTAGCTCCCTCTCTCAAGCCTGAAGACTCCGAGATGAAAACATCACTCCGAGAAGAAACACCAGAGAAGTGACAGGTTCTCCAGGGTGTTTGTGTAAGATTGAACAAAGAGAATTTTACTTGGGAGGTCATCTATCATTCAGATCCTGACTACCAAGCTCCAAGAACAGAGACCCGGGGGACGCCAGTTCCTGCCTTAGAAGGGGAGTGGGTGAAGGGGATGTGTCGCATGGCGATGGAGGATAACTAGGCTTACACTGGTGCACACTATGTAGAATGTACAAATATTGAATTATAACGCTGTCCACCCAAAATATATAACCTTGTATACACATGTCCCCACAACAATAAAAAAGAATAAGACGATGAGATATGACAACGAGCAAGCGATGCTGACTCCCACCTCGCACCCTGACAACCTGTCTCCTTAGTTCGCAGGCAGACTCTGTGGGCTTTGCGGTCAGCACGAAGGGACAGATGAGGTTGGGTTCTTGGAGTCACGTTCTGTATTGTGGTTACAGATTATGTTGATTTCTGTTTGTTTTGGTTTGATTGTTTTCCTTTTCCTGTTTCCTCCTCTCTACAACTAAAATGTTTTTCTCTCACTCTTTTTTTCAACCCTTTATTGGGAAAAAAAAAAAAAAGAGTGGTCAGAAATTCAAAATAGGGAGTTTTCCACTGGAGGGAAGGGAATGGCCTAAAGGGCTTCTTTCCTTTTCTCCAAACTCCATGTCACTGTTAACAGCACCAGCGAGGAGCAGCCAGCTGTTTCCAGAGCCATCTTTGTTTGCAGGCCTCTGTCTCTCCCACACTCTGCTCCACTATTGTCCCCAGGCTCAGTGGGACGGTGGCTTTGGGAAGCTGGCCTCTTCCTTCAGAGCCCACACAAAACGCACAGCAGCCTTGCGCGCTGGGTCCTTAGAATGAGAAGGGTCTTAGAGCTCTTCCGGTCTTGAAATCTCTTTTATTGCCCCTTTCATTAATAACTCAGATCTAACATTGATAGAACAGTTACTCTGTCCCCAGGAATGTTCTGAGTCTTGTTTCTCACACAGCCTTGTGAAGTACGCACTATTATCTCCATTTTACAGATGAAGAAGGTGAGGCAAAGAGAGGTTCAGTAACAGCCGAGATGGCCCTCAGGAAGGTGTCAGAGGGTGCCATTCCCCTTCACATAGTCCACATTCTAGCCATATTTGCTGTCTACGCCCTAGGTCTTCTGTCTCATGCCTCTGCTCTCCCCTATTCCCTTTGCCGAGAAAGCTACCCCATCTGGCCCCTCCCCCAAGACTGGCGTCACCTAAGTCCTCCTTCCCCCTCCTGGTCCAGGGCACTTGCATCTCCCCAGAGAGCCTCGTCTGAGGAAAGCACTCTGGGGTCTGATGCAGGTCTGACTTCTCTCTATGCTCCTCCCTCACCCAGCTCATGGCACACAGCAGACAACATCTGTTGCAGTGCTTACACATGCCAGAAAAGATGCCTGACTGCACGCTGTGGGCTACGTCATTTTGTGAACCAATGGCCCCTTTTACACACTGCAATTAGGCTCAGTGGCTGTATTTAATGCATATCTTAGAAAGGAATGGTTCACGTGTCAGTCAAATGCTGTGCAGCTCAAACCTGCAACAACAGAGCAAGAAATCCGAGGACCCCCTGCCCAGAACTGGAGGCACATCGCTTCTCTGCATTCTCTTGTGCGAAAGAAAGTTTCCATCCAGCCTCTCCTCTACCATCACCCTTTCTGGGACCATAACTTTTGAACCAGGGCGGTGGGGATCTGCTCAGGATGACTCTCCCATCCATGCCATGTTCACAAGCCACAAAAGCGTCACTGCTTAACCATGAGCCTTGGGGCTCGGCCACAGCTCAGGTCACCGCCCTCAGGACGCAAAACAATTCCACCCTTGTATACAGTAGTGTGTTTAAAAAGTCAGCATCGCGGAATCCACATCTCACTTTCACGTGAGCAACAGGAGAAACAATCAGGCCGAGAGGAGCGCACATAAAACATGTTGATCTGGCAATTTGCAGGGTCTTCCATAGGAAGTATCAGTTTCACACAGAGGTGGAAATCACCTCCCAACCCCAGACTTAAACGATTTGCAAATATTCACTGAAGTTAAAAAAGTGAATTTTTGATTCTGGCTCTGCATCAGGTTCCTTGTGGAATTTAACACACACACACACACACACACACACACACACACACACACACACACAAACCAGGCTCTCTCCCTGGGAATACCACGGTTTGAAAAAGCTGCCTAGTTCAATCTGATGTGAAATGCGAGGTGTGGGCTGAGAATTACTGTGACAAAAGAAAACATAAAAATAACAGGCAGCTCTCAGTCTCAAGCCTTGTCTCTTCCTGCTGCTGCCTTTCCATCAAAAGGGCGAGAGAGGAACATCAGGAAGAACATTAGTTCTGCAAGCGGCGAGACGTACTATTTCATAGCTACAGAAAACAGCGGGTGGCTGTGATTCCAACACCAGTACAAGTAAAACACCCTTCACATGTGCACACCGAAAGACACATACAATTCTGCAAACCCCCAAAAAAGGGGAATTATAAATTTAAGTTTGTGGAACTTATGTTTCATTCACATTCAAGTACCACTAATTAATTACTGGCAATATTTCAGTATTAAAATAAAATCAGAATGGCGAAGACCCATGATTGCCCGCGACTCTAAGGAAAGCAAATGTTTATGGAAAAGTTTTAGTGAGATAGTCTAAACCAAATTGAAAAGTTAGTTCTTTCCATTCTTTAAACATTTTTAAAAAAATATGGTTTTATTGATTTTTAGAGAGAGAGGAAGGGAGAGGGATAGAGCGATAGAAACATTGATGAAAGAGAAACATCATTGATGGGCTGCCTCCTGCATACCAACTGGGGATTGAAACCACAGCTTGAGCATGTACCCTGACCGGGAATCGGAGTGTGACCTCTTGGTTCCTGGGTCAAAGCTCAACCGCTGAGTAACACCGGCCAGGCAGAGCTTTCTATTCTATAGCATGTAACTGACCTACAGTATTATCTCCAACTCACCTGATTAATGGCCTTTTCTACAAAACAGGGGCCTCCCTCTTGCCTTCTTTGATTTGGCAGGTGCAGCTGGATTGGATGCTGGCAGGGTTCACCCTGTGCCCGCCTCTCTAAATATTCCTTCTCTTTTGGACAGTTCACTCCTGGGTGAATCTCCACGCTGGTAAAGACCCTTTCATTCTTCTGTTCACCCTGGTAGCAGGTTTTGTTCTCATCCTTTCTAATATAATCAAAATGTACCAGTCTCATGTGCCATTATCCCAGAGTATTCTATTCCCTAGTCTCTCTCTTTTTAAAAAAATATTTTTTTATTTACTTCAGAGAGGAAGGGAGAGGGAGAGAGAGATGGAAACATCAATGATGAGAGAGAACCATAGATTGGCTGCCTCCTGCACACCCCCTACTGGGGATCGAGCACACAGCCTGGGCATGTGCCCTTGACTGGAATCGAACCCGGGACCCTCCAGTCCGCAGGCCGACGCTCTATCCACTGAGCCAAACCAGCTAGGGCCTAGTCTTTCTTAAGAGAAAGTTAAAGTATTCTATAAACTAATTTGGAGAAATGGGATCTCGTAATATATGACATTTCCATGGAACAAATGTGACTTCAAAAGGATCTTCTGGCAATAACGCCTGGGCCTACCACTGGAACTTAAAAGGTGGAATTTCAGGCCCTCAGAGTGAGGGGATTGATGTAGCTTTGGCAAGATAGGCCTTTCAGAAACTCTCAACTCATAGTTTTTAAGTGTCTACCTAGTCTGCCTTTCCCAGGAATCCTGGTTCATTGGTCCATGTGGACTCCACAGAGAAAATGGGGAATACCAAGGCTGTAAGAATCTCCCCAAACTCCCTCTTAGGGTTTCCCGTGCAGTCCAGGACTCCCTTGCTCTTCTGTCAACTCCAGATTATTCAGACTTAACCCAAGAGTGTATCCTTCAGCTCTTTCTCTTCTGCACAAGTTCCAGCAATTTCCCTGACAGCACTTTCTCCAAAGGAAGGAATGAAAACTCAAAGCAGTGAATTTTGCTTAATAGCTCTGACCAAAGCCTATCACGTGTAAATAGCAGGGACTTCCTGCCCTATTTCCCGTTTCCAAGGGTTCTGGGAGTTGGATTCCCGCTGTGGATGAGGGTTAAACTTGCATTCATTTCCTGTTCTTAGTAAGTCTCTGAACCAGGTCCAAGAAATGCCCCAAGTTCACCCAGGGTCCATCAACACTTCACTCTGGCGTCTCCACTCCACACACACTATGTTGCTGTGCCCCACAGCATACCTGTGTATGCCAGGCCATTGGCCCCATCTTTGGTTCAGAAAGTATGGGGATTTGATTCTCAGGAAGAAGGAACGGAAATGTCACGGAGATAGAGGGGTAGGCTTTAGAAATGTACATGAAACATTTCAAATTGCCGTCCTCAATATTGTACTTAAAACATCAAACAAGTGTTCTGCTATTGCGGAAGTGGGAGTCAGGTTTTACCTAGCGTTTTCTCTTTGGGAACGAAGCGCACAGGCCCCAGCAGGGCAGATAGAAGCAGAGCAGCTGGATTTGCCAATAGAAGCAGGACTTCACCCTGCCTGGCACATCTATGTGTTGACTGTAGCCCCCCATGGCTGAGGCAGGGTCCTGACGACAGACCCTCGAGAGGCATGTGAGTTTAGGGGCAGCAGCCAACTGTCGGCTGGCACTGGCACAATTCTGTAAACAGTCACTCAAGTCCCAGTTTTGACAGGTACAATTTAGAAAGCCTGCAAGGAGGGGGATGTTCATTAGAAAGGCTAGGGGTAGCGGTGGGGGCTAAACATTCTGGATACATTTAGAAATTAGAATTTATTTGTCTCTGCTCTCTCTTGTTCACATTCTTCCAGGAAAGGCGAATGATAAAGTAGCAAAAGGAAGACGAGTGTTTCTTTGGCTGGCTTACGGCTACACTACAGAAACCTTCTCTTGGTCAGAAGGGAAAATCCTAGCTGTTGCCTGGCAGCTGGAGAGAGCCCCTCTGCCTGCTCTCCTGGGCCCAGGTCACTCCCCTTCACCTCCCCTCTCTCCCCACGCCCCCGCCCCCCCCACACCCCCAGGCAGAGCTGTGGTGACACCCGCCTCAGCCACGTCCCAATAAGCTGACCACAATGCACTGAAATGTAACGTATCCGGATACCATGAGAAATAAGAAGGGGGTTTAGGTACAAAGCACCAAGCGCATTGTGTACTACATTAAGTGACCAAAATGGCATTACCACCTGCCTTCTCTGCCGACATTCCTCAGCGCCCAAGCTGATTGGGAGGGCCAGTCTGTAAAACGTCAGGGGCTACAATGAGGAATGCACCGACGTTTGTCCTTCATTGCGCTTCATATGTTTTCAACTAACGACATACATTTTTAAAACATTGTTTGTGAGATGTTGTTACTTTTTCACAAACAACATTTAAGAAATAGAAATCATGATTTTCATAACAAATATAACTTTGCTTTTATATGTATAAATAAATTAAAAAATTAACCCCATGTGCTGTAACCCAACGAAATGTGTCAAGACTCTAAGGTTGAATTACAGTTACTATGGAAACCCAAAATGTAACCATCATGATTTTGGAGCCTCTATGTACTTAACTATTGTGTTGTTAGGAGAATTTAATTTTTAATGAAATGAGTAGCACATCTAAAGAATTTTACATGAAGTTTTAAAAAATGTGTTCAAATATCATCGAATGTGTTCTTTGCTTCTTTGGGTGTAATTTCCCCCAGCAACTGGTGGCAGGTTTTTGGGAGATGGGTTAGAAATATTTATTGATCACTTATGTATACAGAACACATATAGGTACTCCAGAGATGGGAGGCATTAAATACATTCTCTATACATTAGAAATTTCTATCAAGTTGGGATCGTTAAAAAAAAATCACAGATAATAACTCAGATGCCTGTATAGAATTATATACCAGCAATGAGGCATCTTAATTATATTTTGGTTGAGGGTCCCTGAGCCAAGAGCAGAGTGGGCCCATCAAAGATACCTTACACTCCCAATGGAGCTAAGTTTTAAGCCAAGCAACTGTGTGTTTTTGGTAAGTAATGTCTTCTCTGATTATAAAAACAATGTGTGTTAACTGCAGAGCAATGAGAAAGTATTAAAAATTTCAGAGGAAGCCCTAGCTGGTTTGGCTCAGTGCATAGAGTGTCAGCCTGCAGACTGAAGAGTCCCAGGTTTGATTCCGGTCAAGGGCACATGTCTGGGTTGTGGGCTTGATCCCATTGTGGGGTGTGCAGGAGGCAGCCAATCAATGATTCTCTCTCATCATTGATATTTCTATTTCTCCTTCTCCCTTCCTCTCTGAAATTAATAAAAGTATATTTTAAAAAATAAAAAATGAAAATTTCAGAGGAAAATATTAAAATGAGCTGTAATTTTAATACCTACATTAACTTTTGGGTGTATTTTCATCTAGTCATTTTTTTCTATGGAGATAAGATACCAGCAGTTGTCACAGTGTGTGAGAGTGAGTGACAGTAAAATGACCATGCATGTTGAAACCATGCAAAGTCATTTTAATAATCAATGGGGAAAATTCAATTATTCTATGACCTTCAAAGTTTTTTGTGAAAACAGTAAAAACCCTCTTACTGTTGGTTACATGTATGTAGGGAAATAGGACATTATAAAATTAATATTTAGCACTCTGTAATTTAAAATAGTAGGAACACTAAGAATTAAGTGCTTCACTTCTTTGTAAAAGTTAAAAGTATTTTGCATGGTGCTTGCCTAGTTTTCATTGTGTAAATTATGAAACAGAGCAATCATTCTCTTCCAGGCTTTGGCAACCTGTCATACTCCTTTCTAAGTTTAAGTCAGCTTCCAACATTTTATTCTTTGTACTTTATTTATTTACTAGAGGCTGGGTGCATGAAAATTCATGCACTGAAGCGGGGGGGGGGGGGGCCTCAGCCCGGCCTCCCCCCTCTCTCAGTCTGGGAGCCCTCAGGGGCGGGAGGCGACCTGGTGATCAGGGAAAGGCAATGCCCCATCACATCTCTGCTGCTGCCATTGCCGGCAGCGCAAGCCTTGGCTGGCCCTGGTTACCTGAGCCTCAGGTGGCCCTGGCCAGCTGGGCAGCCGCCATCCAAGGCTTGCCTGCACCTTGGGCCAGCCCTGGGCGGCTGAGGGGCTGAGGGGACTGGAGGATTCTGGAGGCAGGCATGAGGAGCAGGGGAGGGCCTGGACTTGCTGCACATCTGCTGCACTGGTGGGGCTGAGGGGACTGTGCGCCGCCATCTTGTGGCTGTGGGTGCTGCCATCTTTGAGGGCATGGCAGTCAATTAGCATATTCCCTCCTTATTGGCTGTGGGTGCTGCCATCTTTGAGGGTGGGGCAGTCAATTAGCATGTTCCCTCTTTATTAGATAGGATTTTTATATTGAAAGTACATTTATTTATAGGAATTTCAAAATATGTTTTTATTGATTTTTAGAGGGAGAGGGAGAGAGGAACATCAACGTGAAAGAAAACCATCTATCAGTTGCCTCCTGCACACCCCCTATCGGGGATCAAGCCCACAACCTGGTCATGCGCTCTGACCAGGAATCAAACCTGCAACCTTTTGGTGCACAGGACAACAGTCAACCAATTGAACCACACTGGCCAGGGCCTTTGCACTTCCAATGATGTGAACTATCTTTGAGAACTCCTTCCATGGAATTTTTTCCCCCCAGAAATACTTCCTCTGGGACATTTCTATCCTTTTCATCATAGCCACTTTCCTCATTTATGTCAGTTTCACCTTTCCCAAATTCTTCTGGGTTCATATTTAGAGTCCCTCACATGGCAGCAGTGTCAACACCCCACGGTCAATTATTTTTCTACAATTCCATTTGCATCAATTCAAATTTTACTTCTGCCATTATCACTTTTCACTCCTTCCAGTTTTTAAAAAATGCCATGTGAGTTTATCACTGGGAGGCAAGGAGGCAACACAACTACATGCTTTTGCTGTTTTCGAATAACATCTGTTGTTACTCAGTTCAGTGACCAATGACAGATAAACTTGGAAGGGGGTAATGGGACTGGCTACTGATCATGATATGCATCTGTCACTGACATAGTGATTTATGGACTGATTGCTAGCAATGAAGTTTTACTTTATGCAATTACTCATAGTTAAAATATTAGGGCAATTGAAATTTGAATTGTGGGGTTGAGTGACTTCTGTTATGTAAATAACACATTGTAACTGAAATTCATGTGACTGGCTACTGATCATGATATGCATCTGTCACTTGTGCAACGCCTGGACTGTCTGAACATATGTACTTTAAAAAAATTATTAGTGCATGGCCGGGTTCTCAGTGGTTGGAGCATCAGCCCAAGGACCAAAGGGTCTCAGGTTCAATTACCAATCAAGGGTACATACTTCAATTGCAGGTTCCATCCCCAACCCCAGTAGGGGCATGTGCAGGAGGCAACCAATTGATGTGTCTCTCTCACATCGATGCGTCTCTCTCTCTCTCTCTCTCTCTCTCTCTCTCTCTCTCTCTCTCTCTCTCTCTCTCTCTCTCCTTCCCTTCTTCCTGCCCTCCCTCCCTTTCATTTTCTCTAAAAATAAATGGAGAAAATATCACTGAATTTGGCCAGGCCACACAGCTGTTGTGGCAGAGCCGGCAATAAAACCCAGATCGACGCGGTCTTGCCCCAACTGCTCCACAACACCCTGCCTGACGAAACCACTTTTCAGTTTACATAGTTTGTTTGTATCTATCGATACCAGGTGTGCAGTTGGGCAGGTGACATCAGGCTTCTGAAATGTCAGGGGCTGAGATCTAGCCTCTGCCACTAGCCGAGCCTGAGCCAGCAGGCTGCACACTCCTAGGGTGCCTTGCCTAGTTAGCCCAAGGTGCAGTGTGGGCTGGTCTTGGTCCTGATCAGCATGACTGATTCTCACCACAACCCTCAGACTAGACAGAACACTTAGGATTACTCGAATTTTATGCTAAAAATAAAGCTCTGAGGCTCACATTGGGTAAGCAATTGATCTAAAATGAGATGCGAATTGGTGAGACAAAGATGCAGTTGAGGATGGGATTGGATTCCAGGCTGAGCAGGTTTCATTTGAGGCAAAAGGCAGTTGGGGATGGTGGGACGTTTATAAATCAGGCTACACGTTTGCGTTGGTCAGAGTCAAGTGGTAAGTTACAGCTGTCCACCTGGAACAGATTGCCCTGGGCAGCGCAATGCCTTCCACCTGGCTAAACCATTCCGGCTCCGGAATTTTGGTTCCTTGCTGCATTAAGATCAGATCTTTGGAGACACTACAACTTCCCTGGAGGGTAACTACATAATCACTAGGATTCAAGAAGAGCGTGTGTGGGGAAAAAAAGAGTGAGTGTGAAAAAAAAATGGGAAAAAAGAGTGAGTGTGAAAAAAAATGGGAAAAAAGAGTGTGACAAAAAATGGGGAAAAAGAGTGAGTGTGAAAAAAGGGGAAAAAAAGAGCAAGTGTGATAAAAAAAAAAAAAGAAAAGAAAAAAGAGTGTGGAAGCAAATTTCCCTTTACCTCACTGCCTATCATAACTGAACTTTATGAACCTCTTTGAATGAGAGAGTTGTAATGAATGTTGTTATTTTCTTGAGAGTATCCAGGCCTGGTCTTTTTCTGAGTGCACTGAGCAACATTGCCTATACCTCTACCTTACAGAGAAATGCTGCTGCATAAACCACATCCTTTGGAATTTAGCATTTCTTCTGGGACTTACAAGCTTAATAAGAATTCTTGTAAGAAAAATGGCTGGGTAAAACCCAACTCATCCTGCTTCCAAGAATAGGCAAATGGTTAGGAGGCCCTAGCAATGAGATCTGAAATATAGCTCTCTGGTCAAATGTTTGGAAAATTCTAGATACTACCCTTCTTCTTTGGACTGTCACAATACTCACTGAGAGCCCTTCTTTATAGGTTAAAAAAGTTTCTAATTTTTACAAACCTATTGTTTTCCACATAGTTAGCTAAGGTGAGAAATTAAACATTAACAAAACCTTCTTTATTGTTCTCATTTGTCATTTATTAATATCCTGAGCAATTAGCATTCTATGGAACATGTTTTAACACAGCCATCAACGGATTTGGTTATGAAGAGTTAATTCTTTATTTAAACTCAGAGCTATTTCCTGTCCCTGGGTCCCGGGTTGGAGGGGTAGTGACAGGAAATGGACTGGGGATCTGGGGATGGGGGACCTCTCCGACTGAGGGAAGCAACAGCAGTTTCAAACCTCAGTGGGGTTTTGTGTTGGAGATGAGCAGGTGAGGCTCTGTTCTCCCTCACACTTCAGCCAGAGCAGCTCTGCTTTTATCTGCCTTAGATATTGAGGTTTCTTGTGAGGTTTCATTAGAAAAATAAAATATTCCATTGGCAAAACAAAACAATTTTTAAACCAACAATTAATGAATTAATTTGAAATGCATACATAAAGCAAAAATCTAGGATTGAAATACTTCCTACTACCTTCTACCATCGCTTAACCTCTCTAAGACTTAAATTGAATGTTTGTGTCCCCCCAGAATCTAACAAACTCAACCCTCTCCGCAAAAACCAAAAACATATTTTAAGCCCTTCCCCAAGGTGATGGGTTTTGGAGGCAGGGGCTTAGAGAGGGCATTAGGATTAGATGAGGTCACGAGGGTGGAGCCCCCACGATGGGCATAGAGCCCGGATAAGAAGATGAGGAGAACAGAATGCTCTGCCTTGTGAGGACACAGCAAGAAGGCGGCCATCTGCAAACCAGGAAGCAGGCCCACACCAGACGCTACATCTGCTGGCACTCGAGCTTGGACTTGACGCCCAGCCTCCAGAACTGTGGGAAATAAATGCTTGTTGCTTAAGCCATCCTTTCTATGGCATTTTTGTTATAGCAGCCCAAACTGACTGAGATACTTGGTCTTCCCCTCTATGAAATGGGAAGAATAATATAATAAGGATTAAAAAATGTTGGAAAACAAAACAGAAGCTTTATACTAAATTTAGGGTAGGCTCGGTGCAAGTAGGGGATGGAAGGGAAAGTGAGTGTATGTGAACTTTGGGCTGCCCATTATCTGAATCCTCTTTCTGGGTTTGAGGACATCACCTTTGGTGGGAGGCCAACTTGGTGTTCCCACTGGGGGCTTTAATGCTAGAATGTGTGACATAGAGAAGCCTGGGCAATTTAGGGCTCATTTTGGTGGTGGTGGTGGTGGTGGTGGTGGTGGTGGTGGTGGTGGTGGTAGTGGTGGTATATACTGTTCATTGGCCACGGTCCCCAGAGATGGCAGTGCCTGAGCCAAGCTCTTTATGTAGCATGAGAGCTGGGCTGTGAGCATCCACTGTTCCCTACCTGAGTTCTGAGTCTGGTTCTCTGACCTTTCCACAGAGTCTGTGAGCTTCTCTATAACCTCCCACTTAATTCCTTACAGCTTGGATTAGTCAGAATTCTTTCAACTGAGAGACATGACAGGCACAATCAGTGGCACATCAGAGTGTGGGGCTGGGGGAACAGGTTGGGGTACTAGAAGCTTTAGGAAATTTAAGCTCCCCTCAAATTTGACTTAAAAGGAACAGGAGAACTATGATCTCTGTTTGGGTCTTATTCCTGCAGTCCTAGGAGATATTTCACCAGCGAGCAGCTTTTTCTGCCTCTGTATTTATCATTCATAATTTTTGTTACATAATCAAGTAGAATTCTATAAACACGTTTATAAAATTTTAAAATTTCTCCCTGTTTTGTTAGGATATAATAAAAATCCATCTTTTAAAATGTCTAAAACAAAATTAAAAGATATGAAATAGAAGAGTAATTTAGACAATAGTAACAGAGAACATAATAAAAAAAAAAGTGAAGAATAATCTGCTAGAATTCTAACCCAAACAGCCCTTGACTGCCGGGGACCAGGGGAGTTCATTTCCATCTTGCTGCAATCCAAGCCTTGCCTTGTTCTGTTGATGCCCAGAGGAGGAATAAGAACATCATTGTAGCTAAAGGAAGGACCCTCATAGTTACCTTCATAGTCAGGGGCAGGCATGAATCTGGTGTCATATAAACAGGACTCCCTAGGGATTTGGGGAGTGTTACTGCCACTTCAACTGTATTTCTAGAGAAGTCTACTCACTCTACTTTTCAGAATGAGCTTCAGATAATACCAACAGCTGTGTTTTTCATGCCCAGCTGATTCCTGTACCTCAGGGAGCTACCAAAAATGCCTAAAACTGCTAAGTGGCTGATGATATCTTTATCAAGAATATGGAAAAATAAGGCAGGCAGTAGCATCACATTATAGTATCAACTTGGGACCAAAGAATAGTGGTCAGTCTCTTCAAAGAGCTCCTTCTTCAATCCCTCAGCATCCCATGGCATTGAAATCCTCTGGCTTTAAAGAGATGACTGAAATTCTTGGCTAGTGGCTCTGCCATTGGTACCTCCAGACTAAGCAGCCAACATTCAAGATCAAATCAAAACGATGAGGTTATGGTTTGGCTACCACTTCACTCTGATGGCTTCTATCACCTGTCATCACTGGCAACAACTTGGTTGAGTTACTAAAGCCAAAACCAAGTTATCACTTTGTTTAAAAATATTTACACTTTCAAGCATCACGTGTATCATAATTGGGGCTGGCTTTATAGTCATTTCCTTAATAATGCAGAAATATATATACCTGTTATAACTTGGAGGAGGATGAAGTCATGGCAGCAATAATAACAATAACAAAAATAGTAAGAGTCAGAGTTTATTGAGCACTTACTGTGTGCCAGGTACTATGCTTGCCAACGGGTTATGACCTTTCATCCTTACAACAGGCAAGACAGGTATTAATATTCCTCTATATAAGTGAGGAAACCAAGACTCAGAGGTGCTATATGATCCAAAGTCATGTAGCTAGTAAATGTGAGACCTGGATTTGAACCCAGGACCAGCTGCCTCTCAAGAATTTGTTTTTAATTCCTTATCAGCCCTGATTCAGAAGCAAAGAACTTACTTTTTGAACCTTTAGCTAGACAGACTCCAGAACAAGATGATCTGCTTAATCTGAGAGTTCTTGGGTAAAAGCTGGATGCCTATGCACAATTTTATGTTGTGAGTTTGCAAGAAAACAGAGAAAGAAGTCATTTCCTGCCCTGGGAACAAACTTGGGTTGTGTGTGCATGGTGAGGTTGTGAGGGTGAATGGTGGTTTACTGGGCAGGGACTCAGATGTGGTGAGCAGCCAGGGGGGCCAGGATGACCTTGACTGGAGAAGCAGAGAGCTTCCTGTGGCGAATAACACCTGCTAAGGCTACAACAGCAGCCGCAGGGGCTGGGATGCCTGGGCAGGGAGGACTCCATCTCTCCAGGCTGTCATAGAGAAATAAAGAAAACAACAACAACTCTGGAGTCATAACGAAGCAGAGTGCAATTATGGAATAGGAACAATCATAGCTACCATTTACTCTGCTTGCTGAGTGTATTATTCTAAGTGCTTTCCATGTATTAACTCACTTAATACTCACTTTATGGCTAGAAAGTAAGTGCTGAGCTCAGTGTCATTTTATGGGTGAGGAAACTGAGTCACAAAGAAGTTAAGCCATTTGCTCAAATTACACAAGTGAAGAATTGGAGAGCAGGATTTAAGCTCAGGCTGTTTGCCTTCAGAGCGAACATCCTTTGCCACCATTCTGTCCAGCCTCTGAGGGAAGTGGGCATGCATGACGCTGACTGGCAGTAGAAGGAACCACCAAACAAGAGCAGGATGAAGGAGACAATGGATGTCAAAGCAACACTGAGTTGAATTTCATCTCACAGGCTGGCCAAGGACCTGCTCACACACTGATGATGGTGGCAACTGCTTAATGGAAAAACTGCAAAGGGTCTTGGAATCTGAACATCATGTTACAATCTGTACCCCATGGATTAAGTATAATAGGTCACCCCCCTCATAGGTACTAAACCTGAACTGATGATCTCTATGCCCAAGAGGTACTTGGTCCGATTTCTCAATTTCTATCAAAGCTATGCCAGCTTGGAGGTCCCTTGGCTCTTTCCTTTCCTTTATTATTGACTAGTGGCCCGGTGCATGAAATTTGTGCACAGGGTGGGGATGTCCCTCAGCCCGGCCTGCACCCTCTCCAATCTGGGACCCCTTGGGGAATGTCCGACTGCCGGTTTAGGCCTAATCCTTGTGGGACATCCCTCTCGCAATCTGGGACTGCTGGCTCCTAACCACTCACTTGCCTGCCTGCCTGATTGCCCTTAACCACTCTCCCTGCTGGCCAGCTTGCCCCCAACTGCCCCCCCCCCGCCGGCCTTCTCACCCCCAACTCCCCCCCCTTGCTGGCCTGCTTGCTCCCAACTGCCGCCCCCCCACTGGACTGCTTGCCTTCAACTGCCCCCCATTGCCAGCCTGCTCGCCCCCAACTGGCCCCCCTGCCAGCCTGCTCACCCCCAACTGCCCCCCCCCCCGACAGCCTGATCACCCCAGCTGCCCTCCCCTCCTGGCCTGATTGCCCCTAACTGCCTCTGCCTCAGCCCCGCCATCATGGCTTTGTCTGGAAGGATGTCCGGAAGGTCTCCCGGTCTAATTAGCATATTACCCTTTTATTAGTATAGATATCCATCAAGTTCTCTCTTTCCTCTCTTAGAAATTTTACCATCTCTACTGAGCCCAGGCCTCTGGTGCTGCACCTGGATTTCAGAGTGAAGCCTCACAAGTCATCCTGTCCCTTCCTTCCAAGCTGAACCAAATGCCTCCGCCAGGTGACGCTTCCAGTGTGGCCGGAATATTGGAAATAATGTTAAGGGACAAACCAGGAGAGCTCTGTTCTGTTCTAGCTCTGCCGCTGGGTAAGTGACACTGGCAGTCACTTCCACCGTCTGGACCTTTAGATTCCACAATTATAAAACGAGTTGGAGTTGGTGCTTGCAAAGGTTCCTTCCAGTGCTGTAATTATGTGAATGCATGAATGAGTCAATTCTTTGCTTACACACTTGCCCGCGGATTTCTGCTTGAACTTTTAAACCTGGTGCTCAAGGCCCTCTATAAAAATTTTCTCACGCCGTTTTTCAAGATAGTCATTCCTCCTATCATCCATATTCATTTCCAAATCCCACTATTCTTGCTTCCCAGAAAGTCCAATTGTACCCTTTTCATAGCCTAAACCTTAGACCATCACTAAGGTGTTGCTCAAGAACCATATCTTTTACTGACAGCTTCCCTGAGTGACTTCAGGCTGCAATATTTTAATTCTACATAAAACATGCGGACTCTGAAACCAGGCTGCCTGGATTCAAATCCTCGTTCTGCTATTTACTAGCTGCTAGTTAGCTAACCTCTCTGCCTCACTTCCACCACATGTGAAATGGGACCATAATAATGACTATTTGGCAAGATTGTTGTGAGAATTAATATATATGTTAATATATGTAAAACATGTAGAACCATTTCAGGTGCATAGTAAATGCTATGAAAATATCATCTATTGTTATTATTACAACTACATTTCACACACTTTAAAGAAATCATAGTTAAATTGTTTCATGCCTGTCTCCCCAAGGAAATAGCAAGGTTCTTCACTATTTTCTATTTTTCTCATGTCCTAGCAAACAATTGGTTCTTAATAAATGCTTCAAATGAATGTATGAATTAAGCAAATGAGTGAATAAGTGGATGAGTTACCATCTAGCCTGAACAGGAGAGAGAAGCAGGTATAAAGACCAATCCTATATAATAAAAGGCTAATATGCAAATCGACCAAACATGGGAACGACCTGTCACTATGACATGCACTCACCACCAGTGGGAAGTTGCTCAATGTAGGAGCTGCCCTCTGGGGTCAGTGCACTCCCACAGGGGGAGCGCTGCTTAGCCAGAAGCCAGGCTCAAGGCTGGTGAGCACAGCGGCTGTGACGGGAGCCTCTCCTGCCTCCGTGGCAGCATCAAGGATGTCCGACTGCTGGCTTAGGCCTGCTCAGATATTCCCCGAGGGCTCGCAGACTTCAAGAGGGTGCAGGCTGGGTTGAGGGACCTCCCCCCCCCCCCAGAGTGCATGAATTTCACACACCAGGCCTCTAGTTTTATATAATTCTGGAGGAAAGAGGCCAAACACACCAGACTTCTTGCATGTACCCAATGATAATTTTTTTGTTGTTGTTGTTAATCCTCACAAGGATTTTTTTTGTTAGTCCTCATGAAGATATTTTCTCATTGATTTTTAGAGAGAGTGGAAGGAATTGGGCGAGATAAAGAGAGGAACATTGATGTGAGAGAGACACATCAATTGGTTGCCTCCCACATAGGGATCAAGCCTGCAAGGGAGGTACATGCCCTTGCCAGAAATTAACCTGTGACTCTTCAGTCCATGGACCAATGCTCTATGCACTGAGCCAAACTGGCTAGGGCTACCTGATGACAATTTACTCCATTTCTAAGGGTGGCTATGGTATTGTAACTTGTTTTGCAGGATAATACTGGATCAGGAAAAACAAAATGAGCATAGAAATCAGTCCAATATCGATCTATACCAATGGGAATGGTACACTTTTAGGAGGAATTGATTCACAGGTGTCTAACCATGACTCTCAGCATGGATAGTATAGCTCCTCAGGCAGAAGAATCACCTTTATTCACTGTGATCGACCATAGGATAGGAAAACAACAATGCACAGCAGGGATTTTTAAATTACCTCTCTTGACTATCTGACATACTTTAACAACATGCATGAAAAAATAAATGTTTTTCTTTACCACCAAATGCCTAATTTTAAAATCCATAAGTTTGTTTCAGATCAGCAAGGGCCCCCTTGTCACTGTGGGGAACATGGAGGGTGAAGCATGGAGGATTTGGCACTGGGGTGGGAAGGGAACTCAGTGCATCAACACCACAGCTCTTCTTCCAAACAGACACCTGGAGCCAGCCAGTGGGGACCTACAGTGATACAACCCAACTAGAAACCACTTTGTTGGCAAATGAAGAACTTTATGATATGAACAAACATAATAAAGACCCTGTAGCTTCAGCCACTGGCTTCTCCGTAATGCCTTGGTTTCTTTCTGAATCTTTATAACCAAATTTTAAGAGCTGGGAATGAAGATTTCTAATGAATTTACTGGCACTATAAAACTCAATGCATAATAAAATGAAACCCTTTGAAAATATATGAGACCCATTATGTCAAGGAGAAGTTAGTATAGGAAAGGGGAGAAAGTAAAAAATATGTGTAGAATAAAATAATAAAAATTTTCTATTTCATTAACTTATCTTTTTTTACTTTTTTTTTATTGTAAAGTTCTAAATATAGTCAAGATAAATGTGTTTATTTTGCTTTGAATAACCTCACTAATGTACCAAAGGGGCATTTCATGCATGCTGGGCAATACAAATTTCCTGTAGAGCAACCAGGATTCCTAAGAAGGTCTCTGGCAGGAAAATTTCCCATAGTTTTGTTGCATTTCTCACCACTAAGTCAAACCAAATGTCAATGCCTAGTTGAACAGGAAGAAGGTCATGGCAGCAAATATTGCATTCCTTTAAAGGTGAGATGACACATGCATTGTGTTTTTCAGACCAGGCATGGCTTCATAAGCCACTTCCTGTTTGTAAGTTGATCTCACAGGATATCCAGACCAAAGTACACTGCAGCGGCAGCAGGGTGGTGGGAAGCTTGTAGTTGCCACTGCCTCAGTACAGCCTTGGAAGAGAAGTGAGGTCTAGAGTGGTAGAAAGGCCTGGTTACACTTCCTGAGTGAAATAGCAAAACTTCAAAGTAATATGTACACAAAGTCTGGGAATACAACTCTTTTCTTAAGTGCTGATCACAGGGAAGATGAGATTATCCAATGGTTCTACTCATCAAGTGGGATGATCAACGGGCCAGTACCTAAGCTGTCCTGACAAACAAGGTCATTGATTTCATCCTGGTCTCTACTGGATTAAGACAAATCTCAAAAGCAAAGCAAAACAATGCCACTTCTGCTCCCCACCCAAACAAACAAAGAAACAAAACAGAAACAACTCTAATGCTCCATTCTCCAGAATGTTAGGGAGTATGACAAGCCATCAGAGAAGGACACAGATTTCCACTTTGGTCAGTATATGACACATTCACAAATACTTACTGAGCTCTTTGCTGGGTGCTTGGGCTAGACAAATAAATAAGACACAGCTCCTGCTCCAAAGGAGCTGATAGTCAGGAAGATAAGCCTTCACATCTCCAATGGAACACACATGGCCAGCTAGGACTTCAGATTCATAGCAGAGAATTTTTCTCCTTTCTATAGAAGATTTTTAAAAAGTCTTTCACCTGCTGTGATTCTCATAAGATAATTTGCTATTTTATGTCTCTGTGATAAAAGTATTTTTGTACTATGTATGGCTGTCCTGTTCAAACCTCACACATTTAATGAAAAAGAAATCATTTTCAGGCTAGAATGAAGTACATATTAGTTTTGTTTTTGTTTTTTCTCAACTGAACTTTTCACAAGCACTGCATAGACTCTGAATCCTGGAAACACAGTAGAATGTTATGTCAAGAATTTGGCAAGTGTTTGGACAAAATCAACTGAGCTTTAACTTAGCATTTTATTGCCTCCTCACAAAATGAACCCAGAAGAGATAGAGACATATAAACTTAGTGGTTTACAGCATTCAAAATATTTTCTGTTTCTCTACAGTGTATTTGTTTTGCTTTAATGTTTTGAATTATTACTTGACTCATAAGGACTTGAAGTATAAATGTTTCCAAAACATGAGAATTCCTCTAGCTGGGGGAGCAAAAGAGAGAATAATTGTAAAACTTCCTGAAATGGAGTCTCTTTATTTGTTTAATTCCCCCTCTAGACTGTGAGCAACTTGAGGGGGTGGGGGAAATGCCCTACTCATTTTTGTCTCTCTGCATCTACTTCAGGGCCTGGGATATGGAGTATTCTCAAGAAAGGTTTATTGAGTGAATGTATGAATGATGGATGGATGAATGCTGAGGTCTTGAAGAAGGAGGTAATATGCAAATAAAGAAAGAATTGAGGAAGGAGAGGCATTTATACAGTCTGGGAAGTATAGGAGGAAGTGTGTGCGAGGAACGGTGGCAAGTGACACTGGGATAGTTGAATGGGGAAGGTGTGGTGGCAGAGGAACCTGCAGAGAGACTCCAGCTCCACTGGGAAAGACAATGCTTTCCATGGCACTGGGACAGCCAGTTTATCATTTCCATGTTTTCTTTTATTTAGTTTTTTTTTAAATATGTTTTTATTGACTTTTTAAAAAAATATATTTTCTTTTTTACAGAGGGGAAGAGAGAGGGATAGAGAGTTAGAAACATCGATGATAGAGAAACATCGATCAGCTGCCTCTTGCACAACCCCTACTGGGGATGTGCCCGCAACCAAGGTACATGCCCTTGACCGGAATCGAACCTGGGACCCCTCAGTCCACAGGCCGATGCTCTACCCACTGAGCCAAACCAGTTTCGGCTTTATTGACTTTTTAGAAAGAGAGAGAGAAACATGGATGTGAGAGAAACATTGATCAGCCGCCTCCCTGCATGTGTCCAGGCATGTGCCCTGACCTCTGGGTGCATGAGATGATACCCAACCAACTAAGCCACACTGGCCAGGGCTCTTTTATTTAATTTTTAAAGGACACACTAGTTCAAGCTCCATTAATAGGCCCCTATATTAATTTATGGGTATGAAAAAGTTTGCCTTTTGGACCATCACATACAGCTGGGCAGGCTGAGCATTCTCCATGGTCTAATGACTCTTCCATTTTCCCCCAATGTGAGTGAAGGTTATATTGTAAAACATATTGTGGGTTTTGTGTACGTGTGTTGCTTCCATGTTCTAATTCTTGCTTATCAAAGGTTACCTATTTTGAAACATTCAAAATTGAATGAGGTTCTGATGTTGGAATGCTTGGATTCAAATCCTGGCTTCATCACTGTGTGATCTTGTGCAAGCTACTTAGCTTCTCTGTGCCTCAGTTTCCTAGCTATAAAACAGGAGTAATTAGAACTCCCACCTTAAAGGGTTGATGTAAGGAATAATTGAAATAATCTATATAAAGTGCTTAGCACAGCTATTGGAACATAGGGAGTGTTCATAGGTGGTAGCAATTAGGCTGGTAAAATAATTATTATTGCTAGTACTCAACTTCCAGGTTTGGCCTGCTAGACAAAACTCCTCCTGAGCCCCTACAGCTGGGATGGCCCATCCAGGGCCCACCCCTTTCCACTGAGCAGGCAGACATCCACGTTCTTCCCAGGCTGTTCATTCCATGTCAGCTGAGCTGATATATCACAAATATACACACTCTACATACACACACACACTTCCCTTTATTCCAGGAATTGTCAGCAACAATGATATAAAATTAAGATCTTGGTAGGGTTCCCCTCCCTGTCTCTTTTTACAGTCAAGTCCATTCAAAGGTAACTGTTGGATTTGAGAGAGAAATGGAAACTATAAGACCCAGGGGCATTTCATGGGTAACAGCAATAGAACTCTAGCAAGTAACAATGGTTTTTAGTAAACAGTGACCACCAGAAAAGAGAGAGAAGACAAGTTTTGTTGTTGTTTTTGGTTGTTATGGGTGTGTACATGTGTCAGATTGTGAATGGGGTGGGGAATATGTTAGATTTGGAAAAGGATATGGAAATCAATAACGGAGTTGGTGGTGGGGGTCTAGGCTCAGGTGGGCAATTAGGGAAAACCCACTGGAAAGTTGAAGACCAGGGTCCAACAATGAGTAAGACCAGGGGCTCACATTGTTATTGAGCATGTGCTGGGATGTGTTAGATGCAGGGAATCAGTAGAGAACCTGGGTCCCTACTGTCATGGACCTTATGGTCTAATGTAAACAAAACAACATTCTTAGTGAGAAGTTGTACCCTAGAAGTAGGTACAAAATATCACGGAGGTTACATGGTGTGTGTGGTCAGATGAAATATTTTTGAGAAAACTTGATGTTTTCTGGAAATAGCAATCAGATCAGTATGGCTGAGGTGCATTATGGGAGTGGAGGGTAGAGAGGTAAACAGGGGCAATATTGTGACAAAGTTCTTATGATCAAAGGTTAAGGATTTGTTCTTTATTTTGAGGGTACTCTGCAGTGAGAGACTTAAGTATTACTCATCTCAAGGACTGGAATCAGGGGGGTGAAATTGGGTGGCCATTTTCTTGAAAATGATAACATATATGTGAAGAAAACTCAGTCGAGAATATTTATTGGATGGTCACTCCTCCCTTTGCTGCCATGAGAGATGAAGGACTGTCCCTCCCTATAGCTGGGCATTCTCCAAGGGGAGTGAACATCTTCACCTAGCACCTCTCCCTCCTCAGAGTGGACCCGGGGTAGGCTATATGTTTGCGGTGGGTGAATTTTCATAAAGTTGTAAAGAAGAAAAGGAAACCTATCATTTATTAGCTTCGTGTAGCCATGTTCAAATTCCAAAGCCTGGCCTTTAAGGCCATCCAACCTCTTTCACCTGAACTCATACTGCTCCCCTGCATGGTTCCTTCCTTCCAGTATAACAAGTCTCAGAACATGTCATGTAATCCCTGCTTTGGTGCCTCTGATCCTGTCTTTCTTTAAAGGCTTAACCTTTCTCAGACTCAGTTTTCTCTTTCATAAATTGGGAATAATAATACCTTATTCAAGATGTTATATGGATCATGTGTCTGCAAATAATTCACATAGTGCCTGACATAAAAACATCACTTAACAAATGTGAGCAGCTGTCAGACTCAAATTCTAGATCCTTCACATGTCACAAACTTCAAGACTCAAATGTTTTCAGGACTGGGTATGCAATGAGTGGTGGGGATGGGAGCAAACTGGAAAGGGCACGCCCTGCTTTGAGGCAATGAACATGCAAAGAAACAAAAATGAAAACTATAAAAACAAAAATGAAAACAAATAAAAATATCATGTCTGAAAACTCATTTGGCTTAACTCCATCCCTTTGAAATCACTTTGACTTTTGCCTCTTTACTTTAGATTGTAAATATCCCTCCATATAAAATTCTCTTTCATCTACCATCTCTGCCACTTATTTTTCACTTACTTCATATTCTTTGTGGCATTATTAATATTTCAATGTGATCTTTTTGATTTTCAGAATTGTTATAATAATTAATTCAAGTTACATATATAAAGTGTCTAGTGCCTGGCACATAAATTTTAGCTTTATTATTTTTAATAATGATAATAATGATGTGATGATTCTCTTACATTCAGAGACCAAGTCTCTAAGAGTTCCAGAAATCTCTTTCCTGTTTGTTGACTTAGTGAAGAATAATAATAACAATAAATGATGACTACTACTTATTGAGTGATTAACCACATGTCAGAATCTGTTCATGATAATCCTTGAGGTAAACGCTATTTGTATCATATCTACTGTAGACACGAGGAAACTGAGGTATCAGAAAATAAATAACTAGCCAAGTTATACAGTTGGGAAGTAGCAGAGTCAGCATTGGATCCAGTTGGGCTGGCCCCACAGCTCATGTACTGAACATTGTACTCAACCTCCAACCAACTTCTATTCATCCTTTTGAAGTCCCGAGTCACAGGTTACTTCCTCGTCAACTTTCCATACAGAGTTAGTTGAGTTAACTCTATCTTCTATACTCCCAGAGCACTTTGAATACACCTCCCCTATAGCAATGATCACATTGAACATTTATTTTTTTTAATGTGTGTGTTTATCTGTATGTGGGTTTTCTAAGGAAAAAATCTCTAAACTACTCACTGTTGTATACTTAGCAGAGGGCTTGGCACATATTTGATAGGCAAAAATATGTGTTGAGCTTTAATTGAACCAGTAGGACCTCAGTTAAATTTGATGTTCATGATGATGGTGGCTGTAAGAGTTGGGACATGGTTGAATGGAAATTTCAAATGACAGAAACCATAGTGCTAAGCTATTGGATGCTTGTGCTATATATGGGTTTTGTAATGTTTTTGTTGTTCTTTTCTGAGTTGAAGTAGCTAAAATTCCTCCTACCTAATATGTCTCATTTAACCAGATCCCCCAAATCCTTTTTGGCTACCTGTTTTTCCACCCCATCCATTCAGAGAAGTGTCAGTTCATGGTCAATGTGATGACCCTGTGAAAGCCAAAGAAGAAACAAAGGATGTACTGAAACCTATACCACCTAGCAATAATGATTAATATTTCACCAGAGGTAACACAAACAAGCTAAAAGAATGAATGAAGGAGTTTCAGCCCCACCCCAACATGAGCCAAGGATCCATATTTTATGATAACAATGCCTTCCATTTGTATACTGTTTTAATTTATAATCTCCTCCCTTCCATTATTTCACCTGATTCTTATTTCAACAGCTCACTTGAGTAGGCAGGAGAAGCTGAAGGAGAGGGAGAGACTTGCCTAACATACATGGCCAGTGAAAGATAGAATCAGGTGGAGGACCTGTTTCCCGCACAACGTTTACACAACATGCCAGACAAGATGGTCAGAATAACTAATTTGATATTGGGAGATTCCTGTCTCCAGAGGACACAGATCTGGACTCTAAAGGACTATGAAGACAGGGAAGATTTTGCAGATGATTGAAAATGGAAGCACTGAGGATTGAACCAAGGAACAACATGCTGAGGATAAAAAAAAAAAAAAAAAAAGATGGAGGATATGAGTTTAGGGGTGAAGAGATATATTGGGTGATGGAGACCAAAAAAAGAAGCTCTATCATAGAGGAGGTCACATGTTGCATTTTACAGGATAACAAAATTTAAAACGTATTCTGCTTCCCAAGAAGAGATAAACATGCTGAGGCTAGAGGAAGTTTCAGTCAGAGTGAATTGCCTTGGTAAACTATATTACCTTAATGTTCATATGTGCTTTTAAAGGACTCTTATTTTGTTTATGTTGTCATAATCTCACTAAGAGATACATCAGATCCCTGTGCTCTCCATCTCAGCCTCCTGTTCCCACCTACTGTCTGCCCTATAGGAATGTGGAGAAGTCCAGAGCAGGAAATGATTAGAATGTCTTCTTTGATGTTGGCACACAAGCTTGCTTTGTGCTTCCTCATGCCTGGTCCCTCTGGTTCCTGCAGACTTCGTGGGCTCTGGTCTCAGATACTGGTCTCAGATGGTCCTGTGGACCATCCTCCTGGTCTCAGGGGCCAGGCCTGCTCTGATTCTTGGCTTGTTCTGACTCCTCTTTGTCTGTTGGCTTCTCCTCTCCCCACTGCTGACCACAGGGCTCAAGCTAAACTGGCCCGTGGCCACATCTGCTTGCTGCCAGCTGACTGGTGCTGACAGGTCTCCGATGTACATCTACTTTCTCAAGAATGTGTGACCATACCAGAAGGCATTTGAAATAAGATGGCATCTGCTCTATTTGGAAATATCTACTGATAGGTTCATGTTCATAAAGATACGGTTCATGTCCGTGAGCTCTTGATGGTGTGTCAGAGGAGGAGGGGAGGCGAGGGAGGGAGAGAGGGAGAGAGGGAGCAAGGGAGAGAGAGAGAGTTAATTCCAGGCTTCTGCAAATGAAAAACAAGGCAGAGACATAGGGAATTCCAAACTACAGCTTACAGCCGAAGGCACTGCAGTTTGGGCAGCTGAATCCCATTAAAAAATCACGAGAAAGCTCTGTATTCCTGCCATTGTGATGAAGAGGAAAAGCAAATCTCTGAGGATTTCACAAAGAAAACATTTTGTGACCAGAAGGCTTAAAGTTCAGTAAAATCTCATGCAAATGGAACCTTTTGATTGGCTCCCTCAAAATCCATGATAGACACTTTAGTATAGCCCTCACCTAGGGAGGCCCTAAAGGGAAATACCACTCCCCTCAGCCAGGGAGCATCTGCAGGAGGAAGTCAAAGCCAGGTGCACCCCACCCCCCACCCCAGCTGATGCAAGACCAAAAGGCTTGATGTGTCAGGAGTGCAGAAAAAACAGTCTTTATAGTCACAGCCTGTCATTTAAAAAGTCATTAAATGTCGATAGACAAGGTCGAATCTTACTGGCCTCAGTGCTTTTCCTCCAAATTTTCACTTTAGACTGTCTCTGGATCTTAAAATTAAAACGTAAGCTATATTTTTAAATTAAATTAAGTAATAAATATAATCTTAAAATTTAAGTCATTCTCAGCAATAAAATAAAGACTAATAAAAAATGTTCCTGATAGCTGTTTTGAGGGACTGATGAGGCATCATCTCTCTAGGCACAAAAGAGATATTTTCATAGGCTTCATAGTGTGATGAAAAGGACAAATTTATCTAATTTAAAGCAACAGGTTCACATTTTATTTTCATAATACAAAATGCATATAGATCTCAAAAAAGAGAATTTTTTTCTAGGGTAGTTTTAAAGGCTCTGTGAATATTTATATTTTATTTTTGCACATACCCAGTTCTATGTTTAGAATACTTTGGGCCAATAAACTCCAGGGAACATCCAGAAGACAGAATTAGAAAGACTGAGTGGTGAGGGGGAACCTACTGCATTTTTCAGTCTGAATGGATGAAGGCTGAAGGCAGACAGAACAGTGACAGGGCCGGTGAGCACACCAAAGACCTTCCTCAAAGATGAATCAAAGACAGATTTTGCATAAATGAAAGAAACAATGAAGTCAGACTGTGCTAGTGATTCTATAGAAACTGTTACCCAGAGAGATGTTTCAATTAGAAAGTAAAAATATAGGTTGAAGAGGATGATTGCATTTAATAAACTAATTATTATGGGATTCTGGGAATGCCTCATGGAAAGCAACCTTGTTTTTCAAACTATCATTTCTAGTTGTCATTTTAAGGTCAAGTTACTTGGTTAGAGAGACAGTCAGGCCTGTGTGTGGTTTGACTGATAATGGCAATTCTTTGGTTTATGAGACTTTATGGTCTTGGCAAGTGGTCATCTGCCTCCTGTAAGGTAAGGGGGTCCACACTCCTTAAATGAACAGCGGTATAAAAAATACAAGACATGTGGCTTTCTTCATTATCATAACTTGAATACACAAGACCAGTGTGGGGCTGGCTCAGCAGTAGCATCATGGGAATTCAGTACGTCACCAGAATTTCATGAAGGCAGTTTGTGCCTAATGTACAATTTCACTTTGTAGCTTCCCTGAAGTCTGGCTTCTCACAATACTTCCTTTCCTATAAAGTCCTTGAGATGAACACCAAATTGATGACAGAGGAGAGTAGTCCTGGAATATCTATTTCACTTCAAGACATTTCCTCTGTCTCTTTGCACCATTCCTTCCCTCTTGCTCTCCCTACTTCTTTCTCCTTTGCCTCATATAGGCATAGGGATGATAAAGAGCACTGCAGGACATTGGCCTGAAATAATTCTGAGGTCCCATCAGAAGCCAACACTGGGTCACCTCCCTGGTCTGTAACACCTGCTTTCTTTCCAGTGAGTGACTAGTTATGGGCTCCAGCAAGGGCATGTGAAAGCACCGACCAAGAACACAGTGGAGTTCAAGTAACTCATAACCCCTCTCTGTACTCTGTAGTCTATCTTGGCTGGAAGCCTATCCATTGAACTATGAAGGACAACCGAATCTTCCTCAGAAATGAAGAAGGGAAACCACTCATCTGTATATCCCAGCTGGGTCCATTTTGAAAGTGAGGGCCAACGTCTAGGTCGATCCCCTTCTTTTATTATTATTTTTAAAAATGTATCTTTATTGTTGAAAGTATTACAGATGTCCTCTTCCCCCCCCCCCCATTAACCCTCTCCAACACCCTCTTATTTTAGATGATCTTTTTATTTATTGGGGGTGGGTTGGCTATAGAAGAATCATATAAAATAACTCCATCCCTCTCTCTCTCTCTCCAAAAATTTACCATTAAATTTCAAATGGGTATATAAGTCTCTGTCTCTTCAAGTGTGTATTGAAATAAAACAAGAGGACTTGTTCGAGGAGACAGCATTAAGCTCAGTTGATGGAAAGTAAAAACACTTTGAAGTTGTTCCCTCATGGGTCTTGGTGTACTGAATTCAATGCAGTTCTCTTCTCAAACCACCTTAGGCATTTGCTTTTAATAAGTCTTTACAAAGTAAACAATTCAACAAAGACCTCAGAACCGTGTTTCTGACTAGCAAAATAAGTACAGATTCCAGATGTTTCTCATTTTTCTATGTCACTAATTCAAACTCAGAAAGCTCTTGTTTATTGGACATTTATTTAATCCTAATGTTTTACATACCTCTCTTCCAAGAATCTCTTTTCCCATCTCTCCATCCCTTCTTTCACCAAAGCCATCTATGGGGTAACTTGTCATAGATGGAATTGGACCTTTCCAGCATAGTCTCTTGCAGAAATATTTAAACTTATGTCAAAATGAGATTTCATAATGATATATAACTTTTATCTATTTATATTAGCATTAATATAAAAAGGTAGGAAATTTTCCTTCTTCTGAAATCTTTAAAAATTGAATACATGCCTTCCTTCCTTCCTCTCCCTCCCTCCCTCCTCCTTTCTTCCTTCCTTCCTTCCTTCCTTCCTTCCTTCCTTCCTTCCTTCCTTCCTTCCTTCCTTCCTTTCTTTCTTTCTTTCTTTCTTTCTTTCTTTCTTTCTTTCTTTCTTCCTTTTCTTTCTTATGTAAATTCAATAGAGGTTAACGAGGTAAATCACCTTTCAAGGTCCTATTTAGGTTCTGCACGTGGGTCACCCAGCTAGCCTTTTGGATTTTTCTCCAAAGGCTCGTGGGTATTAGAGGAACTACTAGCAGACACTACTCTATGCTCTCCTAGCCCTACAGATGGACGATACATGATGGATTTCCATACTTTATCATGTAACCGTTCTACCTGACCCCATTCTGAAGTCCCAGCAGTGACCAAGGAACTAAGAGAGCGGAGAACAGGGAGCTAATAACAGCAAATCCTCATAGAAAATAGAATGTAACAGTGGAGGACTATGCGAGGGAAAGACACTGGATCTCTACCCCATGTGCTTGTTTTTAATGTGATAAGGTCTGATGTGACATTTTTGAATTTATAATTCTACTAATAAAATTATCTTTAATAATGGTGAATATTTATTGAGCCAGGCACTGTGCTAAGTGCTCCTGGATTATCTTCATTCTCTCTTAGAATACTAACAAGTAGATTGTATTATCCTCATTTAAAAAAATGAAAAACTGAGTCTTCAAGACCCTGATACCTATTTGCTCAAGAAACAGGCATGCTATAGGGAATTAATCATGTACATCTTTGCAAATAAAAGCTATTTTAAGCAAAGGCATTTTGCAGGCAGCATTTAGCAATCATTTTAGAATGACAGCATTCTCATATATATTCTTTTTAGGTTTAGCAGATAATTCCCAGGGTTACACCAAATCATAGTAAGGTTGGTGGTGAAGTGGCTGCTAGGCTGACTTCCGGAATTAGAGATGCTGGATATTGTAGAGACCGCAAACATAGTTAAACACTACAGAGAACAAGAGCTCCTTTTGGGCAACACATTTTTTTTGTTGTTGTTGCAAATTACTTCAGAGGTGACAATTCAATACTTCTAGATCACATAAAAATATTAATTTCACTTGTGAAGAACATGTTCCATGGATATTAGGTTTAAAAGCTAAAAAGATTCAGGTGAGCTAATTAATTGACAAGTTCTACCGAATGCCCAGTTTTGATAGAGTCCCATATTAGGTAGCATTTAAGTTGTCATAAAGACAGTATGTTTGTAATGATTTTGTGAAGCAAACTTTAGCTTGCTAAATGAGGAATGGATAAACCTGCAGGAGGGAGAAAAGGGGTAATAGATAAACCTGCAGGAGGGAGAAAAGGGGTAAGGGAGAAAAGAAAGGAAGAAGAAGCATCAAATAACCCATCAGCGCCCGTCAGTCCCTCGGAGACATCTTCTGCTTCTTTGGTCCATGAAGACTATTTAAAACAGTGGTTCTCACATTTGTGTATACACTAGAATCATCTAGAAAGTTTGTTAAAGCACAAGGGAGGGCCTGAGAATTTGTATTTCTAGCAAGTTCCTAGGCGGTGCAGATGCTATTGGTCTGGGGACCACACTTTCAGAACAACTTCTCTAAAATAATTGTAGATTCTGTTGGCTCTCCCCCACTTTACAGTCTAGATATTTGCTCAAAACTGACACTTTCTTTGGATTTTCTAAATTTGTGTTCTTTTGAAACAAGGTTTATAGGTTCACATTTAATACCGTATTTTCCGGCGTATAAGACGACTGGGCGTAAAGAAGATTTTCCTGGGTTAAAAAGTCGTCTTATACGCCAGAAAATACGGTACTTACCTAATGAAATTTGGCAAGTTCCCAACCAGAAGAAGCTTCATGAGAAAAATAGATGGGAAGACTGTTAAGAGAAAGATAAAAGGCAATCAAGAAAGGAAATATAAATTACTCTATCATAATTAACATTAACTTTGGACAGAGTAAACACCATTATCCCAACAATATATGAGGTGCATTTTCTACATCACTTCTTATTAATAACTTAAATTTGCAGGTGAAGAAGATGCAATTGGATCAACATAGGCACTGGTAAAAAAGGAAATTTCATGATTTACAATAAATTCTATTGAATAGAAAGTGATAATAATATCAAAGTTACAACTAAATATTCTAAACAATGTTAATGGATGTTTATTTTGAACCAAGAACTGCTCGCCTATTACTATTTTGAGTAACCAAAGCATTACAAAAATTTTTTTTGCATTCCAAAGTCTGCCTCCTAATGCAATGAAGTAGTCTGTTTATTTGTCGATTTCTTTTTTCTTTCTTTTTTGGATTACCAAGTAATGTGGGGAAATTATGAGGACAACAAGGAAGTGTCTGAGAGACACATATGTTTGTGAGAATAAGGAGTATGGAGATAAGGCCTTTTCAGTAAAACCCCTTTCTTAGTATTTTACCAGTATTTCCAAGTAAGGAAGTGACTACAATGTTTTCCTTTGATCAGGGAGTCTGTTCATATCAGAGCTGGTTCCTTCACCTCAGCCTTCAGGTTCCCCATCACATCAAGCTCAGTGGACTTAGGGATCCACAGGGGTAATGTTTTCATACTTCTTCACCTTCAACTGATGCTGGCCAATTTACACCAAACAGTAGGACCATGCCCAGACACATTCGTGGGCAGCCCGGCTGTTCTGGCTTTGCAGCCTGCTCTTGGCAGTGTAGAGATGGTTTCCAGTATGCGCCATTTCTCGGTCACCTCATCCTCACTCCCATATGTGGACAAAGACAGTGGTCAGTCATTTCTGGAGCTTCAACACTCGCTCCATTTCTCCTCTTACCACACCCATTTCTGAATTCAAACTGATTACAGTTCATGCTTCTGCACCTCCAAATCACTATGATATGACCCAGAGAGTTCTGACTTGTAAATGTAAAAAAAAATCGAGCTTGATCTCTTCTAAGCCTACCATTCTCTTAATGCCTAAGTCAGTAGAGGATTTCCTGCAGACAAGAGTTGGCTTAGAAAATTTCTCAAAGTCAAGACTTGTAAAAGACCACATCACCTCCATTTACTACATACATCCTACAATACTTTTATTCCAGAAAAGACACGATGAACTCATAGCTCTGTTGCCAAGTGCTTTCTTCTTAAATTTTTATGGCAAGCCAGTGCTTCTCAGCTCAGCAGGGCAAGGTGCCCACAGTCTGGAACTTGTGAACTTGCCTGGGCTAGAAATTCAGGAACTTCAAGACGCTAAACTCATTTCTAGTATAACTATGTATTTGTGTGTCAGCAAAGCCCATTTTCCCTTTCCTTTATTAAAAGAAATGTCAACTGCAAACACTGAGTTTTGAAAGAAGTATTAGATATAGTTCTTGCTCTGGGAAAATTGCCCTGGAAGTGTTTGCAATAAAGTCTGGATGCAAAGACCTGCACATATGAAATAGTTAGAAACAATGAAAGAAAGGATCAAGTTGAGCATGAACTATGTACTATACCATACAGAGAGTTGGGGACCATACAGAAAGTTGGGGACAGCTTTAACAAAGAAAGGGTTAAGGTAAAGATTAAAAGATACATATGATGTATGCATATATGCATAACAGGTAGACACAGACAATGGGGTGGTGAGGGCCTGGTTGGGGAGGGGGGAGCAGTCTGGAAGAGGTCAATGGGGGGAAAAGGAGGACTTATGTAATATTTTCAACAATAAAGATAAAAAAAATAAGATACATATGATTTGTATAAAAAGATGGATGGTCTTTATGTATTACTTAGAAAGTGACTGTACTAATTTATACAATTTAATACCACTCACTAAATATCATTGTAAATGTCTCAAACTGATAACCAGTGGTCCAAAAATAACTTTTTTATTGTACCACCACTTTCAGTGTTTTAAAACAAGTTTGAATTAGTTGCCAACATTAGTAAGTTTGAAGATTTTACATTAAAAATCTGATTTATATTTTCTCTTTAAAAATGTTGACAGCTTTCAAAACCTGGCCTACATTTCTGCAGTATAATGATGAACTGTAGCTGAGTAAACCCACACTGTTGGATGGAGCATTAGCTATCCAGTCTCCACCACCTGCACCAATCACTATTGTGTCTCCCACCTAACCTGCTTTGCTCGTGTACATCACCTCTCTCGCCCCTGTGGGCACTTGAACTTGTGATCCCTGCTATACATGAACAGGGCCTCCTGCACAGGGGGCCAGTGAAAAATGCTCCACTCCAACCAATTTAATCAAAACAAGTGGTTTTGCCCTCTCTGCCTCCTTTTTGCAAGATAAAGCAAATAACACAGGAGATAACTTAAAAAAAATATTGTTCTCAGTCTAGAGAGGAAAACATCATGGGCCACACATGCAGAGTTGTGCTTTGATTCTACAAGTGCACAGTGATCATGACTCACAACGCACATTCTGCAGTGGAGGTTGGCAGGCTGTGTGTGTGTACAAAGGACGGGTGCTCCATGAACTCCTTTGAATTTTGAAGAATATAGCAGATAAGTCGAGGTTGTTTTATTTTTTTCATAAAATTTACCTATTTTACAAAGATTTTTGCTCAGAGTAGTTCTCAAATATTTGAAGTATAGTCAAACCTACCTGCAAAGCAGTCCTTTGTATCCTATAAAGTCTGAGTATTCACTGTGCACTATCAATTTCTTACAGACTGTTCTGAGGAAATGTATGGTGCACCCCGATGATCGGGCAGTACAAGTAGCATGTGTTAGAAGTAGAATGAATTTCATGCTCATATTGGAATAGTCATTTGTCTGTTCACTCAGCCATCCCAAATGTATGTATTTAGCCCAGAGTGCTTTGTCTTGGCCCTTCTATTAACCAACTCTTGAACTTGGGCAGGTGCATTAACCTCTCCTGGTTTGGGTTCCTCAGATGAGGGAGTCATTGAAATGATCTGTAAGTTTCCTAAAGTTGGAACATGACATGTTTTCAGACAAAGGGCCCTGGTCTAAAGGGAGGCAGATTTGTTCTGACTTAGGAGTTGATCTGCAAGCCTTTGAGTTTAGCTATCTCTGTCCAGCCTGGTCAGTGTGCAGGCCAGGTGCAGGGCTGGTACTTAGCTTGCAGCCACCAGTAAGATTACTTTGGTTTTTCACATCTGCCTTCCCTTAGGATTGGTCCTGCAGTTCATTAGTTGATTCCCAGAGCTTATTGGTTGTTAAATACTTCATCACTGCTGCTCATGATCCCCTAAGAAATCTTCATTGTCTTTTAGTTCTAATCTTCTCTTACTGGTTTAAAGAATAAGATTTTACCCTCTCTGTTTAGGGTCATTGGAAGAGAAGAGGGGCCTACTTATTACATACCTTAAGATGGAAAAGTTGTAGAAAATGTCATATAAAATATTGGAGTTTCTTACTGTTTTAAGAAAAAGAAAAGTAAATTCCGTGCTTTTTCTTTCTTTCTTTTTTTTTTCTCTCAAAGTTTACTTTATCTTAGCAGAGCACAGAGGGAGATTCTATTTTAAAATAGTGCTGGGAAAGAGAACATGAGGGGAGAGAGTACTTTTATTGAATAGGAATCCAGGGGTGGGCAGCTGATTATAACTGAATTCTTTAGAGCAGAAGTCAGCCCCTGTAAGGCCAGGGGAGATGTTGGCAATGCTGCCTGACCTGGTCCTGTGGACCTTTACTTTTATTTTTTTTCAAAAGTAATAGATTATAATATATTCAAAACAAATTATAACATATTCTATTATAATTACAATACTAGAGGCCTGGTGCACGAAATTCGTGCACTGGGGGGGGGGTGTCCCTCAGCCCAGCCTGCACTCTCTCCAATCTGGGACCCCTTGGGGGATGTCTAACTGCCAGGGATCAGGCCTAAACTGGCAGTCAGACATCCCTCTTGCAATCCGGGACTGCTGGCTCCCAGCTACTCGCCTGTCTGCCTACCTGGTTGCCCCTATCCACTTCTGACTGCCAGCCTAATAACCCCTAACAACTCCCCTGCCAGTCTGATCGATGCCTAACTGCTCCCCTGCCAGCCTGATTGCCCCCAACTGCCCTCCCCTGCCGGCCCGATCACCCCCAACTGCTCTCCCCTGCAGGTCTGGTCACCCCCAACTGCCCTCCCCTGCCCACCCAGTCACCCCTAACTGCCTTCCCCTGCTGGCCCGGTCACCCCTAACTGCCCTCCCCTGCCGGCCCAGTCACCCCTAACTGCCTTCCCCTACAGGCCTGGTCCCCCCCAACTGCCCTCCCCTGCTGGCCTGGTCACCCCTAACTGTCCTCCCCTATAGGCTTGGTCGCCCCCAACTGCTCTCCCTTGCAGGCCTGGTCACCCCAAACTGCCCTCCCCTGCTGGCCTGGTCACCCCCAACTGCCCTCCCCTGCCCACCCAGTCACCCCTAACTGCCTTCCCCTGCTGGCCCGGTCACCCCTAACTGCCCTCCCCTGCCAGCCCAGTCACCCCTAACTGCCTTCCCCTGCTGGCCTGGTCACCCCTAACTGTCCTCCCCTATAGGCTTGGTCGCCCCCAACTGCTCTCCCCTGCTGGCCTGGTCACCCCTAACTGCCCTCCCCTGCTGACCTGGTTGCCCCCAACTGCCCTCCCCTACAGGCCTGGTCACCCCTAACTGCCCTCCTCTATAGTCCTGATCCCCCCCAGCTGCCCTCCCTCCCCTGCAGGCCTGGTCGCCCCCAACTGCCCTCCCCTTCTGGCCTGATCGCCCACAACTGCCCTCTCCTGCCTGCCATCTTGTGGCGGCCATCTTGTGACCACATGGGGGCGGCCATCTTGTGCAAGGGCATGATGGTCAATTTGCATATTACCTCTTTATTATATAGGATATTAAAAACATAAGTAAATCCTCCAAATTTCCATTAAGCCAGAGAATCATACAGTTAACGTTTTGATATAAATACTTCCAGCCAATATAAATCTATAATAAAAGCGTAATATGCTAATTAGACTGGACGTCCTTCCGGACCACCTTCTGGAAGCCCGGCTCTCGCATGCCTGCCAGTGGCCAGAGGGAAGCCCGGGTCCCAGGTGCCAGAAGGAAGCTGGTGCCAGCAGCCTGGGGAAAGGAAGGCCTACTCTTGCATGAATTTCATGTATCAGGCCTCTAGTATGTATATAATGGACAATTTTTAAAAATGAGATTGCATCATAAATATTCATACACATACATATACATTAACATACAATATTATGAATATATTAATATCATATGCATGCTATATATACACCATATGCTGTATACAAACATGTATACTATATAGATACTTTATATATGTGTATATGTACCTATAATATATACATGTATTATAGGTACATATACACATATATACACATATGTGCTTATTTGTAAACTATTTCACTTAATATGTTGTAAAAGTTTTTCTACTCCAGTAAATATGCAACTGCAGATGATTTATATGACTGTATAATTCTTCATTATATTAGCATATAATTTACTTAACCAGTACCCTATAATTGAACATTTTAACTTTTTTTCCTATTATCAGCAGGAGGTACTTGGGGAAAAAGATTTTTTAAAGCTGCTGGCAGAATCCCACCAGGCAGAAGAGACAAACATGAATTGTCTTCCATGATAAAGGAGCAGCCATTCTGAGGTTCTGGGGACAGTCAGAAAGAAGGGGTGCTGGGGAAAGTCTGGGTTACAGAGGGCCTGAGATAAGGCAGCTATATGTATGTCAGAGGAAAGTAAGTTTCTAAGAAACTCCCAAGGACTTTTAAAACCAGGGCATATCTAACATTTGGCCATCTATCGTGCCATGCTGTGAGGTAATGACACAAAGCTGTAGGATGAACTCTGTAAGTAAAATAAGGGACTTTATGCCACCAGGCAATAGAGTTAGAGGTGTATAGGAGATGTTACTCCTCCAGGAATCCTTGTCGGTGAGGAATGCTGAGCTTCTCTGTACATGTGGGGAGCAGGACTGAGGAGTTGCATTTAAATACTGAAGTATGAATGGCTTCGTGAGCCTGGAGTGTTTGGATCCACCCGGACAGAAAACACAACACCGAAATGAAAATCATTGCATGTTTGTTGACTAAATTTGAATTTAGAAATGAATTTTCAAATTAGAAGTAAAATTCATGTACTTTTCTAGATTCTTCTTTCATACTTCTCTGGTTCTTGGTGATACAATCAAACAAAACAAGGACAATCATCACCCCCGCCACCACCAAAAACATTCCAACTCTGTCCATTCTGAAGACTGAAAACAATAGGATATTTTTTTCTAAATATTAAAGCAAACCCCCAACTACCTTTGAGCAGGAAGCCTACAAGAGCATCCCTCACCTCATTCCATCTGTTCTTGGACCGGGTGGGCTAACCTGATATTGTTCCAATAGCATCTTGATGTCAATAGAGTCCAACTACAGCTGCCCCCCAATGGGTTACAATGGTATTTGGCAAGTTTACACCAAGTATAACTACTTCCGGTAAAGAAGTCATTTCAGTTTGGGGAAAATGTGTAATTTGGCCACTTCATTTGCATTGTTCTGAAAGTTGCCAGACTTGTCCTGCCAGGCATTAGTGTCAAGAACTTTCATCCTCCTTGGCTCCACCTCCTCTCTGTGTGTGCAGAGCAGAACAAAGGGAGGAGGCCCCAAGGCAGTGCCATCCGACCAGCCCACAGAAGTCTGGGTTTTGAATGAATGATGACTTTTGAATTGCAGAAGCTCTTCCAAGGAAGCTTTCACTCAAGACTTTTGTTGACTTTACAAATAGAAACGAATCCAACCTGTGTAGTACCATCAGAAATTAAGTGACAAGAGCAGGTCTGCAGTGACTCCTCTCATGAAAGATCATTTCCCTGCATTTTTAATTCTTTACAAATATACACACAGGGGACATGCCCATATATTTTTTCCTATATTCTTAATTTGGAAGCTATCATACATATTGATAAATTTGCTTCTGTAAGTGACATGGCTCCTGGCTTTAGCAAAGAGAAACTCTACATGTAAGTGAAGTCACTCTGTGACTAATAGGTGAACTGCTTATGTAAATGTTTGCTTTCCCTTCTGCTTGGAAGGTTGTTGCCCTGGGGCTTTTCAAAAGGGCCCTTGACCCTTCTTTCTAAGGCTGTTGTTCTGCTCTTCAGAGGAAGGTTGTTAATTATATCTTTTAAACCACCTATTATCCTGAGCTGCTGTCCATAATCTGTCAGAGTTGTTCCTGGTCCACTCTCCCTCAGACCCCAGAACTTGATGCTCAAAATGGAGGCTGCTTAACCTCCGTGGGTCCCTGCTGATTGCTCTGTGGAACCTCCTCTATTCTCAAAGGGGCCGATTACTTTTTCATCTCATCATTTAAAAACCAGAGAGATGTTTGGGCTAAAACAAGGTTATACAGGTTTCATCCCCAAACTCATTATTGTAGGGCAGAAACTGAAGAACTGAGACCAACTGAAATCACGTAGTGCCTGCCTCAAAGATCAAAGACACCAACGCGAATGCATTTTCTCTCGCGCTAATGAGAAGACTATCCAGGCTTAGGAATTTAAATGTTTAAAAGTGATGACAAATATAAGTACAGTGCAGAGAGAGACTCAATAAAATGGAGTGTAAAACTTGAAGGAGGCTTGTAGAGGGATTAGAGTATAAAGTAATATTGAGTAAATAGCATGAAATAATTGTTTTCACGAAGCAAAGGCTGTTAGAACCTAGGAAGTTTACAACTTGCAATTGTAAGTTATTCATCTTGTAGGAATTCTGAAAGTAGAATTGTTTTTAAGTATTTCTAAGTGTACAGTTTTATAGAACCTTAATATTGGTGAACAAGCCTAGACTTCTCCAAGCTTGACCATGTCACGCATTTTCAATAGTCTTCAGGATTATCAGAGACCTTCTCATATACTTTCTTCATCTTCCTTGTTACCTACTGGCACTCTAGGATAGTTAAGCTGGTTCAAGTATGTGCACTTTCTAAGCACTAGTAGTTTACAACATATGAAATATGTTGTATTGCAACCATTATACACATTTAACTCAAGTTGTATTGCAACCATGATAGTTTTTATTCGATGCCCTAGTTCTTGACAGTCATGACTTTATACAAATGAAGTGACTATAAAGCATATTTAAAGAAAATATAAAAATTTTTGGACACATTGAGTGGTGGGGTTTTTGATTCCTCCCCCTGAGTCTGGGCTGTAAGCAATAATTCTATTACTGTGGAAATGATGCTATATAAGGCAGGATCAGAAAAGGCCATGCAGCTTTTTCCTGGTTCTTGAGGGATACTCACTCTTGGAGGACCTTAGCTACCATTTAAGAAGTCTGGCTATTCCAAGACTATCATGCTGAAGGAGTTACTTGTTGGCCCTTTCGTCAGCAGCCCTACTGAGCTCCCAGCTATAGTCTACATCAGCTACCAGGCATGTCAGAAAGAAGCTTCAGGATCATTGCAGCCTCAAGTCATCAACCCATCCCCAGCACTTGAGTCTCCCTAGCTGAGGTCCCGGACATTATGAAAAGAGACAAGTTATCCATGTGTCCTGTCTGACCCATAGAATCCAAGAATATAATAAATGCTAAGTTTTGGAGTGGTTTGTTATGCAGCAATTGCAACTAGAACAATTCATAAGCACTATAATTCAAATTGTATTTCTTAATTAATTCACCATGTTTAATTCAATTCAGGTATAAAACTTTATGCTAAAGAAAAGCTTGTACTGGTTCAAATCTTCTTGGTAATATGTTTCCCAACCCATTATGGTTTAGCCACTACATAGAAATTGTACTTGGGTTGGAGAGAGTGTAAGGGGAGGATGATTTAGATGCTCTTTCATAAGAAGTAAAATGAAGGAGCTTTATTTTACTTCTAGGCTAATACTTCAGGGGTCTCACTCAGTCACCATGTATGATTGACTTTCACTCGACTTATTATGAACTACTTTGGCACCAGGGTTTTCATATGTTGTGAACTACTAGTGCTTAGAGAGTGCACATAGCTCAACTATCCCAGAGTGCCACGAGGCCAGAGCAATGCTCCTACCATCTTCCACTATCTGATGAATGCCATCAAGCATGGCGCCTGGACAAAGATGTATTTGTCAACCTGGGTGAGATCTAGATCTAATCTCTTGACCTACTTCCCTTAGTCCCAGATCCAGGCGATCTCTGATCAAGAAAGCAATATACTCATTTTTAGATCATGGAACCCATGGAAGTAGGGATGGAGCAGGATCATTGATATGAGATGTGAAGGTGAGTGATGGCCATTTACTTTGCAACGGTTTGTGCTTCTCCATTGTTATTTCTCAACTTGTCTTGAAATTGAAGGAACAATTGGTGCCAGACTGGACCCCTGAAGGGCCAACAAAACAGATCACTGTGAAAATATTTGATTTTGACCAAATTCTACAAAATAGGAAAATAAAGCATATTGGCAATGCTGGAAATGTAGTTTTTATAACATGGTTTAACAGCAGGATCTTTCTGCAGGATCAGATTTCCTAAAAAATATTAACTATTTTATGAAATGTATTATTATTTTTTTATCAATTGGAATAAGGTTAAAACTGAGTCTGTGCTACTTTTCTTCATTTTTTAAAATACATCTTTATTTTTATTTTTGACACTATTACAGATGTCCCCATTTTCCCCATCTTCCTTTTTTTTTTCTTTTTCAATGAATCATGATACTGAAAGACTGAATTAAAATAGCCTGCAAGGATCATAGGCATCTTTCAGAAGCCTTTGACCTTCATTGTAACTGAATAAATTTGACATATCCATTAACATGGAGACCTCCAATTCTGGGAAGTGATTGCTCTTCAGTTCAAGACTATTTTTCTGAAGCAGGGCAGTATTAGGTTAAAGTCATTAAGAAACTAACCAAGCCTATTATCAAATTCAATATAATCTTTACTTACAAATCTACTGCTATTTGTGTATAGCTCTGTTACTTAAATGTGTGATTCACAGCTTCAGATTCTGTTGTCTATAGAATACACTTCCCCCCGCCCCCTTCCCACTCTCTAAGCACTGGTGGTTTACAGCACATTCCTAGTGCTGGCCCACAGCAGGCTCTAGTACAAAGGACATCCCTTCCAGGGTTGAAGGGACCTTCAAATTGAATTATTTGCTTTCACTCAATTTCATATGGTAGCCCTCAATGATTAAACATGCCTTCCTTCTAATAGGGTTAGGGTGAGAAGCCACTAGAGAAAGATCATATTGATAGCCCAAGAAATTAATTTTGTCATTTATACAAAAGAATCCCAGTCACAGTCATTTATTTTCTTTGTAGTCATGCATGGCTTGATTCATCTGAACCCTCCTGACCCACCCTCAAAGGCAGCTGGTGTATATGGTTCTTGCAGAAGACCAGCATCTGAAAAGAGTTATCTAGAGTTGAAGAGCAAATATTCTGTACTCAGAATTTAGGTCAATCTTCCCCCAATTGTGGCATTTCCAAGTGGGATGAAAGACTGCTAACTCCTAGTCTTCTGATGGTGGGGAGAGGTGCTTAAGGATATGGTCTTCAAAGCTGTCAACAATCCAAGATTCATTTCACTCAATAAACTTTGTTTTCAAAGTGCAAACATTGGGTTATTTTCTCTGTACTACCAAGATGATGGATTGGAAACTTTTATTAAGGAAGAACCAAGAGTAATTTTGGTGTTTGGAGAAATTTATGGGAGTATAAGTCATGGTAGGATATAGAAAGAGCCTCTTTGGGAGGACTCTGGATGCCTAAAGAAAAGAGCGACCAATACAAAGGAGTAGGATTCTTCAGTGACCACCTGCCTACTTGGCCAGTACACTGAGCCCATCAAGGTTGAAAACTCCCTCCCATGCTTCTTCTGACACATTGCTGCCTGTCTACATAAATATTACTGCACTGTGACTATTACCACTCCATTCAAGGTGTAGTTTCTCTATAAATATATAGGATATTGATATAAAAGCTTTTAAGTGCTTCTTATCAAATAATATTTTGTGTTGGATTATGTTCATTTCATTATAATAGGAGTTTCTGTTTTCTTATACTTAGATTGGGCTATCCTATATAATAAAAGCCTAATATGCAAATTGTCCCTCGGGCGGTCATTTGACTGGGAGACTGGGAGTTAGACCGCTTGCTATGACGTGCGCTGACCACCAGGGGGTAGTGTGGAACATGGCGGGCATTGGCAAGGCGCTGCGACCTCTCGCTGGCTACCTGGGAGTGGGGGTGATGGGGACAAAGGTGTGGTAAGAATACGGGGTGTCCGCCAAGCTCACTCTTACTCCCCCTGCAACCCTCCACTGGGACGCCAGGGCTCGCAAAGCCAGGAAAGCCCCCACACTCAGGTGCTGGGTGCCCATGAGGAGCCCACCCTGCACCCCCATGGCCTCTTCTGGGTGAGACAGGCGGCAGCTGCCAGGACCGCAGGGGCTGGTCAGGCTCCCCGTGGGTTCGCGCAGGAGCCAGTCTGTGAGGCCAACCAGGAGAGAGCGCGCTGCCTGCCCAGCTTCAGTGCAGCACTGCTGGGTAGTCCAGAGGCCCACTCTGTGCCCTGGCTGGCAGCGTCCGGCTGCACTCGCTGCATCTTCTTGTGAGGACTCTGTGACTCAGGTGGAGGGGGAAATGTGGGGGCCCAGGATCCCAGGTGCTGCCTAGGGTCTAGAGGTCATCTGGGACCTGCCCTTCCATGCCAGGTGCTTGCACTTTGATCACTGGCCAGGCCTAGGGACTGCACCTGTGCATGAATTTCGTGCACTGGGCCTCTAGTAGAAAATAATGATGCAAAATATAGATCAACATGTATTTATTCCATGTGGATAAATGTGTCACAGAATGCTAGTGTCTACTATAATGGGAGCTTCAAAATTGTAATAAAACATCCTATATAATAAAGAACTAATATGCAAATGGTCATCACACCTTCACGCTGTAAAGGCTCAGACACTCAACACTGGGGAGAGAGGAATGGGGACCAGCCAGGCTGTGGCCTGGGAGAGGGACAAGCTGCCCACCCATGGTCCCAGGCTCCAGCAGCTGTGCCTACGCCTGTGGCCTGGGAGAGGGACAAACTGCCTGGCCCGCAGTCCTAGGCACCAGCGGATGCATCTGTGCCTGTGCCTGCAGCCTGGGAGAGGGACAAGCCACCCACCACGTGGTCCCAGGCTCCAGAGGCTGTGCCTGCGGCCCGGGAGAGGAACAAGCTGCCCGCCCTATGGTCCTGGGTGCCTGCGGCTGTGGCCCAGGCAAAGCCACCTGCCCACAGGCCCCTGCAGCTACAGCCGGCCCGGGTGAAGCCGGCCCAGGTCCTGGGTGCCTGCGGCCGGCCAGAGGGAGGGAAGTCCGGGTCCCAGGTGCCTGCCACCGGCCAGAGGAGGGAATCCTGGGTCCTGAGTGCGAGGCAAGGCAGAGGTGGTTAGGAGTGATCAGGCAGGCAGGCAGAGAGGTTAGGGATGATCAGGCAGGCAAGCAGACGAGCAGTTAGGAGCCAGTGGTCCCAGATTGCGAGAGGCAGTTGGACATCCCCCGAGGGGTCCCAGATTGGAGAGGGTGCAGGCCGGGCTGAGGGACCCCCACCCCCGTGCATGAATTTCATGCACTGGGCCTCTAGTAGTCTTATAATAGAAGAACTTCAAAAAATAAAAACTAACAGAAATATCATAAAGAGGAGAGAACAGAAAAGTAATGAATTACTATGTGCAATGTGAAGACTCTAGATAAGCCTGGAAATGGCTTTATCTATCTAGTTCTTCCTACTTATAAAAATAAATATGCTTAAACTCACTTCCTGAAGACCCCCACAAAAGATGTTTTCAACACTTTGTGTAACCCAGTTACACATGCAGACTCAGGAAAATGGTCAAGCCGATGGCAGGAATTACATGTACAGAAAGAAAGTGGTTAGCTTACTTATTCTTGGTTAGAGGGAGATTAATGAGGGAGACAGAACATGTTCAAAGGAGGTATATGAGGATATTGAAATTGGAGGTTCTAAAGAGCAGAAAATTCAAGATAATGTGAATATAAGCAAAATGTATTAAACAGGAAGCACAGAGCAGAAGGGAGGTTGATGGAGGAGAATTGTGAGGCAGGCCAGAGGAGGTGTAAATCGCTTGGAGAGGTAAATTCTAGTATGCCTTAGCACCAACCACCTAGGGAGCTTGTTTAAAAAAGGGGGAGGGCGAATACTGGGAACCTCCTGCCAATAATTCTGAATAAATTGGTTGGGACTAGGGCCCAAGATTCTGCATGACAGCATTTTGTCTGAGTGTTTCTGATGCAGGTGGCCCAAGGACCACACTTTCAAAAACACCGGAAAGGAAGGTTGTTGAAGTCTTGCAGAAGAGGGCAAACTTCTGACCTTTACTAGTAAACAGGAAGTAATAGGGGAATAAATAACATTTTCTTAGTAAATTTACAGAGCTCATTTCTTTTCTGAGAGTTGATGTATTCTCTGGGGTCAGAAGTAGGTACCAAGCTAAATGAAGTACAGTTTTCCATGCCATAATTATGAGCAACTTTCTCTTATCTAGCAAGTTCACTGATGTAGTACACAGTTTAACTAAGAAGATAAAAAAATACCCCTGAATGGACAAAACTGACTTAAGCAAATTCACACACAGTTCTCATAAAACAACTTCCAGGGCTTTGCTTCAAGCTCATTTTTGTTTGTTTGTTTTAGAAATGTCTAAAAATTTAGCTATTGGGTTTCCTAACTCATAGCACTTAAAATCACAAAATTTGTTAAGGAGAGGTGCAGGAGATGATCAAGGGGTTGGGGACTATTGCTGGGGGCAGCAAGAAATGACAGCTGACAACCTGACAGTGATGAATATGAAAAACAGACAAAATAACTAATTTAGAGGAGGGACAGTTTCCTCAAATGATTAATATCATAAGGACCACTGTGATACTGTATGTTATAGCAACTGATATTTATAATGGTGACTTGTAAGTTAAATTATGTTTAGTCTCTTTGTTTAAAAAGGTGTGGAATTATGAAATTTTAAAAGGGATCCTGTTTAAAATGACTAAAATTGTTGGATCTCAAGAGAGACAGCTTTGGTTTTCTAGCTACACTAATAAAAGAGAAAGATGCAAATTGACCGTACCTCCGCGACACCCACCAGCCAATCAGGAGTGAGTATGAAAATTAACCCAAAAAAGATGGCGGGTTAATTTGTATACGCATGCGTGGAGCGAAAACTGAAGACTGAAGAGGCGTGGTTTCTCCACTGCGGCTGGAGTGGAGAAGCCTCAAGGCTTGGCTTCTCCGCTGCAGCCAGAGCGAAGGCCTGGGTCCTGGGTGCCAGAAGAAAACTGGTGCCAGCAGCCATGGGAAGGAAGGCCTATTGCATGAATCTTTGTGCAATGGGCCTCTAGTATTATATATTCAGTTATTTCTTTGTTCATTTGTTACTTTCCTTATAGCATGCAAAGCACCATGCTCAGTGCGAGGAGAAAATAATAGGGTCTCTCAAAATGTGAGAGCCTAGAAATTCAAGTGTCTGGAGTTTAGAATAAAGATCAGAGATCTGGATCTGAATCTGAATTTGGGGAGCCACTATGTAGAAGTTTCAGTCGAAGCCCTGTGAGTACAGTGGAGAGGGTGGAGGAGGAGAAATCTCAGGACTGAACTAGGTGATGCTCTCACTTTCCAGTGATAAAGCATTACTATGTCATATTTTAGATGCACATTAATCCTCTTAACAAGTAGGATGGATTATGAATTTGGAACTTGGGGCATAATTAGGGACTAAATCTCCTTTGGGACAGAAACCTTGTCTCATGTTCCTCCTCACCCGCCTGCCCACGAAGGACTTGACCTAAATGCATAATAGGATAAAAAATAAAAGTTGCCGAGAAAGACAAGCTTGACTGAGCCTCTGTCTGGTAAAGCAATTAAGTAAATGTCACCACAGAGCAAATTTCAGCACTTAAGGTTTGACTGATCATTAAGGCGTTCACCTACTCATGATGCAAATTCTGCAAAGTAAACGAATGCTTTGAAATGTTTTGGCACATGTTAACAAAAAGAAATACTTTCTAATTATTCAGTGACTAACATGAAAAATGAATAAAAATTCACGAAAAGATGATGTATAATGCATTAAAACACATCAATCTGTTAAACTGAGCAAACAAAACCTTTCTAAATTTTATCATTGATGTTTGTGGATAGGAAGAAAGTGGTAATCAAGATGGAATATTCTGAGTTTGCTGTGATTTTCCATCAAATCTCCTGCTAAGTCATAGAAACAGCAGAGGTAAACTTTGTTTAATTCATTCAACAATGAATTAAACAAAGTTTATGAATGCAACATCCACTATATGCAAGGCCCTTTGGTATTTACGTGGGAGATCAAAGGTGGATAATGTTTAGTCCTGGCTTTGAAGGAGCTTATGAGTAGCTGAGGTACATACAAATGACTACATCAGAAGGCAGGGGTGATTATGAAGTGACTTTGCATATCTCTTGTTTCAACCTTTGAACAAATCATCCAAAGAATTTTGGACCTTACATAGGAGGTAAAATGGACCCAACATGTAATTAAGTTAACAGCAACTCTAACACTTTAATATATCGCTACTATTTATTGGCTGCCTTTTTAACCAGGAGCAGACCACACCAGTATCTAATTAAAGCTACAAATTTATAAGTGCTTAGAATTAATCAGATGCAAAAGCAATTTCTACATGGCCTAGTTGTAAATATATACATACATATGTGTGTGTATATATACATACATATATATGTATATATATATAGAGAGAGAGAAAGACAGAGAGACAGAGAGAGAGACAGAGAGATAATATATAATATATAGAGTTACATATAAGCAAATACAGATTATTTATTTTAAATGTTTATATACTTGTTTACATATAATAAATAATATAACGAATGCATATTTATTTATATATGTAAATATAATAACATATTTATAACTATATATATAACTAAATATTGCCTGGCACATCATAGACAATCATTATTTATTTGTTGAGCGAATAATAGTTAGAACATAAAAATAGGATTAAACTTGCTGTGAACTATCTGAGTTACATATTTATGATGTGCATTCATTGCTATCCCTTTATTTTGTTGCTCAAATGGTTTTAGCTTTCAATTGCTTCCTTTGTCCCTTTGACACCTCCTCATCACTGTAAGTTTTTGGTTTTGTTTATTTGAGCACTTCCTTACTTTTTGGCTCTACAAGATGCTCCAGGTTCATCTTGTATATTTTTGCCCCAATTCCAAAATCATCCATTACTCCAAGGATCTCCTTATTGGAGAAGGATCTTACAAACCTACATCTGAGCACTAGGTGAGCTCATTGTTAATGGGGTGTTAGGATGCTATTTTGATGTTCAGGTGGAAGCTGGATTTCATCTTCCTAGAGGTTCTTGTAGTCTCTGCTCTCTTTTCCTACTGTTCAGGTTCAGAGCCTGCCCCGCTTCCTCTTGGTAAATCTCACCCCTTTTCTTCTCTTAGCTCTTCATTATCAGCAATTCCTTCTGGACCAAAGCAGTATTAAAAAGAGCCACCAGGAAAATTGTATCCTTCTGAGATGTTTGTGTCTCTTAGAACTAGTTGGTAGGTGCCCCAGAGAAAATCTTATCCATTCTTCTACAACTAGGCAGGCCGTTTGGTTCTGATGCTTTTGCCTGTAGCAGCAGGTGATCTTCAGCTGACCCATACAGAAGGTGACCTTCTCTTACTAACAGAAAACTCAGATCAAAATAGCTAAACAATAACTAAAGTAAGGAAATTGTTAGCTAGTTCAGTGATCCAACAATGGCATTAATCAACCAAGATTTTCTGGACTTTCTGCTATGCTTAGTCCTTGTCCTTAGTCTGGAAACCCTCATGACTACATGATGACTGACACTAGTCTAGGTGTCACATCTAGATACAGAGACAGTCTACTTCTTGCCTTTGGAATATGAGAAAAGAAGTTTATAGAAACACTCAGCAGACCTCTTCTTGTGTGAAACAGGCTGAAATTGGGTCATATGTTCATCTCTAGGCCATTCAATCACTGGTAACTTAAATGGAATTATTTGGGTTAGAACAAATAGAGTGTATCCTTGAGCTTCTCTGAGGGGTAGTTCTCTAGGCACGGGAAAAAGGAAGATGACACTATATTTTAGATAGACATCCAAAAATGTATAGTAGAGCAGGTAAATGATTTTTATATTCCCTTACAAGCCAAATTAAGTTGGGTTCTTTTATTACACACACACACACACACACACACACACACACACACACACACACAGAGTCATTATACAGGGTGAGGCAAAAGTATGTGAAACAGTTTATTCTTGCATTATTATTGATTAATTACTGTGTTATTTTCCATATGAACAACTGCAAACTACTTTTGCCCCACCCTGTACTTCTTCATAAAATGCCTAACCTTGAAAGCAATGCCTGAGGAAGGTTTAAATGAAGATCGTTTATTTGGGGATTGACCTCAGAAAGCAGAAGTGAGGACTAGGAGAAAAGAAACAGAGAAGGAAAAAAGCCAGTACAAGGATATATTATGCTGTGGGCAATTGATGCTTAATCCTACTGGAACATTTTCAGGAGCTCTTAGAAAAACTGCCCATCCATGGGATAAAAATGGGAGGCATTAATTTATTAACCTTCTTCTCCCACTGATTAAAGGTGGCTCCATGGGTGTTAACTTATCATCTCCCTCCAGGCTGGATAATTGTGAGTTCCCACACTTTAGCATCAGAGAAGCCCTAGGGCAAGAAGCAAGAAGTAGCCATGGACTGAGGACAGACACCTTCAAATTACACCTTTGTGAAGCTGGTTAAAGGCTGTCTTGTACTTGTTACCACAACAGTGGTTGGATAAGAGGTGGGGGCTGAGAGTATGTGAAAAAAGTCCAAATAAGTGTTCGATGCATAGTATTTATACTGATTATAATTATTCACCATTTGTGGGAGTATTTAATATAAACCTCCTTCACCAGACCATAAACACTATAAGGACAGGAATTGTGTGTCTGGGTTATTTTTTCTATCCCTGTCACCAATTATAGTGTGGGTACATTGCAAGCACTCACTAAAAGAATCATGGGTGGATGGGTGAATGGATGGTTGTAACAAAATGAAGAAAAAGGGAATCCAATGGTCAGATCCATCATTTCAAAGAGCAAATCTTAAACAATAAACTAAAAATTGATCCAACTTCATCCAGGTAAGGAACCAAGTCATCTAGGACTCTCTAGGTTCCTGGTTTAGGAATGGGCTAAGTCAGATCCTAAGTAGTGATTGGTTTGGAGACTAGCTGAGGGAAGGTGTCCCTTCCTGCCTCATTCCAACATGCATTTGGTGTAGTTCTGGGGGACGCACAGGAGTTCTCATGCAGGCGCATTTTCTCCTAGATATGAGGGAGGTCAGACTCCTAGCATCTCCTAGATATGAGGGAGGTCAGGCTCCTAGCATCTCCTAAATATGAGGGAGGTCAGTTCCTGAGGTCTCCTCAGTCCTGCTGGATCAGTCTAGTTCTGACCTGGCCCAAGGAGTCATGGACTATGGTGCATAAAGTGGCCACCTAATCTGACTTGAACCCCAATAGTCTCAGAAAGTCCCACCCACTTCAAGACTGGGAGCAGAGACAGGTGTACCCAATGCCCCCAAAGTGGCCACTCCATTGAGTATCACTCTATTTGGGCTGTGTCTTTCCTACGGATTTAGATTTAATGACCATTTGTACTTGGAAGTTAAGTTCAAAATTTCTAGGGTAGCAACTGTCTCAACCTTCATTTTTCAATTAACTCTAAAACATGTAGATGCTGAATAATAAAGATGACTAACTATCCATTTCCTTCATAAAACATTTTAATCATACAAGAAAAGGTTCTGGGTTTCTTTCCCATGTTATCAGGCAGCACAAATCCCCTGTTTGTATTTTGACGTAACCTGATCTGAGAGCCTGATTAAAACCATGTCTCCAATCTGCAGAGTTAAGGGCATTTATAGAGAAGAATATCTTTTAATGACCATTGTGCAAATGCTATTAAGGCTCTTATCCTGAATGACATTTCCCATCACTTGGCTGGGATTTGTCTGTTTTTGACATCTGCTTCCTTTTAAAAATGCTGTACAGACTTTTAACTCAGTAGACCTCCAAGAGAAGGTAAATCTGAGGGTTTTTATAATTCAGTCTCAGAGATCTTTTTAGAAATGAGAAGAGCTTATTCGTAATATATTAAGAACTCTCTCTGATCTACTTGCCAATTCACTGAGCCAGGTCAAAGAAGTTGGCAGTCTTCTCTATTTAGACTGACATTACCTACGGTAATTGCCCAGCAGAACTGTCATCTCTGGATTCCTTCCAGCTCCTTATGACTTCCTGCAGGAGCCACTGAGAATCTAGGTCTGGTTTACGGGAAAGGCATGCTGGGCCCCTTGTTGATGGCAGGCACAGCTGGTGTTTTGTTTTTTTTAGTTTTTAGTTTTTAATTTATTTTATTGTTTAGAGTGCTACAGATGTCCCCCTTCCCGCCCCCCCCTTTGCAACCCGTCCACTCAGCTCCTGCCCTACCCAGGCCTTCACCTGTCTACTGTCTGTGTCCATGGGCTATGCATATATACATATAAGTTCTTTGATTAATCTCTTCCTGCCTTCCCTCCCACCTTCCCTCTGAGATCTGCCAGTTTGCTCCATGCTTCCATGGCATAGCCAGTCTTGGTATCTGAGATCTTTCAGGCAATTTAGACACCTCTCTAGACCAGTGGTCGGCAAACCGCGGCTCGCGAGCCACATGCGGCTCTTTGGCCCCTTGAGTGTGGCTCGGCGTTAGAACCCCTTCCTCAAAATAGACTCACCCAGGCCGAAAACCGACTTCTGCCCATGGGCCACGAAGTTTCATTTGCACTGTACGTGCGCACCCGCACGTGGTATTTTGTTGAAGAGCCACATTCAAGGGGCCAAAGAGCCACATGTGGCTCATGAGCCGTGGTTTGCTGACCACTGCTCTATACTAATCCAGGGGCTTACAGTCCCCAGGTGGATACTGCTTGACTTGTATATGTTGTGTTCTCATCACACACTAACCCAGAAGAAGAAATGAAGAGGGTGGGAGGAAACTTTTAGACGTGATGGATATGTCTATGGCATAGTTATAGTAAGGGTTTCCTGAATATATACCTATCTCCAGACTCATCAAGTTGCATACATTAAATTTATACAGCTGTTTGCATGTCAAGCATACCTCAATAAAGTGGCTTAAAAATTAAAAGTAAATCAAATGAGTTGCCATTATTTTAGGATTAGGAATTCCCATAAATATTTAAGTTTTTGACTTCTTTTGAAAAAAATTAGAAAGTCTGGCACTACCCGGGCCCCATATCGGCACACGAATGGGGTTCAGTAGTGGCTGTCCTTGAGAAAGGAGTGGCCACTCCAGTTTGGCACAGTGACTACAGTGGGTTTACATCTGCACCATGCCCCGTCCCCTCCTCAGGTAAAATCACTCCCTGGCTGAGGCTCAGAGAAGCATTTGGTGAACATTGTACCATGTGCTTTCACAGACATGAGAAATGTCCAAGGCCACACAAGTAGTAAGTGGGAGAGTTGAAATTCAAGTCTGAGTTTTCGGTTTTCACGTCCAGTGCTGCTCCTCCTCACTCCCCCGCCCTGCTGCTACCTCCACACTATGAAGCATCATCTCGGGACCCATTGGAGCTGGAGTCATGGAATGTCTCCTCCTCAGCTGCTCTCTGATGAGGCTGGCACTGGCGATGCAGCTCAGAGAGAACACCTTCCCGAGGGCAGTGTCGACACACCGGCACGAATGCCCTTTTCATCGTGTGTCAGAGAAAGAGGAGCCACCCGCTATTTATACCATGTGGCTGGCTCCAATTTCCAACAGTTGTTTTTTTTTTTAATGCAATGAAGTGTCCCAATAATAAAAAGGACATCATTCCTACTTCCAAATGAAGGGTAGCCTTGAAGAGGTAAGTTTAAGGATGAGGAAGGGTGAATTCCTTCTTAGCATGTGGCTCTCATCGTTAGCAGACACAGCATGAGCACCTTTATGCTGGACGTTCAGATTGGTGGACATGCGCTGGGTGCAGGGGAGTCAGTGTTTAAGGCGTGGTCCCTGTCTCTAAAAGGTTTATACTCTAGCTGTGGAGAAAGGATGATAGCAACAGAGGCACAAACGCAGAGTCAGATGAGTTCAGGGAAGGGAAGATAGTCTTTTTTGTTGGAAGACACATTTCCACTCCGAAGGTGGCTTTATAGGCTGTTGAAGGCCTAGAAATGTCCAATTCATTCTTAAAATAAGATTTTCTTGGTCTGGCATGTGATAGTGTATGGTGATCATAATATTAAGCAAGACCTTTCCTGACTCAGTAATAGCTAAAACCAAATTCTGCTTTGAATTGATTTTTTATGTTCACTTCTTCTAAGTTTTCTTTTGAGGGGAAGGGATATCATACTCTTCACTCTCCCTCTATCCATTTTTCCATCCATCCATCCACCTCAATGTGTCATACACTGAACTAGTTGCTGAGAGTCCAAAAATCGGAGCACATGGTCCCTGCCTTCAGAGCATGCTCTGCCAAGAAACAACAGTGCACCTGCTACCTCTTGGGTCTTCTTGGCAATCATACCTGGAATATAAATGCCTCCTAGGCAGAATAAGCTCACTACATGAATTAAGCATCACCAGTATTTATTCCATCAGTAGTTCCCAAATGATAATGTCAATACCAATCACCTGGCCTTCTTGTCAAACTGCAGGTTCTGATTCAGGACTGATTCAGGCCAGATTTACATCTTGTTAGCTCCCAGATGATGCTGATGTTGCTGGTCCTTGGACCTCTCTTTGAAGGGCAAGGTTTTATAGCCCATCAAGATGACATTGACGTCTGGACATTTGAACACCAGAAAGAGTCACGCTTCATAAATTCAAGCGTGAATATACCACTGGCAAATTCACTTTTCTTTTCCTGTGGGAAACAGCTTTACAGAGTGCTTTAGGCTTTAACTCATATCTCCCTTATCTTCCCCACACTTCCCTTTTGAAAAATTAGAAATTTAGTCCATTATTTTCCTCTTTCACAGAGCTTCTTCAATTTTCTCTCAAGAATGGCAAACTGTGGCTTCAGAAATCCACCAAGAATTGGTAGCAATCCAGAAAAGGCGAGGGGACCCAGAGCTAATGCCCTAAGCCTGCAGGCTGTGTTAGGGATCCATCATGGTCACGTTTACCAGCGCTGGAGCCCCATAGAGGCACCTGCAATTAATTTCAATGGCTAGAAGCCACCGGGGACATAACAGCTTGTGGGTGATTAAGAATGAATGACTAATCTTCCATTTAAAAGGTCCCAGGAAAAAATGATGACAGATATGTTTGCATTAGTTGTAGAGCTTAGTAATCGTGATCACTCTCATTTATTTTTTGTCAATGCCTCTTTTTAATTTGCCTACACTTTTTTTTAAGTGGCACTTGTTCTTTGCACAATCTTCATGATACTTTTGCAAATAATGGAAATTCCTTTCTTGCTAAGATCCAGAAATCATTCTTTCATAAGAGAAAAGAAATTGATAGTGATCTCCACTATTTGACGTTAGCCACATTTTATTTTATAGTAAAAGGTGATTTCACGGCAACACCACATTAATATTTCTGTGTATTGCAAATGGATGGTATATGATACTGTTTAAAAACTCTGGATTGGTACAGTTTCTAGTTCAATTACAAAAGACCTATTATATTTTTTTCAGGGCCACACAGATTGCCAACATCCATCTAATCTTAGAGCCTCTGGGAAATATGCCCACCCTCCAAAATTCTTCCAGACACACCTTTTTTCAATAAAATACCCTTCTTATAGGGTGTGTCCTTGGTACCACACAAGTGTGCCATATTTAATGGTAAAGATAAAGTGAACATCACAGTGATTAAAAAGAAGTCACATTAGGGTAGAACACAAACGAGAGAAAGTTCTCAGGGGATAGAAAAATGGTTCACTTAATTTCAATTAGCCAAATTTAAATAATTTGAAATAAGGTTTATTTTTTTAACTTCACTTGTCCTAGGTTATGAACAGTAAATAACATTAATTAAATTTCTACAATTAGCCTTTGAGTAACTTTACATAAACTTTGTCAGGGAGGCAAAAACACAAATTATTTACTTCAGTTTCTGAGGCCAAATATATTGACTTTCAATTACAGTTCTTCAGATGTTTTAAGAAAACCTCTCTTTATTTCCTTCTAAAATAACTTTCAGGCTCCAGAGAGTTTCACTTAAGAATCTTTGTCTTTCTTTTTACTAAGCAACCTACAGGGTTGCTGCTTCAGAAAAATGGTTCACTTAAAAGCTTCATACCAACAAGCAGTACAGGGCTCTCACTATGCATCACCAGAAGGCGTGTTGGGTTAGGGCACACCAGGCGAGGACATGAATCATGGAATGCCCCTCCAAAGACTATTACAGAATGGCATGTGATAAAAACCAAAAGGGGCTGCATTTTAACCACCGTGATTCATGCATTACAGCCTGCGGCTTCAAGAGAGGGTTAGGAGTCAGAATGACATCCATCGAGCACAGGCTGAGCAAACGTGCAGCCCACCTTGTTGTCAGCACAGACCATGGTGCACAGAGTGTCATGTGCTCCCTTAGGTAGAGTTATGTAACTTGTCAGTGGTGGATACACTGGGGGAAGATGGTTTTGTGCTCTTATTTTTTTATTTTTTATTCCCGGTGTAAATATTTAAACTCCTCCATAACTTTCGAGTTACGACTTACTTTCCTGGAATGAAATTCTAAAACAAATTGACAGCCAAACACCCGGTGGAATTTCTGCAGGCAGCAGGTTTGTTTCCATTACAGAACACTGTTTTACCTCACTCAGTTTTCACGGTGCTACTGCTTCCCAAACCTTCCAGGTCGCTGCACCCTGGGGCTCTGGCTCTTGGTTAGCAGGATGGCATTCCAAGAGCAGTCACCTATTATCTGAACTGTCCATGTACAATCTGCCTGGCAAGTGGTGCTATACACTTTTTTCCCTAGCATTTGCTTTTGAACACTCTTTTATCCGGGTTTCTCAAAATCAGTTCCCTGTACAGCAGAGGTGGGGAACGTCCAGCTCACGGGCTGCATAAGGCCTGCAAAATCACTTGGTCTGGACCTGCCAAGGCAACCGCAGGTGTGACTCGAAATTCAATAAATCTAGGAGCTTTTTCATAGCAACATAAATTTATATTAAGTGAATTATATGAAGCGACTGATGTTATAAATATCCAAAGGGCCCTTGGCAGAACAAAGGTTCCCCACCCCTGCTGTAAAGATACCAGCTCTATTTCTGCTTCTTTCTGAGTAAGGTCACTCATGGCATCTGAAGTGCTTAGGGCTGACACCGCCTGAGGAAGTTATTGACAAGCAGTGTGCTTGTGCTGTACCTGTGTACATGAGTTGTCCTCATTATCTATTAAGTTATGAGAAAGACAATTTATAGTAGACAATTATTTTTGGTTGCCTAACCATCCAACTTGTCTTCTTAGTTTAATAGCACCCCAATAGCCAAAACTGGTTTGGCTCAGTGGATAGAGCGTCGGTCTGCGGACTGAAGGGTCCCAGGTTCGATTCCGGTCAAGGGCATGTACATTGGCTGCGGGCACATCCCCGGTGGGGGGTGTGCAGGAGGCAGCTGATCGATGTATCTCTCTCATCGATGTTTCTAGCTCTCTATCCCTCTCCCTTTCTCTCTGTGAAAAATCAATAAAATATATTAAAAAAAATAATAATAGCACCCCAATATTTTGGAGGGTGAATTATCTCCACTCCATGAGCCTGTTAGGGGTCTGAAACTAGAGGCAGGCATGTGACAGTAGCAGTTTACCCTTTCGTGGTGGACATGATTTTGAAAAGACCTTTCCACTTTGAAGGTGGAGCTGGGAGCTGCCGGGGCTGCCCCGTGGGGCTGGGCCTGGGGCTCACACAGCTGAAGGCAGAGGCACTGAGCACTCAGTGTTCGAAAACAGGCCTATCCCTGGACTTTTACTTCTGGAACCAATAATTCACTTTTTGACTTAAGATCATTTAGTCCAGGAATTCTACTATTTGTTACAGAAATCCAGATTGTCAGATTTCTTTCTACCAAGTGTTTAAAACTGTTCATTACTTTGTCATTGGTATTTATAATAAAATGTCACTGAACTGTCTCAAGGAAGACAAGAGGAGAGTGAACATTTTTCATTTAGCTATAACCCCCTGCTTTCACATGTTTCACAACTTCCATCCTTTTCTTTCTCTCATCAAATGTTTTGTGAAGATAAAGGATGGAAATGTTAATAAGCACCATGATGAGTTGACTAGGCCTTCACTGCCTTTTTTTTTTTTTTTCCCTGTCTGAGCATATTCCCTGGTGTGCTGCTAGTGACAAATCATCGATGATTTATCAGTTTGATTAGTCAACAACTGAGAGTTGTTTGCATTCATTTTTAATGGAATGGCAGTAGTAGGAGCAGCAGCTAGCATTTATGGAATGCTTTCTGTATGGCGGAGACGAGGCAAAGTGCTGGGCAGAAACTCCTTTTATCCTTGAACCTACCTGGTAGGCAGTGATGTGCTGGGAAACCAGCTCTGGGGGAGGGGAAGGGAACCCTACCTTTCAGAGTTCACCGCTTTCTGTGGTATGAACACTCCCACCACGGCTAATTTCAATGGTTTAACACTAGCTGGAAAAATTCCTGCATATTGAACAATCAGCCCTTGGGAGCCAGTCTAACAGATTCCAGTACATCACTGGAGAAGCCTGAATCATAGGGAGACTCTGCAAGGCACCCAAATCCAGCAGTTTGTAAACCCAGGTTTGTCCTACTCCAGAGCCCACACTCTCAGCCTCTCACTTCTTTCTAATCATGGGGCCATTTTTTCAGCATTTATTTAAAACAGCATATGGGAATGTAAAAGTATTTCAAATATCCTTTACATTCAGATAAATTCTATGTAGTGAGAGTATTTAAAGAGCACTTGACCTTTCTATATTTTATGGGTAAGGAGCACACATCTGTATTAAATATGACACTTGTATCAACATCTTTGATTAACAGTCACCAAGCTCTTCTGCTACAGAATGTTTTGAAGATAAACTTTCTATGTCTACTGTGTCTGGGAATGTTAATGAAAATTGAAGAAATTATTAAAATGAATGGATCGGTGATCTATCAGCATGTTTCAGTCCTAATCCCCGTCCTAATTCATGGGTTGCCATGTTTCTTAATCTTACTACAAGCCTTTCCAAGAAGTTGCCAGGAAATTTATGTGTGGATTTTGAGCCCATGAAATACACTGAACTATAATCATGAATGTAAAATCATGTATGTGTGCATAAATACCAAATATTGTCATACTACAGAAAATTAAGTAAATTATAACTGATAAGATGTTATAGTAATTTCTTTTCATCACCCATGCAGGCTTAACTACAAAGTCTTTCTCGGCTCACAAGCAAAGGATTTTGCATATATTGTTTATTATTTCAATCTAAGCCTAAAAGCTACAACAAAGTAAAATTGCTAACAATTGTAAACATTAGATAACAGGCATCTTTGCACAGCAGACCTATTAGAATTTACTAGGTCATAGGCATGAAAGCACTTTGGAAAATTCAAGGCATTGCACAAATGTGAGGAATTATTATTAGGTAAAAAAAATCTCAAAGAAAAAATTGCTCAACAGTTCAATTTATACACATTATTTTCAAACTATAAATTTATGACAAAATAGAAACGTCCCTATTAAATACATGTAATAAAAGAACTAATAACTAATGTGGCTCTAGGAACCATTTATTTTGTGTATTTTAAGAAGCATCAGTTTAGTTTTTAGGAAACTTGATCACCTCCCTCCATCCCCTACCAAGCATGTTAAAGAAAAATACCCTCTATAGAAAATAAGATATAATTTTATATGTGAATATTTATGTAAACTCTAGAGTTTTAAAAACCTCATACCATTAAGAAGTTGCTAACTATATTTAGGTAGGATAATCCTACTGAGATTGTACTTTCAAAGGCGTTTTTATCCGTTGGAGTTACATAATAACATATTTGTGGATGAAAAAACATAGTGTCTGAGATTTGCTTCAAAATTGCTGGGGAGGGAGAAGTGAGCAGAGGGCATAGATGGAATGAGATTGGCCATGTGCTGATAACAGTTGAATCTGTGCTGATGGGTACATGGAGTTTGTTCACTAGTCAAAGAATATTTATATGCTTGAAGTTTTCTATAATAAAAGATTAAGAAAACCTACCTCATATCAATTAAAACATTGTTGACCATTTCTAAGGACTGACTAAAAGGATATGGGGAGAATTCATTGCCAAAATACCCATTATTTATTATCTGTTTTTGTTCATTCTGGTCCAGTCCACTTTCACATTCTGTCAGAATTATATTTCTAAAAATTAAATTAGTTCATGGAATTCCATTGCCCAAAAGACCTCTTTTGAGATCCCATTGCCTAAAGGATACAGTTAGTGACTCCTTCTTGTGTAACCCACAGCACAAACCTCCTATATTAGCAGGGTACTAGTTATTGAGCATAGTATATTCCTAATAGTTGTATTTTCTTTAGCTGTGTACATCTAAAATCAGCAAAGGTATGATCTTTTTCAAGTGCTGTGTTTTTATCTCCTGCAAGAATGTGAGACCCATAAAGACAGCGAACTTATCTTTTCTTTCTTTTAAAAAAAATGTATCTTTATTGTTGAAAGTATTAAAAGATGTTCCCAATTTCCTCCCATTGACCACTGACCCCCCCCCCCCGCTTCACCCCCCAGGCCTTTTCCACACTATTATTGTCTGTGTCCAGAGAACTTATCTTTCCATCTTTCTATCTTTAGTTCTTGGCATATGGTAGATGCTCAATAAATTTTTGGTGAATAAATGAAAGTGAAATACAAACATTACATAAAAATAAATTTTAGGACAATGGAACTAAAACAGTTAATGATGACTAAACAGTTGGTACTTAGTTGTTTATTGTTGTTTAGGCTCTAACCCTTCTAAATCATGCATGAAAGTTATTTATAATCAAAATTGAAGCTGAATCAGGACTTATACAAAAGATACTTAAGTATCGTTGAATTGAAAAAAGGCACAGATTAATAAAATGTGTATAATTTCTTTGCTGCTTTTAGATGTACACAGCTAAAGAAAATACAACTATTAGGAATATACTATGCTCAATAACTAGTACCCTGCTAATACACTCAATAAACGATTATATTGCTTTAGCATATAATCCTATCTAATAAAAGAGTAATATGCAAATTGACTGTCCCTTCAACACACAAGATGGCCGCCCCCATGTGGTCAAAGATGGCTGCCCCCATGTGGACACAAGATGGCCACCACAAGATGGCTGGCAGGGGAGGGCAGTTGTGGGTGATCAGACCACCAGGGGAGGGCAGTTGGGGGGGGAGGGGAACCAGGCCTGCAGGAGAGGGCATTGGGGGTGACCAGGCCAGCAGGGGAGAGCAGTTGGGGGTGACCAGGCCTGCAGGGGAGAGAAGTTGGAGAGGACCAGGCCTGCATGGGAGGGCAGTTGGGGATGACCAGGCTAGCAGGGGAGGGCAGTTGGGAGGGACCAGGCCAGCAGGGGAGGGCAGTTGTGGGGGGACCAGGTCAGCAGGGGAGAGCAGTTAGGGGCAACCAGGCCAGCAAGGGAAGGCAGTTGGGGGTGACCAGGCCTGCAGGGGAGAGAAGTTGGGGAGGACCAGGCCTGAAAAGGAGGCAGTTGAGAGGGACCAGGCCTGCAGTGGAAGGCAGTTGTGGGGGACCAGGACTGCAGAGGAGGGCAGTTGGGGTGGACCAGGCCTGCAGGGAAGGGCAGTTGGTGATGACCAGGCCAGCAGGGGAGGACAGTTAGGAGCAACCAGGCTGGCAAGGGAGGGCAGTTAGGAGTAACTGGGCCAGCAGGGGAGGGAAGTTGGGGGCAAACAGGCCTGCAGGGGAGGACAGTTAGGGGCGACCAAGTTGGCAGGGGAGGGCAGTTAGGGGTGACCAGGCTGGCAGGGGAGGGTAGTTAGGGGCAATCGGGCTGACAGGGGAGCAGTTAGGTGTCGATCAGGCTGGCAGGGGAATGGTTAGGGGGTGATCAGGCTGGCAGGCAGAAGCGGATAGGGGCATCAGGCAGGCAGGCAGGCGAGTGGTTGGGAGCCAGCAGTCCTGGATTGTGAGAGGGATGTCTGGTGGGATCGGGCCTAAATGGGCAGTTGAACATACCTTGAGGGGTCCAGATTGGAGAGGGTGCAGGCTGGGCTGAGGGACACACATTCCCTCCATGCATGAATTTCGTGCACCGGGCCTCTAGTAATAATCATAAAAATCATATTCCACTTGGGTACTTTCAGATAAGCAACAAAAGAAAGAAATAGATAAATTGGACTTTATCATAATTAAAAAATATTGTTCACTAAAGAATGCTATCTCGAGAGTAAAATGGACAATTCATAGAATGGGAGAAACTATTTGCTAATCACCTTTCTGACAAGGGTCAAGTTTATAGAAAATATAAAGAACGTCTGCAATTCAACAAAAAGGCAAACAACCCAACTAAAAAAAATGAGCACAGGACCTGAATAGACCTTTCTTCAATGTAGATATGTGAATGGCCAGCAAGTAGATGACGAGATGCTTGACATCATTAATCAGGGAAATGCAAATCAAAATCACAATGAAATACCATGCCACACCCAAGGATGGCTAGAATAATAATAATTTAAAAACCCCAGAATGAAACAAGTGTTGATGAGAATGTGGAGAAATTAGAACATGCATATGTTACTGGTAGGAATGTAAAATGGTGCAACCACTGTGCACAGCAATTTGGCAGCTCCTTAATAAATTAACATGAAACCACCATGTGACACAGTATACCATACCCAAAAGAATGATAAACAAGTGTTCAAACACAAATGTACACATATGTTCATAGAGACACTATGTGCAATAGTCCATGGTTGAAACAGCCCAAATGGCTATCACTAATGAGTGGATAAACAAACGTGGTGTATCATACAATGGAACATCATTCAGCCATAAACCATGCACACATCTCTACATCCTAACAAGGGATCACTTTTGACCTCTGCTCAAATCCACACAGAGCCAAGATCCTTGAAAATCCAGTGGGTATTTTCTCTCAACTTTTCTCTGTCTTCTGCCTCCTACGCCAACCCCAATGTAATCCTCAGTTCAAGCCTAGAAGATAGCATACTATTTCATTCCATTCTACCAGGAAGAAAATGAGTCTTAGAGCAGTTAAGTGACTTGTTCAAGGTAATTCAACTAGTAAATGTTAAAGAAAAAAAATCAAAACCAATCTCTAGATATAAAATGTGGTATGTCACACAATGGAACATCATTCAGCCATAAAAAGAAATTAAGTACTGATACATGCTACAATTTAAAAACATTATGCTAAGTGAAAGAAGCCAGACACAAAAGGTCACATACTATATGATTCCATTTATAGGATTTATCCAGAATAGGCAAATCCATAGAAACAGAAAGCAGATTAGTGATTGTCAGGGGTTGAGGGAGGGAGGAATGCAGAGTGACTGCTTAATGGATGTAGGATTTCCTTCAGGAGTGATGAAAATGTTTCAGAACTAGAGAGTGGTGACAGTTGCACAAAATTGTGACTGTACTAAATGTTATTGAATTTACAGTTCAAAAATGTTTTAAATAGTAAATTTTATGTTATGTGTATTTTACCAAAAAAAATGTTTTACAAGTCCAACTTTCAGAGATTCTATTGTGGGGCACCTGGTGCAAGACCCAGGAGTATGTAGTTTTGACAAATACCCAGGTGATTTGATGCACGTGGTCTTGGAAAAATACTTTGAGAAACACTGATAGACTATTTCTACAGGTATTTAAATTACTTCCATGATAAAAGCCACATACCACATAATTTAGCAAGGAAAATGACTCAGAGACATCACACATTACCCTTCAAAGTTCCTACTACCTCATAAGATGGAAATCTGTTAACAACTTAAATGATACTTCTCCAGGGCCTGGTTACATAAACATGTGTACAGTCTCCTCACTTTTCCCAAGACATCTGGAGTCACAGTCCTGTTACTTGACCAAGGCTCATCTGTCCCATGTCCTTGAAATCATCCCTTTCCTCTGGCCCATGTTTTCAACGTGGTTTCTTTCTGCTGCTTCTTTCCTCAAAGGCTAAAACCATGCACACATCTCTACATCCTAACAAGGGATCACTTTTGACCTCTGCTCAAATCCACACAGAGCCAAGATCCTTGAAAATCCAGTGAGTATTTTCTCTGTCTTCTACCTCCTATGTCAACCCCAATGTAATCCTCAGAACAAGCCTAGAGATAGCATACTATTTTATTCCATTCTACCATGAAGAAAATGAGTCTTAGAGTAGTTAACTGACTTGTTCAAGGTAATTAAACTAGTAAATATCTTAAAAAAATCAAACTCAATCTCTAGATATCAAGCTCTTAAACAGCTCAAGATTATAATAAGTTATGCCAGGATTTAAGCTCCATGAGAACAGAAGCATTGTGCCTTGAATCAAACAAAAAAAAACAAAGAGACAAGGAATAAACAGTGAATACTTTTCTTTCCATAAATCTAGAAGACATGTCTTAGTCAATGTTCAATGATTATTTATGGAATAAAAACAGCACATACATGAAAGGCAAAGATTGAAGAGTAGGGAAAATCTAAGTAAGAAAATCCAAACTCAAAGATCTTGACCCATTTAGAGATATAACAGTTTGCAAGTTATTAAATGCAAGTGAAGTCATACCGATTTGGAGGCCTGCCACACTTTGTCCCAAGGAATTTTGTTAGGTGGCAACTGGAAACTTGCCCATGAACACTTGGGAACCTCTGGTCTAAGATACCTCACATCTACATTACTGAGAGAGACGGGAAGAGTTCAGAAGAAAGGATCCAATATGATTTTGTTCTTTTATTAGAGAGGTATTCTGAAATAGGAGGGAAGATGGGGGGGTGTAGCTTTTGCATGGTGTTTACCTTCACATATAAAGTTAAAGAAGACAAGTGTAAAAAAAAAGAAAAGAAAACAAGTGTATTTGGGTGTCATACTTTTATAGACTTCCTCTTCCATTCTTGTTTCAATGAAATGCCTGATATTTTAAATTTTCCTTTGATAATATATTTAAAAACCACATCTAGTAAGATATATTTTCACCTTTGAATCATTTTCCTTTATACTTTATTTTATTGACAGTAAAACAACAATTTGATTTATATATTTATGGAATTTAATCATAATTAATTATCTACCCCAAACAACTAAAAATTAAATACTCGACATATAAGCACCAGAATGAAATAAAAAACAGCAGGAAATGAGCTTTAGTTCACCAAACTGTAATATCTAATTTATAAAATTAGTTTGGCTTGCATCGTCTTAAGATGTTCCTTCCAATTTTCAATGAGCCTCTAATTTGAGCCAGGCATTGTGCTAGATGATAGAAATATACAGACAAACCAGAGTGTTTCCTGCTGTGACAGTCTCATAGCTTCAGAATGTAATGTTTCACTTGATCTAAAAGATTTTAAAATCCCTGGGCAAACCCCCATTCCAGATGTGTCAGGATCATCTAAAATATAGCTCCAAGTGAAAACTCTACTTCCCAACCTTCTTTCATTGCATGCGAACACTTAGCTTCTGTTTGGCCTGACAACTGAAACATGGATTCCAAGACAGAACAGGAAGTCAGTACACAACAAAGCTGCAGGCCCACCTCATCTTTGCTTCATTTTCCAGACCCCTGGTGGTTAGTCTTCTTTCTCTTCTCTGTCACCCTTAACCTTCATACTTCCACCCCAAGCACCAGAATTGAACCCAGAGTATTAAGGTAATTCCAATGAAGGAAACAACAAAAACAAAAACCTGTTCTAACTATTCTCACTGATAATGTGAAGCATTCACGAGTAGGCAATGATTGAAAGGCTCCAGCACACTCTTTCAGGAGGGCCGGCACATAAAGTTTGTTTTCGGTTGCAATGTTCCAAGGAAATGTTTTTCTTGCTAGTCACTGGAACAGCTGGCTGGGGATTTCCCTATTTTTGTTAGAGTGAATTAATTTGGCAAGAAAAATAGATGAATCTTTTGAACTCCTCCCTTCCCCACAACACACACAGACACACACCGTCAGCTGTACCTCAGGAAAGGTAAGAAGCAAAAAAGAAGTCAGACTGTGGTTATTCATCTATAAATGACTCAGGTAGCTAGACCTTCCTTTCTGGGTTTCCCACCACCAAGTAAGGAGATTTAATGTGAAGGAGAAGAAAAAAAGAAAAACGGAAAAAAACCATGTTACACTCTACAGACTCAATGCTTATGTTCTCCCAAGACAACCACATTCCATTCCAGAATTAATTCCCCAGAAGGAGGCCAGATCAGTTAGACAGATGGCATGTGCCCCACCTTCAATTTGTTCTTCCACCACACCCACCCCTTACCCCAAGATCTTACCATGGTCATATTTCTCCAATGCTAACCATTCATTCGTTCTTTCATTCAACATGTACTTGTTAAGCCATCTACTATGTGCCAGGCATAGTGATGAGAATTATAATAGTGAAAAATCAAACAGGGGTTTATAGACCGTTGGGGAAGATTAACATAGTCAAGGGGTAACACAAATGAGAACAAACACAAATGAGAACATAAGCGGAGGTAAATGTTGAGGAAAAACACAGTATTATGATGGCTTGAAAAAGGACTGAATGTAGACTGAGCTGGGAGCAGCAGCTCAAGGAAAATGCAGGAGAAAGGTGAGATCTAGGCAGAGGGAATGGCATGTGCCAAGGTCCTGTGACAAGAGGGAACCTGGCATGTTAGAGAAACTGAAAGAAGATAAGAGAAGGTAGAATTCAGGGGATGGAGGGATGGGGAGCATGGTGCAAAGTGGATCTAGATCCACCAAAAATAAAAGAAACCTATTAGAATTAATAAGTGAGTTCAGCCAGGTTTCAGGACACAAGATCAATATATAAAAGCCTATTGTATTTATACATGCTAGCAATGAACAGTCCAAAAATGAAGTTAAGAAAACACTATTGTTAAGAAAACAATACCATTTACAATATCATCAAAAAGGAAAAAAATGCTTAGAAATAAAATTAAGAAAAGAAGTGTAAAGCTTGTACATTGAAAACTATAAAACACTGTTGAAAGAAATTAAAGAGACCTAAGTAAATGGAAAGGTATCTCATGTAACTAACTAGAAGATTTAATATTGTTAGGATCCAAACTGACCTACAGGTCATCACAATCCGTATCAGTATCTCAGATGATTTCTCTCCAGAAATTGACAAGATAATCCTAAGGTTTATATAAAAATTCAAGAAACTCAGAATGGCCAAAATAATACAAAAGAAAAACAAAGTTGAAAGACCTGTTTTTCCCAATTTCAAAATTTATTACAAAGCTACAGAAATTAAGATAGTGTGGTATTAGTATGAAGATACACATACAGATTAATAGAATAAAAGTTGGAGTCCAAAAATAAACCCTCTTACCATTATGGTTAATTGATATTTGATAAGAGAATCAAGACAGTTAATGTCAAAAATAGTCTTTTCAATAAATTGTACCAGACAAGTAGATATCCTATGCAAAAGAATGAAGTTAGACTCCTACCTCAAACCATATATGAAAATCAACTCAAAATATATCATCAAACTAAATGAACTAGCTACAACTGTGAAACTATTAGAAGAAAACATGGGAGTAAATCATCTTGACCTTGGATTAGGCAATGATTTCTTCCAAATTCACAAGTGACAAAAGAAAACATAGACAAATTGGATTTAATTAAAATTAAGAACATTTGTGCTTCAAAGCACACCCATCATAAAAGTGAAAAGACAACTCACAGAATGGGAAAAAATATTTTCAAATCATATATCAGATGTATACATCAGGGATGTTATATTTAGAATACATAAAGTACTCTTACAAATCAACAACAAAAAGACAAACAATCCCATTAAAGATGAGCACAGTTTATACTAAAAGAGCAAATCTAGAAACAGACTTTACACCCTTCACAAAAATCAACTTAAAATGGATCCTAGAACTAAATTTAAAATGCAAAAGTATGAAACTCCTGGAAGATAACATTGGAGACAATCTTGGGTATGGCGATGGTTTTTTACATATAAAACCAAAGCCATGATCTATGAAAAAAAAATAGTTGATAAGCTGAACTTCACTAAAATTATAAATTTCTGCTCTGTGAAAGACACTGTTAAGAAAGTGAAAAGTCAAGCCACAGCTTGAAAGAAAATATTTGCAAAAGATAGAGCTGATAAAGGACTGTTCTCTAAATTATACAAAGAACTCACAGTCTACTGGTTTGGCTCAGTGGTTGGAGTGTTGGCTCTCTGAATGAATGGTCTTGGGTTTGATTCTGGTCAAGGAGTCAAACCCTGGCCCTGGTCAGGGTGCGTGTGGGAGACATAGAGTTACCATATAACCCAGAAATTTCACTCCAAGGGAAATGCAAACTTATGCTCACATAAAGACATGTGCACAAATATTTATAGTGATATTATTCATAATAGACAAAAATTAAAAATAGCCCAAATGTCTACCACCTGATTACGTGGATAAATGAAATGTGTGCCCACACAGTGGAATGTTATTTGGCCTTAAGAAGAAATGAAACACAGACATATGTTACAATATCAATGACTCTTTTGAAAGCATTATGCTAAGTGAAAGAAGTTAGTCACAAAAGACAGTTATAACCATATAACCACAAATTACATAATTCCACTTATATGAAATGTCCAGAATAAGAAAACCCATTGGTAGATCAGTGCTTAGAGCTGAGCGGGTGGGATGCAGGAGTGGGGTTGTGATAGCTAGCCAGTGTGGGGTTTTTTGAGGTGATGAAAGTATTCAAAATTGACTGCAGTGACGGCTGCACATATTGCAAACATACTAAAAACCACTGTACTGCATACTTTAAAGGGATGACGTCTACATATGAAAAATCTATCTTGATTTCTTTAAGTGGAGTTAAGTGGGCAGACACCAGACCTTTTCAGGGCCCATGAGCCACAGAGGTACCAAGATTCCCTGCCTGTGGCGAAGCACAGGACTTGATTGGAAAGTCTGTAAGAAGGATTCTCCGAAAGGTTGGAGGCCTCTAGGGAGACCTTACTGAAGGCGGAAGCCCCTGCCTTGACTTCTCCAAACAAGTCTGAGCCCCCAGGTATTTTACTGGAATCTCTATGTTTAGTCTTTAGACATGACCTTGTAGAACCATGTGCTTTCTCAAGGATACTTACCCTGCTGATTGTATCTAGAGGTTAATTTTAGTTCAAGCTGTTGTTACAATAAAAACCTAAGGAGGCAGGTGAATGGGGTGGACTGGTGCCTCTTGCTAGGCAGCCCCTTAGCCCTCTCTTTCACAGAAACGTGTGTCAGAGTAATCCATTCATCCATCACTCAGGGTCTGCTGGTCAGTCCCAGCACCTGTCTCAACTAGAAGATGACTGAATGGGCTCAAAATGTCCTTTCAGCTCCCCGAGCCTTGGAAGAGAAAGCTTTCTAGAGCATCTACACTCGTAGCTCCTGTTTGTGGGGAATGGCTGGGTTCCCACTGCCTGTGGATGAACAGCCCGTTGCCCTTCCCGCCCCAGATGTGTGATCTTTATTTCCCCTGGGATCATCCTGGGTCAGCGGCATTTCATCCAGCTCCGGGGCTGTGCCCTCCACTGGAGAGTACCTGGCACATGCTTTTCCTCTTATCTGGGCTCTTGTTCCTCCGCCCGGCTCATCAGTTTTTTATGAAACAAGCAGGAAATCATAAACTTTTGAGTCACGCAAATGACCTTGCTCCTCAGCTGAAGTTCAGGCCTTTGTCCAATTGCTCCCTGACCTACTTCCTGTGGTGGCAGATACTAAATTTTCTCATGAAAAAGTAAGTCTTCGCCCATTCTGAAAGGCTGAGGATTTTAATCCTCAGTTTTAGGGGAAGGACTGTGACACTGACAACACCTCTAAGTAGAATGTTACAGAAGGAAAAGCTCAATGAAGTCTCTCTGGGCAAAGGAGAGAGACAGTGATATTTACATAGACCTGACAGGTACACAACATAGGAAAAGTAGAGAAAGGTTTTAAAAAACAAACATCTCAGATTGTCCCCTAGGGAAGGAATTCCCTGTAGCCAGGCTAGAGGTACTTTTCCAGTAAAAATCAAACCATCACAATCCAACAACTCACTCTCCAACCATCTGGCACTGCTGTGACTAAGAGTTGAGTCCTAGTGACTAAATCACATACTGCCCCGGGTAGAGTGAGAAAATCCTTCCTTTCTTTAGCACCGAGATGGAATGGGTAACGGCTGCTTATATAAATGAAGTTGATTTAAGCATGTGGTTCAGGGGAAAAAAAACTAGTAAGCAGCCTTTGGAATGAACTGATCTACAGCCATTTGTACTGTGTGAACAAGTCCCTGCAGGCAGACAGGAATGGGGTGCGTTCTCTGTGTGCCCCCACCCTCCACCGACTCGCCTCCTTGATTGAGCAAGGAGCTGGCAGAGTTGCCTCACCCAAGTGCAACACCGCTGCAAATTAGGTTCTCTCCCCACCCACCCAGAAGAAGTACTCCTGTCCCTCACAACACTCCCCTCCCACTGGTCTCACTCCAACTGACAGAGATAAAGGGTTCGGCACTGGGGAAAGTAGCCTGCATTGAAAAATGAAAATGAGGGGAGTTGTGCCAGTGTGCAATGATAAGGCACGACCTCAGCCAGGACCCAGAGATGCTCTCTGGACATGGTGAAGGGGAGATGGGCAGCTTCCTAGGAAAGAGTAGGAAACTTGAACTGAGGACCTAGTGATGTCATTCTGAGATCATGACATTTATTGATAGAGTTCAAGGGGATGTTTCTTTAAAAAAAAAAATTGTTGATTTTAGAGAGGAAGGGAGAGGGAGAGAGAGAGAGAAACATCAATGATGAGAGAGAATCATTGATTGGCTGCCACAACCTGGACATGTGCCCTGACCAGGAATCAAACTGTGACCTCCTGGTTCATAGGTCGACACTCAACCACTGAGCCATGCTGGCTGAGCAGGGATGCTACTTAAAAAAAAAAAAGATGGAATAGTAGGTGTGACAAACTGGGTAGAAACATCTGAAGATGTTTATTTCAAAGTTTCCAATTTGGTGAGTAGGTTGAAGATCATCAACATTTGGTGAGACTCAGTAATAAGTCAGGCATTATATGGATAGAGAGGCAGCCGTGATCTCCATGCATGAGGCTCCCATAAAATACCAGCGTCTTATTCAGACTCTGAGCCAGTAGCCTCAGGAAAAATAATTTATGCCATTCAGGACAACTCATACAAATGTAATGTGGAACCTGTTTTTATCTAGCTTTCTTTTTAAGGTAACTTTTATGTAAATCAAACTACCTTAAAAAATAAATCCCGTAAACACTGCTGAGTAATTACCCTAAGCAGTTCCCTTCCTCCAACTTGCCCTTTCCCAGAACTTCAAGCTCTTTTTGAAGCACAACAAATCCCTAAGTGGGTCTTGGCTTTGTTCACCTCACATTGCAATTCCTCTAAAGGTATAACTCATCATTATGTTAAACTGAAGCAAAATAGACAGAGCTGAAAAAGGTGTGTAACCCATGCCCTAGTTGGTTTGGCTCAGTGGATAGAATGTTGGTCCACAGACTGAAGGGTCCTGGGTTTGATTTTAGTCAAGGGGACCTTGGTTACAGGCTTTATTCCTGGCCTTGGTCAGGGTGCCTGCGTGAGGCAAATAATCAATGTGTCTCTCTCACATTGATGTTTCTCTCTCTATCTCTCTCCTTCCTTTCCATTCTCTAAAAATCAATGGGAAAGTATCCTCAGGTGAGGATTAACAAAAAACAAAACAAAAAGGTGTCTACCCCAGGTATTTGGCAGACACGAAAGAGGCGGACACACTTATTGTTGGTAGGACATAGCAGTTTCCAAACTGTCCTAGGGCAACATTCTTCAGAGTGACCTAATGGCCATGCTGCAGCTCTCAAAAGGCTGAGTAATATTTACAACAATTAGGGCTCAGAGCCAGGCAGCGTGCTAGGCACTGGGTTGACAAGGACTTACAACATGAGGTTGAGTGGGCTACAGTACAACCTAAGGCTGACCTCTGTCTTCTTACTGGTGTCAGAAGGTTAATTGTGGTTTTTAGCCCTGAAACCAATGGATAACAGGTTCTATGCAAATGTGCACTATGATGATATTAATGCTTCTGTATGAAAGACTCAGGAGTATATAGTTCCCAGAGAGAAATAATTTGCTTAAAGATTAGAGGTTAATGTCAAAGAAATTAATTAAATCTAGAACTTCAATTGTGGTTCCCATTTGTTTTTAAAAGCAGTCAATAAATACTTACTGAAGACACAGTAAGGTTCTGGAAAGATTTACAGAAGCATAGGAAGCAATTAGTCTCTTCTGTTAGGGGTTTGAAGTCATGTTGGAGGATAACACATAAATGTACACACACGCACACACACACACACACACACACACACACACAATCCAACAATCTAATGTATCATGTAATCTCCAAATGGGAGGTACCGTAGGGAGTAATCCTATAGGAAGTAATATAGGAGTAGCAAAGTAGCAAGAATGAAGAGTGCAGATATCTTCCATGGAGAGCTTCATGTAAGAGGAAAAATGAATTGACATTGTGTCTGGTAAAGAGGCAAGATTCATCTGCACACAGAAAAATGTAGAAGTTACTCCAGACAGGAGTAGAGTGATGGGCAGGCATAAAAGGGAAGAAGATAATAAAGTGGGTCCAGGCAACTGTGAGTCCAGCAGACTAGCCATGGCAAAGGGGGAGGGAATGCATTTGGTGGCTCCCATGCATGGAAAAGTAGCCTGGGTGGAACTGACAACATCAAAGGGTAAAGGAAACTCATATATCTTATTACTGGTGATCTCTTTGTTAAGATGGTATATGCCAGGCCTTGACACTGCAAAGTTAGAAAAATCAATAAATATCTTGAGGTACATACAACACACTTTTAAATTTAATCCACATTATCAACATTATCCCATTACTAAGTCTACGTAGTCAACCGAACAATGAGTGAAACCCTGATTTGTAGCATTTGCCCATTTCTGTGGTGTAAATACTCCCACCATGGTAATGAAGCTTCCAATGTGAGACCAGTGAAAATGGAGTTGGGAGGAGATACACAGTACCTAGTTACATAGTATGCCCATCAGACACAATTGATACATGTAACCTCAAGAGCATAGATACTAGTAAAATGTAGTCAAGTAATTAAGAAGTGATGAGTTGAGTATTTTTTATATCTGTTTAGGATATAGTCTATTTAATTGTAAGTCTATATAATTTAATTTTTAAGAATAAATGTGTTCAACAACTGCCTCACAAAATTCCTGAAAATGTAACAGTTGGCTGTTATGAGCTGGTAGGGAGCGAATCCAGCACATCCCTGCAGGCATTATTGCCTGTAACCAGGTGGCCTCCCAGGGCATCTGTCACAAAGCCACAAATAAGCGGTTAAATCTCTCTTAGATCCTTGTGGTCTGGCATGTGCTCCAGCCAGGGGGAATGTGCATTTAACTAGAGGAAAGAGTGAAAATGGTTGTGTGGGTTCTTCATCACAGGTGGCTTTGCCTGGTGAGATGTTTAAGATGTGCATCTGTCAATGTCCAGTGATCCATGGTGAGGCAATGGGACTAGGAAACAAAACCCCCAATTTTATACCTACTTCTTGCTTAGGGAGAAAGTTCAGTTCTTTTTCCTCATCCACAAGGGTGATATGATTGCTAGTAATGATATGAGAAATACATAGAAACAAACAAAATTGATAAAATGCCTGGCCCAGTATCTGGACAACAGTAAGCTATGTGTATGTGTGTGCATATGTGTATATGTATGTTTATCATATATTACATATTCATTATATATTATAGTATATACTGACACAAGGATATATATATATACTAGTATGTGTAAATATATTTCATATATAAAATTTATGTATTAAAAATAAAAGTTATATACTATAAATATTGTATATATACTGACATGTTATATATGTATGTGTGCAAGCATTTATATTTTTTTAATTAGAAGATACTTTGGAATGGATTCTTAAAAGACAAGTACTTTACATGCATTAACATATATTAACTCATTAATGGTCATAATCCTTAAAAGTAAGTAGGTCTTATTATTATTGTTATTCTTCTTTTAATAGATGTGTAAACTAACATAGGGAAACTAAGTAACTTGCCCAAGGCCAAAAAACTAACAAGAAGTACAGTAACTAGGATTCAAGCCCCAGGTGTCCAGCACTGTAATTGACATGTGCTTTCAGACACTCTAAAGTGTTCGTTTGCTTCCTCATTTAGAGCAAAGGCATGAAATAGCAACACCAAGCACCATGTTTCCTGGTCTACGGGCTGTTCTGCCAGCACGTCCCACGAGGCAGACTATTAATTTTGTGTGTCCCAGAAAGAATGGTGTGATCTGTGGTTATGGTAAGTTTCTGGACATGAGAGGAGGTGTGGGGCTTGTGGACGAGGAGAGCCTTCACAGTGAAGTTAACTGAAGCGGTGGAGAACGAAGCAGCCTTTGGCGGGAAAGCTCCGCTGAGCCCTGGGTGGCGAATGGGGCCTCGTGGGGGTGGGAGGGTCGAGGCTGCTCCTCCGTTGACTGGTTTTGCTGGAAGGCCTCTCTGCACTGGCATGAGGCCTTCGTCCTGCACTGACATAAAAGAATGCTAGGATGTCAGAACAATCAGATGATATCCTTTATGTCTTCAATGTTAGGAAAAGCCGATATCAGGACCAGTCATTTCCATGCATCCTTTTTGGAGCAATAAGAAGCCTTTTTATTTATTTATTTTCCAAATGTAATCTTCCATCAACAAATTCAGGATGAGGCAAAAGTAAGTTTACAGTTGTGAGTATTGAAAGATGATTCTGATATTCTTATTTATTAATTAGTGTATTCTTTTCCATATGAACAACTGTAAACCTACTTTTGCCTCACCCTGTAAATAAAAGAGAAAGAAGTGAGACAGCTGGGTTGAGGCTCATGGTGTCCTGCCTTTTGGGACCTTTTTAGTGACTCCTGAGAAATCTTCTGAAATGCAGGGGTTTTGTGGTACAGATGGAAAGTTACAGATCTGGCTACAACTCCCTATCATAGCCAAGGGCCTGAGAAACAGAAAGGTAAAGTGATTTTCCTGAAGTGTCACGGCAGGTACAATCGGCCTGAGAATCTGCCGGTTCCACTAGTGTCTTTGAGCCACAAAGTCACTCAGACCTCTCAGCTGGTGACCCACTGGCCAAAGTGGGACGTGACTCGCCCACACCAGGGCATAAGCAAGCGGACCTGGCAAAAGCTGACCAAGTGGGTCTGCCACCAGGTCTTGACGAAAGGTTCCAGCTTTGTTTGCAGAACAGATGCTGAGACAGAGGGATCGTATTTTACTGTAATGGAAGCCGTTTTAATATATGCCTCCCCCATCTGTCTTCCGTAAAGGTGCAGTGCCTTCTGTCTTTATCTGGCTGAAAGGTACAGTTATTTTTATTGTCAGGAGCATAAAATATATAGCGTCACTTGAATGGGCTACTTTGGAATGCACAGAGGGTAGCTGCTCAGCACAAAGCAACTGCTAAATATTTTGTAGGGTTTTTATAATTCATGAAACCTGCTCTTCAGCGGAGGTTTTCTAGAGACCCCGTTGGGGATCCCAGATTGCTCCCAGGAGGAGCAGACAAAGGAGGAAGTGCCACTTTCCTTATGGGCCTGCCTGTCGGATCCACTTGTCTCATCTACCCAAATGTTTACACAGGGCTCTCTCTTGATTACCAACTCGCCTAGTGGGAACCTGTTTCTTGCCCTGACTCGGGCTGTTTTTGAAAGAGCTGTTTAGCTGTCTCAGGCCCCAGGTTATTCATTCACATAAAGGACAGAGCTGGGTGTTGTCATGAGGACGTCGTTGGGTTAACGTTTATAAACCACGGTGATGTTCGCGGATGGAAGCTGTTCAGTGGCTATAAAAATACTCTGCTGTGATGATTAACGCGTGGTCTTTGCCAACGAGCTTATTTAAATGATGGAAGAGTGGCTACTATTTTAATCGTATAGAGTCTCACTGAAGTTTCAAAGCGCTTTTCCGACACTAAATCACGGCGAGTGTTATTTCATCCTCACTGCAGAGACAGGGACGTTGAAACGCACTAATGCATGTGCTTTACCCACCGACAACGGTTACATTTTACAGTGGCAAAGTGATGGAGGTGCTTCTTTTCCAGAACAGCATGCCCTATTCTCATCTTCCTTGTCCCTCTTGCTGGGCATTTTGTAATATATCCTGAGCTGAGGCATCCCTGGAGAAGGAGGGCAGAGCCCACAGGAAGTCCTGTTAGCAGGCACTTATGGAGGTCCCGGAGATACCAAGGTTCTAGACACGTTCTCAGAGCCCCTACAATTCCAAGACAGAGGCTGAGCAGCGAGCCCGCGGTGAACTGAGGGCTGGGAGAGGCCCACACGTGCAGAGAGGGAGAGCAGCCAGATGAAGAGTGAAGGGAGTGATGCTTTGTTTGTTCGCAAAGGTATTTTATTCAGGAATCTCCATTTGGGTTTCCTCAGAAGCACATTTTCATCCCCAATTTACAAAAGAAGGAACTGAGGCCCAGAAAAGTAAGTTCACTCGCCCAAAAGGACATGCCTCGTTAGAGGTGGGAGGTAAGGCTTGAACTCAAGATGTCTTGGATTCGGCGTCCAGTATCCTAACTACACTAGGCATGCAAACCACATGCATTGATTTGGATATCGTAGTACATGACTGGGCATATACGTACACAAACAAGCAACTGTTAAATGACAAGAGTGTGATGGTCTAAGGAGCTGGGCCCTGTCCCCTACTCCGCATCTCTCAGGAGACTTTATCGCTGACCTTGCCAGCCCCAAATAATCTGCAAAGCACATTTACATCAGGTGTGTAATAACCTTCTGCTTCCCACCATATGCATGTTGTTGTGCACAATCCAGTCCACAACAGGATACATAACACACTTCCAGAATGCGAACACTGAACTTTGGTTAAGTCTGCCTTGACATGTAGGTGAAGCCTAAATTGCAGGTGTTCAGTGGTTCACTTCGTAAGCAAGACTTACGGCTCCTGATACCTCCTTGACCCCCTGGAGGAGTTATCAGGTGCTAGCGGAGTTCCCAAGCAAACCATTTGGGAAGGACCTTGAAGTTGTCTCCATTCTAATCTGCATCACAAAAACCAGGCGGCCAATGAAAATAAGCTGGCCAGGAGCCATGCAATGAACGTTCATGGAGGACCATGACCAGAACATTGTGTTAGATGCGGGGGCATCCACCGTGTGAGTTGCTGTCCTCCAGAGTTAATTGCCTAGTTCACAATCCATAGCCACAGACCGGGGTTTCCCAGCTCTGGGCTGGAGGGCCCCAGGGTCCCAGAACCACGGGAGACTTAGGGGAAACTCAGCTGGTCCCCTGCTTCTACTGCCCAATCAGAGTGTTCCTCTGCTGCCTGGTCCTGTGTGCTGGGAGTCAGCATAACATTTTACATTTATAAAAAGCGCTCACTGCTCGAAATAGCTTGAAAGTCATTTCCCTAAGGTATTAGGGCTTAAAGTAAAAAAAAAAAGAAAAAAGTTTTTTTTAAATCCACTTTTTTTGTCAATTCCATTTTTGTCTTCAGGTAGTCAAACATCTTGAATGAACCATCATTTATTTTACATTTTGAAACGATAAATAAAAACATATCATTTTATGCTTAAATGCTCATTTTATTTTATTTTGACACTTGAAAAAATTTCTTTATTGATTAAGGTATTACATATGTGTCCTCATCCCCCCATTATTCCCCTCAACCCCCCCCATTCATGCCCTCACCCCCCTGTTGTCTGTGTCCACTGGTTAGTCTTATATGCATGCATACAAGTCCTTTGGTTGATCTCTCCTCCTTACCCCCACCCTCCCCTACCTTCCCTCTGAGGTTTTTTTGATTATGAATTTATACATCCCTATTGTTGAAAATGTTAAAAACACAGAGAGGTTTAAAAATTGTAGTCACATTTCCCAAGATAATTACAGTTTGCATCGTATTATATAGTCTGTGTAGTTTTTATCCTATCCAGATCATGATGATAACTTACATTTTTAGAAAATGAGAAGCATACAAGAATGTACAAATCTCTGCACAGGTGCCATGCTAATCATCCCCTATTGTTCCAATCTGAGCACACAGGCTGCTGAAGTATCGTACATAAAATTTTATGTGTTGCATTTTCAATTTTTATTATATTTTTAACTTTGCCCAAAGCAGGATTTCTTTTGGGCCTGAGTCCTCCAGGCCAAACCTAATTTGCTCTAGTTGCTGGAGAAATTGCCAGCATTGGAAGTATTTTCAATCCACAGGGACATACAGCATTCTCTTTTCTAATTCCCATATGGGCACCCTGTGCAAATTTGTCAGGCCCATGTCTTTATGATGCTGCTGCTGAGGTACACATACATGTGGCTGGATTTTAAACATGTGCTCCATTTCCGAGAGCTCTTTCCAAAAAGGCAGAAGGAAAAATGGGCATGCTCATGCTGATGTTACTCTTCCTGATCATGGAGCTGCAGGGTTTTAGAGCAGCAGTATGATGGACAGAAACCCAAATGACAGAGCTAACTGAACAACGTGAAATCCACGTGCAAAGGCTAAGTTTAAATTGCCCATCATTTTGTTGTTTCACTCTTCTCCCTGCTCTTTGGATTTATGTCTTCATATAAAAATAACCACATGTAAAATATGCAACTAAAAATGATGCTGTTTGCAGGTCAGACATAAACTAAAAATCCTGAGGTTAAGACCAAATTATTTTCTGGAATCTAGAAATAAGACGTTTTATACAGGTGTCCATTTTTTATTTGATGGGTGGTCTTGGAAAAATCAGTATGAAGTGTACGCAAGCCGTCAAGAACAAACCTAAGGAACAGCTAAATTAAGGATGTCATCTTTTCACTTTACATTTCCACTGATGAGTCATTCAAATGGCTTTTAATCCTGCTACATTTAAAATGATTACCACATTGAAAAGTGTTCATTCTGTACACCACATTTTCAATTGTGTGTTAAGTGGGTTCTTTGCACTGCTCAGAGAAAGGTCTATGTAAATAAATAGGCTTAAACCAGATGCAGCCAAAAATATGATCTGTCCAAAGATAAACATTTATGGCACATAAATATCACTTCTGCTCTTCACACATTTATTTTGGTGAGTTAAAGGAAAGTAGAGGAACAGAATTTTAGGGTTGAAATAAGACCTGATCATTTCACAATATGTGTTAAGCTTCCCACGTGCCAGTTACAATGCCAGGGACCCGGGGTGGAAGGTGGGTGAGCCAGGGTCTCCATTTTTGGACTAGCTCATGTTGAGTGGAGGAGTCTCAGTACCTTCTATAGAAATAGACTGGATCATGATGTATTCCTGGGAAAAGAAAGGGAGTAGATGGAGCCAAGACTGGTATTTGTGTCTACCAAGTGCACAGAGCAATTCACTGAATTTTGGCATCCCTGGGAGAATAATCCCTCATTCCACAGCATCTCTTTAGTGAAAAGTTATAATTTCAAAACAGATGGCCTCTGCAAAGCTTCCTCCCACCCCCACTTCCTCCTCTTCCTTCTTTTCCTTCCCTTTTTTTAAAAAAAATAAATATGTTTTTATTGATTTCAGAGAGAGAGGAAAGGAGAGGGAGAGAGAGATAGAAACATTGATCAGCTGCCTCCTGTGTGGCCCCCAAACCAGGGATGAAGCCTGCAACCCAGGCATGTGTCCTGACTGGGAATTGACCAGCGACCTTCCGGTGTATGGGCAAATGCTCAACCAACTAGCCACACAGCTGGTCTCTTCTTCTTTCTCCTCCTCTTGTTGTTCTTATTCCTCCTCTTTCTCTTCCTCCTCTTTCTTCTTGAGGTTAAGACCTACTTCTTGGTTAGGGTTTTCATGTTTAAGTTTCTTAACCTGTTCATCTCTATCAACAAAACAATTCTCTACGGATTTAAATAAAAGTGACACCAGTCCTTGTTTTTAATGCTATATGCTCTCTATTGGAAGATAAAAAACTTAAGTATGTAAATGTTTATTGAAGATTCCAGTGCACTGTTCCATATTCTCCAAGACATATCACAGTATGACTGTTAAAAGAACATATAGATAACACATCTTAATTTATGCACTCCAATCTCATGTTAGCTTTTTACATTCCACTATGCTAAAAATACTTCATTACAAGTTGTACATAATGTAAATACTTTTTATCTCAGTTTTACTTTAGTAAATTGTATGCATATCATTTCATTATGTCCATTTTTAAAATCAACCTTATGGAACTATGATTTACACATAACAAAATGCACCTTGATTAGTGTACAGTTTCGCCAAATGTATGCATCTGTGTAACCATCTTCACAGTCAAGACACAGAACATTCCATCACCTCAAAAAGTTCCCTCTGTAACGCCATTCTTCTCACTCCCAGCCCTAGTCAACTGCTTCTCTGCCTTCTGCCACTATTAATTAGATTTGTCTTTTTGGCATCATAAAATGTGCATTCTTTTGCGTCTATCTTTTTAAAATTTATTTCAGAGAGGAAGGGAGAGGGATAGGAACATCAAAGATGAGTCAGAATCATTGATCTTGATTGGCTGCCTCCTGCACGCCTCCTACTAGAGATAGAGCCTGCAACTCGGACATGTGCCCTTGATTGGAATCAAACCCGGGACCCTTCAGTCCACAGGCCAACGCTCTATTCACTGAGCTAAACCAGCTATGTCTGTGTTTATCTTTTTTTTTTACCAGCATAATATTTCTGAGATTTATCCATGTTGTTGCATATATGAATAATTCATTTCTTTAAAAAGCTGAGTGTAATTCCACTGTGTGAGTACGTCACACTTTGTTATATTCATTGAACTCTTTTGTTTGTTTTCTTAATCCTTCTCTGAGGATATTTTTCCATTGATTTTTTAGAGTGAGTGAAAGGGAGGGGGAGACACAGAGAGAAACATTGATGTGAGAGAGACACATACATTGGTTGCCTCTTGCACATGCCCCAATCAGGGCCAGGGATCAAGCCTGCAACCAAAGTACTTGCCCTTGACTGGAAGGAACTGAATCCGTGGTCCTTCAGTCCCAGGGCCCCTGAGCCCAGCAGACTAGGGCTCATTTAACTCTTGACAGACACTTGGGTTGTTTCTAGTTTGGGACTATTAGGAATAAAGCTACTGTGAACATTCATGTACAAATAGCTATGTAGAAACATATGTAGAAGAAGAAGAAGAAAAAGCAGGTTGTTTATTACTTATTTATAAAGCTTCTTTATGTATCTGGAGACAAGTCCCTTGGCAGATATATGTATTGTGAATACTTTCTTTCCCCGTTCTGTGGTTTGCCTTTTCATTTTCTTAATGCTGTCTTTCCAAGAGCAGAAGTTTTCGACATTCCTTAGGACAGAGTGGGCACATCTGTTTACAAAATAGCTTTGCTAATGAGCTCCGTGAATATTTCTTAAAAGGCTGTGCCAAAGCAAATTGCATTACCTGTTTCACAGTATTAATAATGGATCTGTGGCAGAGTCCCAGGGCTTCTCCAAGCACAAGACTCACCAGTGATACATGACCCCCAATTTTGTGCTACCGGGAGATTCTGCCTCAAAGCCCACTTTCATTTCATTCCTTTCTCTCCAATACTCCTCCACAGAAAGTCTTCCTCACAGCACAGCATGAGTCATCAATGAATGATTATCAACACTATTTCATTACAGTGTCAGGCTCGCCATGACCTCCGTGCTGCATCGGAAAAGTAATTTAAACACTGGGCTTGCTCTAGATTTATGAAAGAAGAGAACTCTCTGATATATGTGACTTAGAATGCTCAAGCCTCTCCTTGGCTCTCAAAATTGGAACCCAGTGAGTTTGTCTTTTTTTCCAGAAAAACTGGTGGCCTGTATTTTGTTTTTTATTTGCAGCAAATAGCAAATATTTGTTCAGATGTACTATATTCCAAGCATGGTGTCAGGAAAGAAAAAAATATCTAGGGTATCATGTGTCAAATCTTTTAGTTTATTGCTCATGAAACAGTGAGCATCTTGATGATAGGACACTGAATTCATTTTTTGTGTGCTTAGTACTGGCACACAGGTTTTTGTTAAATGTCGTTAATGGATAAATGATTGTACGCATGCGCGCATGAATGAAGTGTCAGAGTGAGTTCCCTGGCTTGAGTTTTCTGTGTTGTTGTTGTTTTATGGGAATATTTTCTATGACAGGAGAGTTATAACCAAACAGCCACAGCCACTCAAAGGGAAACAATGCTATGATAGCAGTAAGATCTCCCAGCAACACCACAGCCGGCAAGTCAATTAATACATGGAATTAGGCTTGTATCATTTTGATTTCTAATGGTTAAAATTTCCCAAAGTGAGATAAAATGCACCAGACATCAGAAATGAGGAGGGCCATCAGAAAATTACTTTCTTCTTAGATTATATCAGAGGAAAGATAAATGATAAAAACATTGACTACCACTATAACCAATACTATTTAGTACAGTTTGCAAAACAGTTTTATACTTTTCTCACTCCATTACACAGAGCTGGAAATGAGGCTCAGGGAATGGGAATTTCTTGCCCAAGCTTTTACAGCTACTTAACAGCAAAGTAGACCAGCTGCATTCTAGTGTTCTTTTTTGCTGCCTAAAATGATGACCTCTTGCGGATGGGTGCCATGGATGGTAGTCTACATCATGTCCACCTTTCTCTCTTCCCCTGGACTTTTAAATAAAATCCCTTTGTTGTGCCATGAAATGAGATTAAACTACAGTATAATCTTATGATGTCTGAGGCACAGTTTTAAATAAACCAATTTTCAAATAAAACTTTAACACAATGCTTCATCTAAATCCATGGGGAAGAGCCCCATGGAAGCCATGACTCCGTGAACCCTCAAATTCCTTTTTCTATGCAAACCCCGCTTTATAAGTTGGTACTGAGAACATGCCAAAATGACCCTTTTCTCTTAATTGTTTTATTCTCTACTGCCCAGGAGGAACTCCTTAGCTTAGACACATTTATTCAGGAATGTCTATTGCCTTGGATTGCTTGGAAGGACAATGGGCTTGACAGTTGTAGACCAGAACTTGGGAGGAAGGACCATAGAGCTACTGATCACCCCTATTCAACCCTCTCAGGAGCAGCACTACCTGTGAGCGATCCCCTCAGGACCTTCTGGAAACAAGGTTGCATTTGGGGAACGGTCTTCAGTTGCAGACATGGCTGAGACTCTGAAATAACAGATTCCCACTAATCTTGTAGCAGGATTACATTTCAGGCCATTGCTTTGCAAAAGATGAAGTGTGCTTGCCTCTGCCTCACTGATAATAGCACAACTGTAGGCTTTGTAACAGTCAACTTTGTTCAGGACCAGGGCTGGGGAACTGAACAAAATGTGAGATTCTATGTTCCCATAATAGTTGAGGGCTATGACAGAGAAAAATACAATTTAATCTCTCTCAAACAGCTATATTTCTACATTCTATTGGCCTCTATAATAACTATGTGAAATATAAATAGCTCTCTTTATTAAGGCTTCATTAAGAATTTTTATATCTATGTGACAAGTGGTGCATTCTTTGCACAGAGTGAAGTACTTGAAGCTTTGATTCCAGCTGGTCTGGATTGGAAAACTCATTACTGCTCCTAGCCTGACTGCCAGCAAACTCCTCCGGGAGAGATATGGCCTTATATGTATAGAAACAGTCGGACTGAATTGGTCAACTTTTATAAATAAACCATTGGAAAATGTAATTTAGAGGGAGGAGTAGATCAATTACAGATTGTTTCTTTAATCTTCTCCGTCATTTCCCAGTTCCAAATTTTAAGCATTTTTCATAACAAGAATAATAATTATAGTATGTGACAAAGCTCATCATTCAGTCTTTTATAACACATCATCTATCTATAATGACAGAGGGAATTGCAAATGACATTATAATTTGGAGGCAGAATTATAAGTTTATTTATAGTGAAGGCAACTGATTAGCTATCTTGACCAAGTTCTAGATGGAAATCACCATCTCTTGACTCAAAAAGTGGCATTGGGTTAAAATAAACATGGAATCATTTCCAGTGGAGAAGATTAAAATGCAATTATGAATACATTTATCTTTCTTTGCCCAGGGACTCTCCATCCCATAATACTATTTGCATAATGGGTTATTTTGTTCCCTTTTAAATGTTAAATTTGGAACATTTCATTCTAAGTGCTATAAAAAAATAAAAACATGGAATTCTAAACCCACAGATTTTCATATTTATCTGAGACAAAGAATCAATCTACTGTGCCTGCATTTAGGGAAGCACTTTCTCATCTGTGACTATAAACAAATGGAAATTAGTATTTCACCTTGTTTATCCCACTTTCAAACACACACACACACACACACACACACACACACACACACACACACACTCCCTCACTGTTCCCTTCAGAAGGCATCTGGAAGTGCCATTTTGTTGGTGTTGGTTTCTGACTGCTCCTGCTCCCTGCTGGTCTCAAGTCTTCTACCCCAGAGCTGTATTCCCCAGTTGACACTTAAGTCAATGCATGCCTGCACTCCTTCCTCCTACTGGTCCCCAATGCAAATGGACCTGTCTTATGTCTAATTGCCTGGATGGACCTAAAAAACAGTCTCTGCACATGGAGAATCTATTATTCAACTCAGATGGAACACATTTTGCCTTTTAAGAGGGTGTGTTGGGATACACAATAGCTGAGTTTAGTCCTCAGTGGATGGAATTCAAGGCACAAGATTGACTAGTGGCAAACATGTGGCAGAATGAAAAGCTTCCAGGTTCCCCCATACTCCCCTCTCCCCAGTGCAGCTCTTGTACAGGGCCAGATGCAGACGCACAGCAGCCAACCTGCCGATGTTCAGGAGTGGTGAGCAGAACAGTAACCTCCCAGAGGGTTAGAAAGTGCCCCTCCCAGCTGCATCCCTTTGTCTGACATTAGTAACTACTTTGCAGCATCTCGGCCTCCTAATACTTAAAGCTCTGCTTTTCTAAGCTTTTCATATTCTATTTGCATTAGTAGCCAGTTTTTTTTTTTCAGATTCAAACTCTATTGGCTAGGTTCTAGGTAAAGAGACTTCATCCTATTTAATATTAAAAATTCAGCCTCTGGAATGGTTTTTCTCAAGACACCTATTCAAGTAGCCAGTGGATGGGTCTCCTTGGAAACATCAGTAGCAGCTCGATTGCCCTGCCTCCTGACAAAGATCTTCCTGCATCATGTGCTGCCAATTTCAAGCCGTTGGTGCCCTGACAAGAACTGGACTCTGTGAAGACCATGCAGTAAGGAGTAGTATATTATCAAGGGGCAAGACACTGGTGAGGGGTAGGCCCCGGTGACAATGAAGGTTCTGCCAGACCAAGGCAGGGAGCATAGCTAGCTCTCCTACAGGGTCCCACAAATGGGGCACCTGTTGTTCTAGAAATGGGTGCTCATCAGGCGGGTGGAGTCCAGCCGTGGGGAATTTGGGCAGCTGAGATGTTGAGGTTCAGGCAGTGGTACATTGAGAGGTGGAGAACAGAGGCCCTGCTCCTGGGCAAAGGGTCTACTTAGAGACGGGCGGGTCTGAGTGGGCGAAGGAGGCTGAGGCACGTCCGAAAACCAATACTCAGAAACAGGGGCAAAGGAGAGCTAAGATCTGAGTTATGGAGACAGAGGTGGGGTAGAATTCCTTGGAATTTGGGACGAAGGGGCATTGTTTCATGCTCAGGACTGGACCACTGAAGGAGGGGAAGGAGAAGCGTGTCGTATGTTTCTATTTTGTAGCATAATCTAGAAAAAGAGGCTTAAGAAATTTCTCGGATGGGATTTGGGGGACAGCTGTGATTAAAGCAGAGGGTTGGGGACTTAGGACACGTGTGGAAATTCTACTCTTGGTTGATGGGGAAAAAAATAAATGTAAGAAAAAGCTATACCTTTTCTACCCATCTTGTGTCTCACATTGCTTCCTTTCTCTTATTGTCACCATCGTCTTCTTGACATTTTATCTTAAAAACTGTTGAGAGGCATCACTTTTGGATGCCTCTGTCTCTGCCCAACTGCCTTCTGCTGGGGAGTCTGTTGTCAGTACTGGCTGCATTCAGGGTGAGATGAGCAGGGAGAGACACGTGGGGGAGCCAAGCCAAGAGCCCAGAGGTTATAATAGTGACATTGTATCACATATTGAGCACCTTCTATGAGCCCGGTACCAGGTAGAACACTTAATGCATCGTCTAACTTAGTTGTGGCAAGGTAAGCCTTGTCCTTCTCATATACACAAATAAAGCCACTGCAGCTAAGGAGGTTGTAGTACTTCCCTGAGGTCTCACAGTTGGTTAGTGCTCCATCAGCCTAAGCTCGCCCGGACATGGTAGCTGAGAAAGCTTAAATACCTCTTGCCTCCCAACAGGATTACAGAGAAGAGACCAGCCTCAGCTGGGGAGATGCCAGGGCCCCCATATGAATACATGAGAATGGATGGGCATGGACCAACGGGTAGTAACATAGAGCTTCAGACAGGCTGAGCCCAGGTAACAGACCAAGCTACTTTAACTGGCTGGTACCCAGACCTGACTCTGGGTCATTAGGGAAGCTCTTAATGGTAGATAAGTCCTCCTTCAAAATAGAAATTCAGGAAGTAGCTAAGAGCACTGATTAATGAGGACCAGTTCCCTTGGAACGTAAGAACTTCTGCCTGAGCCTCTGACATCCAGACTTGACCTCGTAAAGCCAAAGCAGCCATTACAAAGAAAGGTCCGACACAGGGTGTTCTTAGTAGGTGCTGAATACTTAGCAGACTTGTGGGTTTGGGCTGAGAGGAATGGCCAGCAGGTCCTCAGTATTCCGTGATTAGCAATTTACATGACATTTTCTCAGAAGAGGTGGCAGCCACCTAATGTGCCGGCTGATGGGGTGGTTCCTCTCTCCTCAGGAAAGCAGCACATCCAGCCTGTTTTGATCATTGGCATCAAACTTGGTCTCAACAAGGAGTGTGGGTCAGGGGAGTGTGCCAATTCAGGGAAGTGTGGGGAGCTTGTTAAATTGCAATGTCCCAGGCCCCCAAATTCAGGACATTCTTTGGGTGATTCTGATGCAGATGGTCCTGCAGGGACACTTTAGGAAATTCCTGCACAGAGAGTCCTTCACCTACCCACTGTGCTTCTCGGGGCTGAACTGGACTGGACATTCCTGATCTTGTGAGAGTGCAGGTAGAGAGCCTCCCCATCGGCCTATGAATGGCCACTTTCCCTATACACACCAGCTCCCAGTGCCGAGGAGGAGCAGGCCCTCCTGGTGCTCAGTGGTTAGCACCACTGTGGTCAATCCCAGGAGATACTGTGGCAGCAGGGAGAGGAGCCCTCTCAATGCCAGCTACAGTTGCCTCCTCCCTGAACCCAATATTTACTTTTCTTCTATTCTAGTCACATGACCAGAGCTGGGTAGGTTCTAGAAATGAGGGACAAAAAGGCTGTTTTTTCTACCAATTTCTCTCCTCCATGGCTACTAAAACCCACCAATGTGTGCTGCATGCTGAAGACTTCAGTGTTTTTTACCCATCAGAAGGAGGTTGGGACTTCCTTACATGGACCAACTTTAACGACAAGGATTTGCTGAGGTAGAAAATTCCCCAGTGGCAGGCTTGATGGATGATGCAACATCGTCTCCTGGGGACACAGTGATTTGCAGCAGTGTTACAGCAACCTAAAATAAACCATCACTCTTCACAAGGAGTGACAAGCTTAATGTCTACACTCTTCATCATAATTCTGGTGGCGGAGCTTCCCAGACTCGAGGTTAGCCCCTCTCACTTTGGCCCAAATATTTGGCGCAGGAACATGGGAGAGATTGTGTGAAAATTGTTCTTTAGATGATCACCTTTCATCTGAGAATCTCAAGCGCTTTATAAATATTAGTTAAATAGTCACAACACCTTAGTATGCGTAATTATTATCCATCCACCACCTCCAACTTCCTGCCAACTTCTTAAAGATGAGGAACTTGAAGGCTAGCATGGCTAGACTTCAGTGGCTTAGCTTATCACAGAGGCAATGTTTTTCATTTCTAGTCTCGCATTGAAGAGGAGTAGAGTGTTGGAAAAGACCATACGATTCCTATGCATTTATACATCGTAAAGTACTATGTTTAGGAGAGTACAATAAAATATTGCGTTATCACTTAATTATAAGGACTACATTAATCCTATCTTTGAACAAACCTTTTTCCTCCCAAGAAACTTAATTTCTCTTTCACAGTCTTTCCATCTATAAAATAGTGTCATACCTGAAGCAGTTACTGTCTGCTGCTTAGGTTCCAGTGCAGATACAAGAAAAAAGGGTCCTCATTCACACTCTCTGTTTGATTGTGGCAGCCAAGATTTAAAGGGGGAATACAAAAATAATAATAACAATAATAATCCTATATAATAAAACCTTAATGTGCAAATCAACTGAATAGCGGAACGACCGGTTGCTATGAGGTGCACTGACCACCAGGGGGCAGATGCTCAACGCAGGATCCATCTTGGCTGGAGGTCAAGAGTGCTACCACAGGGGGAGCGATGCTCAGCCAGAAGCCGGGCTCATGGCCCGGGCCTAAACCAGCAGGCGGACATCCCCCGAGGGGTCCCAGACTGCGAGAGGGCACAGGCCAGGCTGAGGGACCCTTCCCCAGTGTATGAATGTCATGCACCAGGCCTTTAGTAATAAAATAAAATGAAATAGTGTCATAATGGATTCCCTAATCTCTTACATTAGTCTACTGTAAGCATTGCTAGCTTGTCAAATGGTGTGTTCTAAAACCTATAAATGTGTTCCTGTTTCCTGTAATGACAGCATATCCTCACAATTTGAAATGGATTATCCTAATATATCACCCAACCCTGAAGAATTTTCATGATCAAGATTGTTATTCATATTATCAGAATATCCTTCCTCTTCATATTAGTTCAAGGCCACTGGCTTGGATGATACTTATCTGAGTCAGTCACAATCCTTTTTTTTGGAAAGTTGGTATTAAAACTACCACCAGGTTATAAGTGAAAAACTCTAATTAAGACCAAATATTGTTAGTGATTCTAAAATCTGTCTCTGCCACTATTCTGTTTACGGAACATCAGTTCTTATTTAATATGTTTACCTGGAAATAGCCACCTGAGAAGAGGTTGGAAAATAGTGGGGCTACTAAGAGGTATTGGAGACAGAGTTGTCGGTAAATAAAACAGCTAAGTTGACAGTCTTTGCTCTTAACCCTCCAGGCTCACTCTGGGTTGTGGGCCATGGAGGAGACTAGAAGAAAGAAAAGATACAGTCACGACCTCAGAGGGCCCAGGTCAGAGAGGGGGAGAGGGAGACTAGAGCAGGGCATGTACACATAAGTAAATAGAGAAGGCAGCCAAGATGGATCCTCAGGTATCAGCCATGGAGGTGTGCTCCCTGAAGATAGATCTCTAGGTCCTGGATGAGGCTAATTACCAGGTGCATTTGAGGGAACTTGGTGACCACATGGTATATTATGTTTGTTAAGATTTCTTATAAGGTTTACAAAGAAAATAATGTACGCTGCTTATGGTATGCCAATGATAACTGTTTCTACCGAGTCTCTTTCATGAGGCAAGTGAGAAACATCTACAAAGGAAGTCACTGGCTGGAGCAAAAATCTGTTGTACTGAAATATTCTTGGATTTCTCTTAGAAATCATGAATATTCTAGAAAAAAATAGAGAAACAAGTTCTGGGGTGGGAACATATGTATATATTGAGAGTTAAGGGGAAACAGCCACACAGAGAAAGGCATGCACACTCCTTTGTTTAGTGCTGAGCAGTTTATGTGCTTTCATGCAGGGTCTTATTTGATGATTTCAACAACCGATGTGCTAGGAGCACAGAGAAAACAAGTGACCTGCCTCAGTTGGTAAACGGGTCCTGGAGTCAGCAAGATGGGTCCAAATCCTGGGTCTGCTGCTCCTCAGCTATGTGACCTTGGTCAGTTACCTGCTCCTCAGCTATGTGACCTTGGTCAGGATTTACTATGTCAGCTTTCTCATGGGGTGTTGGAAAATTAAATGAGATGTTCACATCAAAGGCTCAGCACAGAGCCCAGCACATCACACTCAGTAAATGCTAACGCCCATCACATGTCACCACAGCCTCCCTGCACAGCAGCAAAATAAAGGACATCCAGCTTTTCTGGGCTAATGTACCCAACTGAAGCCCTCTCTCCCAACACGGCCACTCTGAGGGCCAGGCCTAACTCCAGCACGGCTCTGCTTTCACAAAATGACCTTGGATCATCCACTGGGAATGTCCTCAGGGCTTATTTAAATTCTACACACAGGTGTGTGATGTTATTGGTGACAAATCTTGGTCCTTCTAGAGTGATTTTTTTTTTGTTAGTTTAGAATTTGTCATTTATAGCCAAATCTGATGAAAAGGAACATAATTAAGAGGGGACAGTTCTTGAAGGATGTCCCTCATCTAAGCTTGACTTTTTTAATATGATGTTTTTAAACATAAGAGCCTCATTCTTTCGTTGTCATATTTGAACTGTTGGCCTCGATTCACTTTTGAGACAGGGAACGCTGGGAAGAAAAGAAAGAAGAAAAGACCAAGGGGAGAAGAAAGGGAATGGGAGGAGAGGAAAAGGCCCAAAGTGAAAGGACAAGTCGAGGCAGAGAAAATCAAACCGGCTTAGAAACATCACAGGGAAATCAACCTTGTAGGTCAGAGATGTTAATTATAGTTTGCTTTTAAGACATAACTCATACTACTATTTGTTTTGTGAAGGGGGAGAGTGCTTATAATGGGCTGCAATAAACCTTCCAGCCAAGGCCAGGCTGTTTCTTTCTTCTGCGCCGAGAAAAACATCATGTTCAGTAAAATACCTTAGTCTTTCAAAAAATGTAACCATCTTTAGAATGTTCATTTTGCTTTCTTTCCTTTTTTTTTTTTTTTGAGTTTCCTGGACACAGCTCTTTCTTTTATTTTTTTAAATTTATTTTTTAAAAATTCTTTATTGTTTAAAGTATTACATATGTCTCCTTTCCCCCCCTTGACCTCTCCCTGGCCGTTCCCACCCCCCAGCACATGCCCTCACCCCCCTACTGTCTGTGTCCATTGGTTATACTCATATGCATGCATACAAGTCCTTTGGTTGTTCACCCCTCCCTGCCCCCCCACCTCCCTTGCCTTCCCTCTGAGGCTGGACGGTCTGTTCAATGCTTCTCTGTCTCTGGATCTATTTTTGTTCATTAGTTTATGTTGTTCATTATATTCCACAAATGAGTGAGATAGTATAATATTTATCTTTCTCCAACTGGCTTATTTTGCTTAGCATAATGTTCTCCAGGTCTATCCATGCTGTTGCAAATAATAAAAGTTCCTTCTTTTTTATAGCAGCACTAGTAGCCCTGCTCATGAATCTGTGCGCCAGTAGCTCTCTACCGCCCTCCTGTAGCTCCTCCCACCCCCCTCTCCCCTCCTCCCCTCATAGCTTGCTGCCCTGCCCCCTCCTGTAGCTTTTCACCACCCGCTTGTTTGCTACCCCACCCTCCTGCGGATCCGTGATCTGGGCGTTAGGCGGTTGGTTGTTAGGCCTCAAGGCGTAACAGATAATTAGCATATTCCTCTCTTATTATATAGGATAGTATTCCATTGTGTAGATGTATCACAGTTTTTAAATCCACTCATCTGCTGATGGGCACTTAGGCTGTTTCCAAATCTTAGATATAGTGAATTGTGCCCCTATGAACATAGGGGTGCATATATCCTTTTTGATTGGTTTCTTGGGATATAGACCTAGAAGTGGGATCATTGGGTCAAATGGGAGTTCCATTTTTAATTTTTTGAGGAATCTTCAGACTATTTTCCACAGTGGCTGCACCAGTCTGCATTCCCACCAGCAGTGCACGAGGGTTCCTTTTTCTCTGCATCCTCGCCAGCACTTGTCATTTGTTGATTTGTTGATGATAGCCGTTCTGACAGGTGTGAGATGGTACCTCATTGTTGTTTTGATTTGTATCTCTCGGATGATTAGTGACTTTGAGCACGTTTTCATATATCTCTTGGCCTTTTGTATGTCCTCTTTCGAAAAGTGTCTATTTAGATCCTTTGCCCATTTTTTGATTGGATTGCTTGTCTTCCTTTTGTTAAGTTGTATGAGTTCCCTGTAATCATTTTACTTTTTCCTTCATATTTTGGACACTCGTTCAGCACCTGTTCCCTTCTTTGCTCTCGTCTCCTCCTGGCTCCCGGACAAGCAGGGGCTGGGGGATGAGGACCTGTGGGGAAGGAAGGAAGCCCCGGCGCTCCCCTACGTGAATAACGTGATTCGCAGACAGGACAGAGGGTAGAAGCAGGTTTTCTGCAGAGCTGGCAGCGCGCCCAGACCATTTGCTCTGGGAACAGACTCTGGCTAATCTGCTGCCAGTGCCGGCCTCTGGGGCCTCCAGGTTGATGAGTTTGGGCGGCCACGGGCAGGGAGCGCTCAGGAGGCAGGAGGGAGTGAGCACTCCATGGGGAGCACCGGGCAGGGCTGACTTGAGTCACTGGACAGCAGGAGATGCAGCTGCGAGCGCAGAGCAAGCTGGGTGCTCTCCTGTCCGCCTCGCTGCCCGGGCCTCCGGCCTCTGAAACAGACACAGGAAGGGCTGAGGGGCTGGAGAGGGAGAAGCTAGCTCCAGGGTCAGAGATGGAAGAGCCTGATGGTCACAATCAGGGTAGGAGTAGGAAGGATGAGGGGTCCTCATGGGCTGGCCAAGGGCCCAGGCTGGTTCCAGCTGCACAAAGCAGCTTGGGGGGCAGAGTAACCCTCCTCTTCTCCAGCACCAAGTGAGTCTTGTCTCCTGACTTCCTGCCCAGCCCAGGGGACTGACCACGCCATCCTGTGGGTTTAGGGAATGACCTAGAAGCAACTGTTGCTTCTCTACTCCCTGGATCCTGCTCTGTCACCACAGCCATGCCCAGCCTACCCCTCTTGGCTTCCCCTGGGTGGTGTTTTCAACAAACACTCGCTCTGGAGTAGGGCTAATTGAGCTGGCAATCAGCAGGCTCTCTGTGAACTACAATGTGCGGGCGGGGAAAGGAGGGGAAGGGGGGCAAGGCTGTCCGAGCTCCTGCCAACTTCCACGCTAGGTTTGAGCTCAGCCAGACTGCGATTCCTGACAGGGACCCTTTTAAAAATGATTTTCCCTACAGTAGAATTTTGAAAGGGTCTATAGCTATGAATTATTCAGGGCCACTAGCAGATGTAGCCCCCAGTATCTTCCAGTTATCTCAAATGGGTTCTTGGCTAGCTTGGATATTCACAGAAAAGGCAATGGGACACATTGCCTCTCTGTTGCCTTCACTGTCCACTGGCCAGGCTGCCCTGAGGCGACTAGGAAGCTGGGAACTGGTGGTCAGGGTGAGCTGACTGGCCCACTGCTTTCTGCTTTCTCTGCTCTTTCCCCTCATGAAATAGCCTGTGTGTGATTACACAACTAATTCCTGATAGGTTCAAAAACACAGAGAAATGTAAAGAATACTACCAACTGGGAATAAGCTCAGTACACATTCCTCATGATTATTTCCAGGCTAACATTTTGAAGTGACATTACAGTATGCATATATTTTTATAACTGACTTTTTCCACTCTATAATAGATCCCAGGTATTATTGTTCCATCTTAGTAAGTATAGATCCAGAATATCATATTTTTTTAGTAATAAAACTATTTTCCCCTTCTATGGACCCCAAAGACAGGACAATGACCTGTAAACAAAATAAGAACTAAAACAAAATAAGAAATAAAAAACTTAACTTGCAAAAATCCTGTAAACAGATTATAATTTTTAATGGTTATTCAACCCATTATATGCCATAAGCGTCTGTAGACACAAGCAGCAGACTTTCCCCACATGCCATGCGCATCTATAAAAAAAAAAAAATTTTCCCATAAGTGGCAGCCCTGACCAACTTTAAAATCATTTTTCATGAGAATTTTCAGCTGAAAATATTTAAGAACACCCGAATTGTAATATATTTATTTTTATAGTATTCATTGCAAATTGATTTTTTAAATTAAATTCAAAATATTGTGGCGTGTGGGGATGGTTTCCGTTTTGGGCACGTGGTAGCTGGTTAATAATCTAGGATAAAGATGGGCTGTGGTTTACTTAATCAATTGCCTGTAGTTAGATATTTCAAATGTCAGTAGGTTACTGCTTATAGAAACAAGGACCATTATATCAACATCACTGAATCTTGTGAGATCATTCTCTTAAGATGAATTCTTCAAACTGGAATTTCTGGGTCAAAACCCATCATCTTTCTTTTTATTCCCCCATGAAAACTACCAAGTTTAATACATACACATGTAAAATCCCATCATCTTTGTAAAGGCTTTGATGCATCCTATAAAATATCCCTTCATTAAGTCCCTACCAATATTCCATCTTTGCAGCATTAAATAAAACTGCCCATCTTCCCCCCTGACTCTCAGTACTGGGCACTGTGAGTCTTTTCATCTCTTCCAATCTGATGGTTATGAATGACATAGCTCATTTGCTGTTTTAATTTGGTGTTCAGTGTTTTCTCTCCCACCCGCTCTGACGTCTCTTGGAGCTCTTTTTCTACCAGCACCCCCCTCACTCAACAATAAACACTAATGGAGCACCTCCTGTGTGTGGGCACTTCCTGTGTGCTGAACATCCAGGCTAATGGAGCAGCTCTGAACAAAAGATGCGGGGCTGCCTGGGGGAGCTGGAGAGAGCTTAACAGAGGAGGTGGTATTTACACTAGGTCTGATGCAATGGTGAGAGCAGGGTGGATAGAAAAAGCCATTTAATGGAGAGGAAAGAGCAGAAGAAAAGTCACGAAGGCCTGTTTCAGGGTGACCAGCAGCAATGGCAGATAGCTCAAGGAAGAGTTTTTAGCGGTGAATAATGATCAATTCGTGTTTAGATAGTTAATTTTGGTGGTGATGTGAAGGAAGCAATAAAGTAAGGAGTGAGAGATGGAGACAGAAAGACCAATAAAAAGACTGTAGCTATAGTCTGTGTGAAGAAGCTGAGAGGCAGAAAGAAGCCAGGAGCAGTAGAGACGTGGAGCAGAGAAATGGGTGAGTTGAAATTGTCAGGACCGGTGACGGGCTGGGGGAGAGGGGAGAACTCAGTAAGACTGGTGCAGAAGAGAAGGTGTGAGTTTGGACAGAAAAGAAGAAAAGATGTTTTGAACACGCTACATTTAAAGTGATTACTGGACTTTAGAGGGAACTATCGGAAGGGAGATTGTAAATACGAATTGGGGACTCTGGAGAGAGGCTGTGGGTATAGATGTGGGGATCACTGGCACTCATAATCCACACACTGATTGCCGGGAGCCTTCCTCTACCCCACCCAGGCCTGCCGTCCTGTGTTCTAGACAACCCCTTTGTCCTTGTCCTTGACCTGTCAGCCCCTTCCCTTCTCTCAGAGGTGCCCCATTTGTTAAGAGAAAGAATGGAAGTTAATATAGCCAATTCATATAAAAACTGGAGAAATAAGCTATCTTATGGTGCAAACAAAAATAAATAAGTGTATTTTTTAACAAAATAAATAACTCCTTAATGGTTTGGCAAATTACGGACAACAAGTCTTATTGAGTTCTCTCAAGACATTGCAATAAAGCACCACCCAGCCCTGCCTTTGCGTAAGTGACTCTGCGTCTCTGCTGGAGACTTGAAACGCAAAGGCCACTGAAGGAACCACCCGTAACTCCAGGTTGCCTGAGACAGAGCTCCACAACCCGGGACCTGTTCCCAGGAGCTAGGTTTGACCCCAAGACTTGAAGAGGAAGAAGGAATGTGGCCCCCTGCCATTGGTGCGTTGGCTTCTGGGCTTTGATTTGAACAGCTCAATTAAAACTGCAGCTGCTGTTTGCATTCAAGTAGAAACATTCTGAAACAAATCTGGGTCATTTCAGCCTGCTCTGTCCTCTTCAGCATCCTAATAAATCTTTATCCCGAGAAACAAAAAGTACTTTACAGAGTCACACTGAGACTGAAATGTGAGTGAGTGTCAGTTCTCAGCTGCATTTTTCAGCAGCTGACATTCACCCTTAGGAAAACCTTACTCTGACCGACTAGGAACTGCCCCCTTTTTTTTTCTGCCAACCCTGTCTACCTCCCTGGTGCGTCAAATCAGAGACGTATACTGCTCTCTGGTTACACAGCCCGGCTGGGCCCACAGAACTAGACGAGAACCCTCACCCACACGCTGCTTCAAAACAGCCACAGTCCATGTCGTGGCACATCAGGAATGAGTCTGCAACGGAGGCACCTCGCTCCCCAAAGCCAGGGAATGAACAAACAGTACGTCTCCTATTTCAGCAATAAAAACTTGACTGGAGAGGAGATCACCGAGTTAAAAACAGTATTTTGTTCCACGATAAGTATCACTTTCTCAGGCCGCATGACTCCCCCCTTTACAAATATGGATATCATTATCTATAAGTCAAAAAATTAAAGGCTTCTTCAGTACGCTAAGAACCCGAGGTGTAGAAAGACAGCACAGGAACCATACCCTAATCCGGCCGCCCCATCACAGAACCAACAACCCAGGGTGTGGGAATAAAGGGCTCCTATCAAGGGCAAGTGCTGAAATTCCACAAGATAAATCAGAGCTAATGCTCCAGAAGGCTTCCTGCTGGAAATGTCCAAAAGGCTGTTTATTTAAAATGATGTAAACACCCAGATGAGGAGCGAGGCCTAGAGAGATTCTGAATTTCTGTTTCCAATTTCTTACTCAGTGCATAGCGTGAATCTAAGCCCAAATGGTTAGTTTCTGGGCAGAGGAAATGATTTATACTATGAGGGAGGGAAAAGGAAGCTCTCTGGAGCACCAGCTTCCTTAATAATAAACCACCCTGATAAGTTGGCAAGTTTCCCACAGAATTTGTGTCAAAAAAACAACAACACCCTGCAACATCCAAGATCAAAATGGCTTCCTCATTTAGGCTAACACCCTGAAACTGTTGACACTTGCAATAGAAATTAACCTAGAAGCAGTCCACTTCACCGCGTGCTGAGCAGGCTTCCCATTCAGGGTGCTGACGGCATGGGACTCACACCCATCTGTAGCTAGGCAGCTTCTTCTACGGGCTCCATGTTTCTTTAACCTCATAAACCTGCCTCTGTTAATTGAAGACACATTAATGGCCCAGGCCGTTCTGTGTCCATACAAACAAAAATCAATCTGAAACCAGTCGAGTAGCATAGATCTTGCTCCATTCAAAACTTTTCTCTTTGCATGCACATTCCCTTATACTGCCGCACCTTCGTTTATGTGTTTCACATGTCCCCACCACTTCCCAAAATGTGTAGCTGCCAAAATCCCTTAGAGTACACCTCCGGCCACATCTCGGCAGGTTTGAGAAGACCTGGTTGTGAATGTGAGCTGGTGCTTCTCCTCACCCTGCAAAGTTGGCCACGTCACATATCCTAAACCTGGACGTAGCAGCAGCAGAACAGAGTGACTGTTTTCTGTTGGGACCTGTGTGTCTGCCAGCAGCATGGCAGGAGCCCTACCGAGGTCCTCTGAGGCACGGCGTGCTCTCTGGCCAGCGTTCGGGGCCACCAAGCCAGGATTTCCACAACACACCAGAATATGTTCAATTTGACAAGCTCGGTTCACATACGAGAATCGTGAGATCAACTAGAAATTAAATGCTCCCCTACACATCTGCCCTGATTGGGAAAGCTGGTCACCAGAAAAAAAAGGGTCCTAGGAGAACAGTGTATACAGAAAACGCCAGGACCCAGCACCTGAAAAGAGCAGACACAGACTCTGGGGTGCGGCCCCGCCTCCTCGGCACTCCAGGCCTTGTGTTCCTGCTTTCATCGCCTCGCCTGCTTTCCCGGGGTGTAGAAAGCTGTGGGACAGCGATTATGAGCACTGTCTGGGCTCAAGCCCTGCCCCACCTCTTCTTTGCTGAGCCATCTTGGGCCATTAACTAGTTTCTCTCATTTGCTCATATGTAAAATGGACTGCTTTTAGGATTAAATGAGATAACATAGTTGGAGCTTTTTTTCACAATTTCTGACACTTGTTCTATCTGCTTAACTCTTTGTTCCTCCTTAGACCAGGACTAGCAGACGCATGGATAGCTCTTTCCAAACGTAAAGTGAAATAAACTTTAGAACTGAATTCCAGTAACTGCCGGTGGGACTTGGAGCAGATTTGGAGCACTATCTCTAAAAAGTGCTTTATGTATAAACCATCTCATGTAATCCATAAGATAGATACCTGTAAGACATATTATGACAGATTTACACTAGCTATTCCCCAACCAATCATGCCTCCTAGAGCCCATGCCCTTACTTGGTTTCCTCCCATATTGACTCTGGGCTTGGCAGTGTGCTTACTTTGACCAATGTGATCAGTAAATGTGAGATTCCTAGAGGCTTCATAAATGCCTACACATTAAAGCTTGTACCCTTAGACTGCTACCACCACCATATGAGAGAAGTCCAGCCTCCTTAAGGAGGAAAGAGCACTTGGAGAGAGAGACTCAGCTGTCCCAGCTGAGACCAGCCCCTCAATTGATCTTCAAGCTGAAGGAAGCTGCATGAATAAGCCCAGGCAATACCAGCAATTAAACTAGCCTGTCAACTCACAGAATCATGAGAAATAATACATTGTTGTTTTATGTCACAAAGGATTAGGGCTGTTTGTTAGTCTACAATGAGTAACTAAATGAGAAACTGGTGAGAGGGTGCTGCCATAACAAAAACTTTTAACATGTGGCATAGCCTTTGGGACTAGATGGTGGGCAGAGGATGGAAGGGCAGTGAGGAAATTGTTCTTGGAGGCTGGGAAAAAGTGCAACTTGTATTACTGAAGGCAATCAGCAAAACTGTCATCTGTAGTAACTTGTCAGGTAAAAAAATATATCTAATCAATTTGTGGGTCTTACTAAAGAAGATTTCTGGGCGGAGAGCTAAAAGCACTGATGGATTTTTTTTTTTTTTTTTTTTTTTAGCTTTATGTAATAAGGTACAAGAAGAGAGAGGGATGAGTTAAAGCAGGAACTGCTGAGTTTGCAAGTAAAATTTCAGGGAAATAAGAAGGGCTCAGGATTTGCTGGGGTGGAAAGTAAAACTGTTCCTCATGTCCATTCTCTCCAGCTGGCAAAGGATTCTTAAGGTAAGAAATGGTCTCAGGGTACAGATGTGGGTGTGAGATGCGTTAAGACCTCTAAAAGACTTTAGGAAGTGCTGAGTAGACCCTTTTTCAACTGAACAAAAGGGCTTCTAAGATTCATGGAAACCTAATCCCAAAATAGTTCTGAGGAACCGAGCTGGGCTGTCCTTATGGTAGTCACTGGCCACATGCAGCTTATTGGGCATTTGAAAAGTGGCTGGTCTGAACTGAGATGCACCCCAGGTTACAAAAGCCTAGTATGAAAAAATGTAAAATACCTTATTAATCATTTTCATATTGATTACATGTTGAAATTATAATATTTTGGATATGTTGAGTTGAACAAAATATACTACTAAAATTACTTCTACCTGTTTCTTTTTACTATTATTTAAACTGTGGCTCTTAGAATTAAAAAATAAACATATATGGTTCACATCTGTGGCTTGTATTGTATTTCTATTAGATAGCACCAGTTTAGAGAGAGGTCTGTTCCAAAAAAGAATTGTGGCTGTAGATTTTGTCTAATGGAGTGAAGAATTATGAGATTTACAGAAAACCTCTATAGTTTATAAAGGAGTTTTATCAGATTAAAGTAACAGTTTTAAATGATAGAAGACCTCTAGGCCCCTGATTTTCTGCAGTCAGGATGCAATCTGAGAAATCTACTTAGCTACAGACATAGGCCATTTATTTTTTTAAAAATCTCAGAAGATGGAACCAAAAATCAAGAGGGCTGAGTCAAGAGCAGAAGCAGACCCTGATAAAGGATCCCTGCTTGCTTGAGTAGAACCAGATAATATGTGCCCAGATAGATTTCAGAATTGCTATGGACTAATTACTACTATTACCTCCTCTTACTCTATTTTTGAATGATGATAACTATTGGGGTCACCATGTCTCTGTTTTGACATTGTATGTTGGGTATATGATTTAGTTTACAAGCAGAATTTGAAGGAAATAAACAGAACTCAGGACTTTCCAGATTGGAAGGCAAACCAGAACTCTGGTTGAAGTGGAGCAATACACTAGAAACTAACTTATGTCTGAACCAGATGCAGATCACAAGATCACGGATTTCCAGCCTGATGTGGTCATCGGATGAGACTTCAGGGGTCTTCAGAGGGAAGAATGTTTTTACATATGAGAGGAATTTAAATAATTGTGTCCAGAAAGTAGACCTGACAGTTTAAAAATGATCACACACTATTTACAAATCCTCTCATCATGAGGTAGAGCTTATTTCTCCCACTCTTTGAATCTGAGCTGGCCCTTTTACTTGCTTTGTCCAATAGAATGGCAGAATAGAATGGCCATATGGAGAGTCTCAGCCATCCCAGTTGTTCCATCTATTCCTATCTGAGGTCCCACATGAGAGAGTCACCTTCTTAAATCTGCCGCTGGCTGCAGTCACATGAGTAGGCCCAGGAAAAACGAGTATAAAAACTACTCATCCCAAAGAACTGTGATAAATAAATCATGGTTGTTTTCAGCCACTATTTTTTGAGTGGTTTGTTCTGGAGATAACTGGTATCTATCCAAGGTCTAATAGGGAACGAGAATTGAGCAGATGGGACAGGTTTCTGGCAGAAGTGTGACTTGGGATTCTATGTAGTTGGAAAGCTGTTCCCACCACGTTCTCTCCAGAGTGCCACTCCCAACATGGCAGCAGGTTTCATCCAGAGTGAGTGATCCAGGAGAGGGAGAAAGTGAACAAAATGGAAACCACAACATCTTTTATAACCTAATATCAGAATCACTTCTCCTGTATTCTGCTGGATATAGACCAACACTGATAGGGTGTGGGAGGGGACACACTAAGATGAGTAACCCCAAAACTTTTGGAGAGGAGAACTATAAATGAATTCAGCTCAGTAAAGAACAGGCCAACCTGGAATTACAGGGAAACAAGCCCTTGTATTTGTTGCTGGGGACAATATGAGGTTTCTGAGGAAAACAATCTGAAAATTTGTTATAAGGACTATAAAATTTGTCATACTATTTGACTCGTTCCTCTTTGGAGACCATTCCCTCAAAAAGAAAAACCAAAAAGAAAAAAATGAAGTTGTATTCTTTGAACCATCTCAAATGCTCAATAATAAGGAATTCTCCTGAGTAACAGGACTGAAAACTGTATCAGTATAATTGACAAGTATGTCATTTCATTGACACAGACCTGTTTCTATAAAATAAAATCATATGGGAAGCATAAAGTAGGGCATATGTATGTAAATAAACACACTGTAACATCAAGGTTTGAAAAATCAAAAGTAATAGAAATGAATTACTCTCTGTTAGGCATTAGGATTTGGGGGGTTAACTTTTTTCACATGAACATCACTTCTCCAGGAAGTTAACTGTCTTTGAGATGAGTAGGAAGTTAGCAAGCCTTACTAAGATATGATTTCATTAATCCAAGCAACACACTGTGAGTCTTTTGTCTACCAAATAGGTGTCACGAACCTAATCCCAGGATTATGAAGAGTAAATGAGATGAACCATTTGAAGACACTCTGTCAACTGGGAAGAGTTTCATAACTAAGGTGACATAGTGGGGGCAGCATGGAATAAGGGAAGCAACCTATGCTCTGAATTCTGTCCCATGTTTGTATTCCATCTTCACCACACTATGTCGTTTTACCTCTGCTTCTTCAACTGTAAGTGGGCTTTTCTACCTTCCTAGGTTCTGTCAGGATTAAAGATAGCATCTATGTGAAGAGGCTAGTAGAGTACCCAGCACATTATAGGTGCTCAGTTAATACTAGTCCCCTTCCTTTAGCCGCCTCAAACCTCCAACTCTTTCATCCTCTTCAAATAAAATGCAACACAAGGGAACTCTTTCAAAACTGGAAATAAGCAAATGAAAGCCAAACTTCAAAGAAGGTGGTACTTCACTAATTTGTTCTGTGTTTGTCTTTTTGTTGCCAAGTCACACAATAAAAATAGCTTCTAAGAAGTCTAAGGGGCTGGGGTTTTGATGTGCTGCTCAAGTTAACAAAGGACTCTCCAGTGGTCTTGGTGTGGGGGCTGATGTGAGCCCTTCCCTGGTCTTGTGAGACAAAGCACATTATAGAAGAGTTTGCTGATGGTTCAAGACCTGAGAAATGAGCCTACGGCATGACTTGTAAATTGTGGAGCCCAAGGGAAAACAGCCTGGAGACTTTCTAAACTCTTCCTCAGAGTAGTTTCAAACAGGTGCAAGGAGTGGTCAAGACTCCCCCTGACTCCTCTTAAGGCTGGAGCCTGTCTCTAAAACACCAGCCCGGTGGAAGGAGAACATATGCTTTGTTAGAGTTAAAGTCAGCCCCAAGTAGCAAGAAAAGAACAGACTGTATGGCCCTGGTCTGTAAACAAAGATAAATGTCATAAATGTCGGCTGCCAGACCTCAAAGGGAGGTATGACAGGCCACTTGGAGAGAGAAGCCCAGGCAGGGCAGCCAGCCCTTTGGTCTCCCTGGTGGTCTCCAGCAGACCTTTCCAGAAGCAGCAGGGAAAGCTGAGAGAGGCAGAGGGCATCTGCCTAAGCACCCTCCTCACTGGTCCCACTGTCTCCTCTTGCCCAGCGTTCACACTAAACTTGACTGCCACTCTCATCACAGGCTGTCGTTGAATGCTTTGGAGTCAGGCACTTAGATGTGAATCATTAGCAGCAGGTCAATGGCTAAGCCTTAGTTTCTTTGTCTATATAACGGGAATACTAGCCCTGCCCTCACAGGTGTCTATAAGGAATAAATGAGATCATTTATGTAGAGCCTTTAGCAGAGTGCCTGGCATATAGCCAGCTGTCGCAAATATTAGGGGCTATTATTATTTTGGAGGTGTTGTTGTATATTTTACCCTCTGCTCTGTTATTTTACCCATCGGGGAGACATGCAGAGCTAAGGGACCATCCATGGCAAACTCAGAGGCTGTTCCAGAGTGGGGAATGGTGTGATTATAGCAACCAAGAGAAGCAGCAGCTGTAGGGAGGAAGTGAAAGGGAAGAGCATGTGCTGGTAATGAGGTGACATCTATACGGATTAATCTCACCTCTGGTCTGCCTCAAATCAGTTAGGACCCAGCCTCTGAGGGCAGGGAGGTTGAATCATGTTTGTGGATGGCCCATTCACACATGACACAAAATGAAGAAGAAGGTCCCCTGGGAGACATCTAGAGAAGAGTCCTCCAAAGGGGAGAGGGTCCCTCCGTCCCCACCCCAACCCTCACTCACTGGTACAGGGTTTCAGGGAGATAGCTGGCAGAGAGGGCATTGCCCCTGCCTCAGAGCCTGCCCGCTCCAGGCCAAGCTTCTGATGGGGACCAGGGCCTCACCCTCAGGGATGCTCAGGACTCACAGACAGGACCCAAAACCTAACAGCAGTGCTTGACTATTCCTCGGCCTCAGAGAACTGGATGATTAAGGAAGATTGGGAGGTACTGTTTATTTTCAACAGGATGTCATTTCCAACAGGAAGTATTTTTCTAGCAGGCTGGTACACAAGCGATTTCGGTAACCAGGCCACCTTAGGAGTCCCATTATAGTAATTGCACTAAACTTCTGTGTTTATCTTTTTGTTGGGGACACTAATAAGAAATTCAGCATTGTATATAGTCCAGGGCCTAGCACAGTGCCTGGAAAACAGAGGGGATTTCTCTCTCTGTCTCTCTGTCTCTCTCTCTGTCTCTCTCTCTCTGTCTCTCTCTCTCTGTCTCTCTCTCTCTCTCTCTCTCTCTCTCTCTCTCTCTCTCTCTCTCACACACACACACACACACACACACACACACACAGGCAAACAATAGACAATTTCACTTTTTGGTCATTTAAAAAAGTGATATAATGGCACACTTCACAAACATTTTCTCTGAGATTTGATTCTCTGGTTCACAAACTTAGTTTGCCTTAAGTAGACATAAATTTTCCATAAACTCATTTTGTTTTTTCCGTATTCCCTTTTATTACTTCCTTCTATCACACATGCAACGTATTTTACTCTTATAACACTTGGGGGATCTGGTTATGACAAACTCTAACAGCTCAACCTATTCATTTTATGGTCTCTTGTGTCATTTTATTAAATTATATCCCTTATAAAGAAGTGCATGACCCCCAAATACATAAAAGTGCGCTTTTGCGACCCAGACACTGAACGTGTAACTGAGACTAATTTAGCTGACATCCACTCAATATTTTTAAGACTCCTAATAACTTACTTTTTAAAAACTTGTGGTGTCTTTTTGAATATATTAGGGTGACATTGGTTAATAAAATTACATAGGTTTAAGGTGAACAATTCTGTAATACATCATCTGTATATTATATTGTGTGTCTCCTGTGGTGTCTTATAAGAAGTCAATTGATGGGCTCTTGAGAAAGTGAATCAAACAATGTATCAAAGGGGCTGTATTCTGGTCAGATCATTTCTGTGTTTCTGTATTCTTAACAAAGGTAATTGTGTGTCTGGAGTATGGGACACACACATGTGTAAACATGCACACTACAAGTGAAGATCCAGAGAACACAGATGCTGTCTAATTCATCAGGACTCGAGTTTCTTCCTGGTACTGACTACAACGGCTCTTATACTGGATAATACAAGGCACGCTCCTCCCCCTACTCCCCTCAAAATCATGGTACAACCAATTCTCTCATTAGTCTTGGGTGGTTTACGGACAGAAATCACACTATTTAAATCATTTGGTGATTCTACGGTGCCCAGTATACTGATATGAAACATGAGATTTGCCTTCAAATGATATGTTGTGAAAAACAAAAGGAAGAACCGTCATTCTTTTCCTACCTGACGCTGCAGCCAACCAGGAGCCAGGCTGCTGCTCCGAATGGGGCAGACTTCAGGATTTAATCTTCAGCTCCCTCCCCTGGAACTAGAACACCGAGAGAAAACTTTCAGTTGCTGTGAGCGAGCAGACTGTCTACTTCCAGCCAAAGCTTTCTCATTCCCATGGCTTGGTGAGTGCCAGGGTGTCTGGGAGGTTGGGGGGAAATAGAAGAAAGAGTTCCCAGGGCAAGACTTAGTTCATCCAATACCCTTTCTTCTAGGACAGGAAAACCCTCTTTTCAGCTTTAATTTCTCACAGAAGGTCTGTCACTGCATTACTCACCGGTAATTACTACTTGCCCCTTCAAAAACAGCAGACATACTTTTTGGGCGAGCCTCCAGATTTTTGATGCATGCCTGTACCTGTCCACAGGGATATTGCTGCGCCTGGGAAAACTGGGAGGGCAACAAGCCCGCCCAAAGGGAGGACCTAGTCTAGGCTATTAATCAAGGTCCTGGGATAAAACGTGCCACAGAAGAAGATCAGAGGCTGGTGTGAGCCACTCCGTTCATCGGGCATCATCTCACTCATGGGATCACCTGGGTAAGGCTTGAACTTCTTCCAAGTAGATCAGCAGCTACACTTAGTTAAGCTTCAACTTGTTTCCCCAAAAAGGAGAGGAGTAGCAAGAATTACTACTGCAGAAGGAATGTGGTTTTCTTACTCTGGGCAATCAACGTAGGAGAGTCAAAGATGATAGATGTGCAATTATAGTTCCTTCATGTTTAATATCAGGAAAGACGGTGTTTAAGAGGACATTTCCATGATAAGCATGTTATAGAGGCTCCGTGTTTGATTTATTGCTGGTTTCCAAGAAAGTGGAGGTAACACAGTAGAGAGGATAGATCAGAAGAGCAGAAATCAGGAAACCTGGGCTCTGCTGTTTACTATTGTGACCTCGGATAAATGACTTTACCTGGTTTCCAAATAGGTAAAATGAGAACATCGAGCTAGAAGATCTTTACATAATAGAACACCATTTCTCACTTTTACATCTAGTCTGCCTTGTTCTCGTACCAACCGTTTGGATCTCTTATGACGAGTCAACCCTTCCTTTCAGCTCCTTTGGATGGGGTTGATACCACCCCCAGACTTCTTCAGAAGTGCAAGGTGACCAAGTCCAGCCAAAGGAAGTGACTGACAGATTCAGAGATTGGTTTGTGCCAAGGAGTCCCTGAGACATTTGCTGGAACAAGGCGTTCTAATCTAATAGAACAGAGCCTAGTGCTTCTGTGGCCATCCTAGGGAGAGAGGGACTGCCTGCAGATAAAGCCATTGCCAAGGGAAGCAACCAGAGATGGCAAGAAACCAGTTCCTAAAATGTCATTTGAAGACTTGGATTCACCCATGGCTGAAATCAGCATGTCCCTTGGATTTTTTTAAAACATTTCCTTAAACTCATAAAGCCTGTTTCAATTAGCTTTCTGATGCTCGCCACTGAAAAAGTTCCAGCTCATATGAATCCCTTCCAACCATCCTCTACACCTAACACTACTGCTTTTTAATATTCATATCTGCAACGATCTGGAGAGCATGGGGATGCATAGGGCCAACTGATCAGTTTCTTTTTGATGCACTCTTAGAAAACTAAAATGTAAAGGCTAAGCTCGCCTAGCAAAGAAAGGTAGAAGTAAGGCAAATTCTGATAAAATATTTTTAAATTCTTTTCTCTCTGACTACAGCTTTTGTTTAAAAAAAAAATTCAAATAACACACCAAGGTGAAATGCACAAAGTTAAAATCCCCCACCTTTTCACCTTCCAGAAATAACTGACCAGCAGGCTTGGCCGGGAGCTGGTTAGAAATGCAGAACCTCAGGCCTCAATCCAGTCTTGCATTTTTAAAAGGCTCCCAAGTAATCTGTATTAAAGTCTGAATCAAAGTTTGAAAAGCACTATCTAAATGTATAGTCCTCCAGAGATTTTTTTTTTTTTCTGTATAGTCATCAGCATTATTGTGTACATATAACTTTTTGGCTATTTATTTTAATGATTTTTGTCAAGGAAAGGCATAGATGAATACAATGAATCAGAAACAAGGTAATCGAAATCCTTTACAAAACATAAGTAATTCATTTACTAGAACAACGTGTAAGTTATAAAGACGTTACAAACCCATACTATACCCAAGGGCACTATATACTGTAGCAAAACATCCCAGGATAACACCCTAGACCAGTGGTTCCTCTAGATGAGACTGCATCAGAACATGCAGGTCCTGCTGCTGGCCCTGGTGGTCAGTGCACATCATAGCTACACCCAGAGTTTCTGATTCAGTAGGTCAGGAGTGTGACCTAAGAATTTGCATCTCTAACAAGTTCTTATGTAATGCTGATGCTACTGGTCCAGGACAAAATTTCACCAGTATTTAAAAAATAAAAACCGGTTTGTACTATCTAAATATATATAAAGGCTAATATGCTAAGTGTCCGACCGTTTGACCGTTCAATCGTTTGACCGGTAGCTAATATGTGCACTGACCAATGCACAGATGCTCAATGCACAGAAACATGGAATAGGGGGGAGGGCATGAGGGGAGGGCAGGAAGAGATTAACCAGCAATCTTATATGCATACTAGAGGTCCGGTGCACGGATTCACGGATTTGTGCACCAGTGGGGCTCCTTGGCCTGTCCTGTGCCCTCTAGCAATCTGGGACCCTTTGGGGATGTCAGACTGCTGGTTTGGACCCAATCCCCACAGGCCAGGCTAAGGGACCCCACTGGTGCATGAATCCGTGCACCGGGCCTCTAGTATACACATAATATTCTGAAACCTACTTTTTTTCATTTAATACTGTACCTGGGACATCTTTCCATGTCAACCTGTAGCATTGCATCCTTCTTTTTTAGTGCATAAGGTCAGAGATTTGGGGCTAAGATAAATATATATTAAATGACATAAAAAGGGAATCACTGGCATCTTCAACATAAGGACAAGAATCCTCACCACCAGAATCATAACTTTCAACATTAAGTAAGCATTTTGTGTTGGAATTTACAGATTAGCAAACTTCTGGACTGAACAGGAAAGTGACTAGCCTTGTGTAAGTGCCATGGTAGAGTCAGTGAATGAAAGCGCCAATGCACCCAATGCATGGAGCAACTCCAGATGGGAAACCTTGGCATAGAGCTGCTATACCATGCTGCACACCACTAACACTTAGTCACACCCCTCCCCTTCAGGAGTCGGCTCAGGCTCCCAGAAAGAAAGTGAGCCATTTGCAACAACATGATGGACTTTGAGGGCATTATATTTCGTGAAATGAGTCAGTCAGAAGAAGATAAGTAATGTATGATTTTACTGATATGTAGAACCTAAAAAAAACAAACAAAAAAAACAACAACAAAAACCTGAAAAAACAAGGGCATGGACCTAGAGAACAGATTGGTGGTTGCAATGACTAAATCGTGGAGATGCAATGTACAGTATGGTGGCTATAGTTAACAATACTATATTGCATATTTGAAAGTAGCTAGGAAAGTGGATCTTGAAAGTTATCATAATAAGAAAAAATGTATAACTGTGCATGGTGATGGATGTTAACTGGACTCATTGTGTTGATCATTTTGAAATACGTATGTACAAATACTGTATCATTATGTTGTATACCTGAAACGACTATAATGTTATTTCAATTATGCCTCAATGAACAGAAAAGAGAGTGATCCAGCTTGCAAATATGTCTGGAACTTCAAGGGGGCAGTGCAGGAAACAATCAGATCTAGTATTTTGAGGCAATTCCTGAGAAGCACATGACATGTTTCTGAACAATCCCTCTGCTCATCTGGAGATGCTTTCTAGATATCTCCCATTGTTAAAATGCTCTGGGCTCAGATTTCCCTTCTCAGGAAAGTTAACCTGCCAAAAGAGTTCTTCCCGTAGTTAGAAATATACAGTAATATAAATAAAAAATATTTTGAGCAATTCTTATGCTTCTGTAGCCACATATGTAATCATCATCAAAGGGATAGTGTAACCACAGTATTCCCTGAAGAATCACATGCTCAATATTATAGTATAGAAATTAGAAATCTCTAAGAGCCACATATTGGCCCCACTCTGGACAATTACTAGTCTTTTTTTTAAATTTAATAAATATTGTTCAGGTTATTACAATTGTTCCTCTTTTTCCCCCCCCCATAGCTCCCCTCCACCCAGTTCCCACCTCACCCTCTGCCCTTACCTCCCCGCCACTGTCCTCATCCATAGGTGTACAATTTTTGTCCAGTCTCTTCCCACCCCCCCATACCCCTTTCCCCCTGAGAATTTTCAGTCCACTCCCTTTCTATGCCCCTGATTCTATTATATTCACCAGTTTATTCTGTTCATCAGATTTTTTTATTCACTTGATTTTTAGATTCACTTGTTGATAGATATGTATTTGTTGTTCATAATTTTTATCATTACCTTTTTCTTCTTCTTCCTCTTCTTAAAGAACACCTTTCAGCATTTCATATAATACTGGTTTGGTGGTGATGAACTCCTTTAGCTTTTTCTTATCTGTGAAGCTCTTTATCTGACCTTCGATTTTGAATGATAGCTTTGCTGGGTAGAGTAATCTTGGTTGTAGGTTCTTGCTATTCATCACTTTGAATATTTCTTGCCACTCCCGTCTGGCCTGCATAGTTTCTGTTTAGAAATCAGCTGACAATCATGGGTGCTCCCTTGTAGGTAATTAACTGTTTTTCTCTTGCTGCTTTTAATATTCTCTCTGTCTTTTGCTCTTGGCATTTTAAGTATGATGTGTCTTGGTGTGGTCCTCTTTGGATTCCTCTTGTTTGGGGTTCTGTGTGCTTCCTGGACTTGTAAGTCTATTTCTTTCAACAGGTGGGGGAAGTTTTTAGTCATTATTTCTTCAAATAGGTTTTCAGTATCTTGCTCTCTCTCTTCTTCTGGCACCCCCATAATTCGGATGTTGGTATGCTTGAAGTTGTCCCAGAGGCTTCTTACACTATCTTCAACTTTTTGGATTCTTTTTTCTTTTTGCTTTTCTGGTTGTGTTTTTTGCTTCTTTGTATTTCAAATCTTTGATTTGATTCTTGTGTTCCTCTAGTCTGCTGTTGGGTCTCTGTATAATATTTTTTATTTCAGTCAGTGTATGTTTAATTTCTAGTTGGTCCTTTTTCATATCCTCAAGGGTCTCGCTAAATTTATTTGCCTTTTCTAGGAAATTCTTGAAAAACCTTCAACCGTGGCTTTGAACTCTATATCCAGTTGTTTGTTTTCCTCCATTTCTTTCATTTGTGATCTGTTTCTTTGTCTCCGCATTTTCACTGCTTCCCTGAGTTGGTAGGGTAGCTTTGTGTGCTAGGTGTCCTATATGGCCCAGTGGCTCGGCCTCCCCAGTTACCTGAGGTGGACACTCTTGGTGCACCCCTTTGTGGACTGTGTGCTCAGCCTTGTTGTAGTTAAGTCTTGATTGTTGTTGGTATCACTTGGAGGAATTGACCTCCAGGCCAATTGGCTGTGAGGATCAACTGTGTCTATGCAGGGAGAACTTCTGTGCTGGAGACAGCCTTATGAGACAAGACTTGCAAAACTGCAAAAGCCTCTGTGCTCAGCTTGGATGGGGCGGAGTCTCAGGGCTGAACAGACAGTCTTGGCTTCCCGTCAGCCCTGCCCTATGAGGCCCCTGGGTCTCAGTGTCCCTCAGAAATCGCTGCAAGCACCTCTAAGAGTAAGCCGCCCTCGAGTTTCGCCTGCTGCCAGACAGTCCAGTTTCTCCTCCAATGAATCTGGATTCCCAGATTCTCGCCTGGAACTGGAGTTCAGTGCAGTGGGGAGCTTCTGTTTCCCTCCCACTAGAGAAAACCAGTGGCGCACTCAGCAGTCAGTCCTCTCTTCACGCACTCGCGCACGTACCTCCAGACCTCTGCCTTTTGCAGCTCCCCTGAGTTTCCACCTGACAGTCCAGATTACCCCCATATGAGCCTGGGTCCCCAGGGTCTCACCCAGAACTGGGGTTCAGTGCAGTCAGAACTGGGGTTCAGCACAGTCTGGAGCTTTTGTCTCCTTCCCTCTAGAGAAAGCCAGCCAGGCACTCAGCCGCCTGTGCGCGTGTCTTCGTACCTCAGCCTTTTGCAGCTCCTCTGATTCTCCGTGTGCTTTTCTCTTTCCTTCTAGTTGTAGAATTTCCACTCACAGCTTTCCTGTGGTTCTGGATGATGTCTGTTTTGTCTTTTAGTTGTAGTTTTAAAATTGTTGTGCGAGGCAGCAGTTTAGATGTTTACCTATGCTGCCATCTTGGTTTGACAATTACTAGTCTTAAACTCTGTTTACTCATTCAACAAGCATTTACTATACCTACTATTGGCCTGGCATTGTGCTAATATCTACAATATAGACATCTGGAATACAGAGAAGAAAGGTACATTAGCATGAAGGAACCGAATATGAGAGACAGACAAAAAAAAATCAAGGATGAGGAGGATAAGATGTATACAGAAGAAGAGTATGCCTAACCCAGCTTGGAGTTATCAGAGATGGCTTCCAAAATGAAAATGGGCTTGAGATAAGTCTGCAAGGGTGACCATAATGTGAACCAGACAGGCCTAATGGAGCATATCGTGCCAGAGAGAGGAGGTGAAGAAGAGCATGGTGGGCTCAGGGGACCATAATACATTTGGTGTGGCTGGAGTGAAGCATATGTGTGAGGATGTGAGAGAGAGGATGAGCTGGAAGTCCACTGAGATAATAGATGGCGTCCCTGAAGGATTGTCAGCAGGGATGTGACTTGACCAGGTTTGGAAGAAATGTGGAGATGTAAACAGGGGAACAAGACCAGCCCCATGAAGCCTTGCTTCACAGCTCTGCGGTACCTAAGGCAGCCGTGCATGGGCTGGCATTTGCTGTGAGAGATAAAGATTTGGGGAGAGATTCAACTGGGACTTAGGAGAGAGAAGGACTGGTTGAAATGCTGGTTTGGAGGTAACGGTGAGGGCACAGAATGAGTCTAAGGGCATACCCAGATTTATGGTCAGGGTAGAGAGCCAATACAGGAACAAAGAATTCTGTACAGGGGTTGGGGTGGGCTAGAAGGGGTCAATGGGGAATAGAAGGGGACATATATAATACTTTCAATAATAAAGATTTTTTTAAAAAGAATTTTGAACAGGATTGAGTTAGGCAGTGAGAACGGGATGGAGAGATAGTGACATGTACCATGGGGTTATTTTACAAAAGCAAACAAACAAAACCATAGCTCTCCCCACATACTGCACAATTTAAAGGGTTCCTATATGGTATGAATAGTGTCTCCCCAACATTCGTGTCTACTCAGAATGTGACCTTATTTGGAAATAGGATCTTGCCGATGTAGTTAAAATGAGGTCATGCTGGATCAGGGTGAGCCCTAAATCCAATGATTGGTGTTCTCATGAGAAAGGAGAGAGGACACGCAGAGAAGAAGCCCAAACGAATTCAACTGCAGAGATTGGAGTGATGCAGCCACACGCAGAGGATTGCCAGGGGCCATCAGCATCTGAGGAGGGGCAAGAAAATGTTCTGCCCTGGAGCTTTCAAGGTGTCTGCCTACACCTTGATTTCAGACTCCTAGCCTCCAGATCTGTAAAAGAATAAATTTCTGTTGTTTTAAGCTACTTGGTTTGTGGTACTTTGTTCTTTTTTGTTTTGTTTTTTAAGGTATGTTTTTATTGCTTTCAGAGAGAGGGAGAGAGAAAGAGAGATAGAAACATCAATGATGAGAGAGAATCATTGATTGGCTGCCTGCTGCACACCCCACACTGGGGATTGAGCCCATAACCTACGCATGTGCCCTGACAGGGAATTGAATCATGACCTCCTGCTTTATGCGTCAGCGCTCACCACTGATCCACACAGGCCGGGTGGTTTGTGGTACTTCGTTATGGCAGCTCTAGAAAACTAATAAAGCTCTCCCCCCCCCCCCAACCCCGCAAGACCCTTTGACTTAAATTTTCTTGAAGTTTCATTATTATTTAGTTTTCTGGGTGGGTTTAGATCTGTTATTTTGGGAGGGATGCTGTAACAAGCCAGGACATTTCCCACATATTTTACAATTCACTTTATTTCACAGCAAGACCCTGTGGGATTGGAACACAGGTTAAGTCGGGTCTGAAGAAGGGGGATGTTCTTGGGGAAACAGGCCCAGATACAGTGTCAGAGCAGAGTAATTCTAGAGAGCAGGGACATGAGGTGCTACTGACATGTAACAGATTCTTGGAAACAGGTAAAATGGGTATTTCCAGATGAAGGAACTGAAGTTTACAGACGTTCGGTAATTGTGTGAAGGTTACACAGTTAATAAATGTTGGAGGCAGATTTTCTTACTCCCAGTTTAGGGGTGTTCCTTTGGGCCATTGCAGACTCTGCCATGCTGTCTCTAAGAAATCATCTTAGACTGAAGACAAGAAAGAGAAGACATTATCAGCTATTGTCACAGAGGGGTTCTTCCACACTAGTACAATCTCCCATACATCTAAAAGCATTCTCGTAAATACCAGTTTCTTGATCTGAACTATCACATGTATTTCCTGCCTTCTAAAACAAATTACACTAAAACGATTTATCTCCTCCCTGTGGTATGAACATACATCATTATTGACTGCATTGTGAAATTGCCTCAATTCCTCTAAAGAAACGGGCAGAAAAGTGCAGGCACAGATTGAGGTGGCATATTTGGTGGCCACACAGATATGCCCACCACAGAATCTATCAATAGGAGAATCGTGTGGGTAAGGGTCAAAGCTTCCATTTATTGAGTGCTAAATATAAGCCAGGAAATGTGCTAAGGGCTTTGATACATGCTCTTTGTCATGAAATCTCTCAACTTCCTGTGATAGGAAGTTGATTTCAGAGAGAGGAAGGGAGAGGGAGAGAGAGATAGAAACATCAATGATGAAATAGAATCATTGATCGGGTGCCGCCTGCATGCTCCCTACTGGGGATTAAGCCCGCAACCCAGACATGTGCCTTTACCAGGAATGGAACAGTGACCTCCTGGTTCATGGGTCAACACTCAATCACTGAGCCACACCAGCAGGGTTGAAGTGACTATTTTTAATCCCCATGTTACAGATGAGGAACCTGTGACTTAGAGACCCTCTGGAACTCATCCTTATTCAAGATTGGTGATGTTCACATACCTGGAATATATATCTGCTGAATAACAATCAAATTAGTAAACATCCATGTTTAAAGCCTGGATTCCAGCCAGTCCCTCTGTGAAGATTAAAGGAGAAGGGTTGTGTCCTCAACTGGCATGGAATGCTCTCAATTTTCTCCGCTCAAACTTGTTATGAATACATTATGACCCACAAGCTGCAATGGCTAATCTAAGTTTCATGTCAAGTCAGCTCTGCAAATAAACTTCTCATGTAAATAAGATGAGAACAGGAAAGGCCCCGGAGGCATCCTGCATTCTCTCAGAGCTGGTGGTTGGTGACAGGCCCGCCAAGACTGCAATCTCAGGCTTCATAAAAGCCGACCGTACACAGACGCTCACGAGCTTGGTTAAACACTTGGCGAGATTACCAAGAAACCATGTGAGCTGAAATCACACTGTGTTCTTCTGAGGACCTCCCAGGGCATATTCTAAGTCCTCAGTTCTTTTCTCTTTGAGGACAGAAGCATCATGGGACAAACACAGGCCCAACGAGCTTCTCACACAGGAAGCCGAGAATGCAGCCCTTCATCACTCAGAGGGTAGCTACATCTGAGTGATTTTAGTGACAACTAAAAACTCCACCTCATTGGCTGCATTTCTCAGTTTCAAACCTGCTTTCTAAGTGGAGGACATTGCATTTGGGTCGGCAGGGGAAGACCATGTGGATATGAGAAATTGGCACCCATCATCCACTCCACTTTCCTTCTATTGTGTAGAGGCTGGAAAGCTAAAAACTACATATCCCAGATTCCTTGCAGCCAGGGTTTGGTTTGCAAATCAGTCTTCCAATTATATGCATGTGAGGGAGGTTTGGAAGAAGGATGTGAGGGAGGGACTGTTCCCCGCACCCCCCCCCCCCCTTCCCCGCTGCTTCTGCTGTTGCTATTGGCCAATAGGTTGTGGTGGCAGGAGCCTCTCAGCAGCAGTTTCAGGGGCCAGGGGCCAGAGGTGTGACTGCTGATTGGCTGTTCTGGTGATGGCAGCCCAGCATTCCTGACTCTCTTTGCAGCAAAGGGGGTGTGTTCTTGAAGCCAAGAGACCAATCAATGAACTCCTGCTGCACACCCTGTTCCCGAGGCTGGCAGGAGGCAGAGGGACTTCTCTGCCAGGTCAGATAAGCGATTCGTTCCTGAAGCCATGCGGAGCCCCAGCCCAGGACCCCCTTTTCCAGCCTTCCCAATAATTTTGAGATCCGCACAGAGGCGTCTGGTCTGTGAACAGTTGTGGGTGCTCTTTCTGTGAGGGGGTCTGAAATTGGGAACCACCTCATCCCCCATCGCGCTGTCACTCTCCTCAATCTGATCAGGTAACTCGGGCCCTGTGACTCCCCATCCTTCATCACAATCCTCAAGAGGTCAGTTTTACCCTTCAAGAGCTGTGACTGTGCCCGAGGTCCTGTGTCAAATGTCTTTCTGCTTAAGAAAGCTAAGTGGGTTTTGTTTCCCATGACTGAACCCTGACCTAGGTTCTAATGCAAACCCAAGTCCTGATATCTTTCAGATACTTCCTAAAAGTTTTCAGACTCTCATTAAAGTAGGAATAAGACTATTATATTTCTTTACCTTTTGCCCTAGGCCAGTGGTCGGCAAACTCATTAGTCAACAGAACCAAATGTCAACAGTACAACGATTGAAATTTCTTTTGAGAGCCAAATTTTTTAAACTTAAACTTCTTCTAACGCCACTTCTTCAAAATAGACTCGCCCAGGCCGTGGTATTTTGTGGAAGAGCCACACTCAAGGGGCCAAAGAGCCGCATGTGGCTCGTGAGCCACGTTCTGCCGACCACTGCCTTAGGCCATCATTTTGAGATTTGATGTTATAAAGACAGAGCTTTTTTTAATGGAAATGTTTTCATACATTTAACAAAAATGTACTGAATATCTTTTATGTTCAAGACACTATGCTAAACACCAAAGTGCTAAAACAATGCGGCATAATGGAAATAGCACATGCTTTTGGTAAGGAGCTGATTTCTGGCTTTGCCCTACTCGTGACTTTGGGCAAGTTACCTAATCTCTCCAAACCTCTGTTTTATCATCAGGATGAAGAGATAGTAAGAATAATTATGTCTAGGATTGTTCTAAAAGTTACATGAAACATAAGGGAAGTGTCCAAAGCAATATATAGTACGTAAAAGGTTCTGAATAAATGTGAATTCCCTTCCTTTGTCCTAAAACATGTGAAAAATGAAATGATATATATTAAATATAAATATCATTTTGAGTAATCTTAAATAGTATTTGCTGGTCATTTCCAAATCACATTTTGTCACTTCCCTGATTAAAATCCTCTAATGGTTTTCTACAGCACTTTGACTAAAACTCAAACTCCTTACAAGCCAACAAGTTCTTAGCAAACCCCAGCTTATAAGGAGTTGGAGTTTTATTCTAAGTGCTATAGGAAGCCATTAGAGGATTTTAGTCAGCACAGGAACCATGTCTCTGTTATGCATCTTGCCAAGCTCATTCCAACCTCAGAGACTCTGCACCAGCTGCTCCCTGTGCCAGATCTTTTCATGTCTGCCTCTGTTCATTCAGGTCTCTGTTCAGAAGCCTCTCGCCTTCCCCCATTCATTCTCTAACACAACCCCCTGCTTTAGTTCACCAGGACGCGTGCTTTCACCTGACCCATTCTTGCTTGTGTATAGTCTGTCTCCCGAGTTAGAATGTCAGTACGATGAGGGCAGGGACCTCCACAGCTTGTGTTGTTCAAGCTACCTCTCCCATGTTCATAACAGTGCCCAACAAATAAAAACATATGATAAGTACTTACTGAATGATGAATCCGTTAATCTAAAAATCCCTGAAAATATGGTTTGAAGAAAACACTATGAAACCAAGCTGTTATTGGTAGCAATTGGTATGCCAATGTGTAACTAAACTTAAAAACTTTTTCTAACCAGAACAGGAGGAAAAAATCACTAGATGCATTAAAATTAAACCACATAAACACAGAATATCTCTTCAGGGTTCCCTCCTGAATTGCATCTCCCTGTTTCCCAGAGACAGTAATATTATGCCATTTCTGTTCTTCCAATTCTCATACTTTGTAAGATTTTTTTGTGGCATTCCTAAGGTTTGCTATTCCCAGTGATTCTCAATGATCAAAGATGGGGTTAAAGATACAATTCTGGCTTCCTGGTAAATGCGGGGCATGGGAACACCTACACCCTTTGCCAGCCTGCTCTGCTGCAGTCCAAGCTTAGTTCTAGAAACATGAATTGAGGAGCCTCTTCGCTGACCCTGGAGGGAGGATGTGGCCTTCAGCCAAACTTGGGTGTGGGCTGCTGCAGGCTCCATGGCACCAAGTGAAGGGGGTTGGCTCCAGAAAGAAGGCCTGCATCCTGCCCATGTGTCATGACATAAGCCCCAAATGGCAGTCAGCAAATAGCTCTAGGGAACATCTGGGATTGAGCCCAAAGTAGGTAAAGCCAGATAATTCTAATAGAGGCAGCATCTCTTTATGTCATGGAAAGCACCATTCAAATCCAGATTGTCATCCTTTATTAGACATGTGGGTGTTGTGTGTGTGTGTGTGTGTGTGTGTGTGTGTGTGTGTGTGTGTGTGTTTCTGTACTGAAATGCTCCCTATTCTCCGGTCTCTAAAACTTCCAACTCCTTTGAAAAATGGCAAGAGCTGAGGTTCCCATCACCATATTGTTTGCCTTCTGGTACACCCAGGGGAAAGTGCAATTATAAGTCATGATTTAAACAAACAAAATAAAACATAATGCAAATTAGGGCCAGTTCCTGGCAAAACAAAAGGGCCTTTCCTGCATATGTCCTCATCTCTGTTACTGATTTATTGGCTGACTGGTCCACTCCAGAAAGCATTTGGAGGAGCCCACATGCCAGAAAGCACTCAATGCTTCCAGTTTTTAGTCAAGTGACTGGGCATTTTCCTTTGACAGCACCCACTTATGGTGAGCTGGCCACTTCACAGGACCTAGGACATAACTTGCCTGCAATGTAAGAGCTATAATTAAAGCCGACTTGAGCAATCACAAAACATGATCTAAGGGAGCTCAACATGGAATCCAAAATGATATTAACAATGATATGAATGAGGTGTCTGCTTATACTTTTACAAGCAGTAGGCACCTAGTATTTTCACTCTTAACTTTTAATGCTGAATCTATAAGAATGCCATGTGCACAGCATTGCTTTAATTAAATGATCATTGCATAAAGATGAACCAAGGTTCATGAAACCTAATAGATACTTTCCCAGATAACTTTACTTTTAGTATTTGTACTTTTGGTTGCATAGGAATTGCCTTTGGCAACTATGCTTTCAACAGATTGGTTTGAGAGCCATTTTCTGAGCAATGGGTCACAATGTTTACATTCATTGGGGTAAAGTGAACTACTACCCTCACCACTATACCATGACCCACCACCATTAACTATTACAACTCCTCCTATAAGATCAAGCACTCACCAAGCACTGCTCTGAGCACATAGCATGTATGACTTTTCCTAAGCCCCACCATATCATTGTGAGGTAGATACTATTATTATTCCACTTTAGTCATGTGGGAGCTAAAGCATAAAGAGGTTCAACAACTCACTCAGGGGCATCCAGCTAGGCTGGTGGTGACAGGATCTAAACCTGGCACGACCACAAACAATACATATAAACATGATGCAATCTTACCCTCAAGCACCACATAGACCAGTGGTGGATAACACATGTGCAAATAGATTGTTACAGTCCTGGATTTTAAACCCAATGTTTGCTTCCTGGGTCTTACTTTTCTACACAGACACATAATAGTTTGTATAAGCTCAAAGAACATTGAGAGGACACCAGATTTTTTCCCAATTTATTATTAGCCTTTGTTCTCTGCCTGCCCATGCACTTATGGTCTTCACAGTCTCATTTTCAGTGACCTCCTCAGTTATTAGGTCTCAATCCTAATATATAAAAAAACAGGGGCCGTCACAACCTAAACGACCAGATGGGTGACTGAACAGCAGGCTGTGTGGGGCAACCAGGCCGGCAGGGGGGTTAGTGAGGGACGACCAAAATGACTGAACAGCAGGCTGCATGGGGCGACCAGGCCAGCAGGGGGGCCAGTTGGGGCAACCAGGCCGGTGTGGGGAGGGAAGTTTGGGGTGACCATGCCAGTAGGGGGGCAGTTGGGGGTGACCAGGCCAGCAGGGGGAGCAGTTGGGGGCAACCAGGCCGGCAGGGGAGGGGGGGCAGTGAGGGGCAACCAGGCCGGTGGGAGGGGCAGTTAAGGGTGACCAAACTGGCAGAGGGGGACAGTTGGGGCAACAAGGCTGACAGGGGGGGAAGTTAGGGGTGATCAGGCCAGCAGGCAGAGGCAGTTAGGGGTGATCAGGCTGGCAGGGGGGCAGTTAGGAGCTAGCGGTCCCAGATTGTGAGAGGGATGTCCCAGATTGGAGAGGGTGCAGGCTGAGCTGAGGGGACACCCCCCCCCCCCCGTGCACGAATTTTGTGCACCGGGCCTCTAGTTCTTCTATAAACACATGTATGTGTCAACCTCCTGGTGTTGGGCTCAGAAAATGTAGCACCAGATTTCAAAACACAGCCCTGTCTTTCATTGCTCTGCTATTTCTCCCCATGTGTCACTTCTTTCACAGCTCCTTGGCTCAGTCCCAGGCTCTGTTTCACCAGCCAAGCCCTGATTACAGCTCCACTGAGCTGTTGTAACAGCCTTTTCTCTGGCCCCCCTGACTTCAGTGATCTGCTCCTTCCAACCATCCGGCCTCCTGCTACCAAACTGTTTTTGTCATATTACTCCTTTCACCTAAACATAGACAATTCATTGCTGATCATATCAAAATCCAAACTCCTTTGCCTGACTTGTAAAGTATTCATAATCTCACCCCACCCTATCTATTGAATTTTCTATCCCACAAAGTGCAACACACACCCACTGAACCAGTTAGGCTGTTATCTTAACTGTAGAGGCAGCAACCCACATGCCTCTACAACTACTCTTTTCCTACCTCCCATGACCTCCCCATTGCTTAGGTCACAAGCTAGCTAAAATGTCACCATCATTCAAAGGCCCAGCTCAGATCTCAAATATTTAATTAACTTTTCTTCATTGCTGCAGGACATATATTGGCCATTTCTTTCTCCTACCTTCTATTATATTTACATAGTAAAATTTTAATTTAAGTAACAGTAATGATGGGCTAACCTCTATGAGCACTTGCTATGTACCAGGCCCTATTGGGATAAGCAGTTCTAATATTCCTGGTTTACAGATGAAAAAACATGGGCACTGGAAGACAATCCAATCAGCTTACCACCTGACTGTTTGCTAATCATTCCATTTGTGTTGCACTGGTCTCCCTAACTAGCTTTCCACTGCAGAGACCAAGAGTCATAATTATTCTGTGTCTTCAACACCAGCAATGAGGTCTGCATGCACTGGGAGGTTATCAGTTCTACTTGCTGGCTGTTTGTACATGCAGATGTTTACATGTTTTAAAATTTCTATCCTGCAAGAGTGGTGCCATCTTTGTACAATGTGCAAATAAGTGCTAAGCAAACCCTTTACAGCACAACGATGAATGGTTTTGGAGAATTCATAGTCTACAAATGGCCCTAAGCATTCTACATTACCCTCACTGCGTCCATCTTCTCCATGCTTAAACATAGTAAAGATGGAAAAACAGGTGAGCTGTCAACAATCAACGACAAACTTAATTAGGGTTTTGGGAGGATTATAGGGCAGGGAGGTTGTTAATTCTTTCCTGGCCAAGAACTGGGTCTTCTCTTTTTATTAAAACTCAAATAGCAGCAAGATTTTCCCAAGTAACCAAATATGTGCACCAAATACAGATTTTTTTTTCAAATCTCTTCCAGTGCTTCTTTTTTCTCTTTTAACAATTATGGTTAGTACAGACATACATTCATCAAAGATAAATATCACAGGAAGGATGGGGAGAGATTACAAATTAGACTAAAGCTTTAATATTTTTTAAAAGTCACAACTATTTCTTATATTCATCATAGGCATAATTTCCAGTTTCTCATTCCCACACCCATTCTATGAAGAACAAACATCACATGTAAAAATTCATAAGATTCCTCTTCCCTCTCACTTCACATCAAAACTTTAACAAAGGCCAAAACTCTAGAGAAAAACATTTATTTCAAAATTCTTACATTGGCTCAACTACAACTTATGAATTCCTAAGAAAACTCTCATAAGCAAAAACAACCAATTTTTTTTAACAACATATCAAATGAGAAAAACCGAGTCTGAGTTTCCACTGACTACTTTCGATGCTAACATTTTTCTTCACTTAAAAAAAAATTACATGAAAAGAAAGAAAATAATTTATATATCTTGTCTCTTTGTGTAGTTTCTGAAAGCCTCAGCTTATCAGGATTTCCTTCCTTGCCAATGGAAGCCAGATACATGGCCCATCTGATCCTCTAATAATTTCAGTGTTAGAGGTAAGTAAGCTGCCTTGAAAAGCATTCTCTTGAAGAAATCACTTCTCAAACTAAAACTATTTGGTCAGAGAAAACATTGTTTTATATTAAATGATAACATTTTATAACTTTCCCCCTAAATATGAAAACATACCAACTCATTGTGGAAAACTTAGAATATGCTCTTCCTTCCTCTTTCATCAGTCTTTGCTCATAGAATTTAGTCTGTAGACCTAAGTAAATCTTTTTTCAACACAGGCATTAGCTTTGCATACAATTTTGTAATAATATTCAAAACTAATCTTTCTTTTATATTTTTAATAGTCTCCAATGCTCACTGCAAGTCATATGGTGTGTGTGTGTGTGTGTGTGTGTGTGTGTGTGTGTGTGTGTGTGTCCTCAGGCAATGCACCTGTTAATCAATTAGACTGCAAATTCAGATATGTTCTTTTCAAGAAGGGAACATATAGGATACATTTTCTGCATCCCTATAAATCTGAAAATGAATTCCTAGAGCCTTTGCACATAAGCATCACATTAGGTGATTATGGGATTCTTGAGACACAGTTCTTGTCTTCTAGAACAGTCCTCAAGCCTTCGGGGCTGAGCTCAGCCCAGCTTGAAATCTGTTGCATTAGTAACCTGTTCATTTTCATCTAAATGCCTGAAAGATTCTTTAATGTGGAAACTCAAACATCTTTTTAAAATACGTCACTAAATGAGTCTGGTAATTTTATGCATGCATATAAGCATAACCAATGGACGCAAGACACTCGGGGAGGTGGTGAGTGAGGGCATGTGCTGGGGTGGAGGGGTGGGTAGGAGAGGCTGGGGGAAGGTCAATGGGGAAAAAAAGGAGACATATGTACTACTATTTGTAATACTTTAAACAATAAAATAAAATTTAAAATAAAAAGAGTCTGGTAATTTTAATTTTATGTCAGATCTTCTCCAGCTAAGAAAAAAGTTTTCTTCAGACATATGGTTGACCATTGTTTCCCATGTTTGGTTCCCTTCTTCATTGGGAATACTGTAATTCTGGGATTAGATTTGTGTCCTTTCAAGATATTCATCTCGGTCTATTTGCTCCTTACTTTGTCTTCTCCTTTACTGCTTTGATTTCTGCAGACTTCTATGTATTTACTCACTTCAGTACAGGTTTTAATTCTGCTGTTATATTTTTGGGATACCTGCCCTCATTTTTTGTTTCAGCCTTTGCAAATCTTCCTTCATCCTGTTTTTCCTTTTTTTTTTCTTCTTTTTTTAATTGTATTTTATTGATTTTTTTACAGAGAGGAAGGGAGAGGGATAGAGAGTTAGAAACATCGATGAGAGAGAAACATCAATCAGCTGCTTCCTTCACACCCCCTACTGGGGATGTGCCTGCAACCAAGGTACATGCCCTTGACCAGAATCAAACCTGGGACCCTTGAGTCCACAGGCCGACAAGCTATCCATTGAGCCAAACCGGTTAGGGCATCCTGTTTTTTCTTGATGGTCCCTGACTCCTATCTCACAGTGGCTATGCCTTTTTTGCAACTTTTGGAGAATACCAAAAATATGACTCTTAAAATGTTTTTCTCTTTCCTGGAGAAATTTTTTTAAAGATATACAGTATATATAGCTTACATATGAAAAGGCTTCCTTTCTCTCATCTTGCAGCATTCTTTTTTTAGGCCCCCTTTGGCATTGTTCTGTTTATTCATACTGGAAAGGAGAACAACATGTTCAAATCTGGCACTTTCCAACAGAGAGTATTAGTGAAGAGTCTTCATATCTCCTGCTTTCCTCTTGGGCCCAAGCAAAGCAGATCTGAAAGGCAGACTGACTTACACAGTGCCTACCTTAATTCCTAGGCTCTCCCAGATATTTAGCTATCACAGGTTTCTTGGCATTAGGTTTCCTGCTCTAACTGCTGAAATTTCTGACTAGGAGGTGAGAGACTGAGAGGCAATCTACTGCTCTGTTTTAAAGAACAGCAAACAAAAAAATCATATGCCCTCCCAACATGCATTGCCCCTGCTCCTTCTTGCCTCTCTCTCTCTCTCTATTACAGTATTTTTTATTACACGAGTAGGCATTCCAGGACACAACACTCGTCTGCTTATCTTTATCTACCTTCTGCCTGACTGTGGTGTGGGAGCCACACTCTCTGAATGGATGTGGAAAGAGAGAAAATGATGAGTTGGATGGGAGGCATGAGTCTGGATTTGACTCTGGCTGCCTCAGTAGACAGTTTCTTCCCAGTTGGGCCATTTGTTTTTACAGCCAGCACAGCTCCAAGGTCCTGGAATAATTGAGGGCAAGTGGTGGGGGCAAGATACATTTTCTTTCTATTGTCTTTCTGCACCAGCTGGGCTTCTGTGGTTCAGTGTGTGGGGCTCTTGGTTTGTAAGCTTAAGAATATACTTCTCAATCCATCCCATTGACAGGTGCATTAGTAGACATTCCCTGTGAACCTCAGCATATGGCCTTTCTCTATCCTAAATTTACAGTTAATTGTTGTTCCTTTTTTCACTGTTTCGTGTAGTTTCATGGGTATTCTGGTGAAAAGTTTGGAAAGAGACCTCTCAGATATTACCTGTCTCCTCCTATGATGACCTGGGAAGTTTATAAATATGAATGTTAAATATTGATAGCTATAATGATAAAGGTAATCCATAATATCACAAATATATCAGGTTTTGAATGCAACAGGGAAAAGCAGATATTTTTCTCATGCCACTCACAGATTCAAAGGACAGAGAAATCATGAATTATGCAAATAGCACCATAATGGCTCATGTTTTATGTAGGGAGACAAAGAGAGCTATGATTCAAAGTGGCCACACCCCTCCCACAACTTAGAACATTCTCTGAAGTTAAAAGTATTATCAATTTAGAATGGGAGAAATCAGCCCCCAACAATAATTTCTCCTGAGATTTTAGTATTTCCTAACTCTACAGCAAGGGGAACAGCTTGTTCATCCAACTGAATCAAGAAAAACAAAGTGTTTCTAGTATCAAAGGAAGAGGCAGGCTGACCTGTATGCATCCTAAGGATTGCAAGGTTGTTAATGTAAATCAACTTATAAATGAAGTAAACTGCATGGTCTCCTGACTGAGGAAATAATAATAATAAAAAAAGTCGTCTGCTTAGAATCTAGGAAAATGAGAAGCAGAGAGAAGGAATTTGTCAGTGAGTCTCTCTCACACTGTCTAAGGGAGACAGCATGTTCTGGCTAGCTGAGACAAGCACTGTCATTCTCTTGGCAGGTGCATGCCTATATTGGAAGTGGGATGATTATAACAGATGACTCTATTACTATGCCATCTAGCTCCTTTACTCTGAGCAAGTGAGCAAGCTCTCACTTTCTACATAAGGCTTTCCTTCAGTTTAGAGAGAAATTTGGGAAGGAAGAATGTGGCTCTAATGTTGAATGGATAACAGAACCTAATTTCGGAGTTCAGGGTTAGCATCTTGACTCTAGCCACAGTCATTTGATATGTGTGTGGCGAAATGACTCATGCTGTGAAAGAAGTTCTATATGAATTATTTTTTTTTTTTGCCTATCTTTCCTATATCCAAAATGCCTTCTGTGATTCTTCATTGCTTTCAGACTTAATTCAAAACTCTTGACTATGACTCTCAAGATCTTTCTCCGATTTATCCTCCACCATTCCCCAACCCGGGCTGCTCTCCAATCTGGCCCATCTTGATGCCTTCCCAGGTGTTCACACTCATTTCCTCCTCCTTGCCTTTAACTGTGCTTTCTCTTACTTGGAATGCCATCCCTCTTCCTTTCCACAAACCAAAATCTCATTGGTTTAAAGACAAGTTCAGTCCCACTACTCTCAATGAAAGCTTCTCCAACTAGACCCACTGATTTCTGCATTTCAGAGGTACTGCCTAGCATTTTGAGGTTTAACTCGTCCCTGCCAGCCCTAAATTGCCACTGTAGATTCCTGTTGACTTTGTCACTCCTCCATTCTCTTCTGTTATCTAAACTTAATGAAATTTTATTATGTACTATTTAATGGTTCGTTAAATTTGTAGGAGCAGAGAAATTTCTCGACTCCCCTCTCTGTCTTCACTGTGCTAATCACAGTGATGATGACAAATGAGCACCCACACATTTTCCTGAACTGAAATGAAATTTACATCAGTCCACACTGTTAACATCCAGAACTGGACGTAGTCTGCTATGGGTCTCGTTGCAGTGAGGTGGCTGGTATTCTAGGTCTTTGACAGGGGAGATCAAAAAGTGCAATGGTTTAGCATGGGCTCTGGGTTCAGAGAGGCCTAGATTCAAATCTCTGCTTAGCTTTTTTTTCTCCACAAACTTAGGGCATATTTCTGAGATTCTCTAAGCCAGGGATTTCTCATCTGTAACATGGGGAATTCATAGGGTTTGGGTGAAGATTAAATGAGATCCTGTTAAGTGACATGTTTCGCACAGTGCCTCCCACATGTTAGGGGCTGAGTAAATGTTAACTATGATTGCTAAAAAGAGTTCCAAGAGAGGCCTTCATCTGCATCACTCCCTTGACAACTCTGGGCTAGCTCCAGGACAAGAGAAATCTCATTGCATTAGACCTTAGGCTCGCTGGGATTAAAAAAGAAGTTAATGAAAGCATCACAATTAGTTCCAAGACCAGGACCAGCAGGCCTCAGTAATAAGTGGGAGACAAAGATGCTCCTGCCTCCGATGTGTGTGGTCGGGAGCAAGAGAAAGGGGTAAGGGAAGGAGTACTGCTCTAGGAAGGTAGAAAACTCCCTGAGAGAGAGCCAAAAACCTATGCCCTAACCTGGGGCATCAGTCCAAAATCAGCAAGGAAGGTGCTTGATGAAACTCCAGATAGTATCATCAAATGAAATGCGTGCTGGTCCCAACCTCTTCCCAATTTCCTCAGCTGAGGGCGTGTGAGAGAGAAAGAACAGGACTGCCTCTGGAAGTGGGAAGAGCTGTGCTCATTTATTGGCCAGACCACCAGGTGGGCAGAAGCTGTGATCAGTGGAGAAGCCCTCCATCTTGTTCAGAGTCAGCTGGGAGAGCAGGGGAACAGCAATGGCGGTGGCCACGCGGGGTTAGCATTGGAAACTGCAGCAGAAACTAACCACTAGATGGGTCAAGACATCCCTTTCCTGGAAGCCTTTTAAAATGAGCTGGGATAGGGATTCAAACCAAAGTAAAACTGGAAGGTGGCTGAGAGCCACACAAAGCATGATTTAAGGCCAAGTCTTGATGGTCCCTAAGGGTATGGCCCCAGAAAACTGGTTGTAAATAATTATCCTCGAGCTGGGGGGCATGGCAGCAAGGACTGGCAAGGACATAATCCCTGGCCCTCACTTCTTTGCCAGTACCTGGATGATCTCCAAAATAATTGAACTCATTATATCTAATTTGAAAATTATTTCCCAAACTGCTCAAGGGTATCAACTAATAAGTGTTCTAAGTGTAACCATTAGGTCTTATCACATGTAGGGGCAAATATTCTAATGAAGCGTACAGTACATTATTCTTCATTAAATCTGGTAATGGGCTTAAAGCACAACCTGGGGATTAACTTGCTAAAGTGGTTAAACAAAGATTCTTGGCGCCTAAGAGCTTCACTACTAAGGACATTTCAAAGATTCACAGGACTCGGGTCAAACCAGAAACTTGGGTGAGGAGGACAGGGCTACCCTGCGTTCTTGGCAGGACTGCTTCAGCTGTGAGCCTAAGTTCAGGCCAGCTGAGGACAAGACTGGGGAAGAAGCGAGAGGAGGGACTCTGTTCTCCTCGCACGAGGATTTCTCCTATGGCTGAAGTCATTGTTTCAGTAGTTGAGCAAAAGAAAGGGGTCCCTAGAACACTCAGGTATTCAGAAATTTCACAGTATGCCTTGGTGTAGCATTTCAACCTACACTATGCTGGAGCCTACCTAAATTCTTTGAATTTGGTAAATGGTGTCCTCTACTTAACGGGAAACATTATTTTATTCTTTGTTGGGTAATTTTCACCTCTACTGTTTTGCTTTGTTTTTTAAACTTTTACTATTTGAATGTGGGACCTCTTACAGTGCTTCTCTCAGTTTCTTTTTTAAAAATATATTTTTATCAATTTAAGAGAAGAAGGGAGAGGGAAAGGGAGATAGAAACATCAATGATGAGAGAGAATCATTGATCTGCTGCCTCCTGCACACCCCCTACTGGGTATTGAGCCCGCAACCTGGGCATGTGCCCTGACAGGGAATGGAACTGTGACCTCCTGGTTCAAAAGTCAATGCTCAACCACTGAGCAACACCAGCTGAGCAATTCTCTCAGATTCTTATTATTTACCTACCAGTTTCCATCGCGGTTGTTTTCTTAATTGTTGTTCCACTTGCTTAAAAATTTCAATTTTATATTTTGAACCTTCTTTTAACTTATATACAGGGTGTCCAGAAAATGTATAAGCACCTTGAATTATTATAAAAGCAGTGTTTATTAACATACAGTTCATTTTCAAAATTTAAAAGAATCTACAGAAATGAACACTTTTTCTGTAAATGCCTGTTTTCAAGTTGATGATCCTTCTGGTCCAGACACTGCTGATAATGCAAAGCAATGGGATCATAAACATCAAGAATTATTTTGTTCGGTATTTGTGTGCCCTCAAACGTAAACTTTATCTTTTATGTATCTCCATATAAAAAAGTCTAGTGGTACTTTAGGATAAAATTTCTTTGTTCAAAGCTTAGTCTGGCTTCACCCATTGTTTCAAATCAGTTAAACCTTAAAAGGAGTGAAAATTAAGTGAGTTATCAGCTATTAAAGTGTGTATACATTTTGGGGGGACACCCCATATTCTAATATTTTGGTTATCATATAACTCTCCAAGAGCTTTGCATATTTCTTTTTAAAAAGCAATAGGAATATTATAATGATAAAAGGGATAATTCATCAGGAGAAACTGAACAATTATAAATGTGTATGCATTTCATAACAGAGCCTCAAAATACATGAAAAAAATGAACATAATTAAGGGGAGAAACAGATAGTTTCACAATTATATCAAGAGACTTTAACATCCCACAGTAAGCAATTCAGAGAAAAACTAGATTAAACATCTGCATAGACACAGAAGATGTGGACTATACTATCAATCACCATCTATTGACACTTATGGAACATCTCATCCAACAACTGCAGAATATGTAGTCTCTTCAAGTGCACACAGCACATTCACAAAGACAGGCCATAAGATGGACAATGAAACAGGTCAATACATTTTAGGATTGAAACATACAGATTTATTTCTTGGCCATGATAGAATTAAGTAAAAAAATCAATGACAATATGCTATCTAGGAAATGCCCAAATATCTGGAAATTCAACACTCTCCTAAGTAATTCATGAGTCAAAGATAAAATCATTAGGGAAACCAGAAAATATTCTGAGCTGAATGAAAATGAATTCAGCTAAAATCTCTTTAAAATACATCCTATATAATAAAAGCCTAATATGCTAAGTGTCTGACCGTTAGACAATTCGACTAGTCGCTATGACACACACTGACCACCAGGGGACAGACGCTCCAACTGGTAGGTTAGCTTGCTTCTGGGGTCTGGCCAATCAGGACTGGGCAAGACAGGCCAGACATGCCCTGGAGCCCTTTCGTGGTCCCTCCCTGGCTCCGATAATGCACCGGTGGGGTCCCTCGGCCTGGCCTTCACCCTCTCACAATCCAGGACCCCTTGGGGGATGTTAGACTGCTGGTTTTGGCCCAATCCCTGAAGGCCAGGCCAAGGGACCCCACTGGTGCATGAATCCATGCACTGGGCCTCTAGTATGCATGTAAGATCTTTGGTTAATCTCTTCCCACCCTCCCCCCTTCCCTCTGAGATTCATTAGTCTGTTCCATGTTTCCATGCCTGTGTGTTAAGCATCTGCCCCCTGGTGGTCAGTGCATATCATAGATACTGGTCGAATGGGTTGTTTAGGCTTTTATATATATAGATACCCACCATTTCACTACCACCCTAGGTTCTGTCTGAGGCCCTTGCTTATGAGCCCCTTAACTACACTCTTGAAGTGGGATCCCCGCCTTTGGCTATGATGCAGAAGGCCAGTTGCACAGGCAAAAGGAGGGGTTAGTTTTGCTAACCCAGTTCTCCCATTCTCAGTTCTATTCTCACCTCTACCTTCAGAAAAACCCGACTCTTCAGTTCTCCAGGGTTTCTGGGGTTCTCTAGCACAAAATAGCTGGCTTTCAGCACACATCCTGCTTTCTCTGTTCCAAGTCAGATTTGACTTCATCTGTTTTCTATTTTCCAAAATTTTATCTTTCTCCTCTGCTGTTGTTCCTTCTCCTGTTCTCATCATGCTGGGTTTATAAATATTTATTCCTTCACTGTCATTAAAGTTGAAGTTTTGTTGGAGCAGAGATAAACATGAGTATAATTGTTCTCTATTAAAAACCCAGGGAAAAATAATGACTATTTTAATATTAAAGTACAAAAGGCTATTGTGGGCAGTGAATCAATATGCCTTCCATGAATGCCTACGATGTGTCCTGCGGAGTGGGAGGTGTTGGAAGCCCCAAAACCTGTCCACATGTGCTGTGCTTTCCGGGACTTCTCATTGATATCTGTTTTAAGGCCATTCTTAAAAGTTTCTGCTATTGACAACATCAGGTCCTATTTTGGTATTCCTCTAGAGCCTCTCAGGACCTTTCCTATGAATTCATGCTGGGCATTTATTTTTAATGTGGAAACAACAAAGCCTTTAGGGGCAGAGAAAACAAGTACTTTCAGTCAATAGGGTAGTTATTTAGTAAACAGTTAACAGAATGGAATTCAGAAAATTCATGGAGAAAAGAGCAAAATATTCTAGTGAATCTGGTCAAAATACAGTAGGAAATGTTGCCCTTTTCATGTTTCCAACTTGCCTCTAACCATCCGGTCCTGGGAGAAGTGTAGAATTGTATATACACATGGCAAATATTACTTTTATTTTTATAACAATCGAGTAAGGTAGGTCGGTACTGTCATACCACATTTTATGGATAAGGAAATGAAGCCACCAAGTGATTAAGGTACTTGCCCAATGTCACATAACAAGTCATGGCACAAATGGGATTGGAACTCTGGGACTCTGGGTTTTTAGCTTGTTTCTCTATCTGTGATTCACTATTTTTGCTTTTTTTTTATTTTTTTAAGAAATTTGACTTAGGGGTCCTCAAAATTCCATTTCCAAAGAAAGTTACTGATCAACCAAATTCAGAATGACCCAAGACCATTGGCACATTGTTATGATGAAGCAATTCAGAAAACACACACCCTGACAGCCAGCAGCAACCCTCATTCATCCCTCAATCACCAGGATCCAGGTAGGTGGGACCCACACATTTAGTTTCAATGAACAATTGCTGCCCAGAAGCCCAGAGGAACGGGAAAGCCCCAAACTCAGGAAGGAGCCACCTCTTCAGGAGCTAGTTCGGGCAGGCACACACTGAAGGAAAGCCACACTAAAGGAAAAGCCAGAATGAGATAACTTGTGTCCATACCATTCTTCCCATTTACAAAGCTCTTACCCATACAGTATATTAGCTCCCATGCACTCACAACCCCATGAGGCAGGAATTACTGACATCGTCCCATTTACAGAAGAGAGGAGGACCCTGAGGCTCAGTGATGTTATAAGACTTTTTGGCTCACATACTTAGTGATTGGCACAGTCAGGCCCAGAGCCCAAGTCATCGGATCCCATGCCCTCTTCTTCAACTTCCCACGTAAAGAGGTCTGTGCAACAGTTCCACTGTTTTGTGACCCTCTCGTCTTCCCTCCCTTCCTTTCTTCCTAACAGAGTTTCTGATGAGTATTATTATAAGAACAGCTAATATTTATGGAGTGCCTGCTGTGTTCAGGAACTGTGTCTGTTAGGTACCTAACATGGATTTTCTCTTTACTGTTATCTCTGATATGTAGATGAGAAAACTGGGGCACTGAGAGGGAAGTAACTCAAACCCTTAGGTCACCAGATAGTAAAATGTAGAGTCTAGTATTTAAAACCAGTCAGTCCGACTTCAGAGTCAACACTCTTCAACTCATCATTACCTTGCTGTCCTTTGATGCAAAATCAGCACACACACACACACACACACACACACACACACACACACACCACACACACACACAGCTTGATTTTTTATATTCACCAGCAAATTGGTGATAGGCCGAGTTTTTAGGAAAATGAAATTCTCACTTGTTGGGGACCTCACCAAAAGTATGCATGAGTCCTTTCTCTGAGCCAGGTCTGGTTTTAATTTTTAAAGACAAATCAGCAAAAGATCACCTTTAGTTCCTTTCTTTGCCCTCCAGGACAGTGCTAAATGACATGCAGATATTATCCACACTGGTTTCAGCCCTTGACTGGTGAGATTTCCTCATACTATCAAATGTCGGAGCAGTTCTGTTCTCTGTTATAGGGGATATGAAAACAAAGGAAGTAGCCTTTATCCCACAGCTAAACTCTGGCCATGCTGGCAAAAAGTTTCAGAGGTGGAAAGTTTTTTTGTGGTTTTTTTTTTTTTTTTTTGAGACCGTGTATTACTTCCTTTGGGAAGAAATAATGGGCATTGCAGCATCTAACCATAATTCATCTAATCATAATTCCATTGACAATACAGGCAGGTTCAATGGTCAAGTATCTTGCTATATTCTAACAGCAAAAATAAAACAGCAAGCAATTGAAATTCCTGAACCAAGAAATTTCTCAGAGAAATTCTTTAAACAATACATGGCCCAATTGTTGCAATAAATGTGCTTTATCTTTCTGGGAAAGGTGTACACAGATCTGTGTGGACCTAACAAGTACACAGGTTTGTTGTCAAAATTTGCTAGTCCCATTGGTTTCCCCTGAGAAAGCGGAAATATCACTACATAGGATTGGGGCTTTCAGTCTAAAAGGAAATTTGACCAAGGGGATTCCACTAGTTTTTACACAAACTATGTGTGGAGAAGGACTTGTTTGTGTTTTTTTTCCTTCCTTAATCTATCATGAACAAATACTTTTATTATAAAAAAATAAAATTAATGAAGTAGTAGGAAAAAATAAAGTAAAAAAGTAACATACAATATACATACCCAAATTTTAACATAAAATCACTTTATACATTGCCATAGAGGTTTTTTAATGTTTCATTCTCAATTTCTCTACTTATCACAGACCACTAATCAGCATCTCCAGGCTGCACCCACTCAGAACCCGTACAGGAAACATACCACTTGCTCTTACTACTAACTTTATTGACTTCTCGAAATTAGCTTCTTGTTTCCATGAAGGTAGTTGAATATGTGCTGGTTTAAGATCCTTCACCAGCTTGAAAACTGCATTGCATTTTCCAGAAGCTTTTTAATAATATGTATCAAGAACTATAAAATATTCACATGCTTGACCCAGTAATTACACGTCTATGAATCTACCCTAAGGAAATATCAATTCTGCACAGAGGTGTTAACTGCAAGTTTATTGAAAATAGCCAAGATTGAAAATAGCATAAAGCCCCCAAATGGAGGAACTGTGGAGCATATAATGTTCCATGCTGCCCAGAGAAACAGCTCCTACATGCTGGACTAGGTTAAGTTGCCCCGTCTCATGATACACATGTGTTTCCTTTGTGGCACTTACTATTGTGATTAGGTAAACATCTTGTGTGATTATTTAGTAACTTCTAACACTAAGCCCTATTTCTCCATCACATCCCCAACACTTACGGTACTTTCTGGCACATAATAGCTGCTCAATAAATGTTTATTGAATGAATGAGTGAACACAGTACATATGAATGAATTATGATGACTTGGAGAGATTCTTGATATAGTATCAAATGAAAAAATTGTACTAAGAGAAACACAAGAGTATTTAAGCTATTTAAGATACTCCTAACTATCATTTTATGCTGTTCAGCAAGAATTTATTAGAATAGTGTCAAAAAGGCTAAAGATCAGCATTAGCTGAGGCTTGTAAAAAACATTAGAGTCAACAACTGATTTTTAAAGGTACGTTTGAAACAAGGAGAAAGGCAAAGACCTTCGGGAAAGTTGGTAAAGTGATAATAATGGGGAAACAGAAAGCAGAGTAAGTGACCAATAACTAATTTTCTCCTGTGCTACTGAACAGGAAGGCCAGTGTTCAACATAAAGAGAGTAGAACAAACCACGCAAACAACTCAGTTCCAGATAGCAAGGGGCTAGAGCAAGGGTGGGGGGGGGGGGATCACTTCAAGTGCACTCAAGAACCTAGGCCTGTAGAAATTCGATTCCAGGGCCTAAAGGGATTTCAGAGTCACTGATAGTCATTTCTGAGAGGTTATAATAAGCAGAAAAATAACAGAAGACTGAACAGGGTGAGGGATTGTCAGAGAAAGTAATGTTTGATCTTTGTTGCTACAGAGAACCAAAGCAAAACCAATGGATTTCAGTTATAGGTAAACAGATAGACGGATCAATGTAAGGGGGGAAACTAGTTACTAGCACCATCCATACTTCCTTTATGTTGCCTGTGTGCCTTAGATGCTCTGTGAACTGACAGAGATGATGGAGGAGGGTCGGGCTAGAGTGACAATCCAGAATATTTTTTCATCCCTGCTAATTCAAGGAAACTCTCTTATTCTCTCTGGCAGCCTCAGCCATAGAGTCACAGCTATGATCTCAGAATCATTGAGCTTGAGTGTTTCAGTAACACACTTCTTCATTTTCATCACCAGCCCTCTGTGCAGCTTAGAACAGCTGCAGACACCTCATGAAAAAGACCAAGGGAACATCAAAATCCATGCCAGAGGATGGTTGCTCTGGGAACAACTAGACATGATGTGAGTTACCCTGTGCTCACCGCAACACACCAGTCCAATTGGAAAAATCAGCATGCAGACTGGAACACAGTCCAGGTTCCCTTTCAATTCTTTTTTTCACCCTGCTTATCTTCTAGTTCCCTGATGATAAATACCCAATCATCCAATTGGTTCTGGAATTGCATCACTAATGGTCTGGGAAGATAGTATTGTGGTATTGACTGAGGTTTTAAAGACCCAGGAAAAACTATCTCCCAAACTTCAAAGGACTGGCCCCTTTAAAACACACCAAAAAATCCTGGAGATAACATGCAACTTAGACTAAAGACACCAAACACCTTGAAGATAAGATACATAATCTTAGAACCTTCCATGGAAGCGGCAAAAAAAAAACGCTATCAGGATCATCTCCAAAAAAACCGCAATTTACTATGAAAGCCTAATCAGTCATTTGGTAAACATTTCCCTGGACAGATAAGAGATCGGGGTAGGGGGGTGAGAGATGGAAAGGGACTGTGCCAGAAAAATGGTCAATTAATTATGGGTATTAATCTCATATCATGCCAACATAACTCTCTTCCACTCTGCAAAAATTATCAAAAATCACAACATAGGAAGCAAATATAGGTCAAAAGTAAGCTGCTGAATTTTGGAAACCAAGGATTCAAGTTATTCCTATGGAATGTAAGTCTGCTTTTTACCCACTTTATCTGGCCCACATTCCAAGGCACTTCAGACAGGTTAGTAAACAAACAACCACTTCAGACCCCATATCTCAGAGCAAGCACAGACTGAGCTCTCAGGGTCCTCCTAGATTTACTAAATATTCATGACTCCACCCGTTTGTTCCACGTTAATAAACATCTGTTCTATGTTAAAGCACTCATGCTTTTTATAAATCAGACATTTTGCCCTATTGAAAGCTCCCATAAGGGATATTCCTTTACCCTCTGATTAGGCCCTGCATCCAATGATAGCGAGGGGCCACGGTGTGACCGGCCCAATTCCTACCACCTGGAACTACTGTATGACCAGGATGTCATGAAGCACAACTCAGCTGTGATATGTAAGAATGATGGATGTTCAGGAAGCCCATCTGCAGGGTGGAAAGTGGGGGACATTTCTTTGACTCCTTGCCACATCATTAGCTTCAAATGGAAAATAATAAGGTTCCCAAAGTGCTTTAATGCAGTACACAGCCAGAACCTAAAGTCTCAGGGACGGCTAGCTTCTCCTTCTCAAACCTGCTTTCCATAAAAGTCAACTACAGCACCCACCCTTCTGTCATCCACACATGATGATTTACAGCCTTTTAAAAAAATGCATCCATAGATTTTAAATTATTATTACAGCAAAAACTCTTAAACATGGCATCAGCATTTCACTATGTGTGAAGGGTCCAAAGGGGTTTAGTTAGTTCATTTTTGCAGGCAACTGATACTATAAAGTGGAGGAACATTATGCGTTTTCTGAGCAAATCTTTTTATTGCAGAGAGAACTGGAGAAATGCCATCCAGAGAGGTAACGTGACTTGCCTCAGATCACACAGCTTGTCAGAAGCAGCGTGGGCCCAGGAATCAGCTTTCCGGATCCCTTCTCCAGATTGTTCCCTATTTCTACTATATTTTTAGCATTTTGTATTCTGTCATTTATTAAATATGATCTATGTTTAGATACATAAACTTTACTTATAATTGAGATGTTTTGATACCTCAGACATTTTTCTCAGAAATTGGAATTAGCTAAGCTTCCTGTACATTCGTATCTGAATTCATGGGCCCCTGGCAAGTGACTTCCTATGAGAGTCACTGTGCTCCTCTGCAGAGTGGAGCCCGGAGTATGAGGGACACCCCTTCAGCAGACAGTCCCCCTCCCTGCCAGGAGTGAGGCCCAGGCACAAGCCCTAATGCAGCAGGACAGGTGGGATTAGAGAGGCCCAGCTGGGCCAGGGAGAGCAGGATGGGCTGGAGCTCCCCAACTGTTAGCCTGGAGAAAGGCGAGGTGAGAGCAGGCAGAGGCAGAGGAGAGCCCACGGAGGAGGAAGGGAGGACCCTGGTGGGGAGGAAAAGAAGTAGCAGGTGCCCTAAGGCAGATGATATAGTCAGGAGACAGAAGAAGGGAGGACAGGACACTGGCTGAATCAAGGTAGATAAGAAGGCCAGAGTCCAAGGGGCTGGGCCACCTGAGACACATCTCAGGGTCCCAGGAGCCTGGACAACCAAGAGTCAGAGTGTCTGTGACCGAAGTCAGGGACTGTGTCTGCCCCGCTGGCCCTGTGCCCAGAGCCCAGCTCACTGCAGGCCTTCAGGTATTCAGGGGAGGATAAAAGGGATGGAGGGGGTTTAGGAGCCCAAACCAGAGAATCTAGTTATTTAAGGGCTAAGATCAATCAAAAAGCCTGGGTGATAGCACAAGGAATAGCAAACTGAGTCAAGATCCCTGGGAAACAGCACACACTTATTCCCAGAATTAGAAAAGTAGGAGATGAGTTCATGGCCAAAGATAGGAAGAAGACAACAGGACAGAAAGAGGGTTTAGAGGATAGGGAGGGAGAGTAAAGAATAAGTTTTATTTTTACCAACTAGTGGCCCAGTGCACAAAATTCACGCACATTAAAAGGGAATTAATTAGAGGAAATATTTTAATATTGCTATTTGCCCTTTCTCTATAATAGAAGTGTCAGAGATGAAAGAAAATTAGTAAAATGTATATGAAGATCTCCCTCCTGTCAGAGTCTGGGGCGCACCACAGGACCCAGAGTCAAGTCCCCGCCCACCTGCACATGCCTCGAAATCGCATGAGACCCGGCCCCACCCCCATCAAGGGGGCACAGCCTCAGGTCCCCCAGCCCTGGCGCGAAGGTGAGAGGGCGTGATGACCATTTGCATATTAGCTCTTTATTATATAGGATTATCCACAGAAGCCTCCTTTTCTACCACCTACATCCTAAGACTCTTGATAAAGACACTTTTGATAAAAACTATATGTTGTTGTTAAGCATGTCACATTAATAGTATTATTATTCCACTCCAGCTGGGCTCAGGCCTTGTCTAGAAATGGCAAATGCAATCTGTAAAGAAATATTCCCATGGGATAATGAGATAGGCAGAAATAAACACCCACCAGAACCCTCTCCAACTCAGTGCTTCCAAAGACTTTTTATCAAGGAACTCTCTTCCCCACCTTGGATCCATCGTCCACATGTCTGCAGGCACAGCCCACCCTCGGCACCAGTCTGTTTCCCACTACTCTGAAAATTTACAGGTAGATCAGGCCCTGAATGTTGATCTCCAATCTTCTCCCTACAGACCAGGCCTCTGCAGATCCTGAACTTTACCTTTCCCCATCTCTGCACTGACCTCGCTGAGAAAGAGGCCCGACCTTGGCAATGGAGAGCTCAGATTCCTGTACCTCTCTCTTTACATCCTCCTCTCCCACCAGGATTCCCAGACCTTTGCTCTTCCTCCAATTCCCCCGAATCTTGTGAATCTTAATGCTGAGCTTGCTAGTTCTTGAAACAGTTTCTGCCCAGTGTTTCCTGTTCCTGGACCTCAGCTCAGTTATCTGACCCTAAAGAAGTCAAATGTCTCATCCAAGACCCACAGATTCGGAGAGGCAAAATTCAGAGCTAAGGATGCTGGTATAGTATCCGGAACAGGCTAGCACTCAGTTGGTAAATATATGCTTGAGAAAATTAAAATTGTCCCTGCAAATGAAATGATTTCTAAAACTTACAAAATAGAGTGTAAAATGTCAGAAAGTTTATGGGTTTTAGAAACTCAGCTCAGGACATCCCCACAATGACCAAGCAGTCAGGTATAATTATTGAAAGATTCAGGGTTCGGGTTCTGGAGAAGGCCGCACACAAATGAAAGAGACTAGAAAAGTATTAATTTGGGAATATTGGGGGCCAGGCGGGAGCCCACCTCTAGTGCTTTGGCCTTGCCATCCCTTTTATTCAGGTTTGGGATACACCCATTGCCCTTAGGCAGGTAATTCCAGTAACAGGTAGATTATCTTATCAGTAAGGATTTACATGATTATTTGGTGGGGAAGTTGCCTCAGTTACCATTGTCTTAATTAGATAGGGAGTGGTTGGCTCTGACCTTTCAGAGCTTAAAGGTTGACCAGCCTTCCACATCTTTCTATTAGTGAGACAATGATCGGTTTCTGGCAGAAAGATCCATAATGGTGCCTTAAAAAGGCACTTCTTTGGGCCCAACTGGCATAGCTCAGTGGTTGAGCATCAGCCTATGAACCAGAAGATCATGGTTCAATTCCCGGTCAGGGCATATACCCAGGTTGCAGGCTCGATCCCCAGTGTGGGGCATGCAGGCTCTATCCCCAGTGTGGGGCATGCAGGAGGCAGCCGATCAATGGTTCTCTCTCATCATTGAGGTTTCTATCACTCTCTCCCTCTCCCTTTGTCTTTGAAATCAATAATTTTTTGTTTTTTAAAAAGGGGACACTTCTTTGGAAACTGGTAGAAGGAGATAAAACAGTATTGAGCCAATGGAAAAGTAATCTTCCTGGACCGGAATTACTGTGCCTTGATAACGTGGTTGCCTGGTCAGGTCAGCTTCAGATGCATGCTCCATAGTCCCCCTAGGTATTTCAATACATTGAAGCCTATATCAAGTTCTAAGAAGTTCTATTGTAAAGAAACCCATTAAATTTGATTTAACTTACTCTTTTCAAAACGTACTCGACCACTGCTCTTTTCTTAGAGAATACCTATTTGTTCAGAGAACACAGTCTGGGAAGTTTAGAGCCAGATTTAGTTAATAGGTTTATTTAACTCCCGATTTTTTAATTCATGCAAGCAGGCTACTTGCATGAGTAGCTTCTCTGACATATGCCCTACATTAAAATGCATCCTCATTCAATTTTTAAAAAATTTCCAGGATTTAACAATAGGCTAGGAGAGTAGTCATATCATTAAAAAGGGCTTCCTTTGAAATCTGTCAGTCACAGCTTCACAACACTGGGTTTCTGTGAGGGAGCTATAACCTCTCAAGAATTTATGCCCGAAAGCACATCTTTCTGGGGAGTCAGAACATCACAGGACTGTAACATCCGAGCGCTGGAAAAAGCCCTAGACGTTGACCAATCAATGCCGTCATCTCGTAACCAGACAGCAGCCTCAGGAGAGTTGGCAGCTGCCAAGACCACAAGCTACCCAGTGGTGGAGCTGGGATTAGAACCCGGATCTTTTGGTGCCTCAGCCAGGGAGATTTTCCTGTCCCGGAACTACTAGTATCTGCTTTTCTCAGAAAGCAAGAGCTCAGTCCTCTTCATCCTTAAAACCACAGTGGAAAGATGAGAAGGAAATGCGCCCAAATGCTAACACTGCTTGACAGAGAGGTGATATTTGGTCTTAGTTCTGTTTTCCTGCATTGACCAAAATACCTACCAAGGGCATATATTGTTTTTATTCCAGAAAAAGAAAAACATATTCTAAAAAATGGAAAACAAACACAGAAGGCAAAGCATCATCTGTGTGGCTCCCAGTTGTTGAACACATAAGCAGAACTAATGAAATGCCGTGGCATTTCCCTGTGCCAGGGGAGGCATTAGACTGTGAGCAGGATGACTCACTGAGGCAGCGCCGAGACCTCCCTGCTGGCTGCTGGCGGGCATGGGCTCTCTGATAAGCTTCATGCTGCTGTGGCTGCACCCACAGACTGGCAAGGAGCAGAGCCCTGCTTCATTGCTTTTGGTAATTTCCTCTTAAAGTCCGTGTTTCAAGATAGGCTTTGAATAGCTCCTCCATTTCTAAACTCAACCTAATTGAATACACAAGTTTAATTGGGAATTTTTTTTTTTTTTTTACTTTGCTTTTCTGTACTTATGTACTGGCCTCCCACCTAGAAAAAACTTCCTCTCAGCCTAACGGTGCTTATAAACAATACTTTTAGAGAGTATTACTCTTGTTTTGGAGTCTGAGCAAGGCAAATTGTTTACGTACTAGGGGTGTGCATGCCTGCGTGTGTGTGCGTGTGCATATGTCCCAATCTGTTTGGGTTGCAATAACAAAACTGGGTGGCTTATAAACAACAGAAATTTATTTCTCACAATTTCTGGAGTCTGAGAAGTCCAAGATCATGGGTCTAGAAGGTTTTGTGTCTTCTGAGGGACCACTTCCTAGACAGGTGTCTGTTTCCTATGATCTCATCTGGTGGAAGGGGCAGGGAGCTTTCTGGGGTTTCTTTTATCAGGGCACTAATTCCATTCAAGAGGGCTCCACCCTCATGTCCTAAGAACCTCCCAAAGGCCTCACCTCCTAATACCATCACTTTGGGGATTAGGTTTCAACCTATGCCTTTTGGAGGGAAACAGACATTCAGTCTTTAGCAGTGTGCATGTGTGACAGAGCCAACTGCTTATTCGAATCTGACTCATCCTTAAATCCTAATGGGAATAATTTGGTAATCTGTTTAATCAAATAATGTACATTCAGTCACTTCTGGAATATCTCTGTACTGAAGTTTTCAAAAAGCTATGTCCACTGTTATCTGAAAATACTGAACCTTTAGACTATTATCATTACTCTTAAAAGTAGTGGCTAAGGTATATCTTCAACATGCCCATGATTTTCTTCAGTACTTCTTCATTTTTCACTGTCTTCTCGCTGACATTAACAACAACTCATTGTTTTATGCCTTTCCATTTCTAGGCTGTGGTTGCTCCTTTCCTGTAGCATCACCCGAACCTGCCCTCCCTCCCACAGTCCCAGGGTGTGTCATGTTCCACCCTCCCCTGTTTAAGGCAATGCTTTCTCTGTGGCTTTCAGTCTACCCTATAGTATGTTGTCTCCCCAAGGGCCCTGATCCATGAACTACTTCTCTTGGCCGAGTATCTTTAATTTCCCCCTTTTTACTCAACTTTCCCTCTGAGTTTATGTTTGTTCATTTCCCATCCTTCTTAAAAAAAAAAAAATAATAACTCCCCCTTGACCATACAGGATCTTCTAGCTATTGCTTTACCTCTCTTGTTCCCTTGTTCTCAAGTTCCTCAGATGATGAGACTGTACTCAGTGTCTCCATTTCCTCTACTCACATCCACTCCTCCCCAGGAGCAACCTGGTTTCTCCCTGTCCAACCACTGAGAGGGTTTCAGCTAAGATCACTAATGACTGTTAGTCTCTTTCATGGGCTCTTCTTTCTCTATATGCTCCTTAAACATTAGCATTTCCAATGTTTCATCCTCCAGAGTTTCATTCTACATCCACTTCCCTTTTTACTCTACAGTCTTTCCCTGGTGATTTATCCCGCTTTCATAGTCCTAAACATCTCCCACTTATGCGAATGGCCTCTAAATCCACTCTCTCCACGTCAAAAGTCTCCCTAGATCCCTATTCCAAGTACCTGCTGGAATATGGCACTTCTAGCTGTCCACTGGCACTTCAAATTCAATATGCTCCAAATCAAACTCATCATCTCCTCAACCTCCCAAACGTATAGCTACTTCTACTACTCCCCATGTTAGTTGATGAACCATCGCTATAGTGATGAATAAATAATCCACAATTGCCTTGGACTGAGGGGCTTTCCTGCATGTGGGAATCTCAGTCTTAATAGGATATTCCCAGCTAATCAGAGAGAATCACCCTAACGGTCACCACCAATCATTGGGTCTAGATCCTAGGAGTCATCTTGGACTGTCTGCTTCATCCCCTCCCTTCAATATCCTTGTTTTTCCTACTTAACTTCCTAAATACTTATCAAATTCCTGCTCTCCTCTCTACCCTAGCACATGCCCTTACCATCTCTTGTCTGTTTACCATCCTCACTTCCTGAGGGTTCTCCCTGATGCCAGGCTTCTTCCCTTTTAAAGGGCACTCGCTCATCATCGCCACAGTTCACGCTCAGACTACATCGCTCCTTGACCCTGGAGGAAGCTGTCCCCCCAGGGGCAGGTCCCTCGTGTCTGCTCTGCTCTGTGCTCAGAGAGATGTTTGGGGAATTTTTTATTGGACTTCACTTGGGGGAGCTGCCAGACACTGTCCAAAACAGGTGAGTGACTGCTTTTCCTAAAAAAGTGAAGAAATGGGCAGAGACCAAATTTAGTACAATCAAGAACTCCACCCTGGGGTGCTCCAACAGCAGAAAATGCAGCCCCTGACTAGAGAGGAGACCCATGTCATGTTTGAAAAGATAGCAAAATACATCAAGGAGGATCTTCAGCTGTTGGTTGACAGGCCTGACAGCACCTAACTATTTCAGGTTGCACAGCGACTGGGTGTACTACGTGCATAAAAAGATCTTCACGTTGGCCACTAACATCTCCAGTGACAAGCTAGTGTCGCTAGGGACCTGCTTCAGAAAATTCACTGGGACCCACACATTCTGGTTGCACATCACAGCTCTGGATTAGCTTGCACTCTATGCCAAGTACAAAGTGCGGATAAAGCTTAGAATAGAGCAGTCCTTCCTGTAAGGGAACCATATGCTAAAATCTGGACTGGGTAGAATCACTGAAAATACGTCTCAGTGCCCAGGAGTGGTGGTGTGCTCCATGGCAGACATCCCTTCGGGTTTTAGGGTGGCAGCAAAGTCTACACAAGACTGCAGGAAAGTAGACCCCATGGTGATTATGGTATTTCATTAAGCAGTCATTGGGGAATATGAGCAACGTGAAGAGACACTGACTTAAAATGAAATCATTGCAAGGACTCGTGGCTGAGTGGAAGGCCCTAGCTTTGTTTCCTGTGTCTGTGTAGGCTCCACCAGCACGTTGAATTTTGGCAACCCTGTGATCTCTCCAGGGACTTCTTAGCTTAATATATTCTCTCTTATGGACAGATGCAGGTTGGATTCTTATTAAGCAGTAATGGGTCAAAAATGGTGTTTCAGGTGTTTGCGTTTGTTACTAAATAGAATATTGTGTTTTATATTTCAATAAGAGGGTTTCGTATTTTCAGTAAAAGGTTCTAAATCACTGAATTTGAGGACAAAAATAGTTTATTGTTATCTGTGATAACTGTTTTCCAAACGTATGATAAGAACACAGTAGATTTTCTTATTATTTATTAATACCATGAAAGATAGATATTGCTGTAAGAGAATAGTAAGTAGGCCACATCTGGGATTTTACAAATGAAATTTAAATAAAATACTAAGAGTAATTTATTCTGCTACTTTCCCTTATGACAGGTGCTGTGTGGTATGGAAGAAAACTTGGATTCTAAACATATTTCCAAAACCTACCAGCTCTATGATGCTTTAGATGAGTCATTAAACTTTAATGAACTTTATTTTCTTCTGTTTCAAAAAACAGCTTTAACTATCTATCTAAGAATGGCTTTTAGAATTAGAAATCATGATTGTAAAGTACCTAGCACAATGCCTGGCAAATGACAGGTGCTGCATAAACGGTAAGATTTATTTTTATGTTGCATATACTGAGTGTTTCTACTACTAAGAGTAGGATCGAACGGGTATAACTTGATTATAATATTTTGGTTTTCACAAGCTGTTTTCTGAAGCTTTCCTTTCCTGAAATGATGTGATTCAGGTTGAATGTTATTTTCATCTCCTTCGTTTCCTAAAATATTTCCCTTGTGAACCTTTTCTCACCTTACTGGACTGGATAAAAAGCACTAATCAGAGACCCTAAAATCACTGACCTCCTCCTTCCTTCTTCCCATGCTTCCAGAAATCGTTTTTAGAATTATTAAAATATTTTTCAATAAAAAGCATTTCACAGAGAAATATTTTTAAACTACCTGTATTGTAAAACAAGTTTTCTAATGAAAATACTGTTTATTTTAAATTCCGAAGGTGACATCTCTAAAAATAAAACATTTTTTAATTACCAAAACAAGAAAAAAGAAGAAGTTTACTCTGGCCAATGACTTCTGCTCTGGTTTTCTGACTTTCTAGATGTCTATCTAAAGTCAAAATCATTATACTGCAATCCCTAGCTCAATTTTTGAAACTCAAATAACTTTATGTCAAATTCCTTTCCATATCTTTCCCCTAGGGAGGTATAAGAGAAGACGGTAGTGACATTATTGTCTTGAAACGAGCACTTTCACCATTGCTATCTCATTTAATTCTTACCTCACCTCTGCGGCAGTAAGTCACAGGGTTTTGGCATGAGAGATTCAATTTTATAAGTATATTGAATTTCACCACAGGTATGATTGTTTTCACACAAAACAGCAAAACAATCACACGCACAAAGACATCTCAAGAGCTTTGTACATCTTAACTGTTAACAGCTTTATGAATTTTAATGGCTCGGAAAAAAGTTTATTTTCCCCACAGGCCCAGATGGAAATCTCTGCCATCAGGAATAGCTGAAATCCCCGGCTGAGATAAAGCTGAAGATTTCCAGGTAGAGGAAATCAGAATGTGACCTCCTGATGCCGCCACCTGCTCCTCCGCGCTGACCTGAGAGGAGGGGCTCCTGTGGACTCTAGGAATCATCCAGCGGTGGGGTTATGTTTTACTTGGATTGAACTCCGTTGATGTCCCCGACTTTTAGGCTTTGACCGTCCCCCTTTACTGTTCGCCTCTCAGAGACCTCTGCTATATGATCTTAAATACATATTGATTATGAATAATAATCAAGTGAATTCAACTTAATCTAATTATGATAACTTGATGGCATTCTTTGGGATCACTGTGGATGCCACTGCTTGTGGATCAGGGACTATCGTCTTTGAGCTAGGGACTGCAGTATAATTATTGTGACTTTAGATAGAAATCTGGAAAGACGGAAAACCAGAGCATGCCAGGCTTTTGGGTCAGGGACTACTACCGTCTCCTGTTTCAGATGGTCTGCCCTGGAACAGCAGCCAGCTCTTCCTTTGTGACTTGTCTGCAGCAGCACTGAGGAACAGAAGATGCAGCTTAGCCTGATAATCACATAAGCTGTGTGTTGGGGGGGTGGGGGGGAAAGTCATTGTTTTCTGGGATTCCTTTTCCATTGGGTGGAATGACAAAATCAGCAGCAGACATCACATGCCCTTTCGCAGAACTGCCCTGAAGACTGATTTTTGTGTTTCTTCCCAAGAACCTCCCACTGAAGAATGGCCAAGTGCCAGACACGGCCCCAGGGAGAAACTCACGCTTCCCACCATCCCTGGCCCAGAAACGCTCTGGGGAACTCCCTCTGAAGTCATGCATGTCTTTTCTGGATTGCGACCCTGCCTGTGGATTACTGCGGCCACCGGCAGCTGAGGACAGCATCTGAGGGCCAGACATCTGCTCCACAATGACAGCAAGGACACATTTTCATTTTAATGAGACTGAAAAGATCAACTGCCATGATTAACAGCAGCAGCCGGTATTTCCACGGGCGGACTGCACACGCTGTTTGCCTACCCTTGTCCCATTTACCTGGTGCCTGGGATGAGATACCACGACTAGTCTGAACAGGCCTTCTGAGACTGACTGAACTCCTTTTTCTTGATGGTAACCTTCCTTCATGTATTTCTAAACGAGAGGGAATGTCGAGATCAGACCTACATCGAACTGGGTGCAGTAACCCAGTTCAAAAGTGGCTTTTCCCTAAGTTTGTAGCATGGCATTCTGTCTCATTTCCTGCCCCAATTTTACTACGTAAGCAGGAGGATACTTGGAAGTTTTGTTTAAAAAAGAGAGCCTGGTTTGGCTGTGGTTGACAGGCAAGTCTGCCACATGTTCCTTCCTGGCAGAACCTGCCCTTTCACTACAGATAGAACAGTATGGTCCAACCAGTTCTGCATGTCATTGTCATAGCAGTGAGCCCCCATGGTCTCACTTTCTTTGTCAACAGATGACCAATTTGTATTCCAGCCTGTATTTATACCTTAGATTGAACAGGAAGATCGGGTCAACAATTACCTGCCAGACATGCTAATCAATCCACTTCAGCAAACACTTATTGATCACTGGCTATGTTCCAGACACTAAACTAAGATGAAATATATGCAGTCCCTTCAAGGGACTCAAGGAGTTTACAATTTAATGTGTGGAGTTAGACATATACATACCTCTGTAGAGATTAGTGAACGAGAATATGGAGGCAAATATTCCAAATGCAATTCAGAGATACAAAGCAATGGAAATGTTTCTTAAATGGTTACAGACACATGGAGAATAAAGTAAAAATGTCCACCATATATCTATTGGAAATCTAGAAGGAGATAATAGAAGGAATGATGAAGGAACGGTAATCAAAGAGAAAGTAGCTGAAGATTTCCCATACATCAGGAATCCCAAAAATTTACAAACAGAATAAATTTTTAAAAATCTGCAAATAATCCCATCATAATAAAACCATGAACACTAAAATGGAGAGATAATCTAAAAAGCATCTATTGAGAAAAGACAAAGGAATAGCAATTCAAATGACGCTAGCTTCTCCACAATATTGGAAGCCAGAGAGATAGGGGAATAATATCTTTAAGAAGTACATAACTGTCAACATACCATTCTATGCCCTCAAAGCAATAATAAAACACTTCAGGCTGTGGTAAGATTGTAATGGAGTTAAAAATAAGGTGATTCTTAGCTAGGGAAGGAACAATTAATTCTGTATGTCGGTATTGAGGAGGGGTGAATGGAACAAGAGAAGATTTAACTAGATTGGGTCCTGACAGATGAGTGGGATTTAGACAGCTAGGGTGTGAGGAGGCAAGGCTGCAGGTATCTATAGGATCCATTGTTCAAATGGGGAAAAGGCCCTACCTCGAAGTCAATGCAGCTCCATTCAAGGTGCTCAGAGTGTATGCTATAAGCAGACACCAGCCCTCCCTTGATTCTTCAGTTTGATGCCCTTACACAGGACACATAATTTGTACACCAGTATCTTGTTGCCCTGGGGAGAGGAGCTCAGAGAAGTGTGAGCAAAGGCCTAGAGGAAGTTCTGGCATCTGCAGGCAATCAGAAACAAGGGAGAGTCTCTAGTACCTGCATCTAGTAAGCATGCCTTCTCCCTGGTGTTCAAGCTTGTGCACGGGACTATGTTGAGAACTCATTTCTGTGGTCAGGCGAGTCAGCAAAATGGGATGGCTAATTAGGAGCTTCCAGGTTGATAATCTCCAAGGACATCAGGAATCTATTAGGATCCAGAACTTAAGGAGGTCCACCACAGTCCCACCAGTCCCTCCACTTCTGCCCAGGCTCCAGCGTGACCCTGCCATTGCTCCCTATTGCCCCTGTGAGCCCATACTTCCCCACTCCACACCACGGGAAACACAACAAGTTAGAAGCGTCAAAGGATTCTTTCCCACCCTCCCTGTGAGTCCTGGATCTCTGACCCCATTCGCCTACTCATACGAGGACAGAGTATTATAAAATAGTGGAAGAACCAACCACCTTCTTCCGTATGTTCTCACAGCCAGTGTGGGATTTCCTGTTCAACTTCGATGACCAGTGCCCATTCCCCATCTGCCCAAGCTCTCCCAGGAGCCACAGGCTCAGGGCTTATTTCCCAATGCTCCACAATCATCTTAACATTGTCAGGATTTGGCACAGTGTCTGCACTCAACCCAGCCACAGATCTCATCTCCTGCACTGCAATCCCCTTCAGCAGAGCCTCCGCGTGAGCGTGAGGACCCTTGTTTGTTGACCACTGACAACACCCTCAGGGCCTGGGGTACCACTGGATATATGGTAGATACTCGTTAGTTATTTCTGAAAGAATAAGTGAAGTTATAACCATATTGCATGGCTTCCAGACCACCCAATTCATTTTTCTTCAGATGTGCTGCAGACTCAGAAAAATAGGAAATCCAGACCCCAATACAAGTAACCCCAACTTCCATATGTACATACACAGAGAGAAGCGCTGTCCCACTTTGTGGCCATAGCACTTCCATTCTTTGCTTCTTCAGATTCTCCCTTTGGACATCAGCAGCTTCTTATCAATCTTCAAGCATCTGAGGATTAAATGCAACAATACAATACAATAAGAATACTTGGCATGCAGCAAATGTAGGAACTGTTGACTGTCATCATAATCATTATTTAATAAATCTCTATTGAGTTAATTATGGGTGAATGCAAAATCACAGCACTGGGCAATCCTTGGCTAGGTGCATACTTTCCCACATCAATTCAAAGGATTTAGAGAGCTTCTCTCTCTGTAAGCTGCTGAGGGCACAAAGATGAATAACACCTTCGGTGATGATACCTGGGAAGATATTCTCTTCTCTCTTTTTCCTATTATATTTGACTAGGGGCCCGGTGCACAAAATTTGTGCACTGGGGGCGGGGGGGTTCAGCCCAGCCTGTCCCCTCTCACATACTGGGAGCCCTCAGGGGATGTCCTACTGATGAGGGGAAGGCACCAGCCCCATCACCTTGCTGCTGCAGCCACTGTCAGTCACCGCAGCCAGCAAGGTGTTTTCATCAACATGGACTTCAGTCCCTTCACCATGAAAAAATGACAACTTTCTTTAGGCATTTTCAAGATGTGTCTTTCATTGGATATGACATTTCTTTATTTATTTTATTTTTATCCTCACCTGAGGATATGTTTCCATTGATTTTTAGAGAATGTGGAAGAGAAAGGGAAAGACAGAGAGAAACATCAAAGTGAGAGGAACACTTTGATTGGTTGCCTCCTGCATGAGCCCTGACCTGGGCCCCAGCCAGAGAGGAGCCTGCAACTTAGGTACATGCACTTGATCAGAATCAAACCGGACCCTGCGGTCGGCAAGCCTAGGCATTATCCACTGAGCCAAACTGGCTAGGGCAGGATATGACATTTCTTAGCCTTCCAGCCATGGATCTTCCTTTTTGTCTCCAGGAGTTTGGTGGAAAAACCCTAGATCACCTTTTTGGATTCTTATACCCAAGTTACTAAGAATATTACCAGTGGCAAACAGGGAGCTTAGCCAATGAGCAGTCAGAAAAGGTGTTTCCTCTGTAGTTCACACCTTTCGCCTCCGATCTCAGACTCCACCCCTGCCAAGGCCTAAAGCCTCTAGGCCTGGGCAGGGGCCCCTCAGCTCCCTCCAATCACCAGCTCCACCCCTGCCAAGGCCTAAAGCCTCAGGAACTGGGCAGGGGCCCCCCAGCTCCCACTGATCGCCCGGCTCCACCCCTACCCAGGTCCCAAGCCTCTGGCCGGGGCTTGGGGCCTGGGAAGGGGACCCCCAGCTCCCTCCGATTGCCCTGATCCACCCCTGACCAGGCCCCAAGCCTCTGACCGGGGCTTGGGGCCTGGACAGGGGACCTCCAGATCCCTCTAATCACCAGCTCTACCTCTGCCAGGCCTATAGCCTTGGGGCCTGGGCAGGGGACCCCCAGCTCCCTCCGATCTCCGTCTCTGCCCCTGCCCAGGCCCCAAGCTTCTGGCTGAGGCTTAGGGCCTGGGCAGGGGCCTCCAGCTCCCTCCGATTGCTGGCTTCGCCCCTGCCTGGCCCCAAACCTCTGGCCAGGGCTTGGGGCCTGGGCAGGGGATTCCCAGCTCCCTCTGATCGCCAGCTCCACCCCTGCCAAGGCCTGAAGCCTCGGGGCCTGGGCAGAGGACCCCCCAGCTCCCTCCAATCAGGTGACCACCTGGCTCGGCCCCTGCCCAGGCCCCAAGCCTCTGGCCAGGGCTTGGGGCCTGGGCAGGGGACCCCCAGCTCCCTCCGATCACCTGGTTCCACCCCTGCCCAGGAGCCCCCTGGCTCAGGCCCTTCCCAGGTTGCTCAGGACCCATGGCCTACCTCGGAGTGACCTGGGTGCTGAGAAAGTTCCCAGGACCCAGGCTGCTAGGCGCCTACGTATGCAAATTAACCTCCATCTTTGTTGGATTAATTTGCATACTCACTCTGATTGGCTGTGGACGTAGCGGAGGTACGGTCAATTTACATGTTTGTCTATTATTATGTATGATGTTTGTAAGGTGTCTTTAATGAGGTGATAGTTAGGAGGTAAGTCCCTTAATCCTTCTGGGTCTCAGTGCCCTCCACTTCAAAGCCAGATGGTTTCGCTCATTGATTTTTAAGGCTCCTTCTAGCTCTAGCAGTGTATGATTTTATTCTCATGGGGTATTGGTTGTTTGTAAAATCTCTCACTTCTGTTTCAGTCTCCCCACCCCACTCCCCAGCACCCTTCTTCTCGTAGACTAGGAAAGCCCAGGGGGACTCATTTCTGAGGTCACAAAGGAGAGAGAGCCCGGACCCCTCAACCCAGACCCAACAACTGGCAGGAAGAGGCTGGCCCGTGACACCCCAGGAGGCCGGTGGACCTGAGGTCTCTGTGGGGGCCCAGCTGCAGCCCCACAGAAATCTGGCTGGCTGTGGGGAGACAAGATCCGATCCGATGCTTTCAGGCTGGATCTAAGGAAGGAACTGTCCAGTCCCTTGCTGTCTTATGCAATAGTCTAGCCTCTCCTGGCAGGAAGCCACGCTGTGCAGAGATTCACTGAGGCTTTGATCGGCAATGGGATGGCCACAGACCCTCACTGTCTTCCTGGGTCCATTAAACAAACAGAATAATAAACAGTCAATCAGCGTCGAGCCATCTCCAGGATCCTAAGGCATTTTAATGATCATTATATTATCTCTGGAGTTTTCAAGCACAGTGCATTAGGAGGGGGTCAAAAATACTTCAGAGAAACATCTCTAAGGAGACTGCTTCATCTCAGCCTCAATGGGAATGGACTGGGATGAGGGTTCCCTAGAAGCCCACATTGTCAACCAAGAGCCCTCAAGCATGCAGATGCACCCACATCCCAACAAGGGTTGCTTGCTAAAGAAATTTAGAAAACCTTTTAGAAATCCGGAGAGCAAGACTGTGAGGCGGAGCAGGGCTCCGTGACGGCTTGCCAGGCTGAGAAAAAGCTGGTTCTCCTCACCTGTGCCGTCACCACCCGAGGCAGAATGGGCCTCTGCTGTGCTTACCAAAGATGGGCTGAGTCCACATTTCCTTGCTCTCTCCCATCTTTCATCAGCGCCACGAGTGTGGGCTGGCATTTTACGAAATGACTGACTACATCTATTGCTGCAATGGAATTGAGGCAGATTGTCCAGGGAAAACAGGAGAGGAAAACTGAAATGAAGCAGAATCCCAATTTCGTGTTATTTCAACCCTGTGCAAACGACTCGGTGTGTCAACGTGGGAGCACATTTCTCTCCTTTCCCGTCTCAGGCAGTCTTCTAGAGCAGCGGTCGCCAAACGTTCGGCCCTCACGGACCACCAGGGGTCCACGGACCTCCGGTTGGCGACCCCTGCTCCAAAGGTTTCCTTCTAGAGGACCTTCGGGAGGGTCTGATGGCCACAGAATTCGCATTAAGTCTCTGGATGGGGGAGCCGGCACTGACTGGGGAAAATATTCTGTCAAAAAACTCAGAACTTAAAAACACAGCAACTCCTAGCTTGAAGGGGATAATGCATTGCTCACGCCAAACATTCACCTACAACATTTTCTCCATGAACGCAGCCATCTTTGCTGCTTCCCTGCTAGTGGGAGATAGTAAGCCAGGCTCTGGCATCCCTGGTGAATGCTGTTTATTTTGTAAGGGGGACACTGGTTCAAAGGGACTTGGGGAGACAGAGCTTTTGTACTGCTTCTCTTGAAAGATGGGGGCAGGGGCTGGAGCAAGGTGGGCTTTTGGAGAGAAGGGTGTGGCATGAAGCCCACATAGGACAACCAGCTACTGCCTGGGAAGGCATTTGGAACTTCAGCCTGATCAGGGCCAGAGGACTAGCGTCACATGCCAGCTGGTGGAGGTGCGGCCCCTGGTTTCATGAAGCACAGGGACTTTTTGTGCATACATATTTGGAGGCAGGAGTGCGTCGTTGTTGGCAGCCAGGAACCTTGCCATATGCTGAGACAGTGCTGTTGACTTACATGCTGCCTAATCTGCGGTGTGCTGCAGCTGAGTCACAGCCATCTTGACACTTGGAGAATATAAATAGGAAGATTTGGGGAGAAAAAAAAAAAAGAAATCTAGATCTTGGACTTCGCAAGTTCTTCTTGCTCATATGTGCTGCTTCCTTAGTCCTGGTTGTGGTAAAACCAAGTCAGAGGACGAAGAGCCCTTGCTGAAACTTTCAAATGTCTCTGACGCATCAGATTGGGAGAGCTAGGTTGAAAGATGAAGCAAATGTGCTTTATTTCTTAAAGCTAAGTGGAATGTGTGTCTCCTAGGTCAGGGCTGGGGAGAAGGGAGAGAAGCTTATGGGCAAAGGGCATCCGATTGAAGTCCTATAGGACTAATCCCGACCTGGTGCCTTTACGACCTCATTTAGTATGGGGAAGCCAGAGTCCCACGGTGATTCCTGCTCCAGGAATCCGAGCCCAGAAAGCATCAGGGCACAAGGCCAGACCTGGTTGAATTCTTCTATTTTGTTCTCCATGGCTCCCTGACAAAACGATTCATTAGTTTGTTGGCATTTTTGCTGTTCTGAGGTGAAACATAAAGTTTCAACATGTTTTATACCAAAATGATTACACTAAAGAAGCCTGGCCTAGAGTTCCCTTGAAGGAAGATGCCCCGGGGAGAACTGACCAGCGATGGTTAGTTATGACCTATGTTTTTCAAAATTTGAACGTCTAAAATATGACATTTTATTGTCTGGGGTTGAGTCCTGGTCCTATTACTTACTTGTTCTCTGAACTTAACCAAGTTTCTTAACCTTTCTGGACCTTCATTTCCTCACCTGGAGACTGGGAGTAATTAACACCTACTCTATTGAGTTATTGTGCTGGCTAAATCCAACATATGTAATATTTAGCACAATGCTTGATACATTGTATGCAGGTGATTTATGCTGGCAACTGACTGTTGCTTTATTTTTTTTATTATGGTAAAATATACATGTCATAAACTTACCATGTTAAGCACTTTTAAGTATGCAGTTCAGTGGCATTAAACACATTCACTTTGTTGTGCATCCATCACCACTGTCCATCTCCAAAACTTTTTCATCTTCCCGAAGTGAAACTCTGCACCCATTAAACAGTAACTCCCATTATCCCCTGGAAACCACCACTTTACTTTCTGTCTCTCTGAGTTTGACTACTCTGGGTAGTTCACATAAGTGAAATCATACAGTAATTGTCCTATTTTATCTGGATTTTCTTACAAGTAGGAGGCTGCATGGCCTACAGTCTCTCGTTGACACTATTCTGCCTCCACAAAGCATCTTCAGCAGAAATCTTAGTTCTCCAGGGCTTTCTAAGAACAGCCTATCTCACAATTCTTCTATGAGAAAAGTGCTAAAAATGCATACAGGAATGACACAGGTCACAACCATGGCAAATCTGATCCAACTGATTTGTCTAACACGCTACTCTGATTTTCAGAATAAGGATCATAACCCACCATTCCAGCTTTACCTAACCAACTTAGAGCGAAACCCAGGCCATCTAAATCAACAGATAAACACTTGTTTTTAGGTACGTCTTTTGAGTCACTGGAGATTTAGATGCATAAGGATCAACATTTTAACTTTAAATATTTAAAAAGGAAATCTTCCTTAAATGAATTGCACACTTCTCTGTAGTTTTTACCAGAACATATTCAACATTAATTCCCCATTAAGCTTTACTTCATGACTCAGGATCATTACTATGAACATCAATTATCATAAATGCTTCAATACAATGATGGCCTTAGGATCTGCTTAAGTTGTTGGATCTTAATCTATACTCTAAATATCCCAGAGCACTATGGCTTTTTGATCTTCTTCTTACATTAATTAATAGGGATTTCCCCCCTACTTAGTTCTTTGTTATAACATTTCTAGCTAACTTTGCCCTCACACATTAGCATCATTGCCAAGGGTGGATTCAAGTTGCAGGAGGCCTGAAGCTCAGACTATTGAGCAAGGAGAGGGGAAGAGCTCTTTAAGAAAGAGAATACAGCCCAGCTGGTATGGTTCAGTAGTTGAGCATCGACCTATGAACCAGGGGGTCTTGGTTCGATTCCTGGTCAGGGCACATGCCTGGGTTGTGAGTGATTCCCAGTATGGGGTGTGCAAAAGGTAGCTGATTGATAATTCCCTTTCATCATTAATGTTTCTCTCTCTCCCTCTACCTTTCTCTCTGAAATCATATATTTAAAAAAAAGGAAAAGAATACAAAACTGATAAATATAAAATTAGATGCCAAATTGGACAGTGGGAGTATTCCTAGAAGACACTCCTACTCTGGATCAGCTAGTAATGATTTAACAATTCACAGAAGTGACTGCAAAATATACAAATATCCGATACTAGAGGGCCGGTGCACAAAATTTATGCACAGAAGGGGGGGGGGGTCCTCAGCCCGGCCTGCACCCTTTCCAATATGGGACCCCTCGGGGGATGTCCGACTGCCAGTTTAAATGTCTAAACCTGCAGTCGGACATCCCTCTCACAATCCAGGACCTCTGGCTCCTAACCACTTGCCTGCCTGCCTGCCTGATTGCCCCAACCCCTCTGCCTGCTGGCCTGATTGCCCCTACCTTACCCCCCTGCTGGCCTAATCAATCCTAACTGCTTCTGCTTCAGCTGCCAGTCTGGCCTCTCTCTGTGGGAGGCAACCTGGCGGATCAGGAGAAGGCACTGCCCTCATTACCCCGCTGCTGCTGCCACTACTGGCCTGAGCCTCAGCCCTTCGCAGCCACCCATGGCTGCCTGAGCCTCAACCCTCATAGCTGCTGCAGCTTTGTCTGAAAGGACGTCCGAAAGACGTCCACTCTAATTAGCATATTACCCTTTTATTATTATAGATAATAAAAGGGTAATATGCAAATTGTCCCCTCAACCAGGAGTTCAACCAAGATTTCGACCAGGAGGCAGGGTGGGCTGGCCAACTGCCTGTGGTCCCTCCCCATGGTCAGCCCAGCCCAATCAACCCTGATCTGGGCGGACCGGCCGGACCCCACCTATGCATGAATTCATGCACCAGGACTCTAGTATTTCAATAAGCCCTAACTGATTTCACTTAGCTGGAACTCACAAATGCCTGCAGCCACTGTACTGCAATAGGCTGTCTTAACCAATTGTGGTTAAAATAGCTTACCTTTATAAATTTTACAAAACCTTACGACCTGGTGAACACATTATTGGGGTCACTATTTTATTATATGATGTATAATGTATTACTATTATTATTTCATTGCTCAAATTTCCCAACTTCCACTGTGTAGAGCTCTTTCAAATTGGTCTCTGTATCCTTTCAACATGTTCCCATCAGTTTTTGAATAATTCCTTACTGTCTGACCCCATAAAATGTTCCAGACTAATCTTAAATTTCTCCTGGCTTAAGCATGGAGTCAACCAATTCTATCAAAAATCCTGGTTTCTTTTTTTTCAAAGAATGGTATTTAGGAAACAAGGTACAAGTATTAGATGTGCTCCTTGCTCCTGGGATGTCGTGTATAGGAATTGTAAGCTAGAAAGTATGCGCATGTATATTACACATGCATATACAATCTACTTACTTGTTTTTCTCATCTGTTTATATATTAATGCTAATACCAGTTTATGCTGATACCTCCCATTTTAACACCACAGCATTCATTCTAATTTCCCACTTCCTTATTTGCAACTTCTTTCTTCTACTGTGAAAAATGTGGCTCTCATTATTCACAAGGTATTTACTTATTACCTCAATCCTAGTAGACACATTAAGTAGTTTCAGAATTCCCCATAAAAAGCATGTTTTTCAACTAGATAACAATATTTGTGTAGAGTTCTTTTTGTCTTTCGTGTTCTAGTATATAGTCAAATACTGTTTTCCTAAGTTACTTAGGTTAGTTCTTTTCTTACTGTTGTGTTCTATTTTGGGTTTCCCCCAACATCGTCGTTGAATTTAATTAATTATTGGGGGAGAGATATGTGAAACGTTCCCATAGTTCTAAAAGTCAGAACTGACAGGAAGGTATATTCCAAGAGGTGCTGCTCACACCTTGTCCCTGCTACTCCTCCCATTCCCCATTCTTTCCACCCCATTATTATTCTCCTTATTATTTCTGTATTACCCATGCAGAAATGAGCAGGTACATGTGTATGCTCTTAATACCCCTTTTTCTTACATGAAGAGAACTATAGATAGTCTTTGCACTTGGTTTTTTTTTTCACTTAACAATATATCCTGGAATCACTCCCTATGATTTCATAAGGATTCTCTTTATTCCTTTTCACGGATACACAGTACTCCATGAGTGGATGTATCATAGTTTATTCAATCATTCTGCTATGTATAGCCACTGAGATTGTTTCAAGTATTGTCAAATTATAAATGATGCTTCAATGAATGACCTTGTACACATATATTTTCATATCACTGGAGGTGTATTTTGGATTAGATTTCTAAAGGTGAAAGTGCTGGGTCAAACAGTAAGTGAACATGTAGTTTTGTAAGATATTGCCAAATTCCACTCCAGAAAGGTTGTGCCAGTTTGATTTTCTACCAGCAATATATGTAAATGTTTATTTCCCCACAGCTTTGCCAATAGAAAATGTTGTCAAATTTATTGATTTTAGCTAATAAGCAAGAAATAGCAGTATTTTTTCATTGTGTTCCTCTAATTATGAGTGTGAATATTTTTCATGTTTAAAGGCCATTTTTATAGCTTTGTGTGTATGTGAATTGTCTGTTTATGAATGCAAAGGCCAGCAGCAGAAATGGCTGTTGGACTTTATATCTGGCTCCTGGGATTGGCCTGCCCTCTCTGGGTTGAGCTCCAGACATAGAGACCTTGGACTTGCCTGCTTTCTCAGGACTAGTCATACACCCAGCACACTGGGCAGAGAGAATCCAGTTCCTCTCAGAGACTGAGTCTTGATCCAACAGTTTGGTTAGTGCCATGACCAGGCTCAGTGATCTGAATAGTCAAGGTTATGGTTATTTTTAGGTTTCCTGTGTCAATAAAAACTGTTTTCAAAGATGCTTAAGAGCAAGTCCCATGTTTGGTGTGGAAATCAAAAAGTTAATAATTAACACAGGCCCTAGGTTTCTTTAAGCTTGAGTTTCAAGCTTTAGTCCTCATGTCTCATCCTGGGAAAGTTCATTCAACTTGTCATCTGCAAAGGTCAAAGCAGGGGAATGACCTCATGACTGATGATTCTGTGCTCCAGATCACTGTGAATTCCTCTACCTTTCTGTTTGCAAAAGGAAAAGGGACTTTCCTGAGTTTCACTTGAATTAATCACATGTAACAGTTGTTCAGAAAAAAAAATCAATTTTATAAATCGCATATTTCCTTTAACTGCCTGAGGATCCACACCTGAGGGATTATCTATGGGTATGTGGTCAGGCCAGAAAGAGGGCTGGGGTTCACCCTTTGAGTATATTTTCACCAAAGGCAGCATTTTGCCACTCTCTGTCTTCTCAGTACCGGATCAGTAAGAACTGGGTCAGTATGAAAAACTGTTGCCATTACTATGTCTTTATTTCAATATTTCCTACTATATCTTGTCTTCTTTTGATTCTCTAAATCAAAAGAATTGTTGTTATTGTTTTATGTTGTTGTTTTAATTTGGCACCGTTATCAAAAAGAGAAAACATTGTTCTTTGCTAATAGCATCCAGGGCTGGAAGGGGAGAAATGCAGTACAAGTCTTATTCAGATCACATAGCTTCCTGGCACCTGTATAGAGTAGGTGCGTTTAAAAGGTGTGTTTCCTCTCCACGTGAGCAATCTCATCAGGATCTTTAGCCTGACACACAAAAATCATTCTACTTACATATGACCTTTATTTTTTAATTAGGTGATATTGAGAAAATTTAATCTGTTCATTAAAGTGATCACAAATCCATCTATAATTTGGGAAAAATAACCAACAGTCTATCACTGACTTCAGGTGAAATTCAAGTTCATATTTGTGGTATAGCTATGTTTCTGTACACCTAAATCTATGTTTCAGTTAAGGACCATGAACTATACACTCCAGTTCACTTTTCACCACAACCTTGGTTAAGAAAGAGAGGCTATGAATGCGGACTTTCGTCATCTCAAAGGCCGTTGGCATGTGTGATGGTTTCTCTGACTTTGATGTAAACAATCACGTTTCCAACCCTTCACTTTCTGTACCACATGATATCACTGATGACTTTTTCGCAGCCCTTTGAGGAGAGAGAGAATGAGTTGAAAGCATATAAATTTGAATGTTTCGTAGAAAATAACTTCTGTTAGAACCCCTGGCACGCCAACATTGCTCAATATTGAGTAAAACAGGGAGTCTATTTTGGAAGGATTTCCAGCTTGAGTGACCATTTTTCTATTTGTAAACTTTGGAAATTTCTTATCATGGCAATGGCTTAACCATTAATAATAAAAACAGAGGTTCCTTCTCTACTTCTGCAATTCCTTTGTTGAACTTAGCCAACCACAGGTATAATGGCCCAGTGCCCACTGAGCAATCCCAGCACTCTTCTGGGTTAAATTATTAAAAATACAACCTCAATTGTTTAAAAAATACACTTACAAGTCAGCATATATATCCTCATAAACACATACATGAGCTGTCTTCTGCGTGCACACATACTTTATACATGAATAGCAATATCCTCACTAGCATAATAAGTCTCTTTCAGGTTTTCTCTCTTTAGTGGTTCCTATTTCGGGGCCACACCACAGATTCTTTGTGTCCTGAGTTCACAGGAAGCATCCCAAGCATTCTTGCAAGTCCTGTGGCTTGGCTCGCGCAGCTGGGAATAAAAGGCCCCTTGAATACAAATGGCAATGTTGCATTCTGGCAGCTGCCACTCAAGGGGAACAAACGCCACGCAGTCCATGTTTTGTACTGCTGCTTTCTGTGCCGAAGGAAAGATGAGAAAAATGTTCTTATGGGAGAGTCCTTTTGCTCTGATGTCTAAGGGAAAAGAACAGTTCTTTTGATGATTCCCTATGGCATGTAAAGACGTTGATTTCTAACTACCAGGAGTATGTGAACTTCTACACAGAGTTATGTCGGATTTTTAAAAATAAGAGAATTGAAGAAACAATTCCAATTTGCATGGAGCTACCACTTTTCAGCTTTCAAGACACTGTAATGTGCATTGTTAGCAGCAATGGGCTAGATCCTTTGCTATTAATGGAGGCTAGAAAAGAACACTTGGGGAAAGGTCAGCAGGGCTCAGCTGGAGCTGGAGGATGTGCGTGACTATAATTACAGTCCAAGGATGGGACATATTTCAGCTTTCCACACAAAGAATGCTTTCTTTCTGCTTTTTTTTACATGTCACTAAGGCGAGGTGGATAAGTTCTGAAGACTCACAGAGGGATTTGTTGCCAAACTGTAAACCCAAACTTCCATGTCATGAATTTCATTATTGTCTCCCTCATGCCACCGGAACAGCCCGTGGCGTGGAACATCTTCTGCCTGGCATAATCACATTGAGCACAAAGTGTCTATAGAATCTTATGGGAGGAAGGAGCGGATCTTGAGCTTTATTTTATTTTTTTTCTTTCTTTATCAACACTGTGCATTTAAAATAGGCACACATGCTCAGGAAGCTAAGTGCTTGAAAAATTACTAGTGATGTGAACATAAAGCTTTCCCCTCCTGGGTTGTGGGTATAAATCTAGACTGAATCAGTGGTGATCAAGAGCAGATTGAGGAGCCCTGGCCCAGTGTGAACCACTGGTTGGGGCATTGTCCCATGCACCAAAAGGTGGCAGGTTTGATCCCCAGTCAGGACACATACCCAGGTTGCAGGTTTGATCTCTGGTCGGGGCATGTGTGGGAGACAAACAATCAATGTTTCTCTCTCACATCAATGTGTTTTTTTCTCTTTCTCTCTAAAATTAATGAAAAAGGAAAGAGTAGGCTGATGCGTTGTGTGTTTTTTTAAAAAAATAACCTCTCCCCATTGATAGTTACTATTCCACACATCAGTACATGCTCAAAAAATCCCACAAGTGAAAGGGAACTTGGAAATAATGTAGTCTAACTTCCTCACTTCACAAACATCAAAAATATGACTGGGAAAAAATATATGACTTGTTGAAGATCATAAAAGCTAGTGAAGTCAAAGATAAGACTAACATCAAGGTTTCCTGACACATATTCCAGTGTTTGGTGTCTTTAAATGTTCATGACACTTTTTTTTTATAAAACTCTAACTATATTTTATTAATTGATTTGTGGGGTATGCCAATTTCAGTGGTGTAAAAACTCCCACACTGGCTGATTTCAAGCTCAACATGACAGCAAAAACTTGCAAAGTTCTTAAAAATATACAATCACCTCTCATGAGACAACACACACTGACTCTAACATACCACTCCCCACAGTTCATATGAAGTGAAAAACCACAGTAACAACACAAGAACAGGAGCTTTGAAGTGAGAATATCTTGGGAAAAAGTTCTAATTCTGTGATTTATTGGTTGTGTGATCCTGGACAAGTTAGTTTTCATAAGTAAAATGGAGATAATAAAAATAATACCACTTCATAGGGTTTAGTTTCTTTTCAGTCACAAACTCCTGAAGCACCATGTATTTCTACCATAAGACTCTTCACACCTGCATAACGTAATGATCTGCCTTTCTCACAAACCTGTGAGTTCTATGATGCTGAATCATTTTTTTCTCTTTTGTCCCCATATTTCCAGTGACCACAAAGTGTCTGGCACAAAAGGGCTCAATTATCACATGTTGACCAAATTTTATAAAAGCAACACACCAAAACAATGCCCCAGTCTCTCCTTCTGTATCCATGGCAGACATTAATAATAAATCCTGATACTTGGATACTAGATGATAAGTCATTTGAGAGAATGGCACTCTAGGGAACCTCTAACAAACAACTGGTAGCATATGAGATAAACCTATTTTCAACCCTGCTGTAAGCTCTGCTAATAAAAGATCCTGAGCCTCATGAAAAAAAAAAAACACAACAATTAGAGAAACCATGTCTCAGAAACCAACTATTTTCACTCTTCTGATGAAAAATAGAGTCATATTTTATCATTTGAATAGGACTTAGACCCTCATGTCTGAGAAGAGAGGAAAAGGAAGATAAAGGGAAATCGATAACTCTTTCGTTCTCTATTAGGCTAATTCCAATCCAGATCCAATTTTCTTGTTGCTACTTTGGTCTCAGCCAAATTTTGTTCTGTCAGCTCGAAGCTAAGATAGTGGGGGTGAAACAAGAGGACATGAAGCCAGGCGTCAGATCACATCCCTGACACCAGCTTCCGAGCTAGGTCCTCACTGCCAGTTCAAAGTCCAGCGAAGGTAATGGGGAAGCCTTGGACCTCAAGGAGAAAGTCTCCACAGTAGTTGAGCCCTCTTTGAGAGGAGAGCTATGAGGGTGCTCAACCACAGAAACTCATTTGTTCCACACTCACATTTCACAGTACCTGGCGTCTCTTATCCTACTTAGCGTAGTTTATCTGTCTTAGAGATTATATATCACTTGTGCATTTACCCAGCAAATACTTGTTGAATTCAAATTTTCTAGGCACTGAGTAAATAAAGAACAAAAATGTATACAGCCCTTTCTGCTGAGGAATTTGCAATCTACTTAGGAAAACAGCATGTGTATTAACAACCACAGTAGAAGGTAGAAAGTGATGTGACATTAAAGAACACAGATAAGAATCTTGGGAGAATTCTGAAAGAACAGCACCTAATTCTAGCTGGGATAGAGGGTGGGGCTTTTAGATAAATAAGGAAAGGTGGAGGGGGGTACCGGTAACGAAAACACATGGGCACAGGCATGTTGACAGGGTGTGAATGGTGTAGCTGAGATGCAACTTGACTAGATAGAGGGAATGGGAGGAGATCTGATGGAGGAAAAAATCAGAATATCATAAATGCTTGGCTAAGGTAAACAGCAGTAGAATATTTTGAATATGAAGAGTAACAGTTATAATAAATGCTTCAAGAAAAGCCACCAGGCAGTAATGGGCAACAAAGACAAGCAGAGGAACAGACTAAATGGTCCACTAATTGGGAGACTATTATAATAATCCAGAAAGGAGGACTTGGTTTTGAACAAGGGAGTTAACAGGCTTGAGACTGGAATTGGTGCACAAGGGAGAGGAGACATTCAGTATGACTCTGAAGCTCAGGGCCTGGGTGGCAGGAAAATCCATTCATGATGCTCTTGCTATGTATTTAGTGCTGAATAAAATAGACTTAGGTCCTGCCTCAGAGAGCATATAATCTAGTCAGGAAGTCAGACCACAGACAAATACAAGATAAAACAAATAATCACAGGTGGTGATAAGTGCTATGATGGACATTAACAGGGTGATGAGAGAGGTCAAGAGGAGGGACCTACTCAGAGAGGGTGGTCTGGGATAGATTCTGTGTGGGTGACATTATGCTGAGCACAGAAGAATGAGGACTGTGCATAGAATGTGGCTGGGGTGGTGCCCTGGCTGGTGTGGCTCAGTTGGTTGAGCGTTGTCTTATACATCGCAGGGTTACCAGGTCGATAACCAGTCAGGGCACATGCCTAGTTGTGGGCTCAATCCCACATCAGGGTGCATGAGGGAGGTTGACGGTCAATGTTTCTCTCTCACATCAATGTTTCTTGCTCTCGCTCTCTCCCCCCTGTTCCTATATCTCTCTTTAAAATCAATGAAAATATATTTTTTAAAATGTCAAACTGTCATTTAAAAAAAAAAAAAAAGAATGTGGCTGGGGTGGGGAATGCACCCTAGAAATAGAAAGCTAAGCAGAAAGGCCCCGAGATTTGAAAGAGAGGCCATGCTGGAATGGAACATGGGGGTTAGCATAGGGAAGGTGAGTTTGGGAAATATTGCAGATGAGGGGCCAGTGGGCACCCAGAAAAGATATTAAAGGAGTTGCTGGCAACACAAGACTTGTGCTCAAAAGAGAGGATCGCTTGCATGTAGGCAATAAGGGAAGCAATGCACTTACTTGGTGGAGATCGGTAAGGGGAAGGTTAGAAGACACAAGGTATGTTAGACATGGAAACTGGACAAAAAGAATCCTGAGGTGTGCAGAGTCAGTCCTGGGAACCCTCGGGGGCCACAGGTCCAGCCTGTGAATTGAGGAACAGAATTGAGGTGGTGATAGATGGAGAGCTGAACAGAAATTCACATGGGAATTTCAAGGGCAAAGATCATCAGAGAGGAAGCAAGACTACAGCAGGGAACAAGATCAGGGAGCAGCACCCAGTTCACCCAAAATCACATCCACTGCACAAGAGCAGGGGCAGCCCTGCCTGGTGCCAGTGAGAGCGAAGGAAGGAGCCTCGGGAAACAAAGGGACGATTCCCCAGGCTGAAGCCAATCCAGATGGCTCTGGTGAAGAACAGGAACTGGAATTCCCTATTCCAGTGGCTTTGTATGGAAGCCAGTCCTGCTCAAGTCGAAATGTTGATGTGTTCTCAGAAAACGCTGACCTTTTGTTCTCCCAGGAGTGAGAAGAGCAGGGCTAGACAAGGGAGTTGTTCTGGAGAAATCTACAACTAAATGAATGGCTCAGAAAGGCTTGGAGTGCAGTGACAGCTGCTTTTCCTCACTTTTCTTTCCTGTTCTTGGAGACACTTTCTCGTCCCACAAGCTCTGCTGATTGTTGCTAAAGAACAACACAACACAAGCAAACTTTTAAGTTTGCAAGAATGAGAAATAGAAATTCCTCTTTGGAACACTGCTTTAGACTACAACAAAGCCATGAGAAGATTAGCAGCATGATGCCGTGGTTCTCCCTGAAGAGGAGGGTGTACCAAAAGTCATGTATCCTTAGAATAGAGACCATATTCTGTCTGGAGTATATTTGGGCATCCACGGGAAGCTAGCAAGAGTGGCTGACTTCAGCCTTTCAACTGAAGCTCCCTGAGGCACAGCCTGTAATAGGACCCGAACTCAGTTGATTTGGCCACATTTTCCACATTCATTATTGTCATAGTAATTCTTATAGAGAGTGGAGGAAATAATTTCACTAAGTGCTTGGTTTGTCTGTATCCACATGAGGACTCAGAAGGTCCATCTCAGCCCAGATTCTATCACACAGTGAAGCAATCATGTTTCATTTCCATATTTTCCCCTGAAATCTAATCAGTAGCTTTATTGTTCTTTCACATTTCAACAGTCTTTTTCTTCAACACCCCATCAAGGCTTATTTACCTTATTAATGAAACTGGCACTATGCAGTTCATACCTAATCAAATCCTGCCCTATTTTTCAACTGTCTGAATGATATGACATAGAACTTACTGATTTTTACATAATGCTAAAATGTAATGCTCTTTTCTTCACACCGAATATATATATGTATATTTCTCTAACTAGGTTTAACCATTTTGCACTCAAGGATTGTGCATTTTACTTTTTAAATTTTCCTATATCGAGACACAGGGGAACGCTATGTACGTTTTTACACAGAGTAACAAGCCCAGTTCTCCAGATGTAAGTAACCTCATCACTAAACCCTAAGAAGTGGCTAGTGAGAACAGGAAGGGAAGACAGAAGTTAGATAAACAGGTGAAATTGGTGAAGCACACCCCGCCACACACACTCTGCTACTTCTGATACAGAAGAAGAAATGGTAGGCCCAGAATCCTCCTCTGGTTCATAAGATGGTGGGGACTGGTTTATGCTGATGTTATAAAGTGACCATATCCTAAGACTCACATGCTGAATCGGTCAGAATAAGCTAAACAACTCCAGAACCTCTGTCACCTAACACAGCAGAGGTTTCTAGCTCACTCACACTGCAGGTCTGTCGAAGGTTAGCAGAGGCTCCGTTTGCCACACTCACCAGGGAGCCAGGCCGACAAAGGCTTCACCTCCACAGGGGCTTCCACGCTCACCCGCAGGGGTGGGAAGGGAGCTATGGCCATTGTGTGCTGGTTCCTAAGCTTCTTCCAGGAAGTGACGGTGCATCACGTCTGCTCAACTCTCATTGGTCTGGACAAATCACGTGGCCTCACCTAACTTTCAAAAGTGCAGTGAAGTACAATCCCACCATGTCCCTAGAGGGCGATAGGTGTGAATAGCGCTAACGCCTACCACCTGCAGCACGGGAAGACCCAGAGGACAGCCATCTACCTAACGCAGCATTGAGAAAATCTTTTCTCCGGAAGTGCAGACCTGGTGGAAGGCATCACCATTGAAGTATTACCCAAATATTAAATGAAAAGTTTCAGATTTAGAACATTTTTTAAATCTTTAAAAATGTTATTGGTATACATGGTTAAGTGGTAAGTTCTCCTAAGGTAATTCTTCCCAGAAAACGCTAAGTTCCTCCCTCTTGTCCTGTCTCACTTTACCATATTAATTTGCTTCAGAGAATTTGTCATTGTTCATTTTTCTATGTCATTTCTTATCTAAACATTTTCAATAGATTATATTGGTTTAATTTCTGTTCTAATTTTAGCACAGAAGATTTAAAACACACAAGTATTATTATTTGAAGACCATTTGCCATCCCTGGCTCATTGCATACTGAATGCTCAATAAATCATTACTGCTGTGCTGCTGATAATGAAACAGAAAAATTAGTTTTCGAAGGCCATTTCCATAAATAGCAAACAAAATTCTGTATACTGGTATACCATGAATTAATTCAGTAAATAAGTCAGGTTTATGATGATGAACTTGGGCCATTAAAAAAAAAAAGCAGTTAACTTATATTCAGTATCCTTTTTTTAAGGATATAAGAATAGATTTCAGTGATATAGGCACTTAGAACAAAGCCAGCAAAATCTTTCCTTTCAGAACATGACAAAAAATTACCAAAAGGATATTAAAATAGGGGAAAACCCCCATCAGCTCTGAAAACCAGGGAAGAGCACCACCAGTCAGCACAACAGAGCTTCAAGGGCTACCTGGTGGATTGCCAGTGGAAGCAAATGAAAGAAAAGCGCTAGGTGGTAACTTAGAACCTTCCTTCTTGAAAAGAACAGGGTTTTGAAAGAAATAAGCAAAGGGAATTTTTACCCAAATGTTCATAGAAGAATTATTCATAACAGCCAAAAAGTGGAAACGACCCAAATGCCCATTAGTGGACAAATGGATAAACAAAATGTGGTATATTCCTAGGATGGAATACTACCCTATACAATAAAGAGCTAATATGCAAATGGTCATCACACGCTCATGCCCTCGTGCCCTGGCGCCGGGGCTGAGGGACCTGAGGCCATGCCCCCCTACCCCAGCGCCAGGGCTGGGGGACCTGAGGCCATGCCCCCCTACCCCAGCGCCAGGGCCGGGGGACCTGAGGCTGTGCCCCCCACCCCTGCACCGGTGCCAGGGAACTGAGGCCACGTCTCCCGCTCCAGTGCTGGGGCCAGGGGACCTGAGGTCAGACTGGGTGACCTGAGGCCATGTCCCCCACCCTAGTGCCAGGGCCAGGGGACCTCAGGCCAGGCTGGGGGACCTGAGGCCACACCCCCCGCCCCAGCACTGGGGCCAGGGGACCTGAGGCCATGCCTCCTGCCTGGCAGGGCTTGACGGGGGACCTGAGGCTGTGTCCCCTGCCCGGTGGGGCTTGATGGGGGACCTAAGACTGCAACCCCCGCCCTGGCGCCGGGCCAGGGGACCTGAGGCTGCACTGGGGGACCTGAGGCTGCACCCCCCACCCTGTGGGACTTGACGGGGGTGGGTCCAGCCGGGTCTGGGTCTCGCATAATTTTGAGGCGCAAGCGGGTGGGCAGGTACTTGACTCTGGGTCCTGCAGCGAGCCCCAGAATCTGACAGGAGGGAGATTTTCATATATATTTTAGTAAGTTTCTTTCATCTCTGACACTTCTATCATAGAGAAAGGGCAAATAGCAATATTAAAATATTTCCTCTAATTAATTCCCCTTTAATATGCATGAATTTTGTGCACTGGGCCACTAGTTTGTTCATAGAAGGAACAAGGTATTGATACATGCTAAGCCTGGATGAAATCTAAAAATATGCTAAGTGAGAGAAGCCACATACTATATGATTATTTTCATATGAAAGTCAAAAACAGGGAAATCTACAGACAGAAAGTAGATTAGTGGTAGCTTAGAGGTTGGGAGCAGGGAGGGGCAGTACACAATGATAGCTAAAGGGTACTTGCCTCTTTTAGAGGTGATGGCTGCACATATTTGGGTATATACTAAACATCATTGAATTGATTACTTTAAATAGGTGAATTGTATGGTGTGTAAATTAGATCTCAATAAAGCTGTTAAGTTTTTAAAAAAGAAATGAAAGAAAGAAAAAGAAGTAAAGAGAGCTCAGAGAACCTTGATACACTGCTAAGTTTGGCAAGGGGTGAAAGACAGCTGTGGGAGACATGAGGCCAGCTCCCAGGAGGCTGGCCAGGAGGCAGGTAGCAGGCTGGGCAGGAGGCAGTCAGGAGGCTGGGCAGGAGGCAGTCAGGAGGCTGGGCAGGAGGCAGGTAGCAGGCTGGGCAGGAGGCAGGCAGGAGGCTGGGCAGGAGGCTGAGCAGGAGGCAGGCAGGAGGCAGGAGGCAGGGCAGGAGGCAGGCAGGAGGCAGGTAGGAGGCAGGCAGGAGGCAGATAGGAGGCAGGTAGGAGGCAGGGCAGGAGGCAGGTAGGAGGCAGGCAGGAGGCAGATAGGAGGCAGGTAGGAGGCAGGCAGGAGGCAGGTAGGAAGCTGAGCAGGAGGCAGGTAGGAGGCAGGCAGGAGGCAGGCAGGAGGCTGGGCAGGAGGCTGAGCAGGAGGCTGGGCAGGAGGCAGGCAGGAGGCTGGGCAGGAGGCTGAGCAGGAGGCAGGCAGGAGGCAGGCAGGAGGCAGGCAGGAGGCTGGGCAGGAGGCTGAGCAGGAGGCAGGCAGGAGGCTGGGTAGAAGAGCAAACAATGTTCAGAACTTGGCACAGCAGCTTTATGAAACACAGAGTAGAAACTGTCTGGAAAGGGTCTGGGCTGGGGATGACCCCTTTGGCCACCGTACAGCAGTCTTTGGCTGCTATAGCCTGACATGGGTGTGTCACCTCCATCCACCATCCACTCTAGTTTACGGTCAGAGAGGAGGTTTCTAATGCTGTCCAGGCTCTTATGATTGTTTGACTATACAATTCTCTCCAAACCCTTCATAGCTTCTGATTTATTTGCTTCCAGGAAGTTCTGTCAGTAAATACACCTAAATTTCTTTCCTAATTTATTTATTTTTCTCACTCAACTCCTTTCCACTCTTTCTCAATCGAATGGTGGCTCTTTGGAGAGGCTTGGAAGGACCATCACACCTTTAATGAGTTCTTTGCTTTGGGACTAAGTCTTGAAGAGCTTTCACTCCTCAAAATCGTCTTTCAACATAGTTTCCTGCCCATTGGGCTCTAGCAGCAGTCCTCGTTTCCTACTTGAAAAGGCCCACATTTCTGGACTCTATTTCCTTTCTTTTCTGCTTTTGAGGCAGGCAGCTCTTGCTTGAGCTCTTGCTCCTAAAATTTTGCAAAATGTAGCCACTGTCAATTAGTATACAAAACTAACTTTCTTTTATTCAATTTCTTCCCATGCAACGATGGACTCATTAGGCATTTCACCCATCTTACAAGTTATCACTGTCAAAATTTTTCAAACGTTTTGCCTTTGCAAGTCATGGTTCTCCATCCTTCCCTAACTGCCCTACTCTGCAGCTATAAAGAAAGGACTATGTATTTTAGTGTTTTTGTTATGGTAACACTCACTTTCCTTACCATTTCTTGCATTAGTTCACACTGGCCGCTGCGGCATTCGTAGTTGAGTGGCTTTTCGTAATAGAAGTTCCTTTCTTTCTTCTACATAATACATAGTCTAATTGGCAGGAGAGGGGCTCTGCTCCATGCAGTTATTCAGGGACTCAGAGTGGTAGAGGCGCTGCCATTTCACCTGTGGTTTACAAGGTTGCCTTGGGCATTGCCATGCAAACCAGGAAGCACAAAGGAATCATGCCTGAGAAGTGACTTTTCAATTCTGCTCCTGCTGCTGTCTCTTCCTCTGAGTGTTTCTGAATTCACATTCTTAGGAAATGGAATCTCGTTAGCTAGCTTATCCTTTGCTTATAAGACTGAACCTTAGGTCTCAGGCCAGCCTGCGGATTGTTTGGGACCTCTCATCCAGTAGGCAAATACTGAGAAGAGGAAACAAATGGTATAAAACATGGGCACCTAGCCCTGGCTGGTGTGGCTCACTTGGTTGGGCATTGTCCAGTACACGGAAAGGTTGTGGTTCAATTCCCCATAGGGGGATGCGGGAGGCAGCTGATCGATTGTTTTGCTCTCATCTCTCTCTCCTCTCTCTCTCTCTCTCTCTCTCTCTCTCTCTCTCTCTCTCTCTCTCTCCCTCTCTCTCTCTCTCTCCCTCTCTCTCTCCCCTCCCCCTCTTCTCTCTCTCTCTAAAGAATATCATATGGGAGCATGCAACATACTGACAAATCTCAGAGGGAAGGGTGAGGGGAGAGATTAACCAAAGAATTTATATACGTATATGCATAACCCATGGACACAGACAATAGTTCGTGAAGGCCTAGGGAAGGAGCGGGCATGGGATGGAGGAAGTCAATGGGAAAAAAGGGGACGTCTGTAATACTTTCAACAATAATGATTTTTAAAAATGGGCATCTAATGGCTGACTTTTCTGCAGGGACAGTGATTGACACCTAGGAGGGGTTACAGGTATGGCAAGCTGGCTAATAAATATTTGGTAAACGAACAAATGAAGAACCGGATGGTATCAGGTATTCTTCTAGATGCTAAGAACATTGTATATGACAGGACACCTATATAAGGTTTTCCAAAATTCACATTTACAGACATTTTTATAAGAAAGTTCAAAGATATTTCCCCCCTCTGTCTAGAAGGAGTAACTCTTTAACCTTTCTGAGACTCCATGGTTTCTCTATGAATGTGACTGAAAATGAGCCTCCTTCACATTTTCTTGGACAGTCTCAAGAAAACCCAGTGAACAAGTTAAGCTCTGGTTTTGATATTAAATAATCTATAGACAAGTGTGAGAATGGTCAGCAGTACCCCCACTGCAGTGGTCAGGAAAATGGAATCAGTGAATGCTGGATGCCTTACAGAGAAAAAGCCCTTATTTATTTTACTGTCAACATCAGGAAGCCTTTTTCCTCCAGCTATCAAATATTCCTAAGCCTTTTTGCTATGAAAATTTGTTTTAGAAAAGGATCTGAAACTAATCTGTATAAAAGCACAAAAGGCAGACAACAGCTTAACATTATTCTTCATGGGAACACTAAATAAAAATTATTCCTCCTTCCACCCCAAGATTTGTATTGGGAAGTTGGAGATGTGAACCATGATCAGCATTGTAACAAGCATGCCAGATCATTTTTATGGAAGTGATTTTTAGATGACATTGTGAGAACTACTGCCTTAACATGCTGTGACAAGCATGGACATTTACATTTTAGCAAGGACCAAAGACTCAAATTAAAAGAGTGATAACTAACCAGAGTGCTAGGTGGGCACTAGAATTAATTGAGGGAACACTTTGTAACCTATATGAATGTCTATCTGCTGTGCTGTATGCCTGAAACCAATACAGAATAGTGTAGAATGCAAACTGTAATCTCTATATATATAAAAGCATAAGCGACAATTCAACTGTTCGACCTATCAACCACTTTACTGGTAGCTATGACACACACTGACCACCAGGGGGAAGATGCTCAATGAAGAGGCATGGAAACATGGAACAGACTGATGAATCTCAGAGGGAAGGGGGTGGGGGGAGGGAGGAAGAGATTAACCAAAGATCTTATATGCATACTAGAGGCCCTGCACCGGTGGGGTCCCTCTGCCTGGCCTGTGGAGATCAGGCTGAAACCAGCAGTGCGACATCCCCCAAGGGGTCCTGGATTGTGAGAGGGCCTCTAGTAGAAGAATACAATACAATATAATACAATACAACACAACACAACACAACACAACACAACACAACACAACACAATACAATACAATACAATACAATACATAAAATAAAATAAGTAAAGGAGTGAAATTGGTGTCCATTTCCAGCAGCACGGTGGGCTAGAAACCATGATCAACTCTACTGCTGGAAACAACTAGAAATCCTGGATAAAATGTCTTTAAGTATCTTTTAAAATTTGTTGATGAGCTGTCCAGAGGGCAAGATATTCTCTGAAACCAAATAACCTAAACTTAAAGCAAGCTGCTAAGAGGATGAGCAGAGCACATAGGTTGGCTTTGGCCTGAGGGGCTTGTCAAACCCAGGTAAACTGAGTGTCAGTTTTCATACTGCAAAGGGTTCAGGTGAAAAGAGACAAAGCTCTGTACACAAGATAGTAGGGAGGCGAATAAGAGATCCCTATTGAAGTGCGGGTTCACCAGGGCTACGTGCTCAGTTAAGGGATGGACTAGAAATAAACCTGCTCTTGTCCCAGGGACATGTCAGGAAACCCTGGGATGGAGGGAGGGAGAAAAAGTCTCCCTTGAGTATTCTTAACCACAAGCCAGATTGTATGTGGCTTCAGGATACCTAGGTCATCCCCAAATCCTCAGGATGAATGTTTAAAGTGTTTTAAACTTAGTATTGCCCAGGAGCCTGGCAAAAGCAAGATAAAATCCTCTCTGACAGAGACCATTTTCAACCAGGTGCAAACATGACAAAAATAATGTATTCAAAATATGAGTGCCTCAAAAAAAAAAAAATCCCCTCCACATATAAAAAATAGATGTCAGTATCACACCATATGACTGTATCAACCAATCCTTATGGTTTGATCTTTAACATATATGCACAGTTTCACCCTGCCCATGTTTATCTCTCCCACCCTAGTTCAATCACCAGCATCTCTCATCTGTACAGGACTTCAAAGCTAATGAACTCCTTTTTCTTCATCAACCAGGTACATGCTATCACTTTGTATTTTACCTTATACATGTTTCTATATCTATATTTGTAGCTTTCATTTTGAAACTACTTTCAGATATTATATATTCCTTAAAACACTGCAATTCTGTTAGGGTATTTTAAACTTCTGTAACCAACTGAGAGAGAGATTTAAGAGGGATTCAGAGAGCCTTCCAGTCCCCCTACTTACAGGATGAGGAATGGCTGCCTTGCTAGAGACAGGTCCCTCTGACTCTCCTGTTCTCTCTCTCTTTTAAAAACCTGGAGTTCAAATAAATGCCCCAACTCTCCTACTGCCATTTGCAGACATTCTTTTCCAGGCCACCACATTCCATTTCACCCCAGCCATTTAAAGGAACACAATTTACCTAAGCAGTGTTTGCCAAACACATATAAAAAGTCCTCAATGGGCAGTGCTATCTATCTCAGCAGAATTTTTTCAGACCTCATCCCACTGGCCCGCTGACTTTCCAGGTTATCCAAACACCCTTGTTTTGCTTCAGTTCCTTGACTCTGCCATCTGCATGGCTCTTGTGATGGGTGACTTAGTTGGGGCACACGTTTCAGCTTCATCTTCAGCACTCCTCCCAGAGCCTGTTCTCCAACATCCATCCTCTAGTCTCCTGGGCCTATGATCTCCCCTGACAACCACCTTGGAAGAAACAAGTCTGGCCTCTCAGACAACCATCTCCCCATCTCAAACACTGTTGGGGAAATCTCAGAAAAGAGCAGATGCTTCAAATTCACCATAATAGAGCCGGCTAGCGTGGCTCAGTGGTTGAGCATCAATCTATGAACCAGGAGGTCACGGTTGGATTCCCAGTCAGGGCACATGCCTGGGTTATGGGCTCAATCCCTGAGTTGCAGGAGGCAGCCGATCAATTATTCTCTCTCATCATTAATGTTTCTATCTCTTTCTCCCTCTCCTTTCCTCTCTGAAATATACATACGTACATACAAACAAATTCACCATAATAGAGTGATTCTGTATTAGTCTGAGTCATACACCCCTACACCTCTGCCAGGGTCCCCCATTCCAGCCCTGGTGACATTAACAAGTTGAATTCTACCACCGGGAAGGGTCAAACAATGGAAAACTCTAGAGAAACTGATGACTTTCAATTTTGGCGTGAGCTTGGGGAAGGATGGGCATCCAAGACACCACCTGATCTGATCTTCACTCTCAGAGCTCAAAATGTTCCTCGCAGAGGGATCTTGCATTTTATAAACTACTGCCCCAGGAACTTGTTGCTACAACAAAAAACTCCCAAGCCATGGAAACTGTTTGTATCAGCCAAACCCAAAGCTCAACTATACACACAGCCTAAAAATCAAGTTGCCTTAATCTTGCATTTTTGGCTCATTTTGCCTGGCCACATCCTAAAACCAAATGGGTTGAATTACTAGATGAAAAATAAAATTCATCCATGGGAACTGTTGCTATTGTCACAGAAAACAAAGGGAAGGCATTTTTCTGCCAGGCCTTAGAAGGGGTGAAGTCGTTAGTTTAGGATAAAGAATCAGACTTAAATTCCTGCCACATGCAGAAAAATGAAGTTGATTCTTGATTAGACTCCCTGCTAAAATGTCTCTTATTCTTTTAAATTGTATTTTAAAATATCAAGCCCAGGGAAACCTTTCTTGAGAACAATTTGAAAATGTCTATTTAAAGTCTTTAAAAATGTGTATAATTTTACCCAGTGGTTCCAATTCTGGGAGTAATTATGAAAGTGCCCAGAAGAATTATGTTCAAAGATATTTAATGCTGCATTACTTTTAACAGTGAGAAAAAATAATAACAACCTTTAGATGTCCAACATGGGAAATTGGTTAAATAAATTGGATAGTAGAAATGTTCTTTAAAATCTAAATAGCCCTCGGATTAACCGTAACTCTTTATTCTTTACTTACTGTCTAATGCCCCAGCATGCAGAATGCTCACACTAGGAGGCTCTCTTTAGTTAACCCACATATTTATACTCCCACAACATGAGTTGTATGCTCACCAGGAACCAGTTATGTTTGATGCCAACCTGTGTATGCCACTCAAGTTTTGTTATGCTATAGCTGCTATAGTTTGAATTATGTGGTTTAATTAAAAAATATGTTCACCAATAAAATGACAGAGATTTTTATTTCTCCAAAAACTGTATTGAATGTTTTAGAAAGACTAGATAAAGCTGACCTGCACCCCCAAAAATGCTGCTGAATTAGAAGATAGTAGACAACTATGAAGGGAGAAAACTGTAATGATGCCAAAGTCTTTTCTCTAGATTGGTAAATATATTTCAATCTAAAAATACATAGCTTGGGGTTTAAGTTACTCTGATTAAATCAGATTTGAGAGATTCTACTGGGCACCCATATAATAGATACTAGTCCACTATTTAAAATGAGTATGTAGAAAAATAGATGAAATGAAAATCTGTGGTACATTTGTTAATAGGTGCAAAAATCAGTCAAATAATAATTATATAACATATGATCCTGATTTTGTTTCAAAGTATACATTAATGCATAAGAAAAGCCAAAAGGGGCATATTCTAACATGTTATCAGCGATTATTTGTGAGTGATCATTATGGGAACCTGTGGCTTGGCTACGGAATATCATGTGAACCATAACTGGCAGTCCACAAAGGGACAGAGGGAGATGAATAAAACAGAGAAGTCTGAAGTCTGAAAGACAAGAAATGCCAAGGCATTACTATCACTCTTCTGCTTCCATTTTCATGGCCTGGTAACTGGTTTCAGTGTTTTTTCCTGAGGCCTGGAACATTCCCGCCTGTGGTTCTCTAAGATACCCATGTTATTAATTCCTCATTTTTTTTTTGCTGAAGCTAGGTTTCCTAAACTTGCTTTCTGTTACAACAACAAAAAATTTTACTAGCCCTGGCCGGTTTGGCTCAGTGGATAGAGCGCTGGCCTGCAGACTCAAGGGTCCCGGGTTCGATTCTGGTTGCGAGCACATCCCCAGGGGCCGGGGGGCGTGTGCAGGAGGCAGCTGATTGATGTTTCTCTCTCATTGATGTTTCTAACTCTCTCTCCCTCTCCCTTCCTCTCTGTAAAAAAAATCAATAAAATATATTTTTAAAATTTTTTACTAATGCAAGCAACTAGTAAGTAGACTCAGTTTTAAAAACAATCAAGTGCACACACTCACCTAAAATTCAGGTTATCATGATTCACACACACACACAAATGTCTCTGGGGTGAACTACACTGGGCTCAAGTGCCCCCGGAGCTGTTACGAGTAACTGGAAAGATCCTTCCCCTCTTGGTTGTGCATCTTGAACCTGAGAAGGAACAGACCTAAGAAGTGAGAGAGCCTGTCTCAGGGTCCGGAAGAACCATCAAGGATGTCCCCCCGCAACTAGAGAATGGGCCTAGGGCTTACCAAGGCCGGGTGAGGGCACTGGCCGATGCCATGGGTCCTTGCTTGGCACCAGTGGTTCTTTCTCATTACAGGGGATGGACATGTTGCCCCTTGTCTGTGGTCGGGGCCCACTGTGGTCAGCACCAGCTGACTTAACCGGCCTGTGTGAACGTTACTAAGTAAGGACCTGCGTTATATGCCAGTTGAATTGAATCTTTTTCTTGAAAGTTGCCCTTGGGGCTCCCCCATCAGAATGAACTGGGAAGATTGTTAAATGCTGATTCCTGGACCTTGCCCCAGGCCTACTGAATCAACTCTCTGGGTAGAGGGTGAAGAAGCTGCCTTTTCCGAGCACCCTGTGGGATTCAGGCATACACTAAGGTCTGAGGAATGCCGCCCCACCGTGTGTAAGCAGGAAGTGAATGCTGCCTCATCGCCTGAGGGATGACTCTCAGGCACCTATCATTGAACTGATTTCTCCTCCGGGTTCTGACCTTGATTTGCTCTGCGATCTTAAGCAGATCGTTTCACCTCCCCAGGCTTCAGTTTCCTCATCTGTCACCTAGATGGGGTCGGAGAATAGACCATCTCTAAAATCCCCTCCGGCATGCTAGGAGTGATTCTCGGTTATTCGAAATGTGCCTAAAGTCATTTCGGGCTTAGTGTGGGCTTTAAATAATTGTTAGCTGTATAAATGGATGTAGTACATAGCTGACTTAGAAAATAACAAAGACTTACTTATGCAGAATTTCAGTTTTTTTCTCTGTACTAAAATAGCAGGCTCCTTTAAATCTATCATAAAACCTTAAATCGTTAGGACAAGAGAGATTTGGCAACTTCCTACCAGAGGCTATGGCAGAGATGTAAGAAGGATGTGGGGCTTTTTCTCCTGGTGTGGAAGCCGCTTCCTTGGTGAGCCACCATTAGGACCAGGGTGGCGGTGGCAAGGGATTGTATGATTTATTCTCCAGGTATTATGATTCCAGCCCAACCTCGAAATTATAAGGGGAGCAATGGATGCCCAGAGAAGCAAGTGACTGACCCAAGGTCACCCCTTTGATGGGGAGCCGAGAGGCAGTGCCAGAGCTCTCTCCTCCCGACTCCTTGTCCAGGCTCCTTCCTGTCACCCCACCCAAGGGACTCGGGGCCTTCGGCCTCAGAGGTTTGACTTTAAAATCTCTGCTGCTCCAGAGGGTAAACAATGTCCAAGGAGGGAGCTTGTTAACTTTTCCTTCCTGGGGATGTAGAGAAGAATTTACAACATTTCCCCCCCGCCCCCCACAGGTCTTCTTCCGAGACTCCCGAGGCAGCTATGGTGGGAAAGGGCTTGTTATGTTAACCCCTTCCCGTTATCTCTTTCCACACAGTGGTTTATGCAGCATGAGGTGGTACTCCGACTCTGCCACAAAATACCACCAAGGCTCATACAAACTGGGGCCCAGCCGGGTGCCACGGCCATGCCCAGGGTCCTGCAGAGCTGTGCTTCTGGCAGGGGACGCCCCCTAACTGCCCTCCCCACAGGGGTTAAACATGGCCCCCGTATAGGTGACTCCCGGATAATAAATCGTTATTCCTTTATACCTTATTTCTAAAATAGCACATTTTGTATTTTGCCTAAAGTACTTACTAGATATATCACTATTATCTAAAACTAGCATAAACTCTTACCATGTTGCAAAAATCCGTTCGCAAAATCCATTCAAATGACTGTGTCTGTGTGTTAAGTGCCATTGAGTCAGCTCCAACTCCTGGCGACCCTGCAAATGAGTGATGTCCACAGTATCTGTCTTAATAGCCCTGCTCGGCCCCTGCAGACTCATGTTCACGGATTCCTTTATGGAGTCAATCGTCTCATATTTGGTCTTCCTCTTTTCCTGCCGCCTTCTGTTTTCCCCAGCATTCGGGATCTTTCCAAAGAGCCCTGCCTGCCTTCGCATGACATGTCCCAAGTAGGACAGCACCCTTTTGTCATTTAGGCCTCTAGTGACCCTGTTCCTCTTTCCGGTGGCCCAGGGTAGCCCTGAGCTCTCTGCCAACACCGTATTTCAAATGAATCCATTTTCAAAATACTGCTTACCGATTAATAATATCCTACAATCAAGGAATAATGGCTAACTTAACAAAGCAACATTCCTGCACATTTGAAGCGTAAAAAGAAAAAAAACAAATTCAAACTTTTTCACTTTCTTATTCTCTTGTTTTTTTGTGCCTTGAACAATAAAACTTCTCATTTCTGCCTTAAGTTGATTCAACAATTTCACTAATTTTAACAACAGATGGGCTAAATTTTATTCAATAACATAAATAAAATTAGAATAAAAATCCTTCCCCAAAAAGCCACCCAGTTCTCATAGGTAAACACTTTAGAAGCATCTACTTAGGTATCAATAATTTGACTAAATTTGAAGCACAGGCAAGGACTGTTCAGGCTACTGTGATATCATAATTTCAAATTGTTCATCAGGGTCAATTCAAAAAGAAACAACGCTTTAACGCCTAACTCTGGTAAATGTAGTAATAAAGTTATATTTTGAAAACAATGCTCTCTAACTCAGATAGAATCTCAACCTTAACCTAAGTTAGTGAGGTTTCACTGAGCTTACATGTACCTCTAAGTCAATACATTCAGTTGACAGCTAATGTCTACCGCAGAGGTAAGAAGTAGATTTAACATTTACTATTAGCACTTACTATTAACATTTATCACTTGCTATTTTCAAGTAACTACGAGGGATGAATGATTGGCTATAAATAGTCCCTCAGAGCAGTAGGCCAACAGACTAGTGTGGGAGAAGCGTGAAGACAGGTTGATATTAATACAAAGCAGAGGGAAGCCCTGCTGTCATGTCTGAGGAGGCCGAAGAGGGAGAGGTTAAATCTGACTCAGGGAATGAGGAAAGGTTAAGGCTTCCAAGAGCTGAGCTGGGGCCAGGGCACCAGGGGAGGACAGCACCTGAGCAATGGTAGACACACAGGAAAAGGTTTGCCCCGAGAGCAGGGAGCAGTTTGCTGGGAGTCCTGGGTGTGCCCACGAGGGTGCGGACAAGCCAATGTGTGGGAAACAGAACTGGAGACCATTCCAGGGAGCTTGGGCTTGATTCTGTGAGAATCTGCTAACGTTTTTTGAGCCAAGGAGTGAGCAGACCTAGGTTTGGGGCACTCTCTTAGGCAGCCGTGGGAAGAGTGATTTAGAATCAGGAGACCTAGCGGCGGCCAGTGAGAAGGTTATGGGGTCCATTGCCCCTCGTTGAGACTTATTCCCAATCTTCCAATTTATCAGCTACCTGCAGAGAGGATTATTAGCATAAAGGATGCACATGTTTGAGCATAGAAACATTATACATTAGCTTTATCATTATTTCTTTGTTCCAAATGGGCTAGTTTTGAAAGATATTTTTAATCTAAGAACCTCTAGTGAGATAGTTAGATATGCAAAAATATTTATGCGATTTGCTCAGTTTAGAAATATTGACCCTTTTAATTGACATTGTTTGTGACATTGATGTTTTGGAGGCATAGATGATGAGAATGTTTTTGAAAATTTGTCTCTGCATATACACTTATCATGTTTGAGTAAATTACTAAGCGCATTCCACCTCCAGGAGCAGAACTAAAGAAGATTTGCTCTGCCTCATCTACAGACCATGGCTTCTACCTTGGGGCCCAGTGCAGCTTCCCCCAGCATGAGTGGGAGGGGATCAGCTTCCCCCAGCGTGCGTGGGAGGGGATCGGCTTCCCCCAGCATGAGTGGGAGGGGATCAGCTTCCCCCAGCATGCGTGGGAGGGGATGGTGGGCAGAGCGCAGACGTATTGTTCTTCTTATCTCAGGATACGTGCCAGGATCTCCATGTCATAAGTAAGGAAATAGACCAAAGCTTTAAACAACTAGTGTCAAGTATGCACATAATCAGAAAAGCTGAGAGAAAAATCCTCATCTTTAGAATTCTTGTTATATATCTAAGTGTAAACATATAACGTTAATAGAGAACAACTTTCTCCTAAGGACATTTCACCTTTTTACCCTAGGAAAAATTACGGTGTCCGAACGTTTCTAAACTTTTTCTCAGGACTTGACACTTTTAAATATATCAAACATAACCATTTACCAGCAAAGGAGTTACAAATACAACACAATTACTACCCTAACTTTTGAACAAAAGCAAAAAATATTACTATGTAAAAGTTATTTTTCTCTCTCACAAATCGCCATCCCTACTCACACACATTTACTTTGCAAGTATTCCCAAATTTCTGAAAACTTCACACTTCTTGTCTCAGACTCTAAGTTAGAACCTGCTTCCCATACTGCTGGGTCAGAGGCGAGGCAGGTCAACCACCTTATTGATCTGAACTCCCCCGTCCGCCTAGGACAGCACACACAGCCTCTACAAAGGGGTGTGCAGCTGTGTCCTGTGATGGGGAGCTCTCTCCGGGATGTGTGCTCACCCATCTTCTGCTTGAAACTCTTTCTTTTTGCCCTAGTTTCCTTCCTGACGTCATACACCTAGAATCTGCCCACGCCTGTGGGTTGACAGCTGAGTGGTCAGCCTGCCTGGATCAAGGCCCCAGCCTCCTCCTGCAGAGAAGGTACTACTTCTCAGACCCTTTTCAGCTCTTTACAACCCACGGGACAGATCTACCCTGTCCAGGCCCCCAGTCCAGCTCCTTCTAGGAGGGAATTCACACCTGGTGAGTTAAGACCAGTCACAGCACAGGAGGAATCCTCCTAGCTCCTCTGGTGATGTGCCTTAACACTTAGCCTTAAGGATAGGAATACATAATAGCCCTTCAAGCATAACTATAACTTGATTTGCATATATTTAAATATGCAAATCAAGTTATAGTTGTGCTTAAAGCTTCTGTGGCTTGCCAAGTTACAGATTAGTGTCTGACCTGCCACACTGTCTGGCTGACTAACTTGGCCTCCAGACTCCCCAGATGTGAGACTCTAATGACTCACCTGAAGTCTTAGTAGTCACAAGGCCGGACCATCTACCTGGGAAATTTTCTAATGAGCAGGGTGTTCATGTGTGAGCTTAGCACTGCCTTTCCCTCCAGACGCATCTGGGTGGTGTCCGGAGAGACAGACCTCAGCACAGATGGCGGCTCCTGCAGCATTCACTCCAGGCAGCTGTGTTCAGCGGCCATCAAGCTCCCTGGCGACACATGCCCAGTTAGCCCACGGATTATGACAATAAATAGTACAAGACCTCTTGCAGGTCGTAGGCCATGGAACACATGTTTAACTTCTTCAGGAAAAAAAGAATCCACTGGCAAAAAAAAAAAAAAAAAAAAAAGAATGAAAGAAAATTGCCAAAGACCTCATTTCCTGCTGTATAACCAGATGGTTATGAATCATGTAAAAATCCCTCCTGCCTCCATGAACAAATATTTCGTGTTATCTGCAGACCAGTAGTACACTGGTGATGAGTAAATGCATAAGAAACTTCTAGGTGGTAGAATATACTTCTCAAGTATATGGAAAAATATATAACATTAAAATCTTTATCTTCCCAGGAAGAAAGGAAGGGAGGTGGGAGGGAAAGAGGGAGAAGGATTGGATGGTCCTTTGCTGGCCAAGGTGCCTAAGAGCTACGGACAGGACCAGAAATGCGGCCAGAATTGCGGGCGCTTTCTGCACATCTGCCTCTCCCTGGAGCAGAGATCAGGCCCCGAGGCTCCCGGCCTCTGAGAGGAAGTGTCAGCACTTGGCAAAATCTGGCCCAGGGAGGTTCTGGTATTGTCCTCTTTGGCCTCCTGACAAGAATGTTCGCTTACAAATCCCAAGTTATCCTGAGTCCATCTGGTGTGTCCTGAGGATCAAAAGCAAAAGCGCCTACCCTCTCTCTCAGGCTCTGACCTGCTTTCACAGGCACTCGAGCTCTCAGGGCGAAGCCCAGACTTGTCCCCAGGAGGGTGCTCCGAGAGGGAGGGAGACGCCAAGCACACAGAGAGTGGGTCCCCTTTCCCCTCACCCCACCCCAAGAGGCGGAGTGACTCAGCCAGAGGGCCCTGACACTCAGTGGCAGAAGACAGACTGCTGGGTCTCCTGGGTCCTTCAGCCACACACTGGTTTATTACAGACAAAGCTGTAAGGGAACTGAGAGGTGATTTTCCAGAAGGAAGAGAAATGGGCTTAGCAGGGTCAGGCAATTCACGTCGGTCACACACTGAGTTACAGAAGGGTTGAGACTAGATCTCAAGGGTGGGAATATCACTTTAACGTTTGCCATTGTATGGGTTGGTTTGGTTTAGAAGTAATAACTTTAACCCAGCGACTCTTCAAGAGAAAATAAGCCACGATTTTGGGGGTGGTAGGAAATGGGGGGAAGGGGAAGGGAAACATCATCGGTCAGCATTTATGTCATTAAACAAACACCTTTTTGACACGAGCTTGACATGTCCATTAAATAATATGCTACCTATCCCTGGCCAGGTGGCTCTGTTGGTTGGAGCATCATTCCAAAAGATTGTGGGTTCAATTCTCGGTCAGGTATCATATGGGAAGCAATGGATCAATGCTTCTCTCTCCCTTGATGCTTTCTCTCTCTCTCCTCCTTCCTCTCTCTCTAAAATCAATAAACATATCCCATGGTGAGTATTAAAAAAAATAATAATAATAATAATATGCCATCTATACCAACTTGCTTGACCTGAACAACAAGTTCAAACACCAAGGGGGCTGGAGAAGAGAGAGGGCACAGAAACAGAAGAGAGGGGGTTGAAGTTTCCACTCTTTCTCAGGACAGGAGCTTGGCACCTCATTCTTTTGTGAACAATAGAGCCACTGTGTAAGCCCCACATCACTCAGAGAAGGCGGAACCAACCCAGGAGGCCTTACACTTTGTAACCTGTAGTGCCTCTTCCTCATTTCCTCATTGACTACTGATTCCCAGGGCTCCAGGTGGGCAGCGTTGAAGTCCAGTTACATTAACTGTCCACACATCCTGCCCTTGATTTACTTCATTATAGAAAGTAGCCAGAGTGCAGCTGAAGGCTCTTTGCGTCTGGATTTTATGACAAAGAGGATATATAAACAGAACTTCAGGGCCTTCCTGAGAAAGAGGAATCGGCCTCTCTTCAGTCAGGAGCCAGGGAATTATTTGCACGCCAGGCAAATAGCTCCCAAGCTAAAAGTAAATGGCTCTAGGGGCGTATCATTCATTGACCCCGGGAATTCTCCCAAGACACGTCTGGAATTTGAAAATTGCTGTTAATCACATTAAATTGTGAGGGTTACAGATTCTTCCAGAAGGGATGATCACAGGAATGTGTGGTGTCAATTGAGGTTCTGATGAACAGGCACTACTAGTTTCAATGGTTTTTCTTACAATCCAAGTCCATGTATGAATTCTCATACATACAAGCTAACTGAGTCAGGATTGTGGGATGTGAAGTTAGTGCCTGTATTCTTTCCACCTCCCCTTGAACACAGTGCCTACTCTGCATTGATTGGTCTGGTATTTGAAACACCTACCCAGGGTTTAAGCATTTTTGTATCTACAAGACTTCCTTAGAAATGAAAATACTCTGAGAAGGGACAACACATCAGGATGTTATGGGCTGACTTGTGTCCCCCAAAATTCATATGTTGAATTCCTAGCCCCTGATACCTCAGAATGTGACTGTTTTGGGAGACTGGGTCTTTAAAGAGGTACTTCCCTTAAAATGAGGTCATTATGAGTGGTGCCATTATAAGAGGAGATGAGGACACAGACATGTGCAGAGGGAAGACCTTGGGAAGATACTGAAAGAAGACAGCCATCCACAAGCAAGAAGAGAGACCTCAGAAGAAACCCACCCTGCTGACACCTTCATCTCAGATTTCTAGCCTCCAGAAGTGTGAGAAAATAAATTTCTTTATTTAAGCTGCCCACTGTGTGGTACTGTGTTATGGTAGCTCTAGAAAATTAATACACACGCTATTTACACTCAAATATAAATTATTGATAGTAGAGAAAAAGCGAGCCCTGTCTCTTCCACAGGAATGGGGACTATGAACCAATCAAGCCCTTGTAGGGATGCCGGGGCACAGAGCTTACAACCATGAGCTCCGGAATCAACACTGGCTATGGAACCCCAGGTAAGTTACTCAGCCTCTCTAACTTCAGCTGGCTCATCCAGGATGCAGGGTGCATAGTTGTGCTGACCTTATAAAGTTGTTAGGATGAAATAAGATGCATGGAGAACACAGAGTGTCTGGGACACGGTGAGTTCTCCATTTATCGTAGTTATGATCATGGTGAGAGGGGCCAGGAGAGGAGGTTCTGAGCGTGGGACCAGAGGAAGATAGAGTGGGAAGTCGACAGACACTATGGTGGTCTAGAGAGTCAAGAGCCCTGTAGCTGATGAGATAACTTTGGGAGGTCACTTTGCCACTCCTTGGTTTCCTCATCTAGAAGATGGGAGGGATAGACTGAAGAGAGTAGGGGCAGAGGGAACTGAAAACCACCTTGATATTTTCTCAAAGTGATTCTGGAAGGAGGAGGTTCTTTGCTTTTCCTCTCCACCAATGTCAATTATGGATCAACTTTGGAGTCACACAGGGGACATAAGCATAAGTTTCTCCTCTTTTTTTCCTACTCCACTAAATTCCCATTCCTGGAGTAGGTACTATGCTTGGTAGGAGAAACATTTTCCTGGGCCACCTTTAGCAGTGATCTCAGGACTCTGGAGTGGCCCCTCCGAAACTCCTTCTCCAATGATCTTTATTCGAGTCTCCCCTCAAAACTTTCCTATATCCAGGAAACCTAGATTTCCACATCCCAGGGCAACATCCGTCAGGCTCATAGGAGAGCAGAAGAGCACAGGTGGGTTAGACTTTGTTATTTATGAAGGGACCCCTAGAGATTTACCATGGCAATGCATCTCTGCCAACATCAGAACTGAAGAGCCTTAATCTCTCAAATGATAGCATTTATTAGATGGTAACTCATGAAGCTTTGGCCAGAGCATGCATTCCATTCAGGTGCTCAGCACGTGCTCTGTACTACTTGCTGCCATGACATGGTGCTAACTGCTGGGGCTGCACCTGGGGAGAAACAAGACACTTATATCCTGAGATATAAGATTTTTTTTTAAAAAGTCCATTGTCTTGCCAGGTCCCTTACATTGCATCAATTGCTGTTAAGTATTGATATAAACCATCATGAAAATAACTAAACTTCCTCACCTTCCAGAGCCATTGATTGACCATTTCTGATCAGTTCACGAAAGGCACACAGCATTTTTTCCAGATTCCAAGACTCAGAGTAATTGATAATGACAGGATACTTCCCAAGCCCGAGAAGCCAGAAGGATCCAAGGCCTTTGCTGACTGCTCGGTTATCCCCTGTGACTAAACAGGAAGATTTGTGCCCTTAGGTTTCTCTGGTCAAAACAAATACTTGAAATTCTGACTCTATTATCTAGCACCCAAGCCCGGCCCATTCCTAGAAGTTATGGAACTGAAAAGCATCAAGATCAGGGAACTAACAGGCAAATCCCTACTGAGTGGATATGGAAGTAACGAAAAGGGGAACACAGTTTTCTAATTACGGAGTCCATGGGTCTCACAAGCATGGGTATGGACTTCTAAGGCATACTTCGCATGCCTCAATTACGAAAGGAAAAGGGGGATTGAACACCAGAAAGTTCCGCCCCAGTCTATACCACAGTTTGAATGGATGGTAGAAAGGGGCAAGTTCCTATTTTATAAGGTAGTTTAAAGATTACATGGTTGACTTCATTGCCTCTTGTTCTATGAGTACAACCCCCCTCCAGAAGCCCCAGGCATATGAGAAGGAAAATATTGCAAGGTTTAACATGACAGAGTAAGAGCAAGACAGGGAGGGAGGAAGGAAAAGGGGGAGAATGAAAAAGGAAAAGAAAGGAAATGAGAAATGCAATATTTGTTCAGCTCTGTCAATAAACTGACCTGCGTGCGTACTGATGCACTTGGCTGGTTTGACACTAAAGATCTTAACGTAGAACTTTGAAAATTCACCACATAAAAATTATCCCAGCGATCCCTCATGAGTGGACTTTCAAACTCTTCCCAAAGCCAGAGACAACTCAAAGTCGCCTCACAAATCTTACTTAAATATTGTAATGAGTTGTAAATAATATGCTTAATTTTAAATTTTGACTATACAGATCCTTTAAATGCTTATAAAACAAAACACTCATGAGATGTGGCTTTTAAATATGTTTTTAGATTACATAAAAATTCTCTGAAGCTAGTTTTCAAACTTGCAATTAGAAGGTTTCTAAAGTTTGGCTTTAGTTATTTGTTTGTTTGGGGGGTTTTTGTTGTTGTTAATCCTTACCCAATGATATTTTTTCCATTGATTTTTAGAGAGAGTAGAAGGGAGGGGCAGAGACAGGGAGAGAAAAACATGGATTCCAGAGAGACACATCAATTGGTTGCCTCCCGCAGGCACCCAGACTGGGGGTGGGGATTGAACCTACAGCCTAGGTACCTGCCCTTGACCAGAATCAAACCTGCGACCCTTCAGTCCGAGGGCTGACACTCTAACCAACTGAGCAAAACCAGCTAGGACTTAGCTTTAGTTTTAAAACTAAAACAGAACACATCCGAAAGAAGCTTGTAGAATAGTTAAAATGATCCTGATTTGCAGAGTTAAGAATACATTTAATCACTAGAAGGAAAATGTTTTTGAAAAAGCTTTTGAAAAAAGAATGAACAGCTAATACTAATAGGTAATGTTTATTGAGCATTTCCTATGCACATTGGCTCTTTCCCAACAACTCTGAGGTAGGTATTATTTTCCCCATTATAGACTGAGGGGATTGAGGTTCAGTGATACGAAACAACTTGCCCAGGTCATGGTATTTGTAAGTGGTGAAAGCTAACTAAGAACCTGAGCCGTCCGACCCCAGCACATATTCTTGCAACGACTACATTGCACTGTCTCCCTGCAGATGGAAAAGGAAAACATCTTAATCTGCAATTGATTGATGAAACAATTAAGGATTCCTCTGCTTTGGAGTCAAGTATTTATAGTGCAATAAACTCTCTTCCACGTTTTCCTTCTTCTCCTGGATTTTCAAAGCTTGTCTTCTTGCCAGCCGCTGGGCACAGGAGGAACCTGGAACCCCCACCCATTTCATTTTCTCTCTAGCTGGAGCCAAAAGCCGCTGCACCCCCTCGGGCCTGCCCCGGCTACTAAAATCCACCTACTTTCCCAGACACCGAGGAGTGAGCAGTATCTGGACAGGCATCGCAAATCTGATGAGGACTGGTGAGAACCGTGCCCTCCAGCAAGGCGGCCAGGAAACGCTCCACAGGGAAGTCTGGAGTCACGGAACCGGTTCAGAGGCACACCGCCTGCTGAGAAAAAGGGGGTGCAGAGCTTTCCGCCCTCCAATCATACGTGTGTGGAAGAACCATCTGCTCAGTATGAATGGAGCACATGTAAGCTCTCAATCCTTCTGTCCTTTGTGTCGGTCATTGTCTTTAAAGATGGGCTAATGTCCCACTTGCTCAGCCATCTTGTGGTCACTTGTCAACAATTTCGTAGTGTGTAGGGGATGAGAAAGACAGTCAGACTTCAACATATCAGGGTTATGACATCCTCATAAAGAACTGAAGTCGCAGGAGGGTCACGAGCTGCGTCAGAGCAGGGACTGCCTTGCTGACTGGCGGTGCTCTGTGAATATGTGACCAAAAGGCAGGGGGAGGGGAGGAAACGATTTCTCCCACTAGAAGAGTGGCATTTGGTGGTCACCTGAGCCTCAGCTCCTCCTTGTTCCCAGGATCTAATTATACCTTAGGTGGGAGAGATTTACGTTTGTCTAGCATCGTAGAATTGACTCAATCTGCTGCCAGCTTCTCTCGATCATAGTTAAGGTCAGGAGCGAGAGTGATTTCATGTTTCAATTATTTGCTGAGACATACAAACCATCCTGAGACATACCAGCTTAAAACAACAGCAATCACAGTGGATAGAGCATCGGCCTGCAGACCCAAGGGTCCTAGGTTCGATTCTGGTCAAGGGCACATGCCAGGGGTTGCGGGCTCAATCCCCAGTAGGGGGCATGCAGGAGGCAGCCAATCAATGATTCTCTCTCATCATTGATGTTTCTATCTCTCTCTCCCTCTCCCTTCCTTTCTGAAATCAATAAAAATATATTTAAAAAAAATAAAACAACAGCAATCATTTTTTTGCCCACATATCTGTAATTTGGCCAGGATCCAGCGGGGACAGTTTGTAGTGAAATAGAGGCAACTCAACTGGGGCTGGATGGTCCCCTTCCCAAGATGCCATGCTCAGGTTAGTGCTGGCCATCTACCGGGACCTCAGCTCGGGCTGCTGCCAGGGGCCCCCAGGCCTCCTCTCCCTGAGGCTGGCCATGAGGCCGCATGGCCTTTGCTCAGTATGGCAGCGACGTTCCAAGAGCAAGTATCCCACGAAAACAAGCCCCCGTTTGCAAGCACTTAGCCAGCTTCCACGTGCACCGTACTTGCTAATGTCCCATTGGCCACAGAAGTTCCCTGACCAAGTCCAGAGCATTAGGGGAAAGGCGGGAGGGGGAACACAAGGATGTAAATACCAGGGGTCATAGTTCACTGTTGTACCAAAGTAACAGTTTACCACAGAGCATGATTATTTTTGTCTCTATTGAAAAAAAAAATTGAAAATCGGTGTTATTTTCCCACTTGTACATTTTTAAAAAATATATATTTTACTGATTTTTTACAGAGAGGAAGGGAGAGGGACAGAGAGCTAGAAACATCGATGAGAGAGAAACATCGACCAGCTGCCTCCCGCACACCCCCTACCAGGGATGTGCCCGCAACCAAGGCACATGCCCTTGACCGGAATCGAACCTGGGACCCTTCAGTCCACAGACCGACGCTCTATCCACTGAGCCAAACCGGTTTTGGCTGTACATTTTTTATTAGCCAGAAACTTGATACCAATGTTTCCTACATTTTCAGTTGGCTTAGAAAAACTGTTGGGGGAAAAAGTTCTGAGAGAAAAAATACATTTATGGGTATATAAAATCAGGAAAATAGAAGTTCTTATTTAAAAAAACAAAAAACACTATCCTGGAACCACAGGGAAAGGCACATGTGATTGGGGGATGATTATGTTAAAAATCAAAGTCATGGCATACTGGTTAGCAAAAAACATATATAGACACAAAGCATACACAAATGTCATAAGGAGTGGAAATGTCACAAGTTAATAAAGGTTCCTGAAGAAATAATAAAGACCTTTCAGATCCAGTCAGAAAAACAAAAACAAACAAAAAATAGTTCAATTTTGTAAGCAGCAACATTTCAACTGGACTTTCAAAACAGTTGTTAATGTCACTGATGTTTTATGTTTCTGTCAACAATGAGATTGTTAAAATAGTGAGATGGCTAAAACTTCGAAGGACTGGATTAGAACTCAAATTAACTGACACAGAAGAGCATTAACATTTTTGAGCTCTTACCATGTCCCAAGCCTCTACTGAGAACTCCATGCACATTTATCTTCATAAAAATCTTACAACGCACAGAGTTTTAGTCATTTTCTCAAAACCACACTTCGGGTCAGTGTGGGAGATAGGATCAGTAGCCAGATCTGTCTGCATATTTTGAACAATTTGTGAGATAACAGATTTCTGTAAAACAGAAACATTTGTTTTTTCATTGATTCTATGAAACTGGAAAATATATTCCCAAAGGAAACAAAAATACTGATCAAAGATGCAATAAGAACATTACACATAAGAATTCTGAAAGCTCTTTGAATCTCCAAACTAAATGGAAAGAAATTTTTAATGAAATGATAATAACTCCCAAAGTTATTAACCAAATCTGAACCTTCATATTAGGTTTATATTAACCTAATTATGAACATGTTTCCCTGGGGCTAGATATAGGTGAGGGAGTGTTTTTTAAAAGCAATAAGCTGCTTCTTTCCTTATTCCAAATATTCCCTCTTAAATCCCCCAGAAAAAAACTTCAAAGCAACTCATGCTGTAAAGTCTTTATCTTAGCTTTTTTGCTTTTGTTTTTCTGACTGTATCTGAAAAATCCTTATTTCTTCAACCTTTAATTTGTGACATTTCCACTCCTTACGACATTTGTGTGTGCTTTATATATGCCTACATATGTTTTTTGCTAACCAGCATATCATGGTTTTCATCTGTAACATAATCAGCCCCCAATCACATGTGCCCTTCCTTCCCTGTCATTCCAGGATCGGGTGTTGTTGTTTTTTTAATAAGAACTTCTATTTTCCTGATTTGCTTATTTCCTATGGGTCCCTCCCTAATGTTTTATTAACTGAGAGTTTTGCTCTGCTTGCACCAGGACTACTAATAAGGGCATTTAATTGATCCATCTCATTGACATGCTTTGTAAGTTCACGATGCTCTTGAAAAACACCATCCATTTTTACTGCTTAGAACTAAAAGGGGCATGTGTATGGAGTAATCATTACTATCAGTCACAGGAGCAACAGGAGCTCTATGAAGAGTCCTGGCTTCCTAATATACTTTTACTTCAGCGTTGGCACTTCTTCACAGTGAGGAAAAGGACTCAATAGCGCTGCAGCGTAAACACCGACCACACCCCTGGGGCACAGAAGCACGAGGGGAACATATAGAATTAGTTCATTTTTCTCAGAGCTCCATTAGCCTTAAATGTCCAATTTTGGACTCAGTCACTCAGGCAAGTAGTGAAAAGTTTGGGAAATGTCCAGAAAAGAGTGTGAAAATTATTTTAAAAGCCTAGAAAATTGGTCTTAGGAGAATTCTAAAAGACCTCGGGTTATTTATTCCATAAAAGAGACACCTTTAAGATCTGTCTTCACATCTGGGTCGAGCTACTATCGGAGTGGACTGAGGCTCAGAACGAGGACACCTTTAAGGGCTGTAAGATTCTAGAACAGATTGCCGGGGGGGTGGGGGTGATTTTAAAAAATAGGCTGGAAGCATCTTTGTCTTGTGTTCCCCCCAAAACGGATTTATACTCAGCCATCAACAACGGGATTGGCCCTGTGTCTGGCCCGTTAACTATTCACAGAATCCAATGGCATTCAGAGACCAGGCCAAAAGTTTAAACACCTCGTTGTTTTGTTTTCAGGAGATCCCTTCAGTGCCAACACTGAGTATTTGCTAATAGTAATGTGCTTGCAGGAGACCTCCCAGGGTCCTGGAAGGAATTCAGGTTTAACAGTCAACATCCTGTTGGCTGAGGATCGTAACACTTACCTAAAGATGTTGTGAGGATCAAATGAGACAATACAGGGTGTCCCAAAACCTGTGTACACACTTTGAGTAATTATAAAGGCGATGTTTATTAAAATACACTACATTTTCAACATGTGAGCTATCAGCTGTTAAAGTGTGTATACTTTTTTTTTTTTTTTTTTTTTGGATAACCTATATTTACAAATGCCTCGTTCGCAGTAGGTGCTTAGTGAGTCTTGCTGCTCTCCTTTCTGTGGTTCGGCAGGATTATAGGAATAGGAAGGGTTGAAGGAGTAATTAGTTGGAGCACAAATAAAGACTGTATACATCTCATACTAAATTTCCATGTTCTGTAAGCCAACAATATGTAAAAACTACCCTCAAGGTCAATCAATCATCAAGGGATCATTCTAGGAGGCTCCGATTCCTATTAACTGCATAGGAATTTGCCTTATGCCCTAATCCCAAGGTCTGCTGAAATTTTCAAGGGCTTCCTGAATGCCAGGTTCTTTGCTGGGCACTCTGCATCCTACTAGAGCAGGTGCATGTTATTGCCCCTATTTTATAACTGAGGAAACGGAGGCCCCGAAGAATTAGGTACTGCTAATGAAGACACATGGCGACCACGTTCTGGAGCGAGACTTGGGACCCAGGGTCTTTCCGGTTTCAACACCTGACATGGTGAAGTGGGGGAAGGGAGAAGTAATAGGGCTCGCTCATCCATACAGGGTCACAGCCAGAGTGGGAATTTAAAGCGCCCACGTGCAGAGCAGCGGGGAGCCACACCATGGGGCCCTGGCACCTGGAATCGGTCACCATTTCTAGGTGCCACGAAAAAGATGTTTCCAGGAGTGAGGACTGAGCAACCTGCTTGACACCCACTGGAAGGGGCTTGTTTCAAGGAAGACAGAGATTATTTACTTCCTCGCACCTAATCGCTTTATATCTTGGGTGGATTTCTGAGGGAACAGGAAATGCTCTCCGCTCCTGACACAAGCAAGTCTTGCATGTCGCTGGAGTGCTTCTCCCCAGCGTGTGCCCGCATGCCTCCCTGTGCCTGCAAATAGCTTCCCATTCACTCGGGGCACACAGGCAGGCGCAGAGCAGTCTGACTCATCATTAGGCCGTTCCAACCTGTGCTATTTGCCTTTCTTCACCCCGTCACCACGCTAATGGGTTGTATTAACGGTGATATTTATAGACAACAAATTGAACCCCAAAGCAGCAGCGATGCCCAGCCCATGTAGAAAGGGCCTATTCATCGTGACTCTCACGCTTGCAGTCCTGCAATCTGCCTTGTGCCCGAATCCCAAAGTGCTTGCCAGATAGTACATGTGTTTCTTTTCCTTTCGTGTGAGAACTTCTTAGCTACGGGGATTGAGGGGAGAAAGAGTAATAAAAAGAACATGTGTGATGTTGTTCCTGATGTTTTGTATCCTGGTTATTATGTCCTGTCACACTTTGAATAAAATAAAAAATTATTTCGATGGCCTACAGCAGTGGTCGGCAAACTGCGGCTCAGGAGCCACATGCGGCTCTTTGGCCCCTTGAGTGTGGGGCTCTTCCACAAAATACCACGGCCTGGGCGAGTCTATTTTGAAGAAGTGGCGTTAGAAGAAGTTTAAGTTTAAAAAATTTGGCTCTCAAAAGAAATTTCAATCGTTGTACTGTTGATATTTGGCTCTGTTGACTAATGAGTTTGCTGACCACTGGCCTACAGGATTCTTTATGATCTGGCCACACACACACACACACACACACATACACACACACACACACCCATCTTACTCCTCTCTCATTCCCTGGCGCCAGCCATTGTGGCCTCTTTTGCTGCTCCTGAAATATACTTGACGAATGTCCATCTCAGGACCTTTGCACTTGCTTTTTCAGGTGGTTGGGACTCTCTTCCTTTACATAGCCTCATAACTGACTTCCCTCACTTAATCCAGGATCTCTGCTCAGATGTTAACTGAACAAAGGGAACTTCACTAACCATCCTATCTAAAATAGCACCATCAGCCCTGGCTGGGTGGCTCAGTTGGTTGGAGCATCATACTGTACACCGAAAGGTTGCAGGTTTGATTCCTGGTCAGGACACATACCCAGGATGCAGGTTCAACCCTGAGTCAGGGCATGTATGGGAGACAAACAATCGATTTCTCTCTCTCCCCCCCCCCCCCGCTTCTCTCCTTCCCTTCTCCCATTCCTCTCTCTATAAAATAATTAAAAAACATATCCTCGAGTGAAGATTTAAAAAGTAATAAAATAATTTTTAAAATTAAAAAAAAATTAAATAGCACCTTCAGTCACTCTTCATCCCTTTATTTTTCTTATCAATTTGACATTATAGTGTGTATTTATTTGTACTCAGTCTACACACCTACACACACACACACACACACACACACACACACACACACACACTCACTCAAATGGGAACTCCATGAGGCAGTGTTTTATCTGTCTTGTTCACTGCTACAGCCACAACACCTAGAACAGAGCCAGGCCAATAATAAGTGCGTGACAAACAGTGGTTGGACAAATGACTGTTTTGTGAGGCTACACTAACTTTTAAGATGTGATAAAGATATCTAAAAGCTCTATATATCCATGGTCATCCAGCCTCAGCAGATGTTAAAAACAATAGCTTCAATGTTTAAATCAGTAATCTATTGGCAGGGTAGCCTCTTTAAAAACTCTCTTTTTCTTGATATAAAAAGAAAGAATTTGATACAGTAAAGAAAGCAAGGGAAGAGGGAGCAATAAGGAGGTGGAAAGATCTAGTAACTGTCATATCTAGTTAATGATACAATAGTTTTCATTGAAGAGAGTAACTAGACCTACTGCTGATTTGAACTACATTTGAATCTTAAGCTTTTACAGAAACATATTCCAGAGAACTAAATTACAAGGCAGAGTATTTCCTAAATCATTACAAACACCATGAAAACTACAGTTGGTGGTCCCAAAAAGAGACGTTTTAATCTAATGTTCTATAATGGAGGAAGCAGAGCTCAGGGCTCACCTTTATAAACAAATGGAAAATGTAAGGGCTAGAACCCAGGTGTCCCCTATGGATGATTTTCTCCCAAATGTGTTTCTTTCTTCCAGTTGCCTTTTCTCTTTGGCTTTTATATTAACAAACTAGAGGCCCAGTGCATGAAATTTGTGCACTCGGTGGAGGGGGGGTATGTCCCTCAGCCCAGCCTGTGCCCTCTCGCAGTCCGGGAGCCCTCAGGGGATGTCCAACTGACAGCTTAAGCCCGCGCGCGTGCACATGGAACGGGCCTAAGCCATCAGTTGGGCATCCTTAGTGCTGGTGCTGAGGCGGGAGAGGCTCCTGCCACCGCTGCTGTGCTCGCCAGCCATGAGCCCGGTTTCTGGCTGAGCAGCGCTCCCCCTGTGGGAGCGCACTGACCACCAGGGGGCAGCTCCTGCATTGAGCGTCTGCCCCTTGGTGGTCAGTGTATGTCATAGCGCCCGGTCATTCTGCTGTTTGGTCAATTTGCATAGTAGCTTTTTATTATATAGGATTATCATCTCTTTGAAAAAAACAACAACCATTTTCTGTCTATTTTCCAAAGGGACATGCATATTGACCTTAGAACTCAAGCAAGCACTTTCCAAACTGCATACTAGGTAATATGCAAGGTGTTTATAGATAGTCCTCAGATTAAACAAAACACACACACACACACACACACACACACACACACACACACACAGATTTCAATAAGTTTAGAAGACTAATGTTTTCCTCCCTCCCCCTGAAAAGTCAAGCAATACAGAAATTGTATTATGTGTGTTTAGCTCAGTACTTCTAGAATTTATTTGACCCAAGAACATTACTCTTTTCCTAGAAATTTCTCACAGACACAATTGAGGAAATACTTCTTTTTATCATTCTACTTATATACACACAAGACAAACACATAGGTGTTTATAATACACTAGAGGCCCGATGCATGAAATTCATGCAAGGGGCTCGGCCCTTGCAGCTCCGGCTTCATTCGGAAGGTCATCTGGGAAGGATGTCCGGAAGGTCGTTTGGCTGTCTGGTCTAATTAGCATATTATGCTTTTATTATTAAAGATTGTATATGAACAGAAATACACAAAAGATTACATATCATATGTTCATATGTACCTATATGGTCAGAAGTGTCATTACCTAGTCCATTGGAGGAATGGACACGTTAGGATAAACCCAGAGCTGATGAAATGCTAAAGCTGCATGAGTTGGCAAGAAGGAAAGCAGGGCAGCAGGTGTAGCAGGCTGGCTATTGGATTCTTTGTCCGGCACCACTGCTCTAGGCACTGCTTCTACCCACTCACTTGCTACCCGAGCAGCTGTAGTGGGAAAAGCCATGTCTCTAGACCCTGGAGTCCCTGCCCACAGGGACTGGTTGACTGGTACGTGGACAGTCCTCTCCTAAGCCTGGCCAAGTAGGTCCTTCCTAGGAGTTATGGATCCATGACCGAAAGGCCTTCAGAAAAAAAGAGTAAATTGGCCTCGAGAGAGACACTGAGATGGAGATTGCAAGAAAGAAGGCCTTTCCGAAGAGCCCATCCCTGCTTCTCTTCCTGAGGCCCGGCTGCGTCCTTGACTCGGATGCCATGAGATGCCCCCATCACCTACCAACAAATCATCTCCCTTCTCCCTTTGTCCTAATGTTTTGCTAGAATTGGTTCCTGCTCCTTGCAGACTGACCAATACACCAGGCAAGAGGGACGTAACAAGCGTAGCAAACTAGTCAAAGACAGCAGGGAGCCAACACTAGGATGTATAACCCACTCGCTTGTCATTCCCTAAGCTCTCTGTTTTCTCCCTCTGGATTTTCAATGGAAGCAAAGCACAGCTTTCATGGGAGGAACCTAAACTGATTCTGTAGCATGCGGTGCTGAGGAATCTTACATTTAGATTTTCATCCGTCTATCAAAACCTGACTACTTTCCAATGGTCCCATCATTCTCTACAAGTACTCTGAGCTACTCCTATACCACACCTTGCTTCCTAAAGACCTCTCTCTGCAAGGACCTCTGAATCTTTTCCTGAGGGAGGTAGTTCCCCTGGTTTCAATACATCATTTAGCCACATTAAAGCTCATTGATATCGTGGTGGCATTTCAAAAGCATAGCTCCAGGTTGAAATCCATATTTTTGTGGTTGAAGGGGGAAGTATCAGAAAGTTTTAAATAACCTAACTTTACTGTAACCATTCACTTTAAACAAAAGGGTCCCCTTACCTAGAAATGAAGCCCACATGAGAGCTGGACAAGCAAATAAAATTACAGAGATACAATTAGGAAAGGATTTAAACCTACAAGCAACCGGAAAAGTACAAACTAGAACAGAAATCTATTTGTAAAGTTATATATGCACACACACACACACACACACACACACACACACACACACCTACACACACATGCGTACGTATGTGTGTGTCCTTTTCAGGAACAGTTTGGCAGAATACATCAAATGCTACATGAATGCACATGCTCTTTGATTCTCAGTTCAACTTCTGAGAAAAAGGAAAAAATAGTAACAGTCTTGGTCTGCCCCTGCTCACATCCACGTCCACCCTGCTCCTTACTGTCACCTGGCACGCCAGCTCACAGATGCGATCTTATCGCAGCCAGCCCGTGGGGAAGAAAGCTAACGGAGAATATTCGTAGACTTGCTGCAGTCAGAAATTCAGTGAGGGCAAGCCCTAGGAAACTGAATTATTTAAAAAGGGCCACAATTAAAGTGAGCCTGGAAGAAGGGAGCAACTTGGATTTCCACAGAGAGGGAGGGCTTCCTCAGCCAGCACAGGGTGGAGGGTTATTCTCAGATATCTGGAAATAAAAAAATGCCTTAGTCTATGGGGAAATTTTTTTTGGTGTAGTTTCTGTAGTTTTCCATCTGCTGATGTTTTGCTTAGGCTGATATTACCCTGTATATGTGCAGGATGCTCAAAAGTGTTTCAAGGGAAACCACTCCTGGGATCTAACATTTGCCACAAATTGTTAGGCTGCACCCTGGCCGGTTTGCCTCAGTGATTAGAGCATCGGTCCGTAGATCGAAAGGTCTCAAGTTCAATGCCCAGTCAAGGGCACGTACCTCGGTTGCAGGTTCAATACCCAGCCCCTGTCAGGATGCAAGCAGAGGTAACCAATCGATGTATCTCTAACATATCAATTTTCTTTCTCTCTCTCTCTCTCTCTCTCTCTCTCTCTCTCTCTCTCTCTCTCTCTCTCCCCCCTCCCCATTTCTCCTCTTCCTCCTCCTTCTCCTCTTCCTCATCCTCCTCTCCCTTCTCCTCCTCCTCTTCCTCCTCCCCTGCCCCTTCCACTTTCTCTAAAAATCAATGGAAAAAATATCCTCCCGCCTTGGGTGAGGATTTAAAAATTCTTCTTAATTGTTACATTGCTAAAATAAGTAAATAAATAATTAGCTCCCCCTCAAACATATGTTAAATATGAAAAAGTTACAGCCTTAAATATGTTAAATACTATTATTTTTAATAGTAAAATAAGAAAATAATGTACAGCAAGAGGGGAATAAAGTAACTATAGTATATCTATTGATAAATTGTTATATTCTGATTAATACAATAGTCCTGGAGACTATGTAGACAACTAAAATTTACTAATAATTTTATATTAAAGATCAGGTCCAACATTGCATGTATGGGATATTTATAACTATCCTATCTAATGAAGAGGGAATATGTTAATTGACCCTTACACCATCGCAAAGATGGTGGTGCCCACAGCCAATAAGGAGGGAATATGCTAATTGACTGCCATGCCCTCAAAGATGTCGGCACCCACAGCCACAAGATGGCGGTGCCCAGTCCCCTCAGCCCCGCCAGGGCGGCAGGCACCCGGCCGCTCTGCACTCCTGCCTCCAGAGTTCCCCAGTCCCCTCAGTCCCCCCAGCCACCCAGGGCTGCCCGAGGTGCAGGCAAGCCTTGGATGGCAGCTGCCCAACTGCCCAGGGCCGCCCGAGGCTCAAGTTACCAGGGCCGGCTGAGGCTTGTGCTGCCGGCAGTGGCAGCAGCAGAGGTGTGATGGGGCATTGCCTTCCCCTGATCGCCGGGTCGCCTCCCGCCCCTGAGGGCTCCCGGACTGTGAGAGGGGGCAGGCCGGACTGAGGGACCCCCACTCCAGTGCATGAATTTTCATGCACCAGGCCTCTAGTATAAAAATAAACATATAAAAAGCCTGAAATAAATGTACCAAATTGCTTACAATGACTTGAATGGTAGTGAAATTTCTATATTTTTGATGTGATAGTGTTACTTTCCTAATTTTACATTTTCTAAATGAAGCCAGTCTAGAAAACCATAATAGTCAATGCTTATATTCCAAGAAACTTACTAATTTATAGCAGCTAGATTTAAAGACTTGGGAGGACCTTTAGAAAGCATCTCTTTAGTGTTGGCCAGGATGGGGAGGAGAAAGGAAACCCTCATGCACTGCTGGTGGGAATGCAGACTAGTGCAGCCACTGTGGAAAGCAGTATGGAGTTTCCTCAAAAAATTAAAAATGGAACTGCCTTATGAGCCATCAATTTCATTTCTGGGAATATATCCTAAGCAATCCAAAATGCTAATTTGAAAGAATATGTGCACCTCATGTTCACTGCAGCATTATTTACAACTAGAGGCCCAGTGCATGAAATTCATGCATGGGGGGGATGTCCCTCAGCCTGGCCTGCACCATCTCCAATCTGGGACATCCCTCTCACAATCCAGGACCGCTGGCTCCTAACCGCTAACCTGCCTGCCTGTCTAATCACCACTAACCACCTCTGCCTGCCTGCCTGCCTGATCACCCCCTAACTGCTCCCCTGCCGGCCTGATGGCCCCCAACTGCCCTCCCCTGAGAGCCTGATTGCCCACAACAGCCCTCCCCTGCTGGCCTGATCTCCCCAAACTCCCCCCCCCCTTGCCAGGCTGATTTCCCCTAACCGCCTCTGCCACGGCCCCTGCCACCATGGCTTTATCCAGAAGGACATCGGGAAGATGTCCGGTCTAATTAGCATATTACCCTTTTAATAGTATAGATAGCCGAGCTATGGAAGCAACCCAAGTTCCCACCAATAGACAAGTAGATAAAAATGTTGTGGTACAGCCCTAGCCAGTTTGGCTCAGTGATATAGAGTCGGCCTGGGGACTCCAGATTCAATTCCAGTCCAGGGCACATGCCCGGGTTGTGGGTTCAATCCCCAGTAGAGGGCATGCAAGAGGCAACCAATCAATGATTCTCTCTCATCATTGATGTTTCTATCTCTTTATCCCTCTCCCTTCCTCTTTGAAATCAATACAAATATATTTTTTTAAAAACTGTGGTACATATACACAATGGATTATTACTCGGCCAAAAAAAAAAAATTGAATGAAATCTTACAATTTGTAATAGCATGGATGGACCTAGAAGGTAGTATGCTAAATGAAATAGGTCAGGCAGAGAAAGACAAATGCCATACAATTTCACTTATATGTGGAATCTAAAGAACAAAATAAATGAACAAACAAAACAGAAAGAAACTCATAGAGAACAGACTGACAGTTGCCAGAGGGGAGGGGCGTTGGAGGACTGGGTGAAAAAGGTGAAGGGATTAAGGAGTACAAATCAGTAGTAATAAAACAGTCATGGGGATGTAAAATACAGCATAGGGAATACAGTCAATAATAATGGAATAACTATGCATGGTGCCAGGTATAATAACTATGCATAACTTTATCCACCTATAAAGATATGATTATCTAACCACTATGTACACTGAAACTAATACAAAATAATATTAAGTATAAACTGGAGTTGAAAAATAAAATTTTAAAATATTCAAAGAAAGCATCTGTTTTAAAAATCTAATAAAATCACTGATTTATGCCTAGGATAAGTCCTAGAGAAAGGATTACAGTAGGGAATATTAAAGCAAGGTACACAGTATTTTAGAAGTTGTGCCTTGAGAAAATATTTTTAAATGTTCACCAACACACTTCAAGGTGTGATTAACATGTTATTCACAATAATTAAATTGTTTCCTTTTGGGAAATTATACTGTTAATTTTTTTTGAGAGAAAGCAAACATACTACTTTGTGTTATAAATATTAAACATTTACTCTTTTACATATTGTTATTTTTTATCAGACTTTGTCCATGTGCATGAGAAAGACTGAAAACAATTCCCCCAATATATAACAAATTCCGTCGGAAGGCCACTTTGAAGGAAATCAATGTTAGCTATTGTTCCTGGGGTTAGTACTATTACTCTACATATATAACTGAAACATAACATTCTGAGGACAAATTTTGCCCTCCCCCACCACCACTCTATAAAAACTTTCCTCCAAAATGTCAGTACTTACCTCCTTTGCCAAATGCAATGAATGATCTTTGTTTTCTTCCCATTAGCATGGAGTCCTCCATAACATTTGGCATCATTAACAGTTCCTGAATCATTGCTGTATTCCAGGCATTGTTCTGAGTACTTTCCAGTATGAGTTCACTAATTCTCACAAAAACCCTCTGAGCAGATATTTTTATTGGCTCCATTTTACAGATGGAGACACTGAGGCACACAGAAGTGAAATTGCCCAAGGTAACCCAGCTAGTCAAGTTGTGGAATCTGAATTTAAACTCAGCCAGTCCTACTTGCAAGTCCATGCTCTTGTCCACCAAATCAAAGTCATCATCTCCCAGCTATAGCCATACTTGGAATGACTTCCTGTTGCATCACTTCTTATATGTCCTTTGCCTCTTTCTCACTGCCTCCTCTCATTTGCCTCAACTGATAAACAAGCCCAGGACCTAGACCCACTCCGCCCAGAGGTTCTTCTTCCTGGACTGAAAGGTCATTTTCATGGCAATGAGGACGCAGCCTGTATCCAAGAGAGCACATGTAAAGTACCTGCCCCACGTTTAATAAATGGTATTATTTTATTACATGAGAATAGTCCTGTACACTTTTGAAAGTGCTTCAATACATTTTTTATTTGATCCTCAAACTCTGCATGTTTATTATATTTCCCCTGCAACTAGACCACCACTTCAGGTAGATCATCGTATCTTCAATGGCTCCCTACTACCTACAAAGTTAAGTGCAAACTACAGTCAAATATTAAGATTCTTAATAATACCTTCACCTTACCTTTTGGCATTAATTTAAACTAACCCACTACGTGTAATCTGCACTCATTCACATTAGACAGCATTTATATCCTCAACTTTAAGCAAAGGAGACCACTACAGGGTTTCAGACATGTTAAGTCACATATTTTGCCAGTGTCAGGCTTCATGGGAACTTCAGAGTAATGTCACTGTAATTATAAAAAGCCCTTATAACATTTTGTAGATATCAGCTAAGAATACTTCATTAAAATAATAGTTACTTCACCTAACTATTCTCCAATTTACAAAATAATCCCCACACTTTAACACTGAGAGCCGCTCCTTCCATTCCATATAGGAAAGGAAAAGAGAAAGTTACAGAGTACTGTTGGACTCCTGAAATGGTAAAAGTCCCTTTTGAATGTTCTCACTTGTCCAAATAAAAGAGTGTGCTTCCCAAATACAAGTCATTGTGAGTCAGAAGGAATGTAGTCATGACATCCGGGGCTATAAACAGGTTTACCTTGAATGATAAAAGCAGTGTAAGAGTAGTGAGAAAGATAGCAAATTTTTTCTTAGGCTTTGATTTGTTCAATAACTTACTCATATGAGTCATCTGTACACTTAATTTTGGTAATATTATTTAAATTCTACATTTAAAAAATTAACTTATTTTCTAGCTATTGTTGACATATTATATTAGTTTCGGGTGTATAACATACTGATTTGACATTTATATACCTTACAAAGTGATCACCATAATAATGTTACTATCCATCTGACACCATACATAGTTATTACATTATTATTGACTACTGGAGGCCCGGTGCAGGGGTCCCTCAGCCTGGCCTGCACCTTCTCACAATCTGAGACCCTCAGGGGGGATGTTGGAGAGCTGGTTTCAACCCAATCCCCGCAAGCCAGGCCGAGGGACCCCACTGGTGCACAAATCCATGCACCCAGCCTCTAGTATGCATATAAGATCTTTGGTTAATAACTTCCTGCCCTCCCCCTCCCCTTTCCCTCTGAGACTCATTAGTCTGCCCCATGTTTCCATGCCTGTGGTTTCCACTCCTGTGTTAAGCATCTGCCCCCTGATGGTCAGTACACGTCATAGCTACCAGCCAGTCAGCTGGTCAGCTGGTCACGTAGGCTTTTATATATCTAGATATTCCTGATTTTACATATTTTAAAGAAGTAAAAAATTACCTTACCTTATTCTCTGATAGTTTGGCCACACAACCAAGGCTCTGAAGTGCCCCCTGGTGACAGCTTATCATTATTGCAGGTTCATACTTAACTCCCTTGAGAGTTCTCCAACTTCATCCTTTCCTCAGTTCTAGATATACACTATTGCCCACAAAGTTGTACTTCAGGGGTCCATTAGTTTTAATTTTCTATCTATCTTTTAAAACTCTTCCACCACCTAGCTGATGCCTGACATTCTTCTGATCGTGCTTTAGTCCTTTATCAAAAAAGCCTTGGGAGAGAGAACGCCTGTGTCATTTGTACCTCCATGGAAACAGGTTACTCCACTGGTGTGAATAAGTTCATGACTCTTTGTTGAGAAGGTTTTGACAGCAGAGACACACCCAGGGCCTTCAGAAGAGAAGGGGGTATTACTGGCAAAGGTGAGGGAAGGGCACCAAGGGTGTGGCTAGACGGGTCAAAGATAAATTCTGTCCATCTCAATGTTTTCTTCTCTTTTCTTTTCTTTTTTCTTTCTTTCTTTCTTTTTAAACCATAGTGAGTTTTGGGAAGGAAGCAGCTCTCGTGGAAGCCAAGACACTTTGGTAAAGAGTGAAAGGAGCCTTCACATGAGCACAGGCACCAGGACAGTGGGGTTTGGGGGGAACTGTCCCTCCTAAGTGCCTCTGCACCTCAATGCCGGCGTTAGGAAGGATTCTGCAATCCAGCCTGAGAAGTCTGCTTAACCTAGTTCTCAGTACATGTCACTACAAATTTCTGTGTATTTGCCTCAGGCTCAGAAGAGCTACATGACCTGGTTACAGTTGAACACACACCAATAACTAAGTGATTTCTCTAATTTCTTTAGGACACACACACACACACACACACACACACACACACACACACACACACAGTAAATATCATATCCTAGGAATCCGATCTAATGTCCATACTAGGAAGAAGGCCTTTATTATACTCTGCAGCTGGTTTGGGGGAAGATCAGGGAGTGATACTTCTAAAAAGAGAAAGAGGGTTAGTCCAGGAATGCCAAGCTAACAGAATTCCATCCTTTCACATCCTGATTCCAACACTGACTCAGCCATGCAGATACCAAAATCCAAAACAATGGTCGTACTTCATACTGGTTCCAGGACAGAAGAAAAAGAAAAGTGTGGCCAATGACTACCTTCTTATCTTTTCGTAGATCAAAACCAGTAGAAGCTCAGTGCGTCCCAGTGTCACAGGGTGCTGGGAAACTCAGCACCGTCTTCATTTATGTGCCTCAATACAGCATCACAGATGGCTTTGCCTTAAATCAAATGATATCACTTAGATCCCACACAGCATTTCCCTTTTTTTGTAAGAAATTTTGCAAAAGTTCTAAATTCTACCTCCTCACTGGACTTCCACAGTGATCTGTCAGAGGCCATCTGCAGAGAGGAAATAATATGGCAATATGCCTCATTGTCTCCCGAACATCTCTTCTACTTTATTTTTTTTAAATCTTTATTATATATGTCCCCCTTTATTTCTCCAATGTCCCCTTTAGCCCGCCCCAGCCCCCACCCAGGCCTTCACCACACTATTGTCTGTGTCCATTGGTTATGCATATATGCGCACAAGTTCTCTTCTACTTTAAATGGGCAATCATTTTGTTTTCATTTATAGACTGGCACTATGGTTATTCCTTGGAGCTGCACAGTCCATGACCTCCACTAGCCACCTCCTGAGCTCTTTAAATGTGGCTAACCTGAATCAAGCTGTGCTGAAACTGTAAAATACCAGGTTTCAAAGCCTTCCTAAGAAAAAGGAATATAAAATACCTCATTATTAGTTTTTGTTTTATGATTACATATTGCAATGATAATATTTTGAATATATTGGTTAAATAAGATATATTATTAAATTTTTAATTTTAATAAAATATATTATTAAAATTAATATGTTTTTACCATTTTAATTTAGCTACTAGATTATTTAAAATTACATTTGCACCCTATATTTTATTTGTGCCAGTGAGGTTCAACTCTCACTACCTTAGAATCACTCAGAGCTTTTAAAAATTCCATATATGCCCTGTTCCGTGTGGCTCAGTTGGTTGGAGCATCGTCTGGTATACTAAAAGGTGGCAGGTTTGATTCCCAGTCAGGGCACATACCCAGGTTGCAAGTTCAATCGGGGTGACTATGGGAGGCAAATGAAGGATATATCTCTTTCATATCAATGTTCCTCTCCCTGCCCCCTCTCTCTCCCTCATAAAAAAAATAAAAAGAATAAAAATTCCATGATGCCAGGCTCTTACCCCAGAGCACTTAAATCAGAATATTTGGGGTGGGGCCCCAGCATCAGTATTTGTTTTTTGAAAGCTCTCAGGATGACGCTAATAGAGAGCCAACATGCAGAATACTGCTCTGCATTCTGAAATCCTGTGATTCTGAGACTCTAATGACTACTCATGCAGGTTAAAAGTTCAGAGTTGTTTTTTTTTTCTTATTCTGTATAATCAACTTTGTCCGTTCTGATCTATTTCTCCCTAAAGAAACAGCGAAATGTTTTTCGAGTCAGGCAAGTTAGAACTTTGTTTGTTCTATTTTTTAATGAAGTTCACATGAATCCAATACACTGCCAGGACTGAGGGGGGGGGGGGAAGCATTGAACTTGGGGTTTTAATGTTGATGAGTAACATGCAATCTTTCCTGGGGCTTCTTCTCACACTTGCCCTTTTCTTCTTGGAAGCACCTGCTTTGTTCCTGCTAGCAACAAGCAATGCATTCGCAGTGCTTCTAGATCTGGATGTGCCTATGAGTCACGTGGGGACCAGGTTCAAACACAGATGCTGATTCTGTAGGTCTGGTGCTGCCGAGTCCTGCATTTCTGAGAAGCGTCAGGTGAGGCCACTGCTAATGGCCCGTGCAAGGACCAACTCTGAGAAGCAAGGCATCGGGGCTTAGGCAATTAGCTAAGGCCCATCTGGGCAGGTAGAGCCCATCTGGGCAGGTAGAGCCCATCTGGGCAGGTAGAGCTTGTGCAGAGGCCCAACCACATACAAGAAAGTCGACACGTGCATTGACTCTCTTTTCTGTCTGAGCACTAAGCAAGCTTTTAAGTGACGCTTGCCCTGATTTGCCCACTAAAGCACAGTTCATGGGCACCTATGTCCTCTCTCTGTAAATGTAAGTGTCCTGAGAGAGGGACACGATCTACATCATATCACATCTACAACTCCCCTAGGCCTTCTTCCTCCCATCTTCAAACTGTAGCTTTCATCTAGCTAGCCATTTGCTAGAATCAATGTCCAATAGGTACGTTGTCAGCCTTTACTTATTTTTCATGTCATGTCTCTGCTTCCCTAAACACCTTACAACTAAGTAGACTAAGTCCACTTATACCCACATCTAATAAAGAAAAAGAGGAGAAAAACATGAGAAAGAAGATGAGGTGGTGGCAGTAGAGAAGGAGGTGGATGAAAAAGCTGCCGTCTCTAGTTGCCATGTATACCGATGCAATGTTGCTCAACTCAGTCTGTTTCATAATCACTATAAGCTTCCTAAAACCACAGATGCTTGGAACCTCCCCAGAATTGCTAAGTGGGAATCTCCAGCAGTCAGGCCCAGGTGTGGGTGCATCGTTAAAATTCTCCATGGACTATTCTGATGTGAAGCCAGGTTTGAGCAACCCCAGATGAGGTTCTTCACCTTATCTCATTTCATCTTCAAACACCCGCATAAGGTAGGCATTTTGATCTTCATTTTATAGAAAATGAAGCCAAGTCTCAGAGAAGGTAGGAACTTGCCCAAGATCACACAGTTATAAAGGGACAGAACTAAGGTTCAAATTCAAGTCTTTCTGAGTTCTACAGTGTCTGCAGGTGCAGGCTACCCCAAGTCCTAAAGCACCCTGACAGGCAGGCCATGCTGACACCCCTGTCATCAGTCACTCTCAGAACCTAGTCATCAGTCACTCTCAGAACCTCAGAAATGCCCGTCACAACCCACATCCCAAGGAATGCCCACCCATTAGGCCCAACAGTTCTGCTCACCTTTCTCAGCCCCTACTACTTGGTTATAGCCTCAGTCCCTGTTCCTAAGCCCTGCCTTCCAGTCCACCTGTGGATAAAGTTATACGGTGGTCCCCCTTGCTGTAAGCAGACCTTTCAGTAAACTGCTAGTTTCCTTAAGGATGTGAGCATCCCTACCCTGCACTCCCCATCTCCTTGCTGTGCCTTCTCAATGAGATTCTTATCCTTCATCTTGTAGAACCACCCACCCCAACTCTAAGCCTCAGGCTACACATATTATCCACTTGTTCATTCATTCACAAATTATTTATTGAGCACCCACTAAGAACTAAGAACTAGCAAGCTCAACAATCATGGTACCTCATGAAACTTATGGCAGAGACAATGAACAAGTCAACTTACATTCACATGTATCATCTCATTTAAATTTCATGATGACATTTGGAGGTAGGAACTATAATGACATCCATTTCACAGATGAGAAAACTGAGACACAAAGAGACTGAGTAACTTGCCGGGGGTTAAATAGTTGGTAAGTGACCAAGCTGGGATTCGGATTCTGTTGGGATGGTCCTGGAACTCATGCTCTTTGTCATTCCATTATATTACTACCTCTGATACAAATTGCTTTGCCCTACCAAACCCCTTTATAGCATTCGTAAAACGTACATTTAAAAAATGCTATTCTTGTTATATATAACCTTTCTGCTATAGAATAAAACCACACAAAGTGAATGCATAGTTTAGTGAGTTAGTATAAGGGGAACACCTTAGCAACTACCATCTAGGTCAAGAAAAAGAATTTTGCCAGCCGCCTCCAAAGCCCCTTGATGTATCTTGTCCTGGCCAATGTGCCTTTCTTTTCACAAAGGTAACGACTACCATGATTTTAAAGCAATCAGATCCTTGAGTTTCCTTGTAGTGTTATCACCTACTAGTGGCCTGGTGCACAGATTCATGAACATTGAATGGAAATTAATTAGAAGAAATATTTTTAATATTGCTATTCACCCTTCCTCTATAATAGAAGTGTCAACCAAATTCACGATTGACAATGACAGATCAAAACACATCCATGCCATTGGCATCAGCGAGAGCTTTATATGTATCAGTCGGGTCAAGTTTCTAAGCTTTCTAAATCTCTGTTTTCTGGCTAATGAAAAGAAAATAGGATTCCACAGAGTCTCCTATCTACCTACTCCAGGACTTCTGTGAAGATCAAATGAGATGAGGCACAGGAAAATGCTTCACAGACATTTGGTTAAAGTGTAAATGTTTCCACCTGGGTATAAAGCAAGTCGTGTTCCTGGGGCCCAGGACCTGGGCTGAAGAAACTGCAAGGAGGCTAGTTGCTAGGGAGAGGAAGTGGGCATTGTTATGTGACATTATTACCTGGACGGTTGGACACTTAACATATTAGCCTTTTATATATATAGATGTATGCATCCTCAGACTCTATACTGAAGCATAGTGTTACCCATTGGTACATTTGAAATGTCTTTTAGGTCTCTTATATTCTACAGGTTCTCTCTTCCATCCCCATCTTTTGCTTACAACTTCTCTGGGAATTTGGCCTGTAGACCTCTTGCCCTGGGGTCTTTGCTGACTGTAATCATAAGGCATTTCATCATGTTCCTCCAACTTCTCTATTTCCTGCAAAGCGGCAGTTGGATCCAGAGGCTTGGTCAGTCTCCGATTTGATCTTTTGGCAAGATTCTAGGTGCTGATTTGTTCTTTCATGAAGAGCCACGTGATGTCTGGCTGTCTCTCTTTTTGTGATGCTTGGTGCCAAAATCTATTAGTTCAAAGGGAGTTGCAAAATGGTGTATTCTAGTTCTATCATTTCTTCTGTATTTATCAATCCATCCATTGGGACACTTTTATAAACATATATTCACCCTTATTACTATCTGGTGGCTCAGTGACATCATTCATATAAGAAAACAGAATAAATTATTCTTTCCCTTTGTCTAACAATTTTCACAAAAATAAATGGTTCCCTGTCATCCTCTTAAGGAAATCAATTTTTTAAAATATCATTATGAAATCATGGACCTACACTTATTTGATGGGTTCCAAATAATTACAACTATTATCCTTTCTAAAACTCAAACATTTCCCTCTTTGGCCAACAGAAGCCTCTCCAAATTGGCTCTGGGGTGTCTTTGACGTGACTCTGGTGACCTCTGATAGCTTTCTTACTATCTAGTGTAACAAAATATTCCAGACATGGTTCTCACCTCAAACCTGGAAAGAGCCATTTCTCTAGATTCTTTTCGTGGGAAATGATACTTCAGGAGCACAATCTGGGCACTATGGATGCTCATGCTATTGGATTCACTGCATTCACACCCACACAAACACATAAAACACGCATACACTGTGTGTGTGTGTGTATACACACACACACACACACACACACACACACACCATGGTCAATAAAAAGGGTTTTTTGTTAAAATGATACATTTTGTCCCTCACTTCATTTGCCTAGACTCCCAATAGAATAGCCCTCTGAGGGGCTATTGGCATGAAGCCCATCTCAGGCTTGCGGGGGGGTGGGGGGGGGGAGAGAAAGTAGTTCAACTCAAGTTTAGAGACTCAGTTCTCATTTCAGCGTTGTTATTTTCTCTCTCATATATTCGTTCAGAAAAATCTCTGCTCATCCATGCCATTTTGTGTCTATTTATGTTTTCCAGATGCCTAAATTTCATCAAATACTCCACTTGGGGGTCTATTTGAGATGCAAGCTGTTATACAAAGGTAGAGGATATAATGTTCTATAGGCCAGCCCGCCTGTGCTTTGCTCTTGCTCTGCGTGTTTGCTAGTTTTAAATCCAAACTAAAGAATGAGCTGCATAGACTGCTAACAACACACCTTCTTACAAAGGGCATTAACAAGAATGCAGCCCTGCATCCTAACTTTAGCTTAAACACTAGAATATAAAAAAAGAAATTCAAGGGACTTTTGAGGGGCCCTAGATTAGGGAAGGACTTTGCCTATACTGAAAAGCAGGAAAATAACATGGCATATGCAAAAGCGGCAACAGTAAATATTCAGTCTCTGTCACTCTTCCCAACAGAAACAGAGGAAACCCATTTGCTTAAAAACTTGTGTGTGGTCATGAAGGCAGTCTAATGTTTCAGGTATAACACGGCACAACATATGTGAACGTCTTCTGCATGTTGCAATACACTGTGCAAATGAACTAACCATATTGTTATTAAATATCATTTAATTAAATTCAAAAATTATTCTTCTAAAATTACCTTGACCAAGTCTATGTGCCCCTACATGTCAAGTTTTCAAATGAAAGGCCAAGGAACGTGATAGCATCAGGCTGGCTGCCTCTGAGCGCCCGCAGGGAGGCCAATAAGATGACTCTGTGATCATCATTATCCTCATGAAAAGAAAGAGATTGAGGTTGAAACAGGGCCAGCCTCTGGGGCTCCCCACTGACAACAGGCTCAGAGGCAGCGATCTCCATGCGCCCGCAGGTCTGCACATGCCTCTCACTGCTGACCAGGGCTCGGGCCACAGGGTGTTTAGACGGAGGTGTCATGTCTCAGGAAGGTTGTAGAAAGTGTGCTGGGAGCCTGAACGGAAGGAAGGAAAGGCCAGGACATGTGCGATGTTTCAGAGAAACTGAAAATGAATGAGAGCTTTTGAGAGACAAACTGAGGGAAGGAATGTAGAGCTCCGGCCCCACGGAGGTAAATGAGAGCTATCCTACCAAAGAGGTACTTCCCTACAGGAGAGGAAATGATGAAGTGCCTGCAAAGTAAGTGGGGAATGCTGTAGGATGAGGTCGGAGTGATATCTTTAAAGAAGCCTCAAAAATAAATGAAGAAAGAAAGAAAGAAAGAAAGAAAGAAAGAAAGAAAGAAAGAAAGAAAGAAAGAAAGAAAGAAAGAAAATAAAGAAGCCTCAAAAATAAATAAATAAATAAGCCTCAAAAATCGTTCTCTCATCTGTGGATGGGCAAGGCCACTTTTCCACTATGCACGGGTCTACTCTTTAAGTTAGGTTTAATGACTAATACCCTTTGCCCTTATACAAGGAGCTTTCACTGAGCTTGTTCTAATGCTAATAAAGAATTGGCAAATGTGGCACTCAAAAATAGGACAGGAAATTATTCCATGTATACAACTTACTTCACTGTCCTCTGCTGGGAGATGAATGGCAAATGAGGTGGTTAAACGAAAATATCTGACTCGTAACACAGAATCCCTTTCCTTTCCCGAATGGAATATTGTGGTTGGAGACAATCAGGTAAACAAATGCCTAAATTTTAAGATCTGCATGTTAGACATAGGCTGCCTCGTTCTTACTGCAGTCTCCTCCTCTCTCTCACTCTCTCACCAGTTCAAAGTCAATGGCCCAGGAACATCCAGTTCCCCTTCTACAGCAAAGACAGGAACAGCACCGATGGCAGGAAGAACTCCCATGTCCCGGCTCCGGTGCAGTTGGGCCCTTTTAGCCCAGAGAGCGGGGCCTTCCTGTCATCCAGAGGGGCCGCTGCTCTCTGAGGAGCGTCAGCCTGGATGCTGCCGGCTCCACGATGCGGTGTCTCCCCAGCCTGGGCTTAGCACCCAAATCCAGCCTTTCCGTGGCTCCTTACTTCTGCCCTGGCACCTCAACTTCTGGCTCCCCCGTCTTCCCAGTTCCCAGATGGCTGTTATCTTAGAGTCCATGTCAGGGGCCATCAGGAGCCACTCTTCCCTGACTGCTCCTGCCTCCTGGCAGTGGCAACCCTGTCTGTCCGCACCAGCAGGACTCAAACCCTGCAATTGTAACAGGACTCAATGCACTGGGGTAGCAGCTGCCCTTTTGTGGAGAGTAACACTTTTTTTTCTTAATTAAAGATTTACTTTCTTTAAATGTTTTTATTGATTTCATAGAGAGGAAGGGAGAAGGAGAGAAAGAAACATCAATGATGAGAGAGAATCATTGGTCGGCTGCATCCTGCACGCCCTGATCGGGAATTGAACCGCGACCTCCTGGTTCATGGGCCGACGCTCAACCACTGAGCCACACTGGCCGGGCTGGAGAGGAACGCTTTTTAAGCTCCCTCACAGTCCTCATGCCATGGGCTCCTGCTGTGATGGACTCCTGGTGGCTAAGAGGATATGAGGACACAGAGAGGAAGCATGCTTCACCTCAAATGGAGGGAATGAGCTAAATGGGCAACTTCAGGTAGTCTGCTCTAGAGAGGGAAGCGTGGAGGTTCCATTTCTCTTGAAGGCGATTTCCTCAGTGTGCTGGTACTGCAGCCAGAGAAGGCTGTCCCCGCAAAGCTAAGAAAGGATTCAACCAGAATCATTGTGAACTTGTAGTAAGGTCAGTGAAGCAGCATAACTTTGGTGACAGAACAGGTAGCTGGAAAAAAAAGTTGAGATAACCTTATGCACGTCAGGGAAGAGGAGTCCATGTATTCCTGTCCATGGAAAACCTCACCATCCGGAAACCTCAGCCGTTCAGAACAAGTCAGACCAAGAAGCTGAGGGAAGAGCAGGCTCCCTGTGGGAGCTGCACCCCCAGCACACTGAGCCCACAGGGACGTTCACTGAGGCCCCTGGACAAGGGACAGGACACAGAAACCCAGGAGACCAGGGTTGCCTGTGGGAGGGGGTGCAGGGGGACAGGGCACCATGACAAATCATGCACTAGAAGGGAAGCCACAGCAACGCGGGAAAAGAGGAGCAGCCAGAAAAGTTAAAGATGGGAACAGCTCTGCTCTCTGGGAAGCAAAGCACCATCTGCTCTGCTCCTCAGGGTGGAGCCCCGAGGGCGGACTTGGAGGTCCCCGAGCTATGTGCATCTGTGCGTGGAAGCAGAGGAGGAAATTCCCAAGGCTGTGGTGGGGCCCCAGGAGTGCCCCCCAGCAAGTGCAGGCGCACCATCGCAGGGACACTTGCTAGGTAGAGTGCCACTGTGCAGTTTCCTCGTTTGCAAAAAGGGAAGGCTGTCGTGAGGGGCAGAGGGCCTAGCGCCTGTACAGCGGGGCCTGGCACTTAGTGAGCACTCGGTAAACGTGAGCACTATCGACTCTAATAACTGTATTACCATCATGCAGACCTAGTCCATCTCCGTACAATACTGTATTCACACAAGTGACACTGTGGGTTAGGTGTTTATAGGTCCTCTCCTCCAGAACAGGGTCCAGTGGAAGGTGATGGGCACAATAGGAAAGGGTCATCACTAAGTGACTTAAAGAGGACAGTGACAGGAAAAGGCCCTTTGAGCCCTAAACTATTAGTTGATTAATCCTGTATGATACTAGAACTCAGACATGCTTACTATTTAAATTCTGAATAGATTCCTAAATTGTACAAAGCTAGGAGCATGCCTCATGTAATATTATCTGGAGAGCAAAATGCCAAGGGGCTCAGACTCAGGTATGTATAAGGGAGCCTAGTGTGTTATTGGATGGGCAGAGTCAGCTGGTGTATAAGAAGTCAGTCTGAGGGTCATTCCAAGAGTTTTAGGGAGACATCCAGAAGTTAAAGTCCGGGAAAAGATCAAAGTCAAAACAGATTGACAAATTCCTTGCTAGGCCACAATGCTTTTAGGAAGAAGGTCATGAGTTTGACCATGAGGCATTCGGAAGGCCACCCATGTATTAGTCATGGTTCTCCAAAGAAACAGAACAAATAGGATGTGAATATATATACACAGAGATTTATTTCAAGTGGCTCATGTGATTATGGACGTTGACAAGTCCAAAATCTGTAGAACAGGCTTGCAGACTACAGACCCAGGGAAGAGCAGATGTTGCAGAATTCTTCCTTCTTCTGTGGAGGTCAGTCTTTTTCAACTAAGGTCTTCAACTGATTGGATAAGGCACACCCACATTATGGAAGGCAACTTGCTTTCGTCAATGTCTACTCATCTAAATGTTAATCTCATCTAAAATTGCCTTCACAGAAATACCTAGAACGTTAGATCAAATAGACCAACTTGGCCTAGCCAAACTAACATAAAATAAACTATCACAACCCACCCTCTGGCAATTAAGAGTCAGCCTCTGAAACCAGCACCCAGACCTGAGTCTTCAGAAAAGATCTAAGTCTCTAGAAATGACCTCAGGCTAAAGAGCTAAGGAAGCTCTGTCTCTGAGCTTCTGAAAAGGCAGAAATATCCTATCGGCAAAGAAGCTTCTTGAACCGTAAGTGCTGACTCAGGTGCTGCAACTCAAGACACTACCCTAAAAAGGGCTTTGAAGTGGCTGGTGAAAATGTCATCTCAGCATTGGGAATACAGAAATTTTTTATTTTATCAGAAACCAATTTCTGAATAGATTTTGTCCTTTACCATTTTAAAATCCCTATAAAATGGCCCCATTGGGTGCTATTTGCCATTTTCCAGCCTGGGTAGTTCTACATGCTTAAGGAAGACAGGTGACCAGCATGTGTTCAGTCTGCAAATGCCCATCAAATAAGATGTTCAATGAGTGTAAATTATTTTGAAAGATGCAGGTATGATACATTTACTTCCTGCTTCTGGAGCACATAGATAGACAAAGTGCACAGCAAAATACCTCGCATGTATTCAAATGTTGAATGAACTGAATCAAAATAAATTTTAGCAGGTTTTTTCATTGCTCTGTACCTAAGTAAATAGGTAATTTACTATTAAAAGGCTCATCTAGGAGTTGCCAAAACATTTATTTTTTTTAAATAGAATAGAAGTCACTCTGTGGCAGTCATGGTTTTATTCAAAATACAAAATATTAATGTATAGGACACTGCAAACCTTTTCACTCTCATTTCAGCAATAAAGGTTCCCTGTGCCTGAGTAATTATCAGTGATGTCTTAAGGAAAACTTCCATAGGCTTGTGGTCCAGCATCATGACAGCAAATATCAAAAACTTTTTGGGTTCAGAGTAAGCACACTCCAAATGCCCAACATTCTTGAAACGTTGACATATACTCCTTTCTTGTTCTCCATGAAATAAACACAGTGGGGTAGCACACACTAGTAAGAAGCCACTTTTGGCCCCTGGGTCAGAAATGCTGAAGCACAGTGCTCCTCATCATGCAGTCGAGGCAAAGGCTGCTGAAAGAACCAGTGAGGGAGGGAATCCTTGGGTTACTGACCCAGTTTGCAGGAAGATGTCCATCTTTTACATCCAACAGGACCTCTCTATCTATGTGTGTGGAGAATGGCAGTGCAGTGACTGCCTACGGCTAAACCTGGCTTATCCTACCTAATAAAAGGGTAATATGCAAATTAACCATCACTCCGCGACACCCACAAGCCACGTCCACCAGCCAATCAGAGCGAGTATGCAAATAAACCCAACCAAGATGGCTACAGCCACGGAGAAAGTAGGAGGGAGGCTTGGGTTTCCAAGGCAATAGAAGAAGACAAGCTTTCCCCTGCCCTGGCCGGCCTAAGCCTCCACTCAAGGCTACAAAGTTTCAATTGTAGAAGGTAAATAAATTCCAGATACCAGGGCCTCTGCTTGGGTTGCCAGGGGGCGTGGCTGGCCTGCAAACCACCATGGGCCCCTCGCTCAGGCCGCCCCACACCCCAAGGGAACCCCCACCCTGATCCGGGACATCCTTCAGGGCAAACCAGCTGGCTCCCACCCGTGCACTAGGCCTCTATCCTATCTAATAAAAGAGTAATATGCAGATTGACCATCACTCCAACACACAATATGGCTGCCCCCATGTGGTCAAAGATCCTGCCCCTATGTGGACACAAGATGGCCACCACAAGATGGCCAGCAGGGGAGGGCAGTTGGGAGGCACCAGGCCTGCAAGGGAGGGCAGTTGAAATGGACCAGGCCTGCAAGGGAGGGAAATTGGAGGTGATCAACCCTGCAGGAGAGGGCAGTTAGGGGTGATCAGGCTGGCAGAGGAGGGAAGTTGGGGGAAAACAGGCTGGCAGGGGAGCAGTTAGACATCAATCAGGCTGGCATGGGAGTGGTTAGGGGGTGATCAGGCTGGCAGGCAGAAGTGGTTAGGGGCAATCAGGAAGGCAGGCAGGTAAGCAGTTGGGAGCCAGCAGTCCTGGATTGTGAGGGATGTCCGACTGCCTGTTTAGGCCCGATCCTGGTGAGATCTGGCCTAAAAGGGCAGTTGGACCTCCCTCGAGGGGTCCCAGATTGGAGAGGGTGCAGGCTGGGCTGAGGGACATCCCCCCCCCCCCGCTCCTGTGCATGAATTTCGTGCACCGGGCCTCTAGTCTATATAATAAAAGCCTAAGCGACCATTATTGTTGAACGACCAGAACGACCAGTCACTATGATGTGCACTGAACACCAGGGGGCAGATGCTCAATGCAGGAGCTGCCCACAGGGGGAGCGCCGCTCAACCTTCAGCTGGGCTCACGGCTGGCGAGCACAGCAGTGGTGGCTGGAGCCTCTCCCGCCTCCACGGCAGCGCTAAGGAGCAGTGAGCAGGCGGGTGGTAAGAAGCAAGGGGTCCTGGACTGCAAGAGGGCACAGGCCGGGCTGAGGGACACCCCCCCCCCCGTGCACAAATTTCATGCACCAGGCCTCTAGTTCTGTACATAAAAGAAAGAACCCAGATTCCAGGAGGAAGTTAAAAGGTGTTCCATACCTGCCACATTCCTCAATGTTCTTTACATAGTTTGAAGGTGCTGTTTCTCATTTGTGAGTTGTTTTAATGGTGGTATGTATCTTCTACCCATAAATTTAGGGGACACCTCATACGAATCCTATATAATAGTTAACTTCTTGGGGAAAATCTCCTAGAGCAAGCAGTAATTCACAAAGTGTGCTCTAGAAAGTACTAAGTCATTAAGAACAAGGGTTACTTGAGGTAAAAGGGAGGAAGGATTAATTTCATGAAAACACAGTTAAACAAAGTTCAACAGTTCTCTATTGCAGAACTTCTCAGAGCCCTTAATATGCTAATATGGGCTGTCATTTGTGCATTTTGTGTGTGTACTGTAGGTGTTGTGGTATTGTGTGCTGTTGTATGTGTTGTCTGTGTGCTGTATTACAAAGCTGGTGTTTTTCAAAGTATATACAGAATATAAACCGAAAATCCTATTTTTTTTAACCTTAACTTTTCATGTATACTTTTTAGGTTTTATTTTTTTCTGCATTAGAAAAAATCACTTTACTTTTAGACTGGATGAAATGGTTTCTTATGACATAACTATTTCTTGTGTATGAAAATTTTAGCTAAGCTTGTATAAAAGAAACTCCTATTAAATAAATATAATTTTCTATCAAGTCCATACTAAATTTGAAAAGCCTTCAGCTAAAAATTGAATATATTAGGTCTTGATACTAATAATACAATGAAAAGCAGTTTTTTGGACAATATTTAAAGAGGAAATAAGGCACTAATGAAAGAATAGCAATCATACTACAAATATTAGTGCTATACACAAAATAAACTATAAAATCAGAACATTTAAATATAAACACAGAACATCAATAGAACATATTTATTCACTTTACCATAACTCAAATGTCAAAGTTACACAATTCTTAAAATTTTGGCCATTCTTCTTTTTTAAAAAAATGTATTTTTATTGATTTCAGAGAGAGGAAGGGAGAGGGAGAGAGAGAAACATCCATGATAAGAGAGAATCATAGATCGGCTGCCTCTTGCACGCCCCCTACTGGGGATTGAGCCCACAACCCGGGCATGTGCCCTTGACCGGAATTGAACCGTGCGTGACCTCCTTGTTCATAGGTCAATGCTCAACCACTGAGCCATGCTGGCTGGGCAGTTTCGGCCATTCTTAAGTTAATTTCTAGGCATTAAATACCTAAATAATTTTAATAGTATATCCCGTGTCTTTATTCCCCTTTCTTTTTTTAAAATATGTACTTTTATTGATTTGAGAGAGGAAGGGAGATAAAGAGAAAGACAGAAACATCAATGATGACAGAGAATTGATTGGCTGCCTCCTACATGCCCCACACTAAGGATCAAGCCCACAATCCTGGCATCGAACCATGACCTCCTGGTTCATAGGTCAATGCTCAACCACTGAGCCATGCTCGTCAGGGTCTTCTCCTTTCTTGGCACTTTTTTCTTTCACTTGAACTTACAGTTTTCTTTTCAGCTAATCTCACCCACACAACAATACCTGAATGAATAGAGTGGCGTGTAAAGGCAAATCATGATTACCTTGCTTAACTACAGAAAGTCACCCAATGTCTAAAGCCTCAGTCAACAAATACTGGTTCCAAATCTGGTCTATCAGGAGGTCTAACAAGGTTCATCCACTCATTCCTAATATTTCAAAAGCTAATGGAAATTAACTATAACACCAAATGTCTTTGCTTTTAGCCAAGTCATATTAATTATAATTATTCTATTAAGAGTATCTCAGGCTGATCAGAAGCTCTATATAGCTGATTAATTAGAAATAGATGAGAAAATGAATTACTTTAAAATTTCAGTTAATATGATAGACAAAAATATTCAAAACATGGGATATATGGAAAAAAAATAATGAAATGTTTTTGCATCATGAAACTAACAATATCCAAGCAATGTTGGTAATGAGAAACATTTATTGGGAACTTACTATTGTCAAGTACTATACTTAGTGGCTTACAAGCATTATTGCAGTCAACCCTCAACACCCTGAAATAGGTACTATTTTTATAGTTAAGGTAATGGGCTCAGAGAGATTAAGTAATTTGCCAAGGCTGTATAGCTAGTAAGTAGCAGACCTGAGATTTAAACACAGCTTCTCACACACCATCCTGATAAGAAACCTATATTAAGTTTTTGTTGCTAAATAATAAGTACTAGCAACTTGGTGACTTAAAACAACACCATTTACTATCTCAGTTTCTGTAGGTCAGGAGATGAAGGATGGCTTAACTGGGTCCCCCACTCAGGGTCTCACAGGCTGCAATGTAGGTGTCAGACCAGTTGCATTCCTTTCTGGAACTTGGGTTCCTTTCTCATGTTCACATGGTTTTCAAGCAGAATTCAGTTCCTTGAAGCTGGTCCCTGTTTTCTTACTGGCTCTCAGCCAGGGGCTGCTCTCAGCCTCTAGAGGCTGCCTGTAGTCCCTTACCATGTGGTAGCTTATTTTTCAAGGCCAGAAGGAGAGTCTCTCTCTCCAGCCTGCTACAATGGAGTATTGTATTACAATAACATACACAGGGGGTGACTATCCTGTCACCTTTGCCACGTTATATTTGCTAAAAGCAACTCACAAACTCCACCAGCACTCAAGGGGAGGGGACTATACAAGGGTGTGACTCACTGGGGCTCATCTTAAAATTGTGCCTATTACAGCTACAGTGTCCTACCCATAACTGTTTTATTTATTGAGGTGATTACTGTTTTCTGCTGTATAGGGGTAAATACTACGTTATAGGAACATCAAAGCATTCAGGTTGGCCATAACCCATGCAACTGGTAACAACAGAAATCAAATGATAGGTTCAAGTAGACAACATGGGTCTCCATATTCTCTAAGTCTGAGGACTTTTGTGCCTATAGTAAATCTTTTGTGCCTATAGTTTCATTATTAAATATGTTGAGATCAATGTTATATGAATTCCCAGTGGCTATTGAAGTCATCCAACCAAGAGATGAAGATGACTTGAGACAGTGACACTGTGGTTGCAGTAGAGGTGAGATGCAAGTTGAGTGATTTCTATAGGATTCTGAACATACTTGCAAGGCAGAACTGATAAATTTTGCTGAAGGACAAGATGTGTGATGTCAGAGAAAACCTCAGAGTTTGAGGCCTGGGCAGGACAAGAAATAAAATGCCATTTGCTGAGATGTGGCACCTGGGTGCAGGTTCATCAGCAGTTTATTTTTAGACACCAAGGTTAATAAGTCCATTAGTCATCTAAGTGGAGATGGCAAAAGGCAGTTGTACATGCGTCTAGTGTTGAAGATGGAATTTGGCAGTTTCAGAGGATGGATGGCATTTGAAGTCATGGTAATTCATGGGATCACCTGCCAGTGAATGCAGCTGGAGAATGGAAGAAGTCTGAGGCCTTAGGACTGAGTTCTGGGCCACATTCTACTGTTAGAAATTGGAGAGATGAAGAGGTTCCACAAAAGAGATTTAGAAGATTCCATGGAAGAGAACCAAGAGATGGCTCAGCAGCCAAGTAAAGAAAACTTTTGAAGAAGGGAATGGTGAAATATAATGCAGCCATTAAAAATAATGGCTCAGTTTTGCTCAGTGGTTAGAGTGTCGACCCACAGACCCAAGGGTCGCAGGTTTGATTCCTGGTCAAGGGCATGTACCTGGGTTGCAGGTTCCCCAGCCCTGATGGGGGCGCGTGTGGGAGGCAACCAATCAATGTGTATCTTTCACGTCAATGTTCCTTTCTCTCTCTCCCTCTCCTTCCTTCCTCCCAGTCTCTCTAGAAATCAATGGAAAAAAGATCCTCAGATGAGGATTAAAAAATAATAATAATGTATTTTAACCTTAATGTTTCAGATATAGGATGATGTAATGGTAAGTAAATAAACTAGGGCTCCAAACTGTATACAGCAAAATCTTAATTTTGTTCAAAGAACAAATATTTTGGCATAGAAAAACAGGAAGGAAATATAGCAATGTAAACAGTTATTTCGGAATTTTTATTTTAGGATGGCATTTGTTTTCTACATTCATAGCAATTTCCAAGTTTTATACTATGAACTTATTTTAAATAAATGCATATATAATTTTAAAAATCAACATTAGCAAAGACTTTTAGATTCAGCCTTTTAAAAATGGAAATATGTAACACTTGCAAAATCTTTAAAGCAAGACAGTAGAAACTGTCAACATATCGGGTGGTTAAGTTTATTTGGTTCACTTAATTTTGCTCTCTTCTCCAAAACTGAAAAAGGAAAATATTATAAAAAAATGTTTTCACTTGCATCATACTTATCTCTCCCCAGAAAGAAGCAAAGTAATTAAAATAATAGCTGATTACTTTCATTCATTCAAATTCTCATTTCAATAGATATGTAGATGCTGGGTTTCAATGTTCAAATGTTAGTATTTCAGGGAAATCAGTCAGACAGAAGAAGACAAATACTGTATGATCTCACTAATATGTGGAAATCTAAAAAAGCAAAGTCATAGATACAGAAAAGCCAGAGGTAGGGGTGTAGAGTGGGCAAAATGAGTGAAGGTGGTCATAACATACAAACTTCCGGTTATAAGATTAAAGAGTTCTGGAGATGTAACATATAGCATGGCAACTATAGTTAACATACTGTACTGTATATTTAAGAGTTGCTAGAGAGTACATCTTAAAAGTTCTCATCACAAAAAAATTTTTGCAACTATATGTGGTGATGAATGTTAACTAAACGTAGTGTGGTAACCATTTCCCAATGTATACATATATCAGATCATGTTATGCAGCTTAAATTTATACAATGTTATGTGTTGACTATATATCCTTAAAAGTGGAAAATAATAAAATTTTTAAATAAAAAATAAAAGCTAAGAACAAATGTTAGGGTTTAAATGTAACCTTGAACAGGTCACTGAACTGCTCTGTGCCCTGCTTTTCTTGTCTGCTAAATGAGATTGATGGACCCTGCCCCCTCATCGTGTGGCTATAGGCCTATTAGACTGAATTAAGTTAGATAGAGTGCAGTTGTGAGACTGAAGAGAGATGGCCGGGCCACTCTTCACCAGCCGCCTCTAGGTGCTGGCTTCACCGGCAGCAGCAGCCAACACTAGCAGCACTAGATGGCTTAAACCAGTCGGCCTGCTTTGAATGCCCATAGGTGACCACACTACCTCTGCAGATGGCCCCTGAGGGCACAGCTCCTGCTTGGCAAGGAGAGAAGCTGGTGGTTTCCAGTCAGGCCCAGAGTTTAATTTCTGAAGCTGGTAGAAAGACGAGAGCCATCTTACCCTGTCATTAGCCTGGCAGAGCCAGCAGTCAAGCCGAGCTCTCCCCACCCAAGGCCCTGCCCGGGCATGTGCTTCCAGCCTCTCTGAACAGCTTCAAATAACATTTTATGTCACAAAGGACCACAAGCTATTGAGGGCCGTTGGGACTTAGCAGACTGCACATTTATTCAAACAAACAGTTCATCACTGATTCTTTTAGCAAAACAAAACAAAACAGGGGAGGGAAGAGGAGAAGAGGTTTGCTAACAGAAATGACAGCTGAGGTTATAAACGTCCCAACATACCCTTTTCCCTGACGTTAAGTCCCCCATAAAACAGGCACACAGCTCACGAGCGAACACAACACAGAGCTGCCCTCTCCTCTGGAAATTAGGAATGAAGTTGGATTCACGGCCCACAGACTAGAAGCTGACAGTTTTTCACCGAAGAGCAGGGTAATAAGCAGAACAGACAACCCTTTCCTTTCTCCTAAATAGCAGGTGCCCAAAGGCAGCATTCTCACCACCAGGGAAAGAGATGGGATTTGGAATCTGTGATCAGCTACTCGCAGACCTGGTTGAGTCACTCAACCATTCGGGGACCCTACTCACTTCCTAGTTCTGTAAAGCTCGGGCTAATCCTGTCCACTCCCAGGGTGGCAGTGAGGGTAAAATGGATAAGCACAGCTGGCTTTTTTGGCTAGCATGTACTGTGTGCCTACGTATGTCAGCGGAGCCACTGCCCATGTGCTTTCCGAGATCCCACGTTACCTCTCACGGAATTGTTCAGTGCCCACCCACAACTTTGAGCAGCTCATAGCTTCTAACTTCAATTTTTTATCTTTAATTCTCTAAAAGTACTGACAATCTCCTGCTGCTTCCCTCATAACTAACATCTTTCTTCATTAATCCTGTTCCTCCTCTCTGTCAACTCCTGCCATCCCCCTATCTAATGGCATTCTCCCAGGACTTCGGAATTCTGAATCATTCTGCACTTCTTCTTCCTGGAACCCTTCCCCAAGAGTTCTGATCACATGTGAAACAAGTTTAGCCATTGTGCAAATGAGTTCTGTGGCCAAGTTCCTAATGCAGAGTCTAACAGGAGCCAAGGGTGGGACTGGGAAAATTAAGTCAGTGTGACAGCCCCATGGTGAGTAGGCGGGTAGGAAGGCTGTGTGATCCAGAGGGGAAAAAAAACACACACACAAAACACTAGACCCAGGGTCAGGAGACCTCCACTCCAGTCCTAGGTCTACCTTTGAGTTCTGTGGCTGTGGGTAACACAGTATCTATGGGCTTCAGGATCCTCACAGATGAGGTCAGGGGGTCAGGGCCAAATCAGACTTGGCAAATAGGTAGTACTGGAACCATCATTCACTCACTCCTCCCACGCCCATGGCAAACACTCCTGATCAATCAGTACATTCTCTCCTTTGGAACCCAGACGAGGCCCAGCACCCCCAGTAAGCCACCATCAAACAACTAAGTTGGCACAGGAGACAAAAGCTCTTTACTATCTCCGAGCTACAATCTGAAATCTCCCTTATTGTTTGAACATTCTCTGCTTCTACGGTATGGATTGCCTCAAAGGACAGGTTTGTTGATGGATGAGCATCACCAGGAAGGGGCGTGTCATGACTTCCTAGAAGTCAGCCCTTCACATGTGTAGTCTAATGCCCTTTTACATGGCAGGTCTGGGAAGGCTATGGAATGGTCCTGCCAGCATGCTGCACAGGGAAACCAGTCCTCACTATACCTCACGGCTGGGTGGAGCTTTGCCCCAGCACATGTCCATGCAACGGGGGATGGTCCTTTATGGTCCAGCTCTGACTCTTTGCTGGAATTTCCAAAAAACATGTCCCATGAGCCTCATTTCACCATGGATAATCAGACCAAGTCCACCAATTCTGCTGTGCCAAGTCTTTCCTTATTTGCTAGTTTCAATGTCTGCTTTGGCCTCCAGCCCTGCCTCTGAAGCCCTGGGCCTCTCCACTGTAGATTCCACAGTCTGTGACCTCAACTCAACTCAATATCTGGCTCCAGACATCTTGGACTGACTTGGTGACCCTCTCCTCTGCCGGCCAGGATCTGGCAGCCCCAGAACTGCCTGCTGCTGCCCTAGGCCATCCATTTCATATTCAGATTTTAAACAGAATCTCCTCAGATGTATCTGGCTTCTCACCACTCTCCCTACCAGCTTACAAGTGGCACCCAGCGTTGGGAACCCACAGAAATAGTAACCACTCTCCTGTCTCTGCTGAGCCCATGAAATCATGTTAACCTGCTATTCAACAGCCTTCAATAGCTTCAGTATCTCCCTTTTCTCATCTGCATTCCTCTACCTGTTTCCGCTGCTCTTTATGACCCAGCCCTTCCTACCACCTTCCAGCACATCCCTCCACTCAGGCCACTGTGGCCTCCGTGCTGCCGTCAGCCCCCAAGCCTGCTTCCACCTCTGGGCCGCCAGAGAGTATGCTTCCCTTGCCAGGGAACTTCCCATCCACTTCCTTGGGCCTCATTCTTCACAATCCAGTTTATATCCCATCTCCTCCATGAAGCTTTTCTTATAGGCCAGGCCTCCGTTTTTACCTAATATTTAACTTTTACCCAAGGAAGTCCAATACTTAAGTATATGTCACTTCACAGAATTCACAAATATTTCATGAGTGTTAGCCTTGACTTCTCAAGCTGAGTGAAAGTTCTCTGGGGGCAAGAACCTGCCACATGACCCGAGTGTCTCACTGGTGACATCACAACAAATCAACAAACACAACAAACAGTACCGAACACCTCTCCTTTGGCAAAAGTCCTTCAGCAAATGCTTGCTAATTCATTTTTCTACTCAAGATGCATCCAATTCTTGCCCACCTATGTCCAATCTATACCCTAATAGATCCTTCTCTTCCTGAATTAAAGAAAAGGTTAGGTTATGACAGAGCCCAAGAAAGTATTTGCCTATTAGACTTCAGCAGTGGTTGTCACACTTTCCAGTATGAAAAGACATCTAGAGTATGTTCTAGAAAAGCAGATTCCCCAGCAGCACTGACACAGCTTCTGAATCATGAGGTCTGGGATGAGACCTGAAATGGGCATTTTAATAAGTGGTCCAGGTAATTTTGAAGTAGACGGTTCATCAACCCTATTCTGAAGAAAACTGGGCGATGGAAGCCTCATTTTCCAGAGATAATCTGCAGTGTGTGGGCCAAGGCAGACAAAGGGCCACCACCCTTGTCCAGGTGGCCCACGGCTGAGACTTTCCTCAGCCTCTTTCTTGGTTCCAGGCCAACTCTGGTTACCAAATCTCTGAGGCCTGCAGCCAAACGACCATTTGGCCTTGAAGGATCATTTTTTATCTGCAGTGATCTCCCTCCCAAAGGCGTCCATTTGGCCTGCCCGCATTGGAGGAAGCGAATCAACACACCAGGGCTCTCACTTCACCAGCTGCAGTCTTGGGCTTTCAGGTTGTTTCAACTCCTGCTATGAGTCAAAACGGAATTGTGAATAATTTGTATGAGGCTTGCCACGTCTTGTTTCAGCCTTCAGCTTTTCTTGTTTGGCCTCTCAAGTATGTATATGTCTGATTATTTTAAAGTCTTCAAGTCTGGAATACTACCTGTGCAGCATTACACAGAATCTGGCTTCCTATAGCTGACATGTCCGTAAGCTCTCAAATTTACAGCCCTACATGTCAAAAATAAGGAAACAGAGAAATCTTCTGAAAAGGAAGGCGGGGGGCAGGGGAGGAGAGCATCTTGGCTCCCCTCGGTGTTGCTGGCCCCCCAGCCAAGTTACTCTGCTGTGTGTCTTAGCATGTTGTACACAGAGGCCTGCAGCCAAATGGTTTCCCACAATAACTTCTGTAGCATTATTAACACCCATCCTTTGCACACAGGAACTTTGTAGGATAAACAACTTCTGCAGCATTATTAACACCCATCCTGTTTGCACACAGGAACTTTGTAGGATAAACAACTATTAATAAGAAAGAAGTAATGTGTGTGTTTTTTAAATACCCTTTCCCAAAGTAGATGCTAAACCATCAGGCTCCAAAGAGAAAGAACCTTGTGAAAATGATCCTCTGAGCATCATTGAGAATCCCTACTTCAGGAAGGGCTTGGATCAAATGGGAGAGAGAGTCTGGGGAGACAATATCTGAGGCAATGGATGCTCCCCTGAGCTTCCCGGGCACCAGAGACAGCCCAGAGCACCACTGGTGTTTCCTCAGAGACAGGCAGATGAAGGCCAAGATGCTCCAAAGAGTAACAAAACTCACTGCGTTCTCTCCTCCTCCAAATCTGGGTTCCACATGGCCTTCAAAATAAGCAGGTGCAATGTGTTTACTGAACAACTGATTCTTGCTTCCTTGGGGCTGTGCAGGGTTTCCGAGTTGAAGGCAGGGTCCCAGAGTAGAAAGAACATCTGGGAAGACTGAGAGGAAGGATCCCATCTGATGGAAGAGAGGAAACGTGTGACCACCCATGTTTGCACCTGGCCCTTTTCACTTGCCTTCACACTGGACTCTTGCAGGCCCCACACAAAGACACTGCCTCAAGCCACGCCTTAGGAGAGTCATCCTTCTGACAACAGGATTCATGAAACTTTGCTAAGCCTCTTTTAAATCATGATTCTCCCTTTGGAACAATAGCCACAGACCAATGAAGTCCAAAACTGCATTCACTTTTGTCACCATTCAATAGAGAGTCAGAGATTGAATCACTAAACTGAGAAGAGCACCCAAGTAGGAGAGGGCAGCCTGGAGGGTATTGGTAGACTCGGTACCTCCCTGAACCCTGTGGTGAGAAACAGAAAGGATAGCAGGGCCCACGGGCAGAAGAGTGAGATGGCTTGGGTACGAATCCTATCCCCACCACTTCTACCCATCTCACCTGGCCGTTTCCCGGCCTGCCCTGAGCTTCAGTTTTCTCCTCTGTGAGATTGGGATAAGGACAGGAATGACTTTAGGGGATTGCTGTGATAATTAAATGAGATTGTTTATGTAAAAATACTCAATAGACACAAAATATTGATTATTGACTCTATTTTAAGAAGATGACTGTAGGATTTAGTCCTCAGGATGGGTGGCCTGTGAAGGGACAGTGCTTCAGAGGCTGGCAGCCTCCTGACATGGAATCAGGCAGCAGTGCGGTGGGTCTGGGGCACAACATTCACCCCTCTTCCCCAACCCCTGCCCCATAGTGCTCAGATTGCCCAAGGGAAATATCCTATGGAGATATAGCTTGGTTTCCACCGTGGTAAAAGTGAAGAGGAAGGCTTTTCTGCTTTTGTTTGGTTTTCATTTTATGGAAGAATAAGACCTTCATTGAATTCCATAAGTGTACAATAGAGTTCTTACCTGGCAGAACTTACGTACTAGAGGAACAATAATAGTTCATGTTAATTACTTGCTCTCCTAAGAATATATTTATTATCTTATTTTTTTTCTCACAGCAACTCAGTGAAGTAGGTCCTATTATCATCCCGTTTTATAGAGGAAATTGAGGCACAGAATGTTAACTTGCCCAAGGTCAGCAGTTAGCCAGCACTTGAACCCAGAGTTTCTGACTCCAGGGCCCATGCTACAAAGCTATGTGTCACCTTAATCAGCCTTCTCTCCTACTGACTCGCTGAAGTATTTCACTTTTTTATTGACATTTGCTAAGAAGTATAAATGGATGATGAAAATGTTGGTGAACATGACTTTTAGCCAAGTTGTATGCAGCACTTCTCCATGAACTGTGTTACGTATCACGCTGGTAGACTAGGGACTCGAACATCCTGTCTCCTTGATGGGAGGGGGCGTGAGAGAGAGAGGCCAGGTGGAAGAAAACAATGGAACTATAAGGAAAGGAGGGCGGAAAGGAGAGGAAGGGGAAATCTGGGTGAGTACAAAGGGGAGATGGGATAATCTGACCCCATAAGGAAAGTCAGTGAGACTTCTTCTCTTTTTAGTAAACTGAGGAAACGGAAGCTCGGAGATCTTAATGATTCCTGGTTGCTCAGCAAGTCAGTGGGAGAGGTGAGTCTTATCTCTCACTCTAAAGCCCACACTCTCCCCACCACATCCATATCTCCTTGAGCCTGAGAAGGTGGTTGAAGGCCATGTCCTTAGGAACCTAATGTTGTGCTAAAGAGCTTCGGCTTTGTTCTCTAATGGATAGAAATACTTCCAATGCCCCCTCAGCTCTAAATTTAACATCATCCAGGAATTTCTGGGCAGGAGGCAAATCCCACTGGTTTTTCCTCTGTGCATACATATATTCCCCCTAAGGGCATCCCATGAGCCAATCATTCTTTTTTATGCAGACTCAGCAGTTGGATTACCTGCACCTGCACCCCTGCTATGTCACACACGACAAAAGGATCAAAGCCTGGAACATGACTTCACACTATAATTTAAGATAATTAAGATTTTTTAACCTAAATTACATTTTAACATTTCATAACAGAGCTGTCAAGATTCTATCTATCAAAACTCCATCAAGCAAACAAAAGAGGATAATTATATTTTCAGACACATGAAGTCATCACTCTGGTTTCTTATAAAAAAGACTTCTGTCTTCCTTCACATTCTCATTTTCAAATGCACTTTCCCTTCTCCACCCACCCTTGGAGGCTGAGACTGTACATTCTTAAACAAGTGAAAAATACCCCAAAGGAGGCTATAACTCAGAGCATGAAAGTGTTCCTCAGAAGCAGCAATTCTAATGAGAACTGTATCTAAAGGAAATCTCTCTGAGCTGGTAGAGGCATCCTGTCTCACTAAATAGCCTCTGATTGGGGATGGGAGAAAGGCAGGATATTAAACTCCTCAAATCAAAGAGAACAATGAAATGCCAAAAAGCTTCCTACTAGAAGCTGCATTTCCTTTCATCTTATCCCATAAAGATAGGGAGTCTGTTCTAAGGTCTTCTTTGAGATATCAAGGGAAGAATACTAACTATATTAGGTATTGTTGGGTGCCTCCCGTCATCCACTTCACCCCTGCCCTGATCATCACGAAGCAGCCATGCTGTTGGGTCCCTAGTGACCTAGGCACCCGTGCAATCTTATTCTCCTTACCACCAGGATTGATTCAGGAATAGGCAAGGAACACAGTCCTCGGCCAGGCAGTGGCCAGGCAGGACAGGGGCCATGACCTTAGCTGTGATTCAGAGTGAAGCCCACGAGTCTTTTTTGGATGGTGGAGAGAAGGGAAACGCCCTTCTTTTGGATGGTGGTGAACAGCTTGGGACCTGGAACTGTTGCAGGCTTTTGGCTACCACCAAGGGAAGCCTGAGGGCAAAGCCAACACACTCAGGAGGGTGAAGCCAAGTGAAGCAAGAATCCTGATGACACTGTGTGAAAACTGACACATGGCCAGTTTGAAGTGGGTTTTCTTTTGTTTGCAAGCAACAGCGTCCTAACTGATCCACCAACTAATCATTCAGTGCTTTAGGGGAGCAAAGCTATTTGAAAATCTGATAAAGAACATAATCCTTTCCAGGAAAAAAAACAACACACACACAAAATTTCGCATAGAATTTGGGGGATAAAGGCACAGGCTCCAGATTTAGAGTCCCCAGCAGACTGGTTTAGGCACTTAGATTTTGGGGTAGGACAGAATTGGGTTCACATCCTGACTTGGCCACTTGCTAACTGCATTACTTTGGGCTGCCTTAAAACTCTTCTGGTCTTCATTTTATTCCTCTATACAATGCAGATAATAATAATACTGACTTCAGAGGGATGTAAAAATTAAATAAAATGGTGGATATTTAGAGATTAGCATGACACATATCACAGCCAGAACACTACAACGTCAAGTAATGAAAAGTAGTCCTTCAGGGGCTCCAGAGAAAAACCCTTTAGAGAAATGTCCACATCAAATGTTTGGATGTGCAAAAAGTGAAGCCATAGACTTCTCTGAAAATATTAAGTAGGAGATCAGGTATTGCTCCTAAACTGGGGGGAAAGCTGACATTTGGGGCAGGATCTGGGGCAATACATAGCTTCCTCGTTGGAAACATGCCTAGACAGTGCTAAGGTCACTGTGGGTCAAATGGGAGGAAGAGGATTTGATTCCCCCTGGGGCAGAATGAGAAAGGCTTTCTTAATTGTGAAGTTAAAAAAATTAAAATTAAAAAGGGAATAAAAAAGATATATGGTTACAGTCTCCTACAGATTTTTTGGAATCCTAAGAGAGCAAAAAGTAGCAATTTCCTACCCCAGTTCAGCAGATGTGACTCATTGGGTTGTCCTTTATAAGCCAAAACCCCAACGTTTCTCTTAAAAAAGAGAGATTGTGGGCTTCACAAGCAGTGGTCACCCTGTCCAATACCCCTCCTTGCTGTTCAACTCGCACCCTGCCCACCTCCAGCACCTGCAAGCCCTACTCAACCCAGAGGGTTTCCCCCAACCCTCACATGCCAACAAAACCGTAAGGCTCTTCAAATATGTGTCCTGACTTATGACTTGGAAATGTCAGCGGGAAAGGAAAACCCAGGACAGAGCCAGGAGCATCGTCCAGGGACATTTTAGAGCTGACACAGTCCGTCTGCTGGGTCTTTCATTGTGGCCCTCTGTTTCCACATTCCAATGGCTTATTTTTCTTTTTGTATCCAAACTTTCCTTCCTTTCCACTCTATTTTTCTAAGTAGCCTTATCACAAATACACACTTTTTTGAGAACTAAGGTAATCCCATCATTGAGTTTCCTGCATTTATCTCAGTATATAGACTTCAAAAAAAAAGTCCAAGGGAATGCACAGTAAACTGACCCTGCCCCACCACGAGATGGGCAGAAAGACCGGACTGGGGGGAAGTATGTCCCATCCCAGCCTATTATCCCTGTTAATTCAATTCCATCCTATGAATCTTTTCCCTAAAGAGCATGGGGTAAGAGTTGAGGAAAAGGGGTCACAAATTAACAGGAAAAGGTGAAGGGTTATCCTAACTTCCCACACTACAGCCAGTGATGACTCCGTGACAAAGTTCTGCCCCCTCCTAGAAACAACAGACCAAGAAGGCAAAAGGAAAAAAAAAAAAAATGCTGACGGGACCCACAAAGCCCACTGCAATTTGGTAAAGCACCAAGCCAGCCAGCATGTCTTATGGAAAAGCAGAGCACATGCGACCACAGTTGGCACTGAGAACAGCCAAGCCACCGTGCTGCTAAAGACGGTCACCACGCCAAAGGCAGCTGCAGAGGCGGCAGCTGGCTCACCTCGGAAAATATAAATCATGGCTGAGGTGGGCGGGAGGTTGGGCTGCTCTCAGGGGGTGGCTGTGTATCTGCTGCACGTCCTAAACCAAGACCTCAACCAGAGAGCAGAGATTCCAGGAATTGTGGGCAAGCTCTGGAAGATACAGGGTTCAAAGCCTATGAAGATTTTAGACACAGTCCTTGGAGATTAATAAGCACCTACTAGTAATAGGCTCTTTTTTCATGTAGGTTAACAGTTCTGTAATGCTGGTCATTCTCACATTTTAGAAGAAGAAATTGGAGTCCAGAGACCCTGACACTGCTGCTCAGAGCAACCAATTTTTCCTCCAGGCAGCAAGCATGTTTAAAATAAAGGATTCACAAATAATTATTAGTATGTTAAGCACTGAGGACTATTCCATTGCCAAGGCATCAAGCTGCAAGATTCCCCTTCCTGACAGAACTCTCCTTTACTTCTCACCCTAATGCTCTCTCATTCCTGCTGAGTCTCTCTTCATCTTCCCTGGGCCTCCATTCTCTAGAGCCTTCTCTTGATCAGTATCCTTCTGGCTTCATTTTCCCCTAGCCAGCTTGGACTCCCTAGAAATTATTTAAATAGTATTTTTTCAGAACCTTAGAATTGCTCATTCCCAAGCCACTTCCGGATTGACAATCATCAGATCTGGACACCTTTACCTCTGCTTTACCCTATCCTATAGCTGTCAGGTAATGTGGGATAAATCATCAAAACATCCCACATGTCCATTTTCTCTAAACAATAGCTGGGTCCTCACTCCTTATTGACAATCCTTTTTGTTAACTTTGCTTGCTGCCATACACGACTTCTAACAGTGTTAGTCTCCTCAGACATATGTCTGTGTGACTGGCTAAAGACAAGCTCATTTTTTTTTTTTTTTTTTTTTTTTGTCATTCTGAAAAGAGTTGGTCCAGGAGAAGGTGAGGAGTTGGAAGATGAGGAGCCCATTATAAAAAGGAAGAGGTATATCTCTTTCTTTGAAACAGGAGGAAAGGTGAAAATGTGGTGAGGAAATTCAGAGATATTTTAAATAAAGAACTTGAGAAAACCTGAAGCAATGACCAACTCTCAAAACTCAAGGATGTGGCAAAAGCAGCATTACAAGGAAAACTTATAGCCTTGAATATATATCAATATATACTAAAAATAAGATGGACTAAGCATTCAATTCATGAAGTTAGAAAAAGGAAAAATAAAACTCAAAGAAAGTAAATGGGTGAATAGAATAAAGGCAAGAGGAAGAAACAATAGAAAGGAATGATAAAACCAAGTTTTTTTCTGAAATGGCAAATCAAACAGAATATTTTCTGGCAAGACTGATCAAGAAAAAGAGATGGCACAAATTAAATAATGATGGGAGTAAAAAAGGAGAAAAAAAGACTGAAGAAATGACCTAAGCAAATGCTATAACTCCAAATTTTGAGAACTAAATTTATAATTTTTAGACAAATTTGTCAATATTGATTCAAAAAGAAAAAAGTTTGAATATTTCTATTATTTTTATTTATTTTATTTTTTACTAAATTTATTGGGGTGACATTGGTTTATAAAATTATATAGGTCTTAAGTGTACAATTCTATAACACTTCATCCGTATATTATATTTTGTGTTCACCACCCAAAGTCAAGTCTCTTTCCATCACCATTTATCCCCCCTTTACCCTCTTCTATTTCCCCAACCCCTCTTCCCTCTGATAATCATCAAACTGTTATCTATAATTTTTAAATAGCAAAGTAATTTATCCATATAAATACCCAGGGCCTGACAATTTTTATTAATGAGCATTACCAAAGTTTCAGTAAACAAAAATTTCTACTCTTATAAAAGCTATATTGGAAAATAAAAAAAACTTTTCAGTCTCCCTTTAGGTATTATTATAAAAACATTGATATCAAAACTACACAAGGAGAGTATAAAAAATAATAACATGGAGAAGAGTAGCAGTTGACATATACCAAATGTTCACAACACACTGAGGACAACTCTAAGAGCCTTACTAAGGTTATTTAATTTAATATCTCAAAAAATAATAATAATAGTAAACTATGTGGTAGGTGGTACTGTTAATTCCACTTGGAGATGAAGTAGCATAGAGAGTTTGCCCATGTTAGAAGTCAGAAAGTGATAGAATAAGGATTCAAACCTAGAACAATCTCATTTTATCAGAGCCTGTGGTCTTAATCATTATGCCATATACTAGAGGCCCGGTGCACAAAATTCGTGCACTCGGAGTGGGGGATGGTCCCTCAGCCCGGCCTGTGCCCTCTCGCAGTCCAGGAGCCCTCGGGGGATGTCCGACTGATGGTTTAGGCCCATTCCCTACCTAAGCCATCAGTCGGACATCCTTAGAGCTGCCATGGAGGCAGGAGAGGCTCCCACCACCGCCGCTGTGCTTGCCAGCCATGAGCTTGGCTTCTGGCTAAGCAGTGCTCCCCTTGTGGGAGTGCACTGATCACCAGGGGGCAGCTCCTGCATTGAGCATCTGCCCCCTGGTGGTCAATGTGTGTCACAGTGACCGGTCATTCCACCTTTTGGTCAATTTGCATATTAGCCTTTTATTATATAGGATTCCCTCTGTTTATGCAACTGTGATCACATATGCAAATATTAAAGAATGAACACCAAATAAACAAATGCAAAAAATAAATATTTGCACATCTAATCAAGCAATTTGTTTTTTTAAAGCACCCAATAAAATGTGAAACCCACCCATGATTTTAAAAATAAGAAAAACCTAGAAAACTAGGAATAGAAGGGAAACTTCCTTAGTTTGATAAGAGGCATCTACTGAAAGCATTCATATTACAGTGAGATTTTTATTTCCCATTAAGTTCAGGAAAACCAACAGATTCCTTCATTACTGTTTCTATTCAACATTGTTCTGGAGACCATATCAGCAAAAATAAGTCAATAAAGAAAATTAAATGCATAAAGATTGGAAAGAAAAAACAAACTTCTGATTTTCAGACTACATTATTATATACATAGAAAATCCAAATAAATGTTACCATATTAAAATTGAAAAAGATGCTTCAGAAAGAGTCCTAGGTCAAAAATCAATATTAAAAAAAATATTCATTCAATAAAAAAAGTTGAGTATCTACTATGCACCAGATACTGAGTTATGCACTAGAATAATATGTGCAAGACTTTTATGCAGAAAATTCTTAAAATGTTCCTGAAAGCTATGAAAGAAGACCAAATAAATGGAGAGATATATAATGTGATAGGACTCAATATCCTATATAGAACAACTGCAAATTAATCTATGAATTTGGTAAAAGTGCAATTAAAACAAAAAATCATTTTGATTGGAACATGGCAATATGATTCTAAAATTAATATGAAAAAGCAAAGGAACAAGACTATCTAAAAATATTTTTAAAGAAGAATCAGGTGTAGGCACTTGCCCTCTATCAAAATTTATTATAAAGTTATACTAATTAAGAGAGTGAGTCCTTTATACTAAGATTCATCTTGAGGTGGGGTGGGGTGACTTACTTAGGGCACAGTTTATAGGCCCTGCATGGTCTAAAGGTGCTGATAACACATCTAAATTCTCTACTACCCTTGATGAAGAGCTCCTATATAGAATAGAAACCTACTCAGTTCTGTGTCTGGAAATGTAAATAGCTTCTTGGCAATAGTCTGTAAAACTGAATATCAAATGAAAGACTCTTTCAGGATCCCACACAGAAAAGGCAGCCTTATCAGGAAACAAAACAGAAATTGAGATTTGCCCTGGCTGGGCAGGGAAGACACTTGAGAAAGGAAGGCCAATCATGGTGACCTTGAATGGCCTTTGTTAACAGGAGGTAGTATGCTTCGGAAAACCAGGATGAGCCATTGGCCACCAAGCAACTCAGGGCTAGAGGGCAGTGGCATTCATAAACTCCATGGAAGCAGAATCAGTCTTTTCTTTTTTGCCACCCCACCCTCTTCTCTCCAAATATTTGGAAGGGATCCCATTGGGATGATCCTTTCCCTGGGGCTGAGAAAGAATAGTCAGCGAGCCAGATCAGGGTGAGAACGCAGCTTATTTCCTACATGAATATTAAATGGGATTTATAACAGATGGAGTACTTGTTAATTCTTTCTATTAGTAGATCAATTCATAAGAACAGAGGAAGCGCCATCCCCAAACACACAGGGTTGCCTTTAGTCCTTCCTCTTAGAGAAGGCCAATTCTCAACTCTCTCTCTCTCTCTCTCTCTCTCTCTCTCTCTCTCTCTCTCTCTCTCTCTCTCTCTCTCCCTCTCTCTTCCACAGTTCCCACTGATTCCAGCAGGAATTGTAGGCATGGCATTGGGAGCCAGAATGTGACCTATGATCTATTAGTCAGTCCTACACCATAGGAATGGAATTTGAAGTTAACAGAAAGAGTCCTGTGCTCCAGCCATCTGCTCAGTGACTCCAGGCTCTTCATGTGACAAGAGCAGCCTGAGCTCTCATAGGACTAGTTGTTAGTACACAAGGCCCCCACTTCTAGCCCAGACTTCCAGCTTTTTATACTGCGACATAGAAAACCTTGATCAATAGCCTCTCTCCCCTATTATTTTACTATATGCCTGTTCTTTTATTAGCCTTTTGAGGTCAGAGAAACCCGGCAGCCTCCCCTAACCCACTTGGAAAAGACAGTTCAGTGTTTGGACAGTGATCAGCATTACCACAGGGCTTGGGACCAAACAATGCAGGAAGCTGACCCACAGAGCAGGCAGCCTCCTTTCTGCTTAACAGTCCTCACTTCAGAAATATGAGGACTAATATAGGTAATGTAAGAGCCTATACATTAACAAGAATAAGGGAAATAAAAAATAAAAAAAATTTCACTAAGGCTGTATGGACACAATCCATCCCATATCCTGACTTGAGTCCTTTCTCTACTGAGCAAAGCTGATATCACTCCAAGTCCAGCACACCAGCGTTGTTTTGCTCCCATAGAGGGGTTTCAAGGGTGACTGAGCAATACCAGAATGTGATGAGTTATTCATCTCTGCATTCATACATTCAACATTTTACTGAGTGCTATAAATCTCCTGTGCTAGGCCCTGAGCAATCAGGAGGGAAAAGAAACAGATAGTTGGAATGCAGAGTGGTCAGGTGCTAGACTGATTTATATTTGTGGTGCTGGGTTTGGGTACAGAGAAAACTTCCCAGGACAGCAGTCATTAAGCTGGGTCTTGAAAGTCAAGTGCGTAGGGTATATTGGTGATATCTCCCCAATATAACAAAAACACTCCAAAATCATTTTGGCAGCACCATAAATGCAAGTTCTCAATTTGTTTTTGAAGAATTTCATTTCACTGAAGTGAAACAATGAATCCAATAAAAGGTACTCCATTTCTCTGAAATTAATAAACTTCCCTGAATGTTTTGATTACTTAAAGTATTTTAACCACAAAAGTAATACATATTTTTCATAAGTACTTTGGGAAACATTAGTAGGAGTCTAGATATTAGAGAAAACATCATCATTTTGGTATTTTGTTTTATTTTCTATGAATAGACTTTTGTTCTGGTTTGTTTTGTGCAACATTAGGGACCACATATTGTGCACATAATTTGCAATTTTTTTTTTTTTTACTTAACATTCCATTCTAAGCTATTGCCAAACCCTTAAATACTCTTTGAAAATAGTATTTTTCAATATATTTCAGGCTGAAAAATATTCCATCATATGAATGGGCCACAATTATTTGAACAATTTCTCTACTGGTGGAAATTTATGTTGCATCCATTCTTTTGCTCTCCATGCTTCAATGAACAAAATTCTATTTATGCATCTACTATTATTTCCTTATAATAAATTTCTAAAAGTATGATAACTGGTATAAAGGTCATGCTTATTTTTAAGTTTATTGCTACATACAGTACTGCTAAATTTCTCTCCAGAAATACAAACATGGTACCTACTATACAGTGAGTACTTAATATGTATTAATCAATTAATAAATAAATGATTTTTTAAGATTCTCCATAATATTCTTCCTAGAAATTGCCATACTTGAACTATAGGAAACCAAATAAGCTTTGTGGGAGTAAAAATAAACACAATTGAATTGGGGGAATTAGTAAACTAATAAAATTTTAATTACCTCTGAGAAGAATATAGACCAAGAATTATTTCTAAAATTGAGTTATATATTTACTTGATAGAAAATTGCGTAGCCAAAATAATGTTGCAGAAGAATAATTACTGTCATAGGAAACTATGTACTATGTATCAAAACAGTCTCCAAAGTCCTAAGAATGATTCCATTTTTTATCCCACTTTTGTGAAATATGTATATGTGTCCCAGAAAAGGTATACATGTACACACTTTGAATGATTATAAAGTCAGTGTTTATAACATACAGTTCATTTTCAAAATTTAAAAGTATCTACAGAAATGAATATTTCTTGTCAGTGCCGGTTTTCAAACTGATCACCATTCTGGTCCAGTCACTGCTGATAACGTGAAGCGATGGAATCGCAAACATCAAAAATCCTTTTGTTTGGTATCAGTGTGCCCTCAATTCATCAACTATTGCCAGTTTTAAAACATGAACTTTATATTTTATGTATCCCCATAAAAAAAAAAGTCTAGTGGCACTTTAGGATAAATTTTCTTTGTTCAAAGCTTAGTCTGGCTTCACCCATATTTCATATCAGTTAAACATGAAAATCAGCTGTTAAAGTTTATATACACTTTTAGGATACAATTTTATATTGTATACTAGAGGCTCAGTGCATGAATTTGTGCACAGGTGGGGTCCCTCGGCCTGGCCAGCGATCGAGGCCTAATATTGACTATGGGTAATTCTACCTTTGTGGTGTGTGTGTTGTAAATGTTGTGCATTGAGCATGTAATATCTTTTTATAATTAAGGAAAAACAAGTGTTTTTAAATGTTGAGTTACCATGGAACTAAGGGAATGTTTTCTACAGCTAGAGATCTGAGTTAGAGACAGTAAACAAAATGATAACAAGCAGTTCCTGTTCTTCCTCTGAGTGTATCATTCTACTTGGCTGCCACGACAAAATAACATGGACTGAGTGGCTTAAACAACAGAAATTTATGTGCTCACTGTTCTGGAGGCTGAGGTCTGAGATCAGGGTGTCAGCCTAGTCAAGTTGTAGTGGGGATTTTCTCCCTGGCTTGCAGATGACCACCCTCCCTATGTAACCTTACATGGCCTTTCTATGGGAGAGAGTGGGCGGGGCAGAGGAGAGGAGAGGGAGAAAGAGAGAGGGAAGGAGAGAGACAAAGAGAGAGAGAGAGAGAGAGAGAGAGAGAGAGAGAGAGCGCTAGCTCTCTGGTGTCTCTTCTAAGAACACTAATCCCATAATGGAGTCCAACCCTTATGGCCTCATCTAACCCTAATTACCTCCTAAATGTCCTGCCACATAACAAGCACATTGGAAGTTAGGGCTTCAACATATGAATTTTGAAAGGATATAAACATTCAAAACACAGGGAATCCTCCAAAGATTAATACTGAGATAGGTTCAAGTTCACATTTTTCTAAAATAAAATATTTAAAAGGCCATCTTGCTAGATGATATAATACAGAGAAAACCAGGAACAGGACCTTGTCCTGCCATCAGAGAGTCACAATTTTGTGGAGCAATACAGAAAATTATTACAAATCAGTGCGACAGAATTCTAACAAAAATATATGGAGCACACACTTGAGTGGAGCAGGGCAACACGTTGGAAGGGCTTCTTCATCTGAGAACAATCAGTAAATGTTTCTAAAAAGAAGTGAAATTTAAGCTGAGGTTTGAAAAACAAAAGTAGAATTAGTCAAGCATGGGGAAGGCTGTGACAAATAGAGTGAACAGCTTTTACCAAGGCATGGAGGTCTCCACATTCACAAGGGATGAGACTGAAGAAGGGGTTTGAGGAAGTACTCCAGTGTCTAACAGCGCCTGAATTCAGAACCTCAACAAAGACTGAGTGAGCTGAACTGCTCTCAACCCATGTGCCATGCTAAGGAGTTTGGACTTTATCTCAAGGGCTATGCAAAGCACTAAATTTTAAACAGAGAGGAACAAGAAATGACTAATAATTTAGAATACCCCTCTGGTAACAAAGTGGAAGAAAATGGCTTAGGTATTAGTTCAAAGAATAGAAGTGAAAACCCAGTTTAGAGGTGGGCTGAGAACCTGAATTAGAAACTTTGCCAAAGAAGACATACAGATAGTCAATAGATATATGAAAAGATACTCAATGTCATTAATCACCAGAAAAATGCAAATTTTAAAACCACAATGAGATATCACTTCACACCTGTTAGAATGGCTATCATCAACAAATCCACAAATGGCCAGTGTTGGTGAGGATGTTGGGGGAAAAGGAACCCTCGTGCACTGTTGGCGGGAATGCAGATTGGCGCAGCCACTCTGAAAAAACAGTATGGAGGTTCCTCAAAAAACTAAAAGTGAAACTGCCTTATGACCCAGCAATTTTACTTCTGGGGATTTATCCAAAGAAACCCAAAACACTAATTCAAAAGAATATATGCACCCCTATGTTCATTGCAGCATCTATATACACTGAGTGGCTAGATTATATTATGACCACCTGATGCTTGTAGGCAAATTAGCCGTACACTGCATCGTATGGGATATGGAAGCCGAAGGCCTGTTCGAACACCTTTGCTGTCTGCAGTTACCAAGATAAAACGTCTCCAATTCACACAGGAACACAAGGATTGAACAGTCGAGCATTGGAAAAAAGTCATGTGGTCCGATGAATCACGTTTCCAGTTGCATCATGCAGATGGCAGAGTGAGAATTTGGCGGAAACAGCATGAAAGCATGCACCCCACATGCATGAGTACAACCCTTCAAGCTGGTGGGGGCAGTGTTATGGTTTGGAGCATGTTTTCCTGGCATGATTTGGGCCCTTTAATTTGTGTGGAACAACGTCTGAATAGCACAACATACGTAAGTATCGTTGCTGATCAAGTTCATCCTATCATGTTGATGGTGTATCCCAATGGAAATGGCTTCTTCCAACAAGACACCATGCCACGGTGCTCATATTGTGGAAATTTGTGCAGGAGTGGTTTCAAGAACATGAAGGAGACTTTACCTTGCTTAGGTGGCCCCCACAATCACCAGATCTCAATCCAATTGAGCATTTGTGGGACGAAGTTAAAAGAGCCATCAGGCAACTGGTTCCACAACCATCAAATCTCACAGAACTGAACAGTGCTATTCATCAGGCATGGTGTCAGATTCCTCGCATCACCTTTCAACATCTGATGGAGTCAATGCCAAGAAGAATCGCTGCAGTATTGAAGGCAAAAGGTGGCCCAACGAAGTACTGATGGGGTGGTCATAATAATCTGGCCACTCAGTGTATATATAAACCCCTAATATGCAAATAGACTGAATGGCAGAACAACCAAACAACTGGTCATTATGATGTGCGCTGACCACCAGGGGGCGTGCGTGGAACATGGCGGACGTTTGGCAGCAGGTAGCAGAGTGCAGAAAATGGCAGATGTTGGCTGCAGCAAGATGGTGGAGCAGGTGAGCAGGAGAGCCAGACCAAGGCAGGGCGCTGGTCGCTGTCATAGGGGCGAGCATCTGGTAGTTACTGAAAATTCTTTGCTCCCCTGTACCGCAGTCCTGCCTGGTGCTTGCACCTGCTGCTGGTGCCAGCCCCACTCACACCCACTGTCAGCACCGGAGCTGCCACTTGCACCTGCTGCCAGCGCTCAGCGCCAACATCGGGTGCCAGCAGTGGCTGCCGGCCCCGATTGCCCCTCAGGGCTTCTCCCCTTCCCCCTGCTCCTGAGGGGTGATCAGGGCAGCAGCCACCACTTGCACCCACTGACAGTACTGGCCCTGTTCACACCTGCTGCTGGCGCAGACCCCAATCACTCTGCACCATCAGCGGGTGCAAGTGGGGCCAGTGCCGTCAGCACATGGGAGCTGTGGCAATGAGAATGGGGCTGTGGGCAGAAGACTGGGGGGGCCATGGTGGGAGGGGCCAGGCAGGGGCATGGAGGATGGGCTGAGACCCGCCCCTGTGCCTACCGCAGTCTTGAGGCCCACAGTTCCTTTCAGGGTGCACGAATTCATGCACTGGGCCTCTAGTTTATTTATAATAGCCAAGATATGGAAGCCATCCAAGTGCTCACCAATAGACGAGTAGATAAAAAAGCTATGATACATATATACAGTGAAATATTACTTGGCTATAAAAAAGAATGAAATCTTACAATTTGCAAGACAGCATGGGTGGACTTAGAGGGCATTATGCTCAGTGAAATAAGTCAGTCAGAGAAAGACAAATACCATATGATTTCACTTATTTATGGAATCTAAGGAAAAGAATAAATGAATAAGTAAAATTGAAGCAGACTCACAGGCACAGAAAGCAGACTGGTGGTTGCCAGAAGGAAGGGGATTGGGGGACTGTGTGAAAAAGGTGAAGGGATTAAGAAGTACAAGTTGGTAGTTACAAAATAGTCACAGGGAGGTAAACTACGCATAGGGAACATAATCAATAATATTGTGATAACTGTGTATGGTGCCAGGTAGGTAATGGAAATATCAGGGGAACACTTTATAAAGTATACTAGAGGCCTGGTGCATGAAAATTCATGCACTTGCGGGGGAGGGGAGGACCCTCAGCCCAGCCTGCACCCGCTCGCATGATCCACCTGTGAGCTTAGGCCTGCTCCCTGGGGGATCAGGCCTAAGCTGGCAGTCAGACATCTCTCTGGCAGCCTGGGAGCCCTTGGGGGATGTCTGACTGATGAGACTGATGGCTTAGGCCCGCTCCCTGCAGTTGGACATCCTTAGCGCTGCCGAGGAGGTGGGAGAGGCTCCCGCCACCACTGCTGCACTCACAGCCGTCAGCCCAGCTTGTGGCTGAGTGGAGCTCCCCTGTGGGAGTGCACAGACCACCAGGGGGCAGCTCCTGCATTGAGTGTCTGCCCCCTGATGGTCAGTGCATGTCATAGCGACTGGTTGTTCCAGTTGTTTTGCTGTTAGGGTCAATTTGCATATTACCCTTTTATTATATAGGATGATTGTCTAACCACTTTGCTGTACACCTGAAACCAATACAAAATAATACTGAACGAAAAAATTAAAATAAAAAAAACAGTTTAAAGATTCTCCTGAACTAAGGCACAAATATTTATTAGGAAAATAAAACAGGTATATATATAATCAAACAGCCAACTTGGTCATAGAAAATTTCTACTGTGAAGCTATAAACTGTGTATGGTTGAGAAACTTAACTGACAAAAAGGAAATCTAAGGTGACTGCATGTCCTGGTTTGTCTAGGACGTCCTGGGTTTCATTGGTTGTCCTGGTACAATTATTAACAGCCTCCTTTTGTTTTCAAGAATGTCCCTATTTGACTGATAAATTATAAGGCACCCTATAGTCACTCTCTTCTTCTAGCTCCCTGAATTTCTAATTGAAGGCCCTACTTGAGACACCATTCCTTGGTGGATTCCCCCCACCCCAGCCTTTTTTCCTCAGATCAGTTCACCATCTTGCCACCATCTAGACCATACTTTTGGTCACCAGAGAAGAAAGCTTTTTTCCCCCTCTATAAACCCCAGAATTAGCCTTTCCATATGATTGTTTGTATCACAGTTATCTGAATCTCCCTACTTCTAGCTACAGACATTTTTATGGAGGAGGCACTTCTGTGCTGGAGCCCAAACCTGTTTCCAAATTAGCAGCTGCTGCTCAAATTCCTCATTCTTTTTTAGCACTAGTTGAGTGACCTGGACTTTAAAATCCCAAGCACTTCACTGGCTATATTGCCCTTTATTTTGTCATCTTGAGCCCTGAATCTGCTAAATTGGAATGTTACATTCCTTTCCAACTTTGCCATATATTACCTGGTCATCTATTTACCCAGTCTCAAATTCCTATTGCAGACACCTCACCTTCTTCTCCACCTTGGTCAACCTTTACTGGAGTGTCAGTCTATCACATGCCCTCCACTCCTTTATTCAGCACTATTCAAAGTATAAAAAGTTGTTTATGTTAAAGTGCAGTCACAATAACTCTGAGATCACATCATAACCAGTTCGGCAAAATAAAGTAGCATAGCACGAGGAGCTGTGGATTTGGATAGGTGGCTGGTGATGGGCCCCGGAGGCAGGTCCGTGAAAAGATTTGCCACAGGAGCCAACTCACCACCCTGCTCTGCAGCTGCTCTCAGGCCGACTGATATTGCTGAGTCACTTCTGCACATCATCCTCACTATACTGAGTTTTCAGACCCAACATTCATAAGTCTCTTTCATATTCTTTTATCTCTACAAATTATTTCTCAATCCTCTTTCTCAGCTTCTCACATTTCCAGTTACCTCTCTGGAGAGCAGGTTTCATTCTACAACCAAGTGTCATCTTCACCCTAATCATGGGAAATGGTGAGGAGATATTCACCTTCCCTTAACATGAGAAAAGGATGCAAATCCAGGGAAAAGAGAGTCCTAACAGAGAAGAAGAAAGAAATCACAAGAATGGGAGGGAAGTCACCTTTATCCCATTAGACAACTTCAGATGCAAACCTGGAAAAGGGCAGTTACAGACCCATGAATATTTAAACATGGCTGGAATATTGCAAAGTAAAACAAAGCTGATTATCATTGATGAACACACATGCCATTTACCTTTAGTGAGCCTTTTCCTGAAGTCATAAAATGGATTTCCAATATTTACCATTAGGTTGATTTATAAAAAATTCAGGGAGATTCTCAATTAACAGTGCAGATTCCACTGAATATATTCATAGTCCTGACTTTTATTTACAAATCAATGTCAAAAGCTGCACAAGGTAAACACAGAATTCTCTGCCCAGTTTGATATTCCAGAATGCTATCTGTGAGAACTTAACTGATTGGTGAGACTATAAGGGGGCTGCAGATTCTAGTGACAAATTCATCTCTTCTCCATAAGGCCTGCTGGGGGATGCCGTAGTGTGTTTCTACTTTGTATTACTTATGTTATGTTCCCTACTATAGTTTCAGAGTCTGGTCACAGTACTCACGGTGCTACAACTAGGAGAATAGTCTCAGACAGTTATCTATGCCGCTCTTGCATGGATGACAACTGAAGGAGTAGAATGTCCAAGATAGTACCCACCATTATTGGCTTTATTTATGAATGACACTTTATCATGAATGACACGATTTTTTTCCATAGCCCCGTAGTAAGCCTATCTCCAACAACTACAGTGAACAGCACAGATGTAAGAACAGAGAGTGACTTCTGTTTGAGAGACCAAGAGTCAGGTGCATATCCAAGGAAAGTTCCCAGAAGGCATGATGCCAAACCAAAGTAGGAGAGAGCATGTGGTGGAGTGGGTTTGAATGAGCAGCTGATCTCCCACTATTCTCCTCTCAGTCAAAACTTTTTAAATTCCCACTTCCCTTAAGCCACATCAAGAGCCTTCCCATGATTCTCTCACCTCCATGGATTTTTATTCTTTGAATTGAGTGTAAAGCCAGAAACTTAAAGGGACTCCTCTTCTCCATAAATCATCAACTAGATGAAAAATAGATCCTATTCACTGGTGACTCTTCTCTCCTCAAAGGGCTCTATTTACAAGGTTTTATCAAGTGAGTTATGAGGGCAAAGGCTTAGGAAAGTCGGCTGCCTTTGGTAACTATCTCTTATTATTTTATTGAAATTAAATAGAATGGGAAGGTAACACATCATCAAGAAGAAAACAACAATCCTTTTTGTAGAGGTCTTGGTCCTACTACACAAACATTGAAACCCAAAGAATAAACAAACCTGCAAAGTTGCAGTTTATTCCAGAAGTGATTAAAAGAAAAGAACAAAGGATGTGTTGGAAACAAATAGCTCTTTCACTGTGCATAATCCAAGTGAAATTTCATTATGATGAAACTATTTAACTTCCTGCATTGCCGTTCACCTCCTTAATGCTTTATCTAGAAATAACAGCAATTCACACAATCAAGAAAGTATCCATTGTGATTTCTTAAGAAAGGTGCAGCTCTTTGTTTCTAAAATGCTCATTTTATGTAATGAATGGCTTTGAACTTGTAGGGAAATGTTCACCTGATTATGTGATACAATTGTAAGGCATGAATCTAGCAGCAATGATGAAATCTTAAACACAAATGTGGAACAATTGCTCAGTCCTGTGGACAAATGCAAAAGTCCTTCATGGTTAAATTAATCATGGCTCAGGAAAATGCTGTATAAGAATCACTGCTTTGTCCAAAATTTTCCTGGGGAAAACCAACATATTTATCTTAGAAATCACAGAATCTCTAAATTGGAAGAGACCTTAGATTACAATGGAAACCCTTAATGGCAATCCTCTTTGGCAGCGTGACCACTTCACTGAGGTTTGCCTGGAATTTTTTTTATTTTAGCCCTGAAAGTCCCAAATTTTAGAAAACTCCTCAGTCTTGGGCAAACTGGGATAGTTGATTACTCTACTCTTTGGATTCATAAATCGCCTTGATAACACAACCTACAAGAGACTTAACTTTCACAGGGTTCTACTCCTGATCATGAGTCAAAATCAGTGTCCCTAAAACCTACCCTTATTCTGTTCTGTAGCAAAGTAAATTCCCTCTTCTACCTGGTAGCCGTCTGATTATTTAAAGTCTGCCACTCCCCACCCCATACTTTCCAATCCAGTCTATTCTCTAGGTTAAATTTACCCAGTTCCTTCATCTGCTCCTTGAGCATTCTTATTTCATTGTTAACCCCACTACTCTCCTCTGGACTAGCTCATCTGTCAACCTCCCTCAAATGATAACATTGTGAACTGAGCTCAAGCTTCCACACACTGCCTGAGCCCTTCCGCTGCCGTGGAGATCATGCTCCCGTGTGGACAAACTGACATTCATTAGCTCATTTGGCCACCACTATTGAATAACTGTACAATTTATGTCAACAGAAAGCCCCAGAGAGTTTTTACACATGTTGTCCAAAGCTCTGCCATTCTGTAGTTGTAGTTGTGCAATTGGTCTTTAAGCTCAAACACCACACATTGACCCCTTAGAGTGATCCCATTATTCCAGCCCAAAATTCCAGCTTTGGGTCACAATTCTATCATCCAAATCATTCACTCCCCTCTAAGGTTCATGTAGTCCACAAATGTTTTCTGCGCATCAACATCTGTAGTCATTGAAGACATTGGAAGAAATGTTTATTAGATTGGGATGTAAGACCAGATCATCAGTCAGTGCATAGCTACTTGCTACATAAAGGCAGGTGCTCACATGGGTCCTTTATTGTGAGATATTCTCTAGAGCTTTCCCTAGTTCTATTTCCAGGTTTTAGGATGGGTGCTGAAACCAGGAGCATGCAAATAAATCATTAACAATACTTCCTTCATTTTCAATCAGTAACGGCCTCTCCTTTACCTTTAGCCTACATATATTCCGTCAGGTGTTTCCAAATGTCAACCAAGCAAGTATAACAGAATTCCCACCGCAACCCTAGAACTGAGCAGGGCTTTGCAGGCACCAAATAAATCATTAGTACAAGTCGTCCAGTGTCCCACATTCTCCTCTTTCAGGGCACACAATAGGCTGTTACTTGCCCACCCCTTTTGAAGTCAGGGATGGCCATGTGACTTGCTTTTGCCAATGACATGCATATGGAATGATGTGCGGTATACCCTGGCAGAAGCTTTAAAAGCCAGCTGTGTGGTTTGTCCTGTTTCCTTCCCACAGTTGTTTTCATCAGGGAAGTGGGCGTCAGGTGAAGCCTTTCATTAGCCTGGGTTCCTGAGAGAACACATGATCAGAATGCCCCTGCTTGCCCACCTTTGACATGCAGGTAAAATAGAAACAAAGCCCCCGAGATTTTGGATGTTTTGTTACTACTATATGACTTAGCCTGCCCTGACTATTACATTGATGATGTGGAAATAGAAAGACACCAACTCCGGTTTACAAGAAGCTTATAGCATAGTTGAGGAGATGAATCACATCCACAAAATAAAAATAGGGACTAAATTAGCATGTGGTAAAAAGCTAAATCTGGAAGTGGAGATAATTAACAAATAAGATATGGCACTAAAGGTGAGTCACTAAGACAATGCATTAAAAGAGGATGAGAAAATGGGGAGCTCAACATGGGCTGGCAAGTCTCAGAAAACATTTAATTTCCATTAAACAGAGAGAACTTATAATTATGTAATTTATTGAAAAGTATTATAGGAAATGGTTCTACAAATATGTTGGCTCTTCCCTTTTCAAACTGCAATAAAAGTGCCAGCTTAAGTTATGAAGCCATTTTCAGTCATTTGATTTTAGCCTTTTCAATAACCAGCACTAATAAGGTAATTAGTTTTTTTTAATGGATGTATTAAAGGTCTCTGTCTTTTAGAAATGGACAGATTAGCACTTTATTAAAGACAGAGGGGTCATCCTTTACAGGAGTTATACAGGACCCTTGGCAATTTTAGCAATGCAGATAAAATGGAGTTGATCTTAGCACCCACTTCAAATGTGATGTACTTTATTTCATAGAAAGATCCATTATTAGAGTATAAAGGTAGATACTGGCCTGAATACTCAAAGCCCAACATCAATTTGGCAGATCTAGCAAAAATATGACCTCTTTTCTTGTTAAAATATATTCAGCCTCTCCTTTCTGTCTGTCCTTTTATAGAGATGGAAGAATTATTTTTCCAATTTATCTTTATTGTTGCCCAGCTGGCATGGCTCAGTGGTTGAGCATCGACCTATGAACCTGGAAGTCGATTCCCAGTCAGGTCAGGGCATATGCTTGGGTTGCAGGCTCGATCCCCAGTGTGGGATATGCAGGAGGCAGCCAATCAATGATTTTCTCTTATCATTGATGTTTCTTTCTATCTCTCTCTCTCTTTCCCTTCCTCTCTGAAATCAATAAAAATATATTTTTAAAATTGTATCTTTATTATTGAAAGTATTACAGATGTCCCCTTTGTTTACTTGTCCTATTGACCCCCTCCTTCCCATACCTACCCCTCCCAGATCTTCACCAATCTATTGTCTGTGTCCATGGGTTATGCATATATGCAAATAAGTTCCCTTATTTGCATATATGCATAAGGTTAATCACTCCCATCCCTGCCTACAACCCCAGCATTCCCTCTGAAATTTGTCAGTCTGTTTCATGCTTCTTTGTCTCTGGGTCTATTTTATTCATCAGCTTATTTTGTTCATTAGATTCCACATATGAGTGAGATAATGTGGTACTTATCTTTCTCTGACTGGCTTATTTCACTTAGCATAATACTTTCCAGGTCCATGAGATGGAAGAATTTTTATATTAATCGGTATAGTCATTCACTCATTCTTCAGAGATTTACCAAGCACCTACTCTCTGCCTGGGACCATGTGAGATGTTGGCTATTCATTAATGAGAGGAATAGTCTGTCCTCAGGGAACTGCAGTCTGGAGGGGGAACAGGCAGAGAGTGGGCTGAGTGGGAAGGACTTTCTAAGTTAAAAAAACACCATGTGTTCCCTACCCTGAAGCAGAAAAGGGCTTTGAGTGTTTGAGGATATCAAAGTCCACCATGCGTCAATGAGACATGGTAAATAAAAAGGAAAGTAGCTTGAGATAAGTTTAGAGTTGGGTAATGGGCAAACCACATGGGCCATGTAGGCCCTGTTAGGGATTTTTTTTTTCATTTTGTCCTAAATGTCCCCCTTTTGAAAAGGGGGTGCAACATAACACAATTTCCATTTTAAGAAAGTTATTCTGGCTACTGTGTGAAAAAAGGATTGATGGGATTAGGTAGAGACAGGAATTAAGAGGAACTGTTGCAATAGTTCAGGGAAAAGATAACAGTGACGGAGCCTGGGGTGGTAGCATGGTCATGGCATGAAGTAAATAGATTAGAAATATATGTGGAAGTAAATGCTTCAGGTATGGGTAGTGGCGTAAATGTGAGGGTTAAGGGATGTGTCGGGGAAAACTCCCAGGTTCTGGCATGAGCAACTTCCCCATTCTGTACAGTGGGGAAGTAGGAGGAGGAGGAGCCAGGTTGAGAAAGAGTAGGAGCTCCCTGTTGAGACTCAGGTGAGGCTGTTGAAAGACAATTGGATATATGGGTCTGAAGCTCAGCAGAGCAGAGTCAGTGATAGATCCAAATGTGCATTCAGTACTGGTGTTAGGCTGTGAGACAGGTTCAGGGGTGTGATAGCTGTCGTCTCACACAACAGATGACGAATGTGGGGTACAGGAGAAGTATGGAAGGAAAAATGTGAGCAAGATAACAAGAATTCTTGGCACCCAAGAGGAAATTTAGTAAGAAGTCTAATGATTTAAGAAAAGAACTAATTTTTGGCATCCCTTGATCCAACTCCAGACCTCTGGGAGAATATGGAAACATTTATACTTGCTCCTGACATGCCCCAAATCACAGTTCAAAAAAGTGACATATCTCCTCTTTGCCTGTCCCCAAATCTCAATTAGCTTCATTTTCAACTTTTACTAAATTTCATCTCCCACTCAAAGACTACTTTTCAAGAAAGAATGACATTTGTATCACTTCACAAGCTTTTACTCTCCCAGCAATCTTAAGGAGAGGAATGCTTCCCAAATATCAAATTGTGACAAAGTGCTCACCAGTCCATGGCAAAATGAGAAAACTGGAATCATGGGACAAATATACAGGGATGGAAATCTATCCTATCTAATAAAGAGGGAATATGCTAATTGACCATCATACCCTCACAAAGATGGTAGTGCCCACAGCCAATAAGGAGGGAATATGCTAATTGACTGCCACGACCTCAAAGATGGCGGTTCCCACAGCCACAAGTTGGCGGCGCCCAGTCCCCTCAGCCCCACTGGGGCAGCAGGCATGCAGCACAGCCGGGCCCATCCCCAGGCGGGTTTGGCTGCTCTGCGTGCCTCCATCTGGAGTCCCCAAATCCCCTCAGCCCCCAAGCCACCCAGGGCTGGCCCGAGGCACAGGCAGGCCTCGGATGGCGGCTGCCCAGCCAACACCCAAGGTGCAGGCAAGTCTCAGATGGTGGCTGCCCCGCTGAGGTGCAGGCAAGCCTTGGATGGTGGCTGCCCAGCCGCCCAGGGCCATCCGAGGCTCAGGTAACCAGGACTGGCCGAGGCTTGCACTACAAGCAGTGGCAGCAGCAGAGGTATGATGGGGGCATCGCCTTCCCCTGATCACTGGGTTGCCTCCCACCCCTGAGGACTCCTGGACTGTGAGAGCGGGCAGGCTAGGCTGAAGGACCCCCCCCCCCCCACTCCAGTGCATGAATTTTCATGCACCGGACCTCTAGTATATATATAAAAAGCCAGAAATCATAACGCTGTCACGACCATAACAACCTAACGATCAATTGCTATGACATCCACTGCGGCCAGTGAACCAGCCTGAGCAGGAGCCAGATCTGCCTTGACTAGCAGAAATTTTGGGTCTGGGGACCTTGGAGTTGCTCAGTCTCAGTCTCAGGCAGCTGCGCAGGCAAAGCTCTCCTTTGGCAGAAGTGGACCCAGGATCAGAGCGCTGGAGTTGGGAATGGGGTGGGGAGGCTTTCCTGGTGGCCACAGCAGTCCCTGCAGGCCACACACAGCACCTGGGCATCTGGCCCCGGTCAGAACAGCAGCAGGAATAGGGGCCGTGGGGCGCAGGGGGCAGTGGCACACAGGAGCTAGGAGGTGCAAGGCCCAACGTGGGCTCTTACCCCACCTGCTCGGCCCAGCAGCACCAACAGGTGGGCCATGATGTGCAGCAAAGCGTTGAGCTGCAGATGGGAGGGGAAGCGAGCCAGGAGGGCAAGGCCCCATGCCAGACAGAACCCCGAGTGGTGTGGGCGGGGCCGGAGCTGAAAACCCTGGTGTGGTGGGTGGGTCTATAGCCCCATGCCCTTTTGGCCTTGGCCTCGGAATTCAGAGGTCAACCCCACTTCAGGAGAGAGGACATGGTGAATTGGAAATGTTGTAGCCATCTTCAGGAAACACAGCTGCCACGGTCTTCAGTAACTACGAACAGATAATCTTTGGTCTCGGATCTACAGAAGAGGAAGCTGAGACTCAAAGAAGGTAGCCTTCCACAACACCTCACCCACTTCTCAGACCTGACCCTGTGCAGCATTGTTTTCATTGAAAGTAGAGGATCCAAAATGTTTTTAGATCTTTGCTATTTTAGGCAGTAAAAAATTTAGCACAGGGAATTGGTGCTTGGGAAATCATCAGAAAGCTGGAGGAGTGGGTATTAGGCTGGGCCCCCAGGAAAGACTGCCTACCCAGTGGGAGGAGCTGCCCCCTCAGCCACAACTAAACTCTAGGACACTCTGGCACAGCTGTGACCTGGGAATCAGGAAAATGCTGTCCCCGCAAGTGCCCTCTAGCTCTCACAAAACAGGTCACTGAATACTACCTCTGCTGCAACTGCCTGGGCACAGCCTGGATTTCACTGTAGAAAACCTCCACATCTCTGCAAACATGATCACCAGCAGCAAACAGCCCAAACTACGAGAAGATGCTTCTGCCCCACTTCTGCCTTCAAAATATTGTGCAAGCGCATCCCATCTGCAGAAATGAATTCATATCCAGAAACCTAGCTGCAAAGGAGTTTGGGCAATTTCAGACTTTCATCTAGGAGTGAGATCTTGCCAATGTACCTCATGTGTCTGGTATTGATAAAAATGGGGCCTGGCTGGTGGGGCTCAGTGTTTGAGCATCAATCTATGAAACAGGAGGTCACAATATGATTCCTGGCCAAATTTTGGGCTTGATCCTCAGTAGGGGCATGCAGGATGCAGCTGATCAATGATTCTCATCGTTGATGTTTCTATCTATCTCTCCTCTCTTCCTCTAAAATCAATAAATATTTTTTAAAATGGGGTCATGCTGTATAAATGTTATAACAAGTTTTTCACTTCATAGATCACTAATGTATTTCCTGTTTAAAACCATACTTAGAGAAAATATTATTTATTTATCATTAATTTTAATTGATCTCAGAGAGAAGAAGGGAGGGAGAAACATTGTTCCATTGTTTCCTACACTCACTGGACTGGGTATTGAACCTGCAACCTGGGCATGTGTCCTGAGTGGTGATCGATCCAACACTTTCTGGTGTATGGGACAATGCTATGCTGGTACCCTGACCCCAAATTCCAGCCTCCAGAACTGTGAGAAAAATACATTTCTGTTGTTTAATCCACAAAAATTTATGATATTTTGTTATGGCTGTCTGAGCTGACTAATCCTATCTAATAAAAGAGTAATATGCAAATTGACCATCACTCCAAGACACAAGATGGCCACCCCCATGTGGTCAAAGATCCTGCCCCCATGTGGACACAAGATGGCCACCACAAGATGGCCTTCAGGGGAGGGCAGTTGGGGAGGGGAGGGCCAGGCCTGCAGGGGAGGGCAGTTAGGGGTGATCAGGCCAGCGGGGGGGGGGGGGGGGGGGTGGCAGTTAGGGGTGACCGGGTCAGCAGGGGAGGGCAGTTGAGGGCGACCAGGTCTGCAGGGGAGGACAGTTAGGGGCAACCAGACTGGTAGGGGAGGGCAGTTAGGGGTGACCAGGCAGGCAGAGGAGGGCAGTTAAGGGCAATCGGGCCAGCTGGGGAGCAGTTAGGCATCGATCAGGCTGGCAGGGAAGTGGTTAGGGGGTGATCAGGCTGGCAGGCAGAAGCACTTAGGGGCAATCAACCAGAGGCAGGCGAGCAGTTGGGAGACAGCAGTCCTGGATTGTAAGAGGGATGTCCACCAGGATCGGGCCTAAATGGGCGGTCGGACATCCCTTGAGGGGTCCCAGATTGGAGAGAGTGCAGGCTGGGCTGTGGGACACCACCCCCATGCACGAATTTTGTGCACTGGGCCTCTAGTCTATACTAATAAAAGGGTAATATGCTAATTAGACTGGGTCGACCAGACATCTTCCGGTCATCCTTCCAGACAAAGCCTCGGTGATGGGGGCCAAGGCAGAGGCGGTTAGGGGCGATCAGGCTGGCAGGGGAGCAGTTAGGGGCGATCAGGCCAGCAGGGGAGAGCAGTTAGGGGTGATCAGGCAGGCAGGCAGGTGAGCAGTTAGAAGCCAGTGGTCCCGGATTGTGAGAGGGATGTCCGACTGCCGATCCCTGTGAGATCAGGCCTAAACTGGCAGTCGGACATCCCCCGAAGGGTCCCAGATTGGAGGAGGTGCAGGCTGGGCTGAGGGAACCCCCACCCCATGCACGAATTTCGTGCACCAGGCCTCTAGTAATACAATAAATAATACAAGAATGAACTCTGTGTTTCACATACTCAACTGTAAACCTACTTTTGCTCACCCCTGTATATGTCAACATAAGGTAGTCAACTGTCTTCCTGGGAAAGATGTCCCTCTATCCTAAAATAATGTCAGCTGTGTCCCTCCTCTTATGACATAATGGTGATAGTAGTTATTTTTTAATGTCCTTACTTGGCAAAATAAAAAAAAAAATCAAGAACAACATGCATCTTTGAGAAGCCAGTCACCAGCAATCAGCTAGGCACACTATCGAGCTAAACAATTCCCTCCCAAACATAGCCCCAGAAGTGCCTAGGATTCCCAAGATTCATATTTGTGCTAAATGCCATATATATGTAGAGTTGTTTCCACATAGTCAAAACCACAATGTTAGGGTGCACTTTATTGGCAAAGCTGAGGCATTGTGCAAAAGGCAAATTAATAAAATAAAATGCTGAACTCTAATAGCTAGAAAAAGGTCTCTTTCACACCCCTTACCATCTTGGGATCTTGATTCAGTCAAATCAACTATGAAGATTATGCTGACATTTGGACATATTTGAATATGGCCTCAGTATGACTTGCTATTAAGGAATGATTGTTAATTTTGTTAGGTGTATTAATGTCATCGTGAAAAAAAAATATTTTTTTATTTTTTAGAAATGCATACTGAAGTATTTGAGGTAAAATTTATGACATTTGGGTTGTTGTAAAATACTTTAGAAAATATAAAAAAGATAAATATGCAGCTGTTGAACATTGTTCAATTTAGACTTCATCCCTGCTCCAAAACAGTTTATAGTTCTATGCCTCAGTTACAGGTTGGTTGTTGGAGGGTAAGCTCAGAGCCATACCACAGAGAGTCAAATTCTGGCAATTTAGTTGCTGGGTGAAGGTACATTCATTATTCTCTTTATTTTTATGTTTATTTGGAATTTTTCACAATAAGAAGTTGCAAGGAAGGAAGGGAGGGAAGAAGGAGAAGGAACAAAGGGAGGAAAACTACCCTCCAACACCCTTATTATCATTTCATAATGACTTTAAATGAAAGGAAGTGTTAAATTACTTGAACAAGGAGGCCGTTAGAATGAGGTGGCTCTAATGCGTTGGCAGCCTACTAACCAAACCAAAATCTAAGACTGTAAATGCCTCAAGGTCACAAAATAAAACCGAAGGACAACCAATCACAAACAGCCAAAGAGGCTTTAAGCTATAGCCAATCAGTAATTTGTTTACCGTGTGTTAGGTTTGATCAAGCAATTGAATTGGTACCCCTCCTCCGGGAACTGGCTTTGCAGGTGATTTCACTATGGACATTCCCTTTGCTGAGACCACATTTCACATGCGGTGACCACATTCCATTATCTCCCCTCCGGTAAAAATAAAGAAATCTCAGCGTACCTGCCAAAAGTCTTTTAAAAGCCGCTGACTCCTGTTACTGGGTGCTGGAGCCATCCAGGCTCAGACACCTAGTGTGTGGATGATCGAATAAATTCGTAATCCCTCACCATTCTGGCGTTCCTCCTTCAGGGACCTAACACCTTGCTTCTGCCTTTTCTCTGTAAAAGTCTCTCTCCCGAGCTTCTCTGTCTATGGAGCGCTCCAAACCACTTCCAGTTTGGTGCTTCCCGACTGGAATCATTTTTACTTACTAAATACATTCTTAAAATTTTGAATATGCCTTAGTTCCTCTTTTAACAAAAGGAAGGTGGATGAAGAGAAAGAAAGGGTGCGCTAACTTTGGTGAATGCCTGCTTTGGGTTAGTCTCTGTGATATGTGCCCTCGCACACATTCACTTTGCTCCTCAGGTAGCTTTTATCACCACCATTTCCTAGAGGAGGAAAGCGAGACTCAGATCGGGATCTCCACTTCCACATGGAAAACAGAAAACAAACCAGGCAAATGATGCTATGTTGGCTGCTGTGAACTTCATCACTGAGCAGATTAAAAACAAAAACAATTATGCTGATACTTAATGGGCTGTCACTCCCCAGTGACTCTGCCAGGACTGGGGTGTCCCCTTCCTCCAGACCCTTCCATAACTACCACTGATGAAACAGCAGCTCCCAGTGCCCACACCCTGGCCCGACCCTGGGGTCGGGAGGCTGGAAAAGAGAATTTTCATGCACTTGTCACTCAACATACACTACTCACCCCAAAAGGAAGAGACATATCTTGCATCTCCAACACGGAGAGGAAGAAAAGATTCCTCCCTGCCCAGTAACAGCTCAGCCAATGGGAGACTGCCATAACTCACCCAATAAAAAGTCACTATACTTGGAAATTGTAGTTTCCTCCAATGGATGCTTAGTTTACAACAGCCCCTCCCAAGTCCATAAAAGAGCTTCCTCTTCTTTGTTTCACTGGACCTCTAGGTAGTTTGCCACATGTTCCAAATTGCCATTCTTTGTTGTTCCCAAAGAAACCCATTTTGCTGGAGAAATATCTGCCTGTCTCTTTGTCAAAGGTCAATAGGCATGAGAAAAGGAAATATAAAACTTCAGCCAACACATCCAGAGAAAAGCAGATGAAAACCACAAACCAAGCCGATGGACTCCAACACATGACCTAGACGCTAAGCTGAAGGCTCTGCAGAGAGCACAGCAGCTTCCTCCGGGCCTCCCAGCACACCTTCTATGTTGCACCTCCAGGCTCTCCCTCCTTAAACACCACCTTCTTCAGATTTCATCCCTGCTCCAAAACAGTTCATGGTTCTATGCCTCAGCACAGGTTGGTTGTTGGAGGGTAAGCTCAGAGCCATACCACAAAGAGTCAAATTCTGGCAATTTAGTTGCTGGGTGACATGGAACTAGTTCTTAACCTCTCTGTGCCTCAGTTTCCTCCTCCTCTTCTCTAAAACTGAGGAAAATCCCAGGACTGTTGATGGTGAAATGAGTTAATTCAGGTAAAGCACTTAGAACATGCTGACACATAGCATTTAATATTTGCATTATTATAATAACCCACCCTTATTTGGTTTCACTGCATTGATCCCCAAATGCAAGCAGATCCCCATGGCTCCTTAATCCTTGTCTTTGCTTGATGCGTCTCTCAAATATTCTCTCTCCATTGTCTCTGCAAATCCTCCCCACCTGTCACAACCCAGTTGAAACCCTAACCTCTCCCCAAGGTCTGACTGTTGCAGTCTCCCAAATCTGCTAACTTCTGCAGTGTTTAACAGAATCTATCACTATCTGAAAATTTTTAGAAAGTGAGTCATGGTCTCATCAGAAAACAGGCATCACCTCAAAAAGGCAACCAAGGAGACTATTTAGGGAAATAGGGGAAGGGGGCAGGGTTAAGGCAAACACAAAGGGACATTGGCGCACCCTGGGACTAGCAACAGGGAAAGCAGTTATCCCCAAGGCCTGAGGGGGGAAGGAGGAGGAAGCCATTAATGGGAACCAGTGAAAGACATGGAAGTTGTGACCTTAAAGTAGAGAAACAGCTACTGCCAAATCATGGGGAAAATGGTTGAATAAAAAAAATCCCAACCTCTATCTCTCCCACCTGCCAGTCTCTCGTAGGTGCTTCCCATTGGCCAGACCCAACTGGAGGTTAAAGCCTAGGCAGCAGCCATTCTCCCAGGAGCTGCAGAGAAGGGTGGAGAAGGGGTCTGGAGGAGCAAATGGAGATTAATGAGAGTGACAGGATTGTACCAAGCTAATTAGCACTCAATTGGAAACTGTCTTCTATGAGCCCTTCTAGTCTCTCACACATGGGCTTCGGCAAGAGTCAGCATGGTGAAATGAAAAAGCATGGACCTTAAAATCAATCACCTGGGTTAGAATCTAAACCCTGTCTACCAGCTGTATGACCTTAAAAAAATAATTTAACCTCCCTGAATCACATTGTAATCATACTGGCGTCACCAGATAGTCATGAGAATTAAATTAGAAAAGTTCTTTCCTCTTCCCTATTCTCTAACTACTTATCTATAATAATGAAAGTGTAATATGCTGATTAGACTGGACGTCCTTCTGGGTGACCTTCCGGATGAAGCCGAAATGGCGGGGGCTGAGGCAGAGGCGGCTGCCACGGTGGCGGGGGCCAAGCCCCTTGCACGAATTTCATGCATCGGGCTTCTAGTATATTCATAAGACTGAGGCTCTAGTTCTTATACTTCTTCTATATCTAGAAATGCTGAAAAATCAGCAGGAAGGTGCACACTTGTTGGTGGAAGGAACGTTTCTGTGAATTCAAAGGCATTCTAGGCAACTTAGGAAATTGCATGATCTTTGCCTTAAGCTGGCTTGTCTACTGAGAAAAGCAGAAAGATATCTAAAGGATCATACACCTTTAGAATCTTGCACATCCAAGTGTGGTCCTGCAGCATCACCACAAGCTGGCAGCCTGTTAGAAAGGTAGAGTTTCAGGCCACATAACACCCTCATCCACCCACCACAGTAATCTGAATCTTAGCAAGATCTCCAGGTGATTTGTATGTACATTTAAGTTTGAGAATCCCTGCTTTTGAAGTAAAAGGAACCCCAAAGAGCATCTGCATTCTGACTAAACCACCTCATTTTAAAACTGAGGAAACATGTCCAATAGGATGTAAATTGGCCAAGGACACCAGGACAGGGGCTGCCCCTTGACTAATCTTCTAGGCATTCCCAACCCCCTTACTTGGAAATCAAATAAGGGTTATTGTAATAATGCAAATGTTATTAAATGCTATGCATCAGTGTGTTCTAAGTGCTTTACCTGAATTAACTCATTTCATCGTCAACAGTGCTGGGATTTTTCTCATTTTCAGAGAGGAGGAGGAGGAGGAAACGGAGGCACAGAGAGGTTAAGAACTAGTTCCATGTCACCCTGCTACTTTCCACCTTACAAGTTGAAACAACTAAATATTTTCCCAGTCTCCCTTGCAGCTTTGAGTAGCTACCTGACAGTTCTGACCAGTGGCATCTGCTGGGAGGGTTTCTTGAAAATATGATTTCTTGGGAATGTAAGCCTGACATGGATGTATCATCCTTCCCTGTTTATCCTGCCTGACTAGCCACTGAGGATGAGCATCTTGTAACAAGAAAGCCAAGCAGGAGGATAAAAGGATCACAGGCTGAGAGGGTTGTGGAAAGGAAAGACACGGGGAACCTGGTCCTGGAAGACATCCTTTAGCTGATGGCTGAATCAAGCCAGTAACTTCCCACTTTTAGCCTTCTTGTTATGTAAAAAAAAAATCAATCGATTGGTCTCTCTTTGTCTTAGATGCCACTTGTTGAGTTTCTGTTACTTGCAGTCAAATCACCTCATGTAATGTCAAACAGCTAGCAAATGACTAAGTCAACATTAGGACTCAGGGCCCCAGACTCTTAGCTGGGAGGTTTGTCCTATGCCTGCTTCAGTCCTTAAGTCAGAGACTAAATTTTAGTAAACACATATGGAATCAAGAAGAAGTGCTAATGTGAGGATACACCTGTGCATGGGAGGAGAGGTGTTATATAAACTCTTATAAAGTTGACAATAAGATCTTCCAGGGTAGAGCTCTGCATGTGTATGTTTACCCAACTTTTAAAAAGGGAGACAATAAAGAGAGGAGAGAGTAAAGAGTAGACAGATCTTCATTTCATCAAAGATTCTCCACCCATGTGCCAGTGTGGCTCAGTGGTTGAATTCCTGGTTAGGGCATATGCCAGCTTTGCAGGCTTGATCCCCAGTAGGGGGTGTGCAGGAGGCAGCCGATTGATGTTTCTTTCTCATTATGTGTTTCTATTTCTCTATCCCTTCCCCTTCCTCTCTCTCTAAAAATCAATAAAAACATTTTAAAAATATTCTCCACCTACCATTGGTGTACCATGTGGTACTTGATATATCAAATTTAAATAAATGCTAGGCACAATTCCTGTTCAGTAATGCCACCACCAAATGTCATGTTGATTCATCAATGTCTACAGATTCCATTAATATGGATTTACTGAGTTATAAAAAATGCATATTTGTCTAACCACAGGTTGCTGTTCCCAAACTTACTTGGGAAAAAATTCAACAAAATAAATGGGCTAGAGTGCATTAAGTCATAGACATCAAGTCATAAGCCCCTGTGAGACCTCACTTTGCTTCTCTCTAATCTCATTGTGACACTCTCCCTCCTGTTTCCTCAGCTCAGCCATCCTGGCTAGGCCCCAACACACCACTCATTCCATGCCCACTCTAACCTCTTATTTCTGGTCTCAGGTTAAAAGTTACCTGTTTAAGAAATCTTTCCCTCACACCCTACCCCAGACTAAGTATCATTTTTATGAGCTTCCACCCTTGCAATTGTCATTAACTAATCAATCGGTTGATTGATTAAATTAATCAGATAATGTTTTGTTTGGCACAAAGGGTCACCTGATGCTTTGTTGAGGGAGGGAATGTCTTTAGCCACTTGACCATCTCCATCAGCCTTTCCTCAACATCTACTCCAAATAAACATAATACAAGAGGAGACCAGTCCTTTTTCCCTTTCTCCCTTAACCAGATTGAAGCCCCGATCACCTTCCATGGAGAAACTATAGAACCATTTTTCAAATGCCTCTGCTGGAGTAAGAGCTCCAGGAAGGCATGGACTATGTCTCGTTCACCTGAATCCCAGCACCTAACACAGTGCTTACTTAGCACATGGTAAGCAGTCAAGTATTTGAGTGAGTGAATGAATGAATGGCTTAGTGCTTCCAGATCGGTGCTTTTCCACCACACCACTCTCCCTCCTCCCACACAGAAGAAGGCTACAGAAACTGCCTCTTAGGACATTCTCTTCTTCAGGTCTTCAGCGCACAGCTTTGATGGATCAGGAGCTTGGAAAATGTCCTTGCCAGACATTTCTCGGTTATGGTTTTAGCCAATATGTTTCATCCCACTCAGTGCCCTTTCAGGAGCTGGATTTCCTTGTTTGGGGAGAAATGTGAAAATGCTGGAGGCGGCAGGACTGAGCAGGAGCTTCCCAGCTGCCAATACTGAGGGAGCCACAGCACCAGGACCCACGTCATCCTGGCCCTGGCATCACATGTGAGGAAGCAGAGGCACGCCCAGGCTGCCCTCTCAAGCCATTCTCTGAAGATAAGGAGAACACCCGGACCTGACAATTAACTCATGAAGGACAGAGTGCTTACGGGCCCCGATGCCCTCTTCACCCAAGCTCTCAACATTTGGAAAAACAAAACTCTTTATGGCCCCTTTCTCAAAATCACTTGGAGATATTGATTTAAAACAAATAAACATGGGACGACATCCCAGATCTACTAAATCAGAATCTCTGGGGGTGATCCAAGAAATCTGTGTTTTTACCAAGCTCTCCAACAAATTCTGATGCTCACCAAAGGTCTGAGGCATTCCTAACCCTCAAGTCCCCTCTTCATCTGGGACTTGCAGAGGCTGCGCATCAATTTAAGCCAGGCCAGACTGGGAGGACAGAAATTCCATGGAACTTAATGAGAGTCCATCCAAACCTAGCCTTTTTGCATTTTCAAATGAGAGAAAAAAGTCACCCCTGTGGCAAGGGGCCTGGACCACAGTCCCTTCAGCCCTCCCCAAGCTTAGCCTTATCACAGTCCGGGTATCTCTGGCCTGCCAGAGCGGGAAGCAAACGAAAGGCTTGGGAACTGGTTTCTGTCACGTAAAGGCAAAAGCACAGTTCAAAGTACCAGATTAAACCTGCAAGGCACAGGAATGCAGTGGCTTGTGTTTGTTTATTTTGAGGAGGAGCAGGGACATTTTGGCACCCAAATCCCTAAACCAAGACAGAGTCACAAAGCCCATTCCCAGGTGTCTCGTCTCTTGGGTCACCCTCTGGGAGCCCTTTGTCAGGAGGGGCCCCGGGCCAGGTCACTGCGGAGTCCCAATGCTGCCAGTGGTTCATGGACTCTTTTGCTCTTTATAAAATGGGCACTTTTGAGAAATTGGTGACAACCAAAATCCCTCTCCCCAACACCACTAAAAAGCACATAATACCCAAGATTTTTCACATAATTTCAAGGGTGCACAGGCTCCTTGGAGCCCAGACATGGACCTCTGCCCATGAGCCCCAGATTAAAAATTATCATAAACATGATGGAGAAGTAAGAACCTGAAATGTCGGGGATTTTTTTTAGCCATATGTGAGGGAAATCAAAGTGGGGATGGGTTGGGATGCATAAGGAAAGAAATTGCATGTATTCTTTTTAGTCAGGTTCTGTTTGTTAATAGAACTTTGCAGAAATATCGATATTTGCACTATTTAATTTTCTAGCGTTTTTATTAAGCTGAGTTAATTTTGTTATTTTAGGTGCATGAATAATTGATCACATAGAATTTCATCTGCTCATAAAATAATCATGCTTGGTAAATTTAAAGGTATAATCTTTAAGATAATTAAATATTTACTAGTCAAATTTACTTTAAAACATTTTATATTTGTTGTGGGGTATGAAACTGATAGACTTTTTAAGAATTAGGTTTAATTCTTGCTATTTTATAAGAAGCAACCCCAAATGGTAAACATTTTCTTTAAATAAAAAGCTATCATTTTGTTTTGTTTTGTTTTGTTTTAATCCTTTGTCCATCTCAAGATCCTATGTCTAAGGGGACAGGCTCCTCCCCCTCCATACTTGGGACCTGTTCTATTCCTGCTCATTAGAGTCATTTGGGCAAACAGTATCCACATATAGGTGCCTACTCAAGGTGCCTGGTCAACTATCTGCCAACTCTGTGCTGAATAGCCTACGTGTAAACCCACCATCAAAGGAGGCACTGTGTCTGTCTTCCCTGTAAAATGGTAGTGGCTCCCTGAACCTCATAAGCCTGAATTTGTACTATTTTCCAGTGACTCTAAAACACACCTTTTCTGACATACCACTAAGGAGGAAAAAACACTGTCCATTAGACTATGACACAATGCCTTAACCATAACCCTCCACAGTCATTCAAGCCTCTCATTGGTTTGGTACTTCTTTCATCCTTCCAAGATAGGATGGCAGTTTCTCATGACACTTGGCTGGGCTTGTGATGGCAACCCTATGGCGGGTCTCAGTCAGTTTATTTTACTTCAGGGATGGCTCATTTCCTCTTAGCTTCCAGAAAGCACCCAGTTGCTGCTTTACAAAAACAATGCAATCGTGTTCATTCCTCCAACCAGGCATATCTGCTTCACCAGCACCTGATTAAAGTCCTGCTTCTCTGTTTCTGCGCCTTTTGGCACACATGATTTTTCATTTCAATGCCAAGTCGTAGTGTAATCTCTTTGAGGACCTTTTAAATGGCAGTTCAACTCATATGTTGGAAGATAAAAATGTGCATTCTAGAATCAATGAAATATGGTTCTCACTCCCTAACCTGGTGCCCCCATCTTAAAGTCTCTAGCAGATCCGTAATCATAACTAATATGAAGAGGAAAATGATTCCAACTAAGAAGAGGACAATGGTAAAATAATAATAATAATAATAATAATAATAATAATAATAATTAGTCTTTTCACTTCCCATAATATTCTGACTCATTTCCATTGTTCATTTCCATTACAGTGAGGGACTCAAAGCTCTCTCTTCCTACTCACCTACTTAACTATATTACTTCCCTGTTCATGTTACTTTACTATGCTCTTAATAATGATACTTCACTACATCTATTTCCTCCCTTGATTTGTCTCTATTTCCTCTCTAATAACCTGGAAGTGAACTCAAGTGGCCAACTCCTATTTTATCCATCAGAGCTAGTACCATGACTTAGAGTTTATGATAAAATTCCTTCCTCTCATTTTTTTTATGATTCCCCATTAAGAACTTTATTTTGTAGTAGACATAGAAAGAGATTGATTTTCAGATGATAAAAGTGTGGGGGCAGAGTATGGAGAATTTGATGAGGAAACCAATACTAGCACTCAGCCTCCCAAACGAGTATTCATCTTCTCTGATGTCAAGACCCCTGGGAAAGAGTCACCCATAAACAGAAGAAACTGTTAACTGAGATCCTGGAAAGGGTCTCTTCTCACAAGCCCTCCTTCAGGATGGAAAGGACTTACTGTGGATTCCTAGAACTTGAAGTCTGCTTATACATGTTCAATGAAGTAAATACTCATTAACAGACTCTGCACAAATCACACCGGGCAGGATGCCCTTGGAGATTCAAGGATGGAAGTCATGGTCTGGCCCTCCAGTGGCTCATAATCTAAAGCTGTTCTCAATTTGGGGATGGGGGACAAGGCAGGGAGACAACATTGACCCTTTTGTGAATCAGATGATATGTGTAGGCCACAGAAAATTGTTCCAGATTCCCATGCACACACACAGCTTTGCAAATAATTTGGTGGCATCTATAGACCTCCTGGACATTGGAGGAGTAGCTCATGTGTGTGTCCCATAACACCCAGCCACAAAACTCACATAGATGAGCTTTTTCTCATGGTTACTCTTACCCAAGTACAAAAAAGCCACGTGAGTCGAACAGTCTCAGAAGGAAGCAATATCCTGCCCTTGTGGCTCAGGTTTTCTTGATTAACAGCAGCTCAGTTTTGAGGCCTTCTCTCCTGGCAGGGGTTGATGGTATTCTCTAGAAGGCACACTATTCAGGGAAGCCAAGGCCCTCCTCATTGTACTTTCCCACAATACCTCCTGACCCTTTACAATCCTGAGCGAGAACCCTTGGAGCCTCGTTTTACCAACTGACCCCTCAGAAAGGAGGGCTCCTCCTAAAGAGGTTGGGGACCCCACCCTGCAGGGTTATGACTGAAGGAGTGTCTGGCATTTGCGAGTTGGCTGCTGGTTGGGGATTTTCCAGTCTTTAACTACTCTGAAAAAGCTACCAGATTTTTCATTTTAAGTCAGGATGTCAAAGTGTCACTGAGTCACTGGGGACTGACATCTGGGATCAGAGCCTCATCTAGACCGGAGCCAGAGTCTCAGTATCACTTAAGGACACAGCCTGGCTTCTTCCCCAGATAACCTTGTGAATATGGATATGAGACTTTTATCATGGTGCCCACACCCTGCCTTAGGGAAGGAGACAGGGTTCTCTTTCTGACCTTCAGGCCCAGAGCCACAAGGGTCTGTGGAAACTCTGAAGCTGCAGTAATTTTCTTGTGTTTGTCATTCCTCTTCTCTGGATGCTGGTGCCCGAGGGACACTGCAGGGGAGGCTCCGATATGGCCTCATTTGGACTAGTGCTACTACTCATAATAACAATAGAATGAATATGTGGTGCTTCTGGTTCAAAAGGAACTTTCACCTTCATTATTTTCACAACTGTTATCCCCATCCCCAAGACAGTGTATCAGTTAGGACCCCAGCAGAAATCAGAAGGCACATTCAAGGAGTTTAACTGGAAATTATTTAAATAGGGAACTATTTCCAGAGAGTCCAAACTATGCCAATTTTGTTTGTTTTTCAATCCTCACCTGAGGATATTTTTTTCCATTGCTTTTCAGAGAGACTGAAAGGGAGAGGAGGTGGGGGGGAAGAGAGGGAAACATCAATGTGAGAGAGACACATCGACTGGCTGCCACCTGCACTTGCCCCAACTTGGGGTGGAGGAGCAAATCTGCAACCCAAGTATGTGCCCTTGACCAGGAATCAAACTCACGACCTTTTGATGTGTGGGCCAATGCTCTAACCACTGAGCACATCAGCCAGGGCTATGCCAATTATTTTAATTAAAAGATACAGTTCAAAAGAATTGGAGAACTTTACAGAAAGCAACTAAAGTAGTCAAATTCATACGGAAGAAAAGTAGAATGTTGGTTGCCAAGAGCTGGGAGAGGTGGAGCAAGAGTTTCAAGAGTACAGAGTTTGAGTTTTATAAGATGAAAAAGTTCTGGAGATCTGTTTCACAACAATGTGAATACACTTAACTCTATTGATCTGTGCACTTAAAAATGATTAAGATAGAGAGATGCAAATTAAAACTATAATTAGGTATCACCTCACACTGTCAGAATGGCAACTATCAAAAAATCAACAAACAACAAAGTCTGGAGAGGATGTGGATGTGGAGAAAAGGGAACCCTAGTGCGTTGTTGGTGGGAATGCAGACTGGTGCTGCCACTGTGGAAAACAGTATGGAGTTTCCTCAAAAAGTTAAAAATAGAATTTCCTTTTGACCCAGCGATCTCACTTCTGGGCATAGATCCTAAAAACCAGAAACACCAATCAGAAAGAATATGTACCCCTATGTTCATAGCAGCATTATTTATAATAGCTAAGATCTGGAAAGAGCCCAAGTGCCCATCAGTAGATGAGTGGATAAATAAGCTAAGTGATACATTAACACAGTGGAATACTACGAGGTGGTAAAAAAAGAAGGCTCTCTCATCCTTTGAGATAGCATGGAGGGACCTGGAGACTATTATGCTAAGTGAAATAAGCCAGTCAGAGAAAAACAAATATCACATGATCTCACTTATATATGAAATCTAAAGAACAAAATAAACTGACAAGCAAAATAGGACCAGAGACATGGATAAATGGAACAGACTGACAGATCTCAGAGGGGAGGAGAGTGGCGAGGACGGAAGGAAAGAGATCAACCAAAGAATATACATGCATATATGCATAGCCCATGGACAGAGACAATAATGTGGTGAAGGCCTAGCAGGGCGGGGCAGGGTGGAAGAAGGCAAACGCTAGGGTGTTAGGGGGTGGGGGGGATGAAGGGAAGGGGAGGAATGGGGGACATGTGTAATAGAGTCAACAATAAAAAAATGTTTAATGAAATAATTTTTAAAAATGGTTAAGATAGTAAGAAGAAAAAGGGTTGGAGATCTGAATATGTGAGAGGGCTCACTTAGGTTAACAGAAAAGTAACTAAGTAATTGCACAATGTAGGCAGCAGTCCTTGGGTCAGGGGTCAGGGGTCAGGGGTCAGGGAACCAAGGGAAGAGCTCTGGTTGTTATAGCCAGAAGGTCAGAGGCTGCCTGGCTGATACCAGGTTCCTGCTACTGCTGCTGCTGCAGAGGGATGGGCTGTTATGAGGGGACTGGAACAGGAAGAGCGAGCAAAGAGAGGACCAGGTCCGCCTGCCTCCTCCAACCTTGCAGACTCCCTGCAGCACCCCGTGATGGCAGAACTGACAGGGAGCTGCCAGCAAAGAGGGGTGCAATTCATAAGCAAGTCCCAGCCCAGCACCAAAAAGCAAGCACAGCCCTGGCCAGTGTGCTCAGTTGGTTGGGCATGCCCCATGTACCGAAAGGTTGCCAGTACAATTCCCAGTACAGAAAATACACATACCAAGCTTAAGTTGTCTGGGTTAAGGAAGCAGGGGCTGGAGGTAGTGGAAATATTAGGGAAGAGAAAAATAAAAAATGAAAAATAAATATTTACATCTAAAAACATTATGCTGAATAAAAGAAATGAGACACAAAATCATACCTATGTATGATAGTGTTTATATGAAATTCTAGAAAATGCAAACTAATCTGTATGAACAAAAAGCAGACCAGCAGTTGCCTGGGGCCCAAAGTGGAGGGAGAGATTGACTGCAGTAGGGTATGAGGGAACTCTTCAGAGTGAAGGAAATATTTGGTATCTGAATTGTGATAGTGGTTACAAGGTGCATGCATTTGTCAAAACTACCTGTACTTAAATGGTACCGTTTATATTATATGCAAATTATACCTCAATAAAGTTGATTTTTAAAAATATTCATGGCATGATAGAAATGGAAGATACATATATCATAGAATTCCAGATGTGATATTACCATAAATCTATACAGCCTGAATGTTCACATAAGGACTAGAAGCTGACATTGGCCCAATGAGCCCATTAGTTTGGTTCACAGACGCCTGCTACTTTAGAAGCACCAAACAGAAGAGACATGAGCTGAAGAAGGCTCCTGGAGACAAGGCCCACCCAATAATGCCAAACTCATTCAGGATGTCACCTTTTATGGAAATGGTTGCAGACATACCGCAGAGATACTGAGGGTTCATTTCCTGACCACTGTAACAAAGCAAGTCATAACCTTATTGCTGGTTGTCTTGCTTTCATTTTGTAAAAAATATAACATCTGTGAAGCACAGTTAAGTGAAGAGCAATAAAACAAGGTGTGCCTTTTTAAAAGCATTGAAAAAACAAAACAAAAACAAGATAAAACAAAACAGAACAAAAAAACTATAGGGTGCTGACAGATGTCATACTTTAAAATAAAAAGAGTGTTTTGCCGTAACCAGTTTGGCTCAGTGGATAGAGCATCAGCCTGCGGACTCAAGGGTCCCAGGTTCAATTCCGGTCAAGGGCATGTACCTTGGTTGCAGGCACATACCCAGTAGGGAGTGTGCAGGAGGCAGCTGATCGATGTTTCTCTCTCATCGATGTTTCTAACTCTCTATCACTCTCCCTTCCTCTCTGTAAAAAATCAATAAAATATATATTTTTTTAAAAAGAGTGTTTTGCAATGGACTATTGCGTTATAACAAGGCTTAGAGGAGGAAGAGTGGTCTCAAGGCCAGTGTGGTCAAATACATTTGCTAATGTTTCCAAAAATTAGTTTCTTATTTTATTTTTTTTTAATTTCAGTTTCTTACTTTATAAAGTAAAAATAATACTAGCCTTCAAATGCCAAGTTTTCAAGACCCCAATTGCTACTGAGAAATCATTTCAAAGACATAAGAGGAAACATCTATGGACTCAAACACAAGATGTGTTTGGCTCATCGGCCTTGTGAATGGTTCGGGAAACTCACACCATAATAAACTTCCTGAATTTCTGGAACTAACTAGGGCAGTGGTGGGCAAACTGCGGCTCGTGAGCCACATGCGGCCCTTTGGCCCCTTGAGTGTGGCTCTTCCACAAAATACCATGTGCGGGCGCGCACGTACCGTGCGATTGAAACATCGTGGCCCATGCGCAGGAGTCGGTTTTCGGCTCAAAAGAAATGTCAATCGTTGTACTGTTGATATTTGGCTCTGCTGACCAATGAGTTTGCCGACCACTGGGCTAGGGCCCATTCTCTTCACGCCAGCCCAGCGGCTCTCACCTTGCCTGTCCCAGAAGCATCTGTGGAACTTTCAGAAGCACAGATTCCTGAACCCAACCCCTAGAATGACTCAGTGGGCCCAGGATGCAGCCCAGACAGCTATGTACATCCCACCCGGACTATTAGTGTTGAGGACTACTCTGCCAGGCACTCATCCTGATATTTTTATGCAGCCTAAGCATTCCAACCTAGTCCCCTCAAAGCACACTTTTGAGCATGAAAAATGTTTTTGATACTTTCAGCACCATCCCCATCTCCACGGCCTCAGGATTCTAAGGAAACACAAAGCAGCTTCCATACCCAGCTCAGACTGGACACACCTAAGCCAGGTAGAGGAGACAGAGATTAGATGGTAGGGTTCCCCCTTCCATATGTCCATGAAAAGGGCTTCATCTGAAACCCGATCATTTTGTATCTTCTTTGCTACTTCCTAAGGATTTTTGGTTGAGTTAGTTAACAAACAGTACCCGAGAACACTATTAGCGCCTTATGCAATAAAGGTACAAGGAAATGAGACAACTTCCTGACATGCTGTGACACTTCCAACAAACACCCTGCCTTGAGATCTGGGCTTCTCAGGAGCAAGAAAATCAGCTCCTCATTCATGTCTTTAAAAAATATTTATTGGCTGCCTACTATGGGCAAGCTCTGTTCTAGGTGCTGGGGACACAATGGAGAGTGAAACCAGACAAGCTTCATCCATTCTTGGCTTACAGTCCAATGAGAAAAAAAACAAGTATGAAACAATAAAACAAAAGACAGTGTCAGTTATGATCACTGTAATGCAACAAATAAAAAATATGTTGTGTTAAAGAGTAAAGGACAGGAGGCAAGATGTAGGGGTGAGTGGAGATGGTGGGTAGTCAGGGAAGGCCTCCCGGTGGGGGTGGCATCTGAGCTAAAACTCAGAAAGAAGATGAAACCAGCATGCAGAGAGCCCGGAGGGAAGCCCACAGAAGGAGGAATGTGACAGCTGAGGTCTAGCAGGAAAAAGCAGAAAACACCCAAGAGGGACTCTGTCCAACAGTACAGACACAGTTTAATGAAACTAGCAAGAGAGATTGCAATAACCCAGGGATACCAAAGGGGAGGGGAGCCATGAGCACTGCTGGCCTGCAGGGCAAAGGGAGGAGGGACTACCAAAAGATAAAGAAGGTCCCATAGGAGCAATGGCCCTTGGTAAAGGGAGATAGCCAACCCCTGGGACCTGGCCAGGGAGAAGCAAAGGGAATAAGTAACCTGAATAAATATCTTTCCCCTTCCTCGCTCTGACTCCCTGCTAGTGTTTCCCACTGGTCAATTCCAACAGGAAGCCAGGAGGTGAGAGTGACCACCGATGCAATACATACAGTCAGCCTACCGGTCGCAGAGCAAGGTGAGAAAAGGTGGAAGTTGGGTCTGGAAGGGCAAATGGAAGGCATCAGCATAAACAGTAGGTGCAAAGGCTTGAGATGGACAAGAGCATAGCTCGTTCAAGGAACAGAGGGCCACGGCGTTGAGCCTCGTGACCAGGTATAGAATGAAGGCAGAGAGGAAGACAGGCCCAGATCCTGTGGGACCTTAAATGCCATGGTGATGTGCTAATACTTCATTCTGTGCCCAATGAGAAGCCGCTGGAAGGCCTAGACAGGAGATATGACAGATTTTCACACTTTGGAGGCCTGCTGTGTGGAGTAGGCACTGTAGGAGCAGTGAGGGTAGGAGCAACCAGGGAAGCAGGCTTGCAATTAACTCACCTCAGAATTTCAAATGTGCAGAGAAGTAGACTTCCACTTAGTCTAGAACTGATCTATTCTTGCTCACTAGCTCCTACCCACTACAGGGAAGCAAAAGGAGCAGGGGGGTCACCTTTGAACCCACTCAATAATTTAAACTGTTCTTTTAGATAAAACTCTGCCTCTTTGGAACTTTTGTAGTCGAAGGAACCACTGATCTAAAGCCAGCCCGAACTCTGCCTCTTTGGTTAGACAGGCTTAATCTTTAGATTCGGTACCATCTCTGCCCCCCACGATGGTGTATGGAGGGAGAGAAGCAAGCATGACCTTGAGGATTTGGGTGAAAGAGTCCTCAAAAGCATGCAGGGTCCTCTGGTTCCTTTGGCTCCCTGGTAATGCCCCTTATCACTAATGTCATTAGGGCCTGTAACAGATGCTGCAGCTGGTGTATGTCTTGGTTTGTACCAGCTCTCAGCTCAGTCAGGTCCCAGTGATTCTCTGACTGGCTAGTGTCACCTCAGCTCTCACTGGCATTAGAGGCCCCTCGGAGTGACTCGAAGTCCCCATCTCAACAGAGCCATGCCAGCCGTGCTGGCCCTTAACTCTGAGTTCACGCCTTGGTAGAACAAAAGAAGGCTTGGGCATACAAATTACACCCCCACGCTCCCTGACCACATCTCTGGATTTATTTTCATGTGCTCACCCTCCAGGTTGGCCACGAAGGCCTCTTACAGATCCAACAACAGGTGGCTCTTCCCAGGGTCCCAGGTGTGAGCCTTTAAACTTCCAGGATGCCAGGGAGGCACCCCTCTGCTCTCTGATTCCCTCCAGGTATTTAACAGACCTCTCTCTCTGGGCTGCAGGCCCAAGGGAAGATCAAAATCCCCAAATGACCATCTCCCTTCTCTGTCTTCCTTCAGTACTCCTCCTACAAAAATTTATTTGGGCATAAGCGCAGGCTTATCACCAGGGCCCCATCTTCTGGACTCCAGCTTCATCACTAAGCATGAATGATGATTAGTGTAAACATTCTGTATGTTATGGGAGAAACTTATAATCTAACTAGAGGCCCAGTGCACAAAATTCATGCATGGGGGGGGGGGGTTCCCCTCAGCCCGACCTGCACCCTCTCCAATCTGGGAGCCCTCAGGGAATGTCCTACTGACAGTTTAGGCCTGCTCCCCTTCCAAAGCCACGTCTGGCCTCCCTCTGCAGGAGGCAACCGGGCTGATCAGGGGAAGGTGCCACCCCATCACCCTGCTGCTGCTGCCACTGCTGGCCACTGTAGCCGCCAAGGTGTTTTCATCAACATGGACTCCAGTCCCTTCACCACGAAAAAATGACAACTTTCTTTCAGCATTTTCATGATGTCTTTTCATAGGATATGACATTTCTTTCTTTCTTTCTTTCTTTCTTTCTTTCTTTCTTATCCTCACCTGATGATATTTTTCCATTGATTTTTAGAGAGCGGGGAAGAGAGAGGGAAAGACAGAGAGAAACATCAATGTGAGAGGGACACTTCGGCTGGTTGCCTCCTGCATGAGCCCTGACCTGGGCCCTGGCCAGGGAGGAGCCTGCAACCTAGGTACATGCCCTTGACCAGAATTGAACCCAGACCCTGCGGTAGGCAGGCTGAGGCTCTATCCACTGAGCCAAACCAGCTAGACAGGATATGACATTTCTTAGCCCCTTCAGCAGCTGACCTTCATTTTTTCCTTCAGGAATGAGGTGGAAGAACCCTAGCTCACTTTCTTGGATTCTTATTACGCAAGTTACCAAGAACACTGCGAGTGGTGTACCGGGAGCTTAGCACTGTGGTTGGCAAACTGCGGCTCGCAAGCCACATGCGGCTCTTTGGCCCCTTGAGTGTGGCTCTTCCACAAAATACCACAGCCTGGGCGAGTCTATTTTGAAGAAGTGGCGTTAGAAGAAGTTTAAGTTTAAAAAATTTGGCTCTCAAAAGAAATTTCAATCATTGTACTGTTGACATTTGGCTCTGTTGACTAATGAGTTTGCCGACCACTGGTTTAAATTGTTATCTGGTGGAAGTAGAGTAAAGAGCAGAAGAGAGAAAAGTGGGCAAGTGTAGGAAATATTTTGGAAGCAGAACTAATAGAATTACTAATGGATTAGATGGTAGGGAGTGAAGAAAATGGGGAACTAAGAATGACTCCTAAGTCAGTACTAGACAGATGGTGGTCCATTTTACTGGAATGCGGAATACTGAGCAAGAAATAGGGTTTAGGGTAGAAAAGGTCAAGGATTCTAACAAATTTGAAATTCCAATTAGACATCCAAGAGATAGGGCCACTAAGAAAGGAAGATGGAGATGATGGTAAAAATTGGGGAGTCGGTAGCATACAGATGGTGCCTAATGCCCAATGAACCGTATGAAGAAAGGTGAGGTCCAAGCACAGACTGCCATAGGGCTGGAAGCTTCTGTAGGCCAAACCATGCCAGGACAAAGAGGGAAAAAATCCCTACCCAACCCAAACATACCTCCAGGCAGGCTCTCAAATTCAGTGTAACATGTAAGGGTCCAGACTCAGACACTACAAACCCATCTTGATTTTAGCAATAACCACAGAGGAGAAAGAAAATGATTATGTTAAAACTAGGGCATCATTTTTGAACAGGCTTTTATCCAGAGGAAATAACAAATAATTATTGGAGACCTGTCACCATGGAGATAACTCCCAGTGCAAGCATAAGACCAACAACAACAACAACAAAAACAAAACACTCCCTAATAACTTTGACGTTCCAACCAACAGAGAATCTTAGAATGGATCAACTTTTCAGAAGTCCCCTGAAAGGTGGGCTCTCTAACTACCCAAAAGGACCTGTGGTTTAGTTCTTCGCCATACACTCTAGTATTTTTTGTTGTTAGGTGGGAATAGGGATAAATGAATGCAAAGGCCCCTTCACAGGAGGCAGAGTGGAGCAATCGGGGTGAAAGGACTAACACTATTTCTGAAGAAATAGCCCCACCTGCTGAAACGAATTTCCATCTGGCTTCCTTTATCATTATTCTTCTGAACAGTAAGGCACCTCCTCCATCATAAGGGAATTGAATGAAAGGCTGACAACTAGAAGACAGATATGTAATGCGGATTTAGGGAAACCTACGTAAATGTCACAAAAAGGAACCACGAAAACAGAAAAAGGATATGACTATTCAAAGTCTGCATCTTCATGCAGGTAGGGTGCAAGAGAAAGAGAAAGAGGAGAGGGGAGGAGAGAGTGCTTTTTCAGGAATTATTACTTAACTATAACCCTCTGGCTCCCTCTGGAGGTCAAGAGCAGAATAGCATGTCTGTAAAAGAGAAATCACTGCACCTTTCTTCACTTTAAAATATGTTGGTATTAAAATAAAAGAAAAAAATAAAGGCAAGAAAACAAAATTCTTCTGGCTTTCTGACACTTCCCACATACTCTGAAATTTTAAGCCAAAGAACGTGAGGTGTGTTGTAAGCAAAGCCAGACAGCAGTAATCGAATTCCTATGAAGGACCTTATAAGATGAAGAAAAGGTACAATATTGCATTAGCCTTCATTAATCTATTTCTCCAAACAGATAATTGTCTATTTGAAAACAAGAGGCTTATTTAGGATGGTGTTCCTCCTCATGTCAATATAAAGTCATTCTGGCCCAGCCAGTGTGGCTCAATGGTTGAGCACTGACCTATGAACCAGGAGGTCACAGTTCTTTCTGTTCCTGGTCAGGGCACATGCCAGGGTTGTGGACTCGATTCCCAGTAGGGGGGAGTGCAGGAGACCACAGATCAATGATTCTCTCTCATCATTGATGTTTCTATCCTCTCCCTCTCCCTTCCTCTGAAATCAGTAAAAATATATTTTAAAAATAAATAAAGTCATTCTGGAAGGACAATGTCTGGACTTTGTTTTAGGTTTTCTATTTTAACAAGGATCTGGTAGTTGCCAAGAAACTTTATACTCTAGATGTAGTTGCACACAAAAGTTAAATTACCTCATAATTCTAATGGCTCGACTCTGGCAGCAATCACAGAATTACAATCTGTCTACCCAGGTCCAGCAGCCGAATTAAGGAAACAAGTCAAGGAGCCAAAAAGCCAGTGCTCATGAGGCTGTTCTTTAAGGTTTCAATACGGCGTTTCCAAAGTAGCATCAGGCGCATTTTGGAACTTCAGCCTAATGGTTTTACAATAAACAGAGACTGATGGCATTTGGACAGAAGGAGCAACGTCTCCGAGCTGTGGGGTCAATTTGGGTAACGGTGTTTTATACATGCATAGCCAGAAGGTAAATTTCTCTAACTTTCAAGATTATTGGTACAATCATTAACTATTCTTTCAGAAGAGCAGACACCAATCTGGAACGTTATTTGTGGCCGTAGGCAATGAATAGAGAGTATAAGACAAATCACACCATGACTTTGTACAAAAAGAGCAATAATGAATATTTAAAGGTGACTCCATGCAATTAAGTATTTGATCAAAGTGGAATCTCAAAGCACTAGGGCAAAATGGACTTTTTAATAAAAGGTGCCAGGACAACTGGCCAGCCAACTGGGGAAAAAAAGATAAATTTAGATCTGTATTGCATGCCATACAAAACAATACATTCTAAATGTATCAGATTTTTAAGTGCAGAAAATAAAAACAATATAAAAACTAGAAGAAAATAGGAGTAAATTCCTCTTCAATCTTGGTATAGTTACAAAGACTTAAAATAGAGGGGCAATAAAGGATAAGATTGATTATCTAACCCCATAAAAATAAATATAATACACACTGAAAAATAAACAAACAAAAAATACCATAAACAAAGGCAAAAGACAACTGAAAAACTGGGAGAAATATTTGCAACAGATATATCCCTAATATGTAAGGAGCTCTTGAAAAATCAAAGGGTGCCAGGACCAAACACCCAGTAGAAAAAGGGAAAGGAGATATGAAGAGACAATTCACTCACAAAAATATAAAACCGCTCTTAAATATATGAAAAAAAGTTATAGTTAGAGAAATACAAATGAAAACAACACTGAGATGCCATTTTTATCTGTCAGACGGGCAAAAATTAGAAAGGATAACATTCTGTCAGCAAGACTGTGGGGAAATACTCTTGTATCTTGCATCTGGGCATGAAAATTGATACAATTTTTCTAGAAAATTTGGCAACACTTAACAAAAACTATAGATGCGCTTAACTTTTACCGCAGCAATCCCACTTTTAGGAAACTACTCTGAAGATAAATCTCTAACAATACAAAATGAATATGTACAATACTATTCATTGCAGCACTGTTTATAATTACAAAATATTACAGATGCTCAATGCCATATGTAGGAGTGGGGTTGGATAAAGTATGATATACCCACACAATGGATATAAAAAAGAATGAAGATCTATGTGAATTTATGTGGAATAATTTCTAGGTCGTATTAAATTTAAAAAGCAAAATGCAAAATAATATCTATGGTATGCTATTTTTGTGTAAAACAGAAAGGGATATGTATATGTAGACATATACATAAATTCATTTTTACAAAAAATGCCAAAAAAGATAAACCACAAATTAGTTAGATTGATTGCCTATAGAGTGGGATTAGGGCAGAAAAAAAATGGGAACGAGAAACAGAGTGGTGATGGGGAGTGGAGGGGAGTGAAACTATTCTGAGTATACTTTAAGTAACTCTGATTCTTAAAACCATGTAATATTTCACATACCCCAAAATAAATAAATAATTAAAATAAATGAGGAGGTGGGGAAGGACCCCAAATGGATTAAACAGTAACAAATGATCTTAACTGTATTACAGGTGAACAATACTCACATGAGGGAAGTGGGAAAGTAGGAGCTATCCTAAGAAAAGGTATTTTGACTGTCCACTGAAAATAGAAGCAAAGACAAAAAGACCTGTGCATAAATATTGTACTCTACTCAGAAAATTTGTTTTGCACAGGGGTATAGTTAGCAATTCTGAAATCATCTTACGTGAATACTGGTTCTGAACAAATAGGTTCAGAATGATGGGAGCTCATAGGTTATGAATAATGGGAGCTAGGTTTCTCACTATCAAAGAGACATTGCAAATAAGGGAGGGGGCAGGGTGCTAAAATGAATCCCGTGGCACAGAACTGGAATTGAAGATACCAATATGAATAAATAGTTTTTAATATATATACAGATGGATGGCAATGAAAATAGATAAAAATGTGTGTGTGTGTGCATGGGTTGAGATACATAGATATATTTCCTAGCTCTATCCTCTGAGAGTGCCTAGAAGCAATGAGCACACCTATCTCTAATATTTTGGTTTCTATACATCCTTCTCTAATAAATGATATCAAAGCTCCTTAGAGAAATGGTAGATTCCAAGCCTAGGAGAGAAAAAAATAGAAGATGCACCTAGAACATCTTCTGGTTCCAGAAAGTCAGGAAGTGCTCAAAAAATAAGGCCATGTTCAAGGACATATGCGCTAACTGGAAGGAGCTCCCAATGGCTAAGGTAGACACACTTTGAGTACTAATATACATAATGATAGTGATTGATTACACCCATGAGTCCAAGCTGATAAAAATAAATCAGCATTCCAATGAACAAACGTGAAAGAAATGGTAGAAATTGAAAATCACCATTAGACAGACACCATACAGAATAAATGCTGCACAAAGAGCCATCCAAGGCTGATAAAATCAGTGGGCAAAACTATTATGAGAAACAAGATACTTGTCGTCTCAAAGTATCTCCCTATAAGATACTAATTACAAAGGGAAAAAGTCACCTTACAATGCAGAAACCAGACATACAACATCTTAAATGATCAAAGTGAGCATGACCAGTATCTACATCATATAACCCTGATATGATCCACTGATGAGGGCATATTGTAACTTCTGTAGTACACTTGCAAAAAAAATGAATAATCTCACTCTAATGAGAATGCATCAGACAAATCCAAACCGAGGGATATTCTGTAAAATAACTGACCAGTAGTCTCTAATACTGTCAAGGTCATGAAAGACCAAGAAAGACTGGAGAGACTACAAACACATGACAACTAAATGCAATGTGTGATCCTGGATTAGATCCAGGACCAAAAGAAGAATTTCTTCAACATTAGTGGGAAATGGTTGAAATTTAAATAAGACTTATAGATGAGTTAATAGTAGAGTATCAGCGTTAATTTTCTTATTAGTCTGCTAAATTAGTATAAACATGAGAGAAAGCTGGGTAAAGGGTGTATGGGAACTCTCTATTATTTTTGTAAGTCTCTTCTGTATGGCCTCACTTATTTCAAAATAAAAATATTTTTAAAGATTTTAAGTGGTTCTGTGAAGTGAAAACATGTCCACGGCACAATTCTGACAGGTATTACCTTTTTATAATTATTAGATTGAAGCTCTGCAGATACTGATGTGCTCATTCTGTAGAAGAATGTTGGACACCAGAAAAATAAAATCAGCAGAACAATATTGTGTTTAAACATCATGAAATAAAATACAGTCTGTCTGTTTAGCAGAGTTGGGGAAATAGGAATAATAATGTGCTATTTGTGCTATTTCTATTTTCAGAGATATAACCATAATTTTCAAGTCAGTAAGTAGTCACTAGATGCATACCATGTGCTCAGAATTGAGCTGGGACCTATTATGTTCACAAAATTTTGTTGGACACCTAGTATGCACCACTGTAAATCCTTTTGGTTCCACCTCTTGGAGTTAATGCTTGCAAGGCCAGCCTTAACTAAAAGGAGGCAGAAACCAATGGATAGATACTTCCCTGTTATGTTCTTCAGGCAAGCAGTTCTGAAACACCAGCGTGGCTTAGTGGTTGCGCATCGACCTATGAACCAGGAGGTCACGGTTCGATTCCTTGTCAGGGCACATGCCCGGGTTGTGGGCTCGATCCCCAGTGTGGGGCGTGCAGGAGGCAGCCAAACAATGATCCTCTCTCATCATTGATGTTTCTATCTCTCTCTCTCTCCCGCTCTCTCTCTCTCTTTCTCTTCCTTCATCTTAAAATCAATAAAAATATATATTTTAAAAAATAAAAGAATATCTGAGCGGGGAGAGGCAGCTGGGTAGAGATGGACCAAGGGGTTTAAAGTGGGGACATATGTAATGATGTCAACAAAAAAATAAAATTATACAATTTAATTTAATTTCATTAAAAAAAAGACTATCCCATCAAGATTGGCACTTCACTCATAGGAATGAACAACTCGATAGTGTATCATAGTTTTTGTTTTCCCTCCTTCCCTGTTCAATTCCCCTCATCCTCATTCTTGCCCCATGGGGTCACTTCCAAGCAAACAACTTGCTCACCAGTCTTTGTCCTGGGCTCTGCTTGGGATTGGGGGAGGAGGGAGCAGGGCTGGGTGGGGTTTGGGGGGAAGAAATGGTGGAGACTCAGCTAAAAAAAAATGTTGCCTTGCCCTTAAGTACAAGTTGCAGACACAACTATGAAATAAATAGATCAGTGGGATATTACGAAGTAAATAAAATAGTCATAGAGGTCCACAAATGAGAATTCTACCAGAGAACGATCTGTTCCAGATAGAGGCAGATTGTGAGGTGATGCCTGAAGGAATAATACATCTTTTTTTTTTTTTTAATTTTCACTGGAGGATATTTTTCCATTGATTTTTTTTTTCCTTATAGAGAGAGTAGAAGGGAAGGGGAGGAAGGCAGAAGAAACCTCCATGTGAGAGAGTCAGATCAATTGGTTGTCTCCGGCATGTGCCCCAATCAGAGCAGGGAACCTACAACCCAGGTATGTGCACTTGATGGAAATCTAACTGAAGACCCTTTGGTTCACAGGCCGACACTCCAACCCCTGAGTCACACCAGCCAGTGCAGAAGGAGTAATAACTCTTTAAGAGAGTAACAGAGTAAGCTAAGAGGGCATTCCCCATCCATGGAAAGACAACACAGGAGCCAATCCAAGTTGGGTTTTCTTTTTGCCACATGGAAAACAAGACTGTCGAGACTTCAGCAGCACCTGCTCAAGGACTTCTTATGTATACAACCTCTTAAAGAAGTCCATCATAGGCAGGAAAAAAATTTAAAATGAAAGAATTTTGACCTGGGAAAGAAAAAGATGTATTTCAGGCTTGTTTATATAAAATGTAAGTCTTACATTTTTTTCAAGTGAGAGATTTCTTTTGTGGAACACCGAATAGGAACTATTTGGTTTATTTATGCAAGAAACAAAAAAAGTAGAGGAATCTAAAAGAAAAAGAATTTAACAAAATTTCCATTCAGGTTCTTAATAAAAATAAATTCAGACCTATTGGTACTTAAAACAATAACAAAACAGCTGCCTAACAATTTATGCCAATTGCAATCACATTATACTTGACACACAAAACTTTTGTTGCTCTTTTCTCTTCATGTTTCTTTCTTTATGGTAATTTTTGTTAATTTTCTTTAAAAGATATATTAGCTACTTCCCTTAAGAAGAAAAAATAGGAACCAAGTGCCCAAGTTCTTTGCCGATCTGAAAAGTCAGCTGGAAAAATAGTCAGCCACTAAGCATAGCATGTTTTAAACCCGGTCTCTGAGAAATATGGTTAAGGTTTTGAAGATCTGCAAAAGAACTACTTTTCCTGGGATAAAAGACCCCTTTTTGTGTAAATGAAAAGAATAAAAAAGTATCTGAGTCATCACTTCCACATTTAATACACCCAATGAGGATGACTTTTAAGCTTCTAGATACCAACCCCATCAGACAAGTGTTTCTCAATATGTGGAATAATGTTGCTTTCATTTACCTTTTTCAGGTTCTCAAACAATGGCTGCAAGCTATTAGGAAACGTAGCCACCACATCCAGTTACATAGTCTATGCTCTGCACAAAAGTATCTGGTCAGCTGGAGGATCCAAGATGGCGGCATAGATAAACATCTGGGCTGCTGCCGCCCACAACAATTTCCAAAACTGCAACTAAAAGACAGAACGTCTATCACCCAGAACCACGGGAAAGCTGGCTGAGCAGAACCTCTACAACTAGACCGAAAGAGACAGGAGCAATCAGGGCGCAAACGCTGAAAAACTGAGGTACAGGGGAGCACGCGCGCAATACGAACTGGTGGCGGAGCCCAGCTAAAGGCTGGCGTTGCTTTCTTCAATCTGAAGAGAGACAAGCCCCCAATCTCTCTGAAATCCAGTTTCTGGGGAGAGACTGGGCTGTCTGCCAGCGGTCGGAGAGTGAGGTGGCTTACTAGCAGAGTTGTGTGGAAGTAGAATTGTTGGCTGCGCCGGGGCGCGAGACTGCGGGGACGCGGTTGCGGGGATGCGGTTGGAGGCGGCTCACTGCCAGCCATTGCTGTTGGCCACGCCCTAGCCTAGTGATGCCCTGAGACTCCACCCCGCACAATCTACAAACACACCCAAGCTCCTAGCAGCGGCTTTTGAATATGAATGGCCTTCTCTATTGCAGTTTAAACTAGTAAACTTGCAACCCGGTACAGACAGCTCCAAGGCCTCCAAACTCCAAGCAGGGAGGAGAGGACGGGAGTTCTCGCTGTAGCTCCTGCAGGGTAGCCTCAGACAGCAGCTGAACTAGCCAATGCACCTAGTGGTCAGCGTGAGACACCAGATTTCAACTCCTCACATCTATAAGTGACACATTCGGGAGGCGGACTCAGTGAGCACCAAAGCCCCACTCAAACAAGCCCTGTACCACAAGCATGTCTCCAGCGCAGCAGCGCTTCCATTATAGACACAGCAGGTCCTCACAGCCAATTGGCCTGGAGGTCAATTCCTCCCAGTGTACCAACAGCAATCAAGGCTTTTAACTACACCAAGACTTTCCACTCAGCCCACAAAGGGGTGTACCAAGAGTGACCACCTAGGGTGATTGGGAAAGCTGAGCTACCGGCCCCTATAGGTCACTGACCACACAAAGCCACTCCATCAACACAGGGAGGCAGCCAAAATGCGGAAACACCGAAGTATGTCATGAATAGGAGAGATGGAGGAAAGTAAACTACTGGACGACACAGTGTTCAGAACCACATTTATAAGGTTACTCAAGAATCTTCTAAAAACCGCTGAGAAACTTGAAGAGACCTTCAAGGACCTTAATGAGAATACCAAAAAAATGGAAAAGGACCAGTCAGAAATTATGCATACACTGTCTGAAATAAAGAATATACAGAAACTCAACTGTAGACCACCATACCCGAAGAGTCAAACCAAAGATCTGGAATATGAGGAAGCAAAAAACACCCAACCACAGAGGTGGAAAGAAAGAAGAATCCAAAAGTGTGAGGATAGCATAAGGAGCCTCTGGGATTGCTTTAAGTGTACCAACATCCAAATTTTTGGGGTGCCAGAAGAAGAGAGAGAAGATATTGAAAACCTATTTGAAGAAATAATGACAGAAAACTTCCCCCACCTGGTGAAAGAAATAGACTTACAAGTTTAGGAAGCGCACAGAACCCCAAACAAGAGGAATCCAAAGAGGACCACACCAAGACACATCATAATTAAAATGCCAAGGGCAAAAGACAAAGAGAGAATCTTGAAAGCAGCAAGAGAAAAACAGTTAGTTACCTACAAGGGAGTACCCATACGACTGTCAGCTGATTTCTCAACAGAAACTATGCAGGCCAGACAGGAGTGGCAAGAAATATTCAAAGTGATGAACAGCAAGAACCTACAACCAAGATTACTCTACCCAGCAAAGCTATCATTCAGAATTGAAGGTCAGACGAAGAGCTTCACAGACAAGAAAAAGCTAAAGGAGTTCATCACCACCAAACCAGGATTACATGAAATGCTGAAGGGTATTCTTTAAGAAGAGGAAGAAGAAAAAAAAGGTAAAGGTAAAAATTATGAACAACAAAAAGACATCAAATACATACCTACCAACAATTGAATCTAAAAATCAAGTGAATAAAAAATCTGAAGAACAGAATGGACTGGTGAATACAATAGAATCAGGGACATAGAAAGGGAGGGGATGGACAGTTATCAGGGGGAAGTGGGTCTAAGGGGTGCAGGAAGAGATTGGACAAAAATCTTACACCTATGGATGAAGACAGTGGCGGGGGGTAAGGGCATGGGGAGCGGAATCAGGTGGAGGAGAGCTATGGGGGGGGAGGGGAAAGAGGAACACCTGTAATAATCTGAACAATAAAGATTTATTTTTTTTAAAAAAGTATCTGGTCAAAGGGGACTCGAGGCCAAGGAGTGTCTACCCCTGTGAAATGAATGAATATGAATATATATATATATATATATATATATATATATATATATATATATGCAAAACTGTACATGCTTTTAGGGGATCCCAAACCCTATGAAGTTCGAAGTTCAGAACCCCCTGCCCTATTCATTTTTATCCAAAAAGAGGTTTGCATTATACCATATTGATTAAGAATCTGTTGCTGACTCAATCCTGCCTCAGACATAAAACTAATTACAAATGTGCCTTTTTCAACATAAAAGAAAATTTATCTTTACCAAGTTAGTTAACCATTTTGTTCTCTGCTACAAAACATAAGATCTTTATCTAAATAAGATCTTAAGACAACAATTCTCAGGTATTTTTTCTATAGTTTCTCTTCTGTCCCATGAAAAGGTCACTTCTGGCCTTTATAAATTTAATAAGGAACTATCATTAAGGAAAGTACATCCATAAGTAAAAGTCTCAACATTTATATCTTTGTGATATCTACTTTATTAATCCTCACCCGAGGATATTTTTCCATTGATCTTTTAGACAGAGTGGAAGAGAGAGGCAAAGACAAAGAGAAACATCAATGTGAGAGAAACATATCAATTGGTTGCTTCCTGCATGTGCCCAGACCAGGGCTGGGGCCAGAGAGGAGCCTGCAACCAAGGTACGTGCCCTTGGCCAGACTCAAACCCAGGACCCTTTTGTCCTCAGGCTGACGCTCTATCCACTGAGCCAAACCGGCTAGTGCTGTGATATCTACTTAACATCATTGTAAAGTTTCACTAAAATGAGTAGAATTTATCAATTGAAGCTCAGTTATAATAGCTTAACTGAGTGAAATGTAACAAGAACATACCCTTAGATACCTACATTCTTCTGCCAAATCCAACTGATTTAATAAAAAATATATATCTATTTGACAATAAAAGGAACAAAATTGCCCAGCTGGTGTGGCTCAGTGGTTGAGCACCAACCTGTGAACCAGTAGGTCAAGGTTCAATTTCCAGTCAGGGCACATGGCCAGGTTGTGGGCTCGATCCCCAGTAGGGGGCATGCAGGAGGCAGCCAATCAATGATTCTTTCCCATCATTGATGTTTCTATCTCTCTCTCTCTCTCCCTTCCTCTCTGAAATCAATAAAAATATATTTATAAAAAATAAAAATAAATAAAAGGGCCCTAGGCAGTTTGGCTCAGTGGAGCATTGGCCTGCAGACTGAAGGGTCCTAGGTTTGGTTCCAGTCAAGGGCACATGCCCGGGTTGCCAGCTCAATCCCCATTGGGGGGTGTGCAGGAGGCAGCCAATCAATGATTCTCCCTCATCATTGATGTTTCTATCTCTCTCTCCCTCTCCCTTCCTCTCTGAAATTAAAAATAAAATAAAATTTAATTTAATTTTTAAAAAAGGAACAAAAGCAACACAATTTTAGGATGCAGCTATAAATTTAAACTCAGTTCTGAGTTTGTGACATCATCACCCCTATGCTTCAGTATAAAGAAAACCCCAACATAATAGTTAAACAATCTTCCACAAAAAAAATTATTATCTCTGATTTCTCAAAACACTAATAAAGTAATGGTCAAGATATTTTTAAGTATAAACCTATAATACCAAAAAACAAAAATCAGGAGAGCACTTCTGTTCCAGGTAATTTAGTGAAGTAAATAACTTCAGAAAAATTCCTGCGACAGATGCCTAAAAGTTCTGGATAAAATGTTCTTTTAAGTCTTTAAATTCATAGTATAGCATTTAAGGAGAAACTCTCCATTGGCCAAAAATGAACCCAAAACTTGAATCAAGTGAGGCGCTCAAATGTAAGAGCTAACAACTATCACTGGACCTTCTTGCTGACCACTAGTATATTAGATTTCTAGCTTTCTGGTTTTTATACAACAAGGACACTGGAGACAATGCCTAGGACCTAGGGTGCCAGGTCTGATGAGATGAGACCCACCAATAACTCCCTCAGAGGTAAGATGAAGATGGCAGGAGATAGTAAGGAAATGTGTCTGTTTTACCATAGCTCTGGGAGAAGTGAGAAGTTTCCTCTGGGAATTCCTAGCCAGAGGCTGGCCCTGCACACAAAGACAAAATCTGTACTACCCTTGGTTGTGAAAAACTCCAAAGCGAGAATTTAGTTTTAAACACTCCCAAGTGGTTGGAAGAAAGAAATATCAATACTAGAGGGAATTCAAATCTATCTCTCTAGTGATAAGGGCACCAATTTTGGGGGGACTGTTACTAAAGAGCTTTGAAAAGCCATACCACTTAGAAGCCTGCCATCCATTTGCCCCCAATTTCCAGGACAAGTAAATGAACAAATGGAATTCTGAAACTCAATTTAGCAAAGCTCTCAGAGACTTTCAAAGCTCACAGTCTAAGACAGTGATTTTTCAACTTTTTCATCTCATGGCACACATAAACTGATTACTAGCATTCCACGGCACACTAAAAACTGTATTATATTTTTTGCCAAGCTGACAAAAATATAGGTATAATTTTGACTGATTTACAAAAAAATAATAATAATTTTTTACCTACCCTTAGGTAAATAATAATAATTACCTATACTTTTTGCTCCAAAGTGACTTTTTTAAAAAAAATCAGGTGCCTATACTTGAATATAAGCATTTTTGGTACCAAAAATTAACCAATCAGTTGTAATCTTATTATGCAGAGTGACTAATAAGATGCAACTCTGTTACATGACCTATATATAGGGTTGGACCAAAGTATATTTACAGTTGTGAGTATGAGAAACACAGAGTTTATTCTTACATTATTTATTAATTATTGTACTATTTCCCATAATGAACAGCTGTAAACTTATTTTGCCCACTCCGTATTTATGGTTCAAGACAGGACATTCACACTGATGGCAGTGCCCCAGTCATAGTCAGGTATTGCACATTTTAAAAATTCTTACAGCACACCGGTTAAACATAGCTGGTCTGGCCAAGTGGCTCAGTTGGTTGGAGCGTTGTTCCATACACCAAAAGGTTGCATTTCAATTCCTGGTCAGGGCACATACCTAGGTTGCAGATGTGATCCCTAGTCGGAGCACATAGGGGAGGCAACCGACTGATGTTTCTCTCTCACATCGATGTCTCTCTCTCTCTCTCTTTCTCTCTCCCTTCCCCTCTAAAATAAAAATAAAAAAATGGCCTGGCTGGTGTGGCTCAGTGTTTGAGTGTCAACCTATGAACCAGGAGGTCACGGTTTGATTCCCAGTCAGGGCATATGCCTGGCTTTTGGGCTTGATACCCAGTAGGAAGCATGCAGAAGGCAGCAGATCAATGATTCATCATTGATGTTTTTATCTCTTTCTCCCTCTCCCCTTTTCCCTGAAATCAATAAAAATATATTTTTTAAATCAATAAAGATCCTTGGGTGAGGACTAGAAAGAAAACCACTGGTCTAATATTCTCATTGACTTTAATGACTCCTCCAAGGTCCAACAACTCTTGCCTTATGAGTAACATGCCTGTCCAGGCATTTAGGAATATTACAACTGATTCTAGACTCCACATATGTCTAGCAAGCACATATGACCAAATACTACATGAGCCTCATGTGATACACCCAGTCTTATCAACAGGTATGAGTTAACTGCCTTCCCTAAAAGATGTACAACCTAAAAAACAAAGATTTATATTTATAAACAAACATTTTCCTTTGGGAAGAGCCACCCAATTTCCCTTAGTCCAATCCTACATAATAAAATGGTAATATGTAAATTACTATCACTCCGCTACGCCCACGATTGGGCCAGTAGGAGGCGCAGGGGGCGGGACTCAGGGTGGCTGGGGTAGCTGATTGGGCCAGCAGGACGCTGAGCTCGCGGCGGCGCCGCGAGCTCAGCGTCTGTGCCATGGCTGCCGGAGGCTTTCGGAAGGCCTGGGGCACCGGCGGACAGCCGGCCAGGTCCCCCGCGATCAAAGGCCAAAGCGGGGGACCTGGCCGGCTGTCTGCTCCGGCGCAAGGCCTTTCGAAAGCCTCCGCAGCGCCGGAGGCTTTCGGAAGGCCTGGGGCACCCGCGGACAGCCGGCCAGGTCCCCGCGATCAAAGGCCAAAGCGGGGGACCTGGCCGGCTGTCTGCTCCGGCGCAAGGCCTTTTGAAAGCCTCCGCAGCGCCGGAGGCTTTCGGAAGACCTGGGGCACCCGCGGACAGCCAGCCCGCTGGTGCACCAGGTGCATGATTAAATCATGCACTGGGCCTCTAGTTTCCTTATAATGAAATCAGGTGATTTTCTGAGTAACTAGAGTCAATCATTTTATTAGGTGACTTTTTAGATGGCAATTAATATAAAGAAATAGCCAGAAACCTAGGATTCTCTAATATATCACATCTAGAGAAAAAGACTCCTATCTCCACCAAAACTAATACATGGAACCTTTTGTGGGCGCTAGTTTTGGTACCTGAACTTTCATAGATATGTAGTTTGGAACAGAACTAGGGAACAGATGGTGCATATTTGGAAGCTGTCTCACTATATCCAATTTTACGGTAAAACGCATTATTTCTTTTCACTTTAGATCTGTCTGATTGATGGTGCTGACACTTAAATTTCATCACCTAAAATAAGACTCTTCATAAGTGGCCCCAAATCATAAAAAACTATTTGACAACCTCATGGGGGTATTTTGACCCAAAACAGATGACTCACTGGCCACTAATGACTAAATTTGTAACACAGAATTGGATTTGTAACACTATTAGATCTGTAACTCAAAAGTCTATTGGCTTCCACCTGCAAACTGGACAGAGACTTGTTACCTTGGTAAATGGATAACTGCCTTCAAGTAGTCCATTCCAGAGTCTATTTTGACTCATTAATTTCTCTTAGAAAAAGAGATTAAATAACTTAATGAAAGGAGAAAAATTGGGCCTTGATTTGAATTGAAGCCCTAGCCACTCATAAGGAATTCTGGATTGCTTTCTTTTCTCCTCTAGACTCTTTACTTCACTTTGCAAGAGGCCTAGAAGTAGGGAGATGAGAAAAACAGGATAGCTAGAAAAAGCCACAGCTACAGAACTCCTCGTCTGATATAATGCTGGTATCTTGAGAGGGAACATATGCCATTTTAAGGGGGACATGGTGTGTTTGTATCCCTGCAAACCTCTCTAGCACTAAGAAATCATAAATTAAGTAATTTGGCTAATGAGCCCATATCTGGTACTACAGACTCATCATATTGGAAATGAAATCTGTTCTTCTGGCTTAATTTGGGCACTCTTAACTCATGGCTTAGACCTCTAAAAACTGATTATAAACCTTCTCTTGGTACTTGTCTGTTACAGGGAGTCAGGTGGGTGATCACATGTTTTAAATGCTGCTATGCAACTCTTGTCCCATTGCATCATTAAAGAAATGATCCATGAAAAGAACAGAAAAATATAACACTTATGGACATGTTAACAACCATTTGGGAAACCTCATCATGATGCCTTAACTAGCAGTGGAGATCTGCAGTAAAGATGGTGAGATCACATCTTGTGAATCTTTCAGCTCAGGCCAAATGGCAATAAGGGGGTGATACTGAGAACTGAAACCATTTTCATCCACACAGCTTACTGTCAACATTAACAACTTTACTATTCTGTTGTCTTCACTCACATGGTATTAAAATTCTAGAAACTGCCCTGGCTGGGTAGCTCAGTTGGTTAGAGCATTGTCCCTATATCCCAAGGTTGCAGGTTCGATCTCCAGTCAGGCCACATATAAGAAGCAACCAATGAATGCATAAATAAGTAGAACAACAAATAAATGTTATCTCCCCCCCCTCTTTAAAATCAATTTTTAAAAATTAAAAAAAAGGGAGAGAAAAAATAAACGATACAATTCTAGGAAGCTTGCCCAGGAAGCTAAAGTGGCAAATAACTTTATTATTCATTTCAAGAACCTCAGAAATCACTTTATTCATAAATTGAGGACTAATGATGTATTGAGATTTGTTAAATGTCACTTAGTTAACTGGTATAATAAACATAAGAAAAGATATAAGACAGAATGTGACTTAATTGCCAGTAAAAAAAAACCCACACTATAGTTTATGGAAAAAATTATTGTGGGTCAGAAAGTACTTACAGGACTTGAGCTGACTCTTGAACCAACAAATGGATTGTGAGGCATGTTCATGGAATAACAGCTGATTTTCTAAAGTAGTTTCAGGAATATTAGTTGGGTTGGACAGAGGAGATATGGTTAAGGAGCATTTAAAATATCCAACCAAGTTCGTTTGTTCCTGTGAAAGCAGAGAAATAACTAAAGTTTAGAGCAAGTTTCAAAGGAATGCCCAGGTAGCAATATGTCGAATCTTCCCAAATATGTGAGTTGATATATTCCAATTCACTAGTAACCTCATTTCTGACATGCCGTATTAAAAACACTGAAGCTAGGGAAAGTTTTTATTTTTTAATTCTTAATTGCTTAAGTTATTCTTCAAAGTGTATTCTGAAGAATACTTTCACTGAATTTAAAATGACACCCTTGATTATATTTAGATTTAAAAGAAATTTCAGATAAATCAAACCTCTATTTGATCAATTAATTGACTTCTTATACTTTTGTTTTTCGTGTTTTCATTTTTAGGACATACATAACCAGTCTGAGTTGTGATAGCACAATGAAAACAAGTTTAAAAGCAATGTCACACACAGCCAAAGGGTTAAAAAGGAGGGACACTGATATTCATAGCCAAAATACTAATATTATCACCAGTTATAATTCATGGGTCAAATAGACAACATTATATGCATCTGAAAGTATTCAATTTAAAATGTTACTTTTAGAATTATACAATTTCTCAGTAAAACCACTCATTTAAATTCCATCACAAATAAATTATCTTAATAATAAAAGATTTACCTCAGAATTTATCTGCTTTGTTAATCATACCTCAGTAAAGATGAGAAAAAATTAAATAATGAAAAGAATTCTACGTTAAACTATGAATCAGAATATCCTAAATAACCCTAAAATGAGTTAAAATGTTCATTTCATTATAACATAACTAAGTCTTCAAATAGGCCTTCTACACACTGAGCTGAATAAGGAGACAACTGACTTAAGAGAAATTTGTTTTCAAACGCATCACTTACTGTAATAACCTTGATTCTTTATGCAGTACCCAAAATCATATGACTGCAAATATTATTTTCTGATATTTCTGAATAGTATTTGTTCCAATATTCTGATGACTGAAATTTTAAGTATTAAAATTTACATTCTAATTTAACATATAGATTGCTGAATGTTCAGTATCATACTGGAAAAAAAAAACCACCCAAGATTTGAAATCAGAACTGGATTCATATTGTACCGATTTCTGCTATAGCTCTGAGCCTGTGTGCCTGAAAGATGTGTAATACTTACCTATCATACATTGTAGTTGAGACTAAATGAATTATTACAGAAACTTAGAATAACTCCAGTAGGTAATCAGTGGATGGTAGCTATTATTATATACATGGAAATCATCATTGAAATTTTTGTCAGTTTTTCTGATTATTTAGGTAGTTTGTGGTAGAACACTACATTGTCCAGTGATCGTATTTTATAAGATGGAGCTGAATGACTATTGGGTGTTTGGAGCCAGAGGAGGGAAGAGCGGCAGAGTTCTCCAGTATGCTGGTACTGCACCTTATTCTTTCCTAAGTGATCTGTAGCTAACATGCCATGATGAGCTCCCTTAAACCAATAATGCAGCCCTAGCCAGTTTTGCTCAGTGGATAGAGTGTCAGCCTGCAGACTGAAGGGTCCCGGGTTCAATTCTAGTCAAGGGCACATACCTCAGCTGCAGGCTCCCATCCCTGGTCAGGGGCATGGGCCCTGGTAGGGGGCATGAGGAAGGCAACCAATCGATGTGTCTCTCTCATACCGGTGTTTCTTTCTGTCTCTCCCTCTCCCTTCCACTCTAAAAGTCATTGGAAAAAATATCCTTGGGTGAGGATTAAAAAACAAACAATAATGCAGCTAAAATGGGGAGACAAAGAAAAACTCTAAAATGAAAGAAGGAATCTTTAGAAAAAAAACTAAATGAAATGGAGGCAAGCAACCTATCAGACATAGAGTACAAAGTAATGGTTATAAAGATGCTTAAGGGTCTTAGTACAAATTACAAGAAACTCAGTGGGAACTACAACAGCATGAAAAAGAAAATAGAAACCATGAACAAGAATCAGACAGAAATAAAGAATAATGTATCTGACTTCAAGAACACACTGGAAGAAAGTAAAAGTAGATTGGATAAAGCAGAGGATCAAATCAGCATTTTGGAAGATAAATACCCAATTAGAGCAGCAAATAGAAAAATGAATTAAAAAGAAGGAAGATGGCTTAAGGGAATTCTAGGACAACATGAAACGTAACAACATCTGCATCATAGGAATACCAGAAGGGGAAGAATGTGAGCAATGAACAGAGACCCAGTTTAAAGAAATGACAGAAAATTTCCCCAACCTGATGAAGGAAAAAGTCACACATATTCAGGAGGCACAGAGAGTCCCAATCAAGATGAACCCAAAGAGAATCTAGACACAGAATTAAAATGGTAAAACATTACAGACAAGGAAAAAATCTTAAAGGCAACAAGAGAGATAGAAAATTACTTACAAAGGAATTCCCATTAGAATGACAGATGATTTCTCAATAGAAACACTTCAGGCCAGGAGGGAGCAGCATGAAGTATTCAAAATAATGAAAAGCACCGAAACCGGTTTGGCTCAGTGGATAGAGCGTCGGCCTGTGGACTGAGAGGTCCCAGGTTCGATTCCGGTCAGGGGCATGTACCTTGGTTGTGGCACATCCCCAGTGGGGGGTGTACAGGAGGCAGCTGATCAATGTTTCTCTCTCATCAATGTTTCTAACTCTCTGTTCCTCTTCCTCTCTGTAAAAAATCAATAAAATATATTTTAAAAAATAATAATAATGAAAAGCAAGGGCCTAAATCCAAGACTACTGTATCCAGCAAGGCTATCATTTAAAATTGAAGATGAAATATAAAGCGTTCTAGACAAAAAAGAGGTTAAAGGAGTACATTACCACTAAACCAGCAATGCAAGAAATGTTAAAGGGACTGCTTTAAGAAGAAGGAGAGAGAGAGGATCATAGGCATAAAGAAAATAAAAATGGCAATAAATACCTATAAATAATATCCTATCTAATAAAAGGTTAATATGTAAATTAACCATCTCTCCATCACAAATATGGTGGCGCCCAGTCCTCTCAGCCCCGCCGAAGTCCTCCAGTCCCAGGGGGCGGCCGCTGAGAGCCGACAGCGTGGCCAGGCAGGGGCGCGGATGGGCCTCTGGGCAGCGGGCATGGAGCGGCCAGGCCCCGTAGAAAGCTACTGGCACACAGATTTGTGCGCAGGGCTACTAGTAAATAATAATCATAAATGTAAATGGATTAAATGCTCCATTGAAAAGACATAGGGTGATTGAATAGATAAGAAAACATGACCCATATATATGCTATCTATAAGTGACCTGCCACAGAACAAAAGATATACACAGACTGAGAGTGAAGAGATGGAAAAAAATATTCCATGCAAATTGAAAGAAAAAAAAATAGCTAGGGTAGCAATACTCCTATCTGACAAAATAGACTTCAAAACAAAGGCCATAACAAGAGACAAAGAAGGCCAGTACATAATACTAAAGGGAATGATTGAACAAGAAAATATAACCCTTGTAAACATATATGCACCCAATACAGGGACACCCAAATATATTAAAAGAATACACCTCTTGATGGACTTTAAGGGAGAGATTGACAGCAATACAGCCATAATAGGAGACTTAAACAACCAACTGACGTCACTAGATAGATCTTCCAGACAAAAAATCAACAACAAAACCGAGGCCTTAAATGACACACTAGTTCAGATGGATCTGATATTTACAGAACATTCTGCCCCAAAGCAACAGAATATACATTCTTTTCAAGTGCACATGGAACATTCTCAAAGACAGACCACATGTTAGGACACAAAAAAAGTCTATAAAAATTCAAGAAGATTGATATCATACCAAACATCTTCTTGGATCACAATGGCATGAAGTTAGAAATCAAATACAATAAAAAACAAACCTCAAAGAACACTCAAATACATGGAGGCTAAATAGCATGCTATGAAACAATCAAGGGGTTACCAATGAGATCAAGCAAGAAATTAAAAACTTCCTGTAAACAAATAAAAATGAACACACAACCATCCAAAATCTATGGGACACAAGGAAAAGCAATCCTGAGAGGGAAGTTCATAGCATTAAAGGCCTACCTCAAGAAACAAGAAAAATCACTAATAAACTAGTTAACCATACAACTAAATGAATTAGAAAGAAAACAGTAAGAAAAGCCCAGAGGAAGTAGAAGGAAGGACATAATAAAGATCAGAATAGAAATAAATGACCTAGAGACTAAAATACAGTACAAAAGATCAATAAACCCAAGAGCTGGTTCTTTGAAAAAATAAATAAGATTGATGAACCCTTAGCCAGACTCATCAAGAAATACAGAGAGAGGACCCAAATAAATAAAGTCAGAAATGAAAGAGGCGATATAACAACAGAGACCACAGAAATACAAAAGATTGTAAGCAAATACTATGAACAACTATATGCCAACAAACTGGAAAACCTGGGCGAAATAGACAAATTCCTAGAAACGTACACCTTCCAAACTCACTCAGAAAGAATCAGAAAACCTGAATAGGCCAAGGACAACTGATGAAATTGAAGCAGTAATTAAAAAACGCGCAGCAAATAAAAGTCCTGGACTGCATGAATTTATAGGAGAATTTTACCAAACATTCAAAGAAGAATTAATACCTATACTCCTCAAACTATTCCAAAAATTCCAAGAGGAAGGAATAAGTCCAAGCTCTTTCTATGAGGCCAGCATTATCCTAATTCCAAAACCAGATAAAGATACTACAAAGAAAGAGAATTAAAGCCCACTATCCCTGATGAACACAGATGCTAAAATCCTCAACAAAATGTTAGCAAATTGGATTCAGGAACATATTAAAAAGATCATATATCATGACCAAGTGGGATTTATTCTGGGGATGCAAGGCTGGTACAATATTTGCAAGTCAATAAATGTGATACATCACATAAACAAAAATGAAAGATAAAAACCACATGATCATATCAATAGATAGAGAAAAAGCATTCAACAGAATCCAGCACCCTTTTTTGACAAAAACTCTCAGTAAAGGGAGAATAGAGGGATCATACCTCAATATAATAAAGGCCATATATGACAAACCTACGGCCAATATCCAACTGAATGGGTAAAACCTAAGGGTTTCCCTTAACAGGAACAAGACAAGGATGTCCACTTTCACCACTCTTGATGTCCACTTTCAACATAGTACTGGAAGTCCTAGCCACAGCAATCAGACAAGAAGAGATAAAAGGCATCCAAATTGAAAATGAGGAAGTAATGCTGTCATTATTTACAGATGACATGATATTGAACATAGAAAGATTCCACCAAGAAAGGACTAGACTTAAAAAATGAATTCGGCAAGGTAGCAGGATACAAAATCAACATCCAGAAATCGATGGCATTTTTATACACCAACAATCAACTCTCAGAAAGAGAAACTAAAAAAGCAATCCCATTTACCATTTCAACAACAACAAAAATAAGATACCTAGGAATAAACTTAATCAAGGAGGTAAAAGACCTGTATTTGGATAACAATAGGACATTGAAAAAAGAAATAGAAAAAGATATAAACAAATGGAAGTGTGCACCTTGCTCATGGATTGGAAGAATTAACATCATTAAAATGTCCATACTACCCAAAGCAATCTATAGATTCAATGCAATCCCTTTTAAAATACCAACAGCATACTTCACAGAACTAGAACAAATTCTCCAAAAATCTATATGAAACCATAAAAGACCTAGACCACCAACTTACCCCAAACACAAAAATAAACTCAAAATGGATAAAAGACTTAAATGTAAGCCTGGAAACCATAAAAAATCTAGAAGAAAACAGGCAGTAAAAATCTCAGATATTTCACATAGCACAATTTTTGCCAATACACCTCCTAGGGCAAGGGAAATAAAAGAAAAAATAAATGGGACTACATCAAAATAAAAAGCTTCTGCACAGTAAGAGAAACCATCAAAATGAAAAGATAACCCAATATATGGGAGAACATATTTGCCAATGATACATCTGATAAGAGGTTAATCTCCAAAATATATAAAGTACTTATACAACTCAACAAATGGAAGACAAACCATGCAATTAAAAAATGGGCAGAAGCCCCGAATAGACACTTCTCCAAAGAGAACAGACAAATGATCAAGAGACATATGAAAAAATGCCCAGTCACTAATCATCAAAGAAATGCAAATTAAAACCACAATGAGATACTACCTCACACTGGTCAGAATGGCGATCATCAATAAATCAACAAACAACAAGTGCTGATGAGGATGAGGAGAAAAAGGAACACTAGTTCACTGCTGGTGGGAATGCAGATTAATGCAACCAATATGGAAAGCAGTATGAATTTGGCAACAGCCCAAGTATCCACCAGTAGACAAATGGATAAAAAGCTGTGGGACATTTACATGATGGAATACTATGCATCTGTAAAAAAGCATGGATGGACCCAGAGACTGTTATGCTAAGTGAAATAAGCCAATCTGAGAAAGACAAATATCACATGATCTCACTTATTTGTGGAATCTAATGAACAAAACAAATTGACCAACAAAATAAGACCCAATCATGGAAGCATGTAACAGACTGACTGACATACCTCAATGTGGGGGTGGGGGAATAGGAGAGAGAAACCAAAGAACTTATATACTTACTAGAGGCCCGGTGCACTGATTCGTGCACGGGGGGAGGGGTCCTCTCACAATCTGGGACCCCTTGGGGGATGTAGCAGTGTGCCAAGCAGCAGGAGGCCAGGGAGGAGCCTGAGCTGGGGCCAGGCGACAAGCCACTTGTGCTCATTCCGGCCCGCTGTGCCTGCCATCACCGTTTGGTAGTGCTGCAGTGGAGTCAGGAGAGGCTCCAGCCGCCGCAGCTGCACTCGCCAGCCATGAGCCGGCTTCTGGCTGAATGGCGCTCCCAATGTGGGAGCGCACTGACCACCAGGGGCCACCTCCTGGATTGAGCGTCTGCCCCCTGGTGGTCAACGTGTGTTATAGTGACTGGTCGACCAGTAATTCGGTCGTAATGGTCACTTAGGCTTTTATATATTCAGACTTTTATATATATATATAGATATGCATAGCTTATGGACAGGGACAATAGGGTGGTGAATAGGGGCTGGGCGGAAGGAAGAAGGGGAGGAAATGGGAGACATCTGTAAGATTGTCAACAATTTATTATCCTATATAAATAAAAACCATAACATGCAAATCGACCGAACGGCTCAACGACCAGTTGCTATCACACACACTGACTACCAGGGGGCAGACACTCAACGCAGGAGCTGCTCCCTGGTGGTCAGTGCACTCCCTCAAGGGGAGTGCCGCTCAGCCAGAAGCTGGGCTCATGGATGGCAAGTGCAGCGGTGGTGGCGGGAGCCTCTCCCACCTCCACAGCAGCGCTAAGGACCCCTCGGGGGATGTCCACCTGCCGGCTTAGGGTCCAAGACTGCGAGAGGGCACAGGCCATGCTGAAGGACCTCCCCCCCACCCCCACCCCCCCGTGCACAAATGTCTAGTATATATAATAAATGAACCAATAATGGAAAAAAGGGTCTGCTAAAGGTAAAATGATCCCACATCATTTCTGTGAGCCTCTGATATAACAGAAAATTGATTATGCAGATGTTTCCAGTGACAGTGCTTAAGAACAGCAAGATGATCTATTTTCTGAAATATCAAGTCTCTACCTAGTCAGCCTATTTTTAATTTTCTGTATATATATTTTCTAATTACTTAAAAACTTGAAATTTATAATTTTATGTATAGAAAATATAATGCTTTATTAATGAGAACTACTTTCCTCTATCATTTGTTCAGATAACAGAAAAAGATGTGTATGATGACATGCATCAAGTACAGAGTGACACAACTATTCATTTGAACACTGTTAAATACAAATTAAGCATTTCTAAATATGCAACTAGAAATCACACGTCTTTAGCTTTAGTGAAGGCTTAGAAAAGTTTATTTTGTGCTTAGAATATTTTTCTAAAGCATCACAAAATTACTACACATCCAAACTCTTCAGTGGTAGAATACTTAATATTCTAAAGGGGAGGCATTTAAAGATAACTGTTGTACATTATGAAACTAAGTCTAATGAACCGACACAGAGGAAGAATCTAGATGAGAGGGGACATTACAGAAATCATCTATTACATAATAGACAGGTGATTCATTCAGAATACTATGTTTTTTCGCCTTCTCAAAGCCATTACAGTTCTCTATTGCCACCCCACACTGACCTCATTTTTGCTGTGTTCTCTTTAAAGAGTAAAAATATATTAAATGTCCCATCCTGCTGATTCCCACCTATGAAATAACACAATAGAAAGTATAGAATACAAAGTATGTCTTCTCAAACACATAAAAACATTTTAAAACATCGATACAATGAATTTGAAAAATCAATTAAGAACTTTCTGTATGTGAGGAAAAATATTGAAAACTAACACTATAAAAGATGCTTTTTCCTCAGTAGAATGCTAACTTTGTATCAGATTAAGCTTCTGTGAATTTTTAAAATATAAAATAGCTTTTCCACATCAAATAAAAATCAGGAATGTTCACATTCACATTAAAAAAACAAGTCCAAGTCCAATAAGAATGATTTAAAAATCTAATGAGTGGCCAAAATGTTGTATCAGTAGGCAGCTCCTCAATTTTAAAAAAATATATTTTTATTGATTTCAGAGAGGGAGAGAGCGATAGAAACATCAATGATGAGAAAGAATCGATTGGCTGCTTCCTGCATGCCCGCACTGGGGATCGACCATGCAACTCAGGAATGTGCCCTGACCGGGAATCAAACCATGACCTCCTGGTTCATAAGTCAATGCTCAACCACTGAGCCACAGGGGCCAGGCCAACTCTTCAATTTTAAACAGCCCTCAGTAAACTTGTTTGCAACAACAAAATAAAATACTATTTATTAAAACATGAAAAATATTTCCAGGATACTATCCAGTTTGGAAAATGGAAAATGTAACCTGTGGTAAGAAAAGCACACTGACCACAGGAAGAAAAATAGCAGCCGCCTTATAGGAATCAAGACAACACCATGGACTTATGAAAACTTCCTAAATCAGTAGCATATCTATGTGTAAAAAACTATAATTAAGGTAGTTTTTATTAGTTGTGCAATCTAAAAATATAAGGAAATTTTGAACTGTATCTAAAAGGACCAGAGTTGTCAGTGAAATACTATTTTTTGAGATAGTGGGCCAAGTTCCCACTTATGGGAAATATGGTGTGTTTTTCACAAAGTGAAACTGAGAAAAATTTTATAAAATGAGAAATTTTTTCTGTAATCTCCTTAAATACCTCAATAATGCAATACTTGGAAAGTGTAAGTTTTCAACTCAGAAAAATTTTATTATGAAAAAAGTTATTATTAAACATACACAAATCTTATTGCTTGGCACCAGATTCTTCAAAATATTAAAAAACTGTTTAAACCACCATACTATTGTTATATCCTATTTCAAACTTTTTACATAGTGCTATCTTTTATTTTCTGAAGGCAGACCTTTCAATCTAATGACAATATAGACTGAGTCCTTCAGTGTACAAAGTCACAGTTCACTTCAAACCAAAAGAAATGATTAATCTGTTTTTGTCCAAATCATATTGATATTCACAAAAATTAACTAGGATTTATCTGTGGCCAATGAAGGACCCACAGAGCGTTGTCTTATGGCACTCTGTGAAAAGTCTTTGTTTGTTCCTTCTTTCCTTTCAGCTTCTTCTTCTGAAACATCTTCATCATCGGCCTCGTGTTCCTCCTCCACTTTTCTCAAAGGTTGAGAAGATTCTGGTAATAATTTTTCTTAAAGATAAAGACCACAAAATTTTTTTGTTGATATATTAGATTTACATTAGTGTAAAATCAAGACACAATTCATATACCATAAATTGCTTTGGCATTTATTTATCAATCATAAGTTTGGATTTCCAAAAAAAAAAAAAAGTTATCTTTAAGAATAAGAGATAGCATAAAAGTTGGTTTGCAAGATCCATTTTAGTTACCAAGTTCATTATTATTACCTATTTATAAATTGAAATTAATGAATCAGAATTAATGCTGTAAATATGGATGTTTTAAGAAAATATACTTATTAGATATAACTATCTTATATTAATTTGCTATTAAATCTTTTAAGTAATAAGTATACTGAAACAAACTTCAGCACTATCCTTGTTTCAGTTCTCAAGTAAACAGCAATCAAACATTTACAGTTGAAGGTTATATTCCTACCCATGTTTTTTCAAGTGGCTTCATAAATGTGATCCTCTATACCACATGTACTTTTATTAAGATACTAGAGGCCCAGTGCATGAAATTTGTGCACGGGTAGGGTCCCTAGTGGCTGTCGACTGCCGGCCGGGGCCTGCCTTCATTCTGCGCCGCCCCCTGGTGGTCAGTGCACATCACAGCGAGCAATCGAACTCCCGGTCAAACTCCCGAGAGGACACTTTGCATATTAGGCTTTTATATATACAGATAATTATAAACAATAAAATGTGCTAATTTTTAAATATATACACATATACTCTTTTTACTTTTTTTAATAAGGCCAGTTGCTAGTTAACTAAAACTTAGAATACACCATGTTAAACTGACATCAAAACACAGAATTGGGCCAATGAGCTTTAACTCTCTTCAGTGTTCCTAGACTACCCCTAATCCTAAGCAATCAATCCAGAATGGAGGGGGGAAAATACAGGAACAGAGCATAAATCAGAAAACTATGGGGAGAAATTACCACATAGTGGACAATCTGTTCTTTTGTCTGGTATCCCTCTTTCTGTTTGGTCAATAGCCTCTTCCCTATACCACATCTCTTGTAGTTATAGTGAGCACTACAGTTTAGAGCAGTGGTTCTCCACCAGGGGTGATTTCCCCCTCAAGAAACATGTGGCAATGTCTGGAGATATTTTTGATTGTCACAATTGAGAGGTGGTGCTACTGGAGACCAACAGGATGCTAAATATCCAACAGCATACAAAAGACAGTCCGTCATAATTAAAAATTATGCAGTCTAAAAGATCAATAGTGTCAAGGTTGAGAAGCCCTGGTTTACAGTGACTGTTGCAAGTGAGCCCTTTACACAAATGGAGTGCACCAGGATTTTTCCAGAAGATGGGGGTAGGGGAAAGGTGTATTTCCTTCTTTTTCTGCGATTGTGAGTTACAATCATTTTATGCTAAGGGCTGAAAAGAGCCAAAAATGGAGCAAACAAAGACAAGGAGAACTGAGCAATTCAGAAACATAACATGCTAACATCTGAGCCTTAGGATCCAATCAACTCTGCCCTCAGATTTCCTTGCTACATAAACCAATAAATTCCTATTTTGCTTAAAGCTCGACTGAGTTGGGTATTTCCCTAGCAACTCAAAATCTAAGCCAAACACACACACTGGAAAAAATTCAAATTATGTAGCCTATTTGTCAACTGTAATAAAAAAGAAAAATTTTAAATGAATAAATAAGCAAGTAATAAAATAATAAAACAAAATAAAAATATTCTTACTGGAAGGGTATGGCTGTGGTCTGTGTCTTCTTGAAGGACAAAGGCAATCTGCCAAAAATATCATACACTGCAAAAACAAACATAAGAAATCCAAATATATAACATATGAAAAAGCTAGTACAACTATATAAAATTATCAAATTTTACAATATTTTTCTTCCCAGTTCTCTAAAAATAAAGTACTTACAAGTCCTAATAATAGTCCTGAAAGCAGAGTTGCTAAAGCAAAAACGGTATATGATCCCCATACCGGTAATCCAAGGTCCTCAATAAAATAGTTATGGCAAGTCTAAAATTAAAAGAAAAAAAATAACCTAAAAACCTGGTCATTTAAAAAGCATATGTCAAAAATGTTTAATGTAGAAATAAAATTTTAGCTCATACCCTGATCCACATAGATAGCTGAAAGAGTGCTGACATACTACTCATCCTAAAATAAAAGCAAAATGATTAAAAAACTGGATCAGATATATGTCTTTGAAGTACAATATGTGTATATAGCTATATCTTCTATTTTTCACTCTAATTTCCCAGCAGGCTAGATTTTATTGCTGGTGTTCATCAAGATTAGTCCTACAGTACTAATTTCAAGACTGTAACAAGAAGACTTATTAATGAAAATTAAGTTTCTGATAATTGTTGCCGCTATGTGATGTTCTCATAACTGTTTTTTCATTTTCTCCTATTGCTTTGACATTAATCTTTCACCTTTCATCTGATGACTTCTCCAATGTACTCTGAATAACAGGTTACAAGCTCTATGGAACCAGTCAGTTAAAGTTAGGCATACTGAAAAGCAAATGGCTCCAAATAAGCAGAGAATCCCTTCATGAGCAGAGCCTGAAGGAAGAACTAGGCCACTACCTGAATGGATGGATCCTCCCCACCTGAGAATTACCCCCCTTCCATATTAACATTAAATAAAACTGACAATAGCATTAATTTGATATAGCTTAATGATATATAAAATAATTATATAGAAGACAAATGCTAAACCATCATGTAAGTAAAACTAATGGTTATTTTCACATAATGAAACCCACGTGGACAGTTAAAAAAAGGCATGCTCCAAAAATAAGGGTTTATTGGTTCCCAGCTGTTTGCCACCAACACATAAACCAATTCATACATAAGCCAAAGTTCCTATCTGCAGGATGACCTGATTCAACTGCCAATCATTGGGTAAGTGAACCTGCTGAGCTGACACGCACTGTGAGTGCCCCTTATTCAGTCTACCAATAAAAAAGGTATGGGCTGCTGCCCTGAGGATTCAACAGAGACTTAGAAGCAACCTTCTTCTTGTACCAAAAGGATAAGAGGACTCATTTATGAAATTTCAAAAAAACAAAAATCACCCTGGCCAGTGTAGCTCAGTTGGTTGGATACCATCATTACACCAAAAGGTTGCTGGTTCAATTCCCGGTCAGGGCACATGCCCGGGTTGTGGGCTCAATCTCCAGTAGGCAGCCAATCAATGTTACACTCTTCCATTGATGTTTCTCTCTCCCCGTCTCCCTTCCTCTCTCTCTCTAAAAATCAATAAACTATTCTTAAAAATAATAAAATTAGTTACATTTTCAGTTCAACATAGAAAGGTACTTTAATCATGTTGCTTTTGTTTAAAATGCAAAATGGGAAGAGGAACAAGGAATCCTCTCTAATAAAATGGTAATATGCAAATTAACCATCACTCCGCTACATAAGCCACACCCACCATCCAAGCCACACCCACCAGCCAATCAGGGCGAGTATGCAAATTAACCCCAATCCAAGATGGCTGCAGCCACAGTGAGCAAGGTTTCCCAGGTAACAGAGCAAGCCAAGCTTTCCATAGCCTTTGCAGGCCTAAGCCTCCACTCAAGCTACAAAGTTTCAATTATAGAAGGTAAACAAATTCAAACAAATGGCGGCAGAATGGAGCTTGAGAGAGCAGGCCAGGGTTGCCGGCGGCAACAGGGGAAGCAAAGCTTTCCGCACACCCTGGCGGGGCTCACCCACTTAAGGCTACAAAGTTTCAATTGTAGAAGGTGAATTAACTGCCACAGAGATGGCTGCCGCCCCGGAGGGAGCAGCAGGCTTGGCTCCGCTCCAGGCTACAAAGTTTCGATTGTAGAAGGAAAATAAATTCCAGATACCAGGGCCTCCCCTTGGGTTGCCAAGGGGCGTGGCCGGCCTGCAAACCACCACAGGCCCCTCGCTCAGGCCGCCCCATGCCCCAAGGGAACCCCACCCTGATCCGGGACACCCTTCAGGGCAAACCAGCTGGCCCCCACCCGTGCACCAGGCCTCTATCCTATCTAATAAAAGAGTAATATACAGATTGGTCATCACTGCAACACACAATATAGCTGCCCCCATGTGGTCAAAGATCCTGCCCCCATGTGGACACAAGATGGCCACTACAAGATGGCCAGCAAGAGAGGGCAGTTGGGAGGCACCCGGCCTGCAAGGGAGGGCAGTTGAGAGGGACCAGGCTTGCAAGGGAGGGCAGTTGGAGGTGATCAACCCTGCAGGAGAGGGCAGTTAGGGGTGACCAGGCCGGCAGAGGAGGGAAGTTGGGGGCAAACAGGCTGGCAGGGGAGCAGTTAAGCATCAACCAGGCTGGCAGCGGAGTGGTTAGGGGGTGATCAGGCTGGCAGGCAGAAGGGGTTAGGGGCAATCAGGAAGGCAGGCAGGCAAGCAGTTGGGAGCCAGCAGTCCTGGATTGTGAGAGGGATGTCCGACTGCCCGTTCCCAGGGATCGGGCCTAAACGGGCAGTCGGACATCCCTCCAGGAGTCCCAGATTGGAGAGGGTACAGGCTGGGCTGAGGGACAACCCCCCGCCGTGCACGAATTTCGTGCACCGGGCTTCTAGTTGAAACATAAAGCACTGTATAGCCTCACTATAGTTTGAACTAATTAGACACTATCACAAATACTAGGTTCCTTAATTGGATTGGACATGGTGGTTCAGTGTGGGAATTCTGACAAATCAATTCAGAAATTTTTCACAGGAGAGGTTTAAGAGAAAGATGGAAAAGATAACTTCTATTTCATAATAATGTTTAGGGACTGATCCTTCCCCCACTCCCAGAATCCAGAATCCATTTTTTATCTCTTATACCATTGGTGCCCCAATGCCCCATATTCCAACAGCATGTGTGATGAGATAACAAGGAAGAGATAGCTTAGTCACACTAGGACAGTGATGGGCAACCTTTTGAGCTTGGTGTGTCAAACTTCGCCAAAAAACTGAGCATAACTCGGGTAGTGTGTCACTTTGAGGAAAAAACTAACTCCAAGACTCTAGTCGCAAATGTTTCATCCTCAGGAGCAGCAAATGTTTCATCCTCGGCATGCGGCCGCGTGTCATCAGAAATGGCTACGCGTGTCAGTGCTGACACGCGTGTCATAGGTTCGCCATCACTGCACTAGGATAATTCAGTCCATGGTGACCTCAACAAAACTAAATATTACTGGAAGTCTCTCAAATGAACCATAAGGCATTGCACCCCAATGACTAGAATGAAATATGCATGCTATTTCCAATGCTTACTGCTCCACAACAAGCTGCTACCCTCTAGTTATATGTAAAGCTCAGTGATTAGTCATATTAAGGTTATTGTTCATCCATCTATTCAAACAAAAAGTTATCAGACAAGTGGAATAATTCAATCACATTAAATCAAGAACTAAAATCTAAAGATTAGCACAAGTATAGTTCTCATTCAAATATTAAGCTCAAATGATAGCTTTACCCATTACGTTGTTCACGCTCTTAGGATTACTTAGCTTTTGATGATACAAATGACCATATATACAGAGTTAAAACATTCCTGAAAAGGCTTTCAACTTAATTCTATAAAATGTCTCCTAACTTGATAAGAATCAAAGGATCTGTTTAACTTAAAGTCAAATCAAAAATATCACATAAGAAGTCCAAGTATGTCTTATTTACATGAAATATAATTCTCTGTTCTAATTAAAACTGAAATAAGAGAAAAATCCCTCATACTTACAGAATAGAGCCTGGACCAAACCATGATGAAACAGGTTCAATACTCTTCCACTCCTTTTCACTTATAAAGTTTATGAAATCCTTTTTAGTCCTTGGGCCCTGATAGCGCCTAAATTCACCATCTTTACAACTGAAGAGGATCAGAATTAAATATTAACCAGCACCAAATAAATAAACTTTTTGTTTTGCTATTTCTTTAATCTCACTATACAATTAATCCTAATATTCAAAGTCATTAGCAACGCACAAATAGCAAATTACATTATTTATCAACTCACAATATCTTAGCCCAAAATTTAATTAAATAATAAGGTTATATTTTTATACAATCGAAGTAGAGAAATCTCAGAAAATGACTTTTAAGCCTTATGTATAATGCACATATTATATGAAAAGTTGTTAGAAAGTGTTTGATACTTATTGTCAGTTATTGTTAAGCTATAAGTTAAGCATTTAAGGCAATTTTCTGGTACTTTCAGTCATAATCACATAATCTCAGGCATCATGCCTTAAATCACTGGAGGCATCTGGCAAAGTGTTTCCCTTCGTCCTATTTCAGTGATTCCATTTTACAGTCTGCTGTATGTTCTTCCTAACATCTACCTGGTTCTTTCCAATCCCAATGTATGTTCTGTCATAGGGTCATAATACCTTCCCTACTCCCACCATTCCTAAACTACCTTAAATAATACTGTTAGTCTAATCCTACTTATTAACACTTTTATTTTTATCACTTAAATTCAACAACTTTCAATAGTTCCCTGTTACCTACAGTAGGGTTAAAGGATCCTTTATCCATCCAGAGTTAAATACCACAAGTAAGCTAAAAAACAAATTTTTTATGGGGAAAAATGGCATTTGAGATGTTTTTGAAGGACAAGTAAGATTTGAAAAGGCAGAAATTAGGGGAATGGGCACAATAAACATGATTTTAAAAAAAAAAATGGGCAGGAAATTCCAGGTATGTTCAAGGGGTGTTGAAAAGTAAAAAGAAAAGGGGAAGTCTGATTTATAGCCACGTAAGGGGCCTGTAGAGAAACATACTGATTGAAAAGGAAAAGAAGCACTTATAGAAAGAATAGACATTTAAAGAAACAAAGGGAGTAGGGAAGAATAAAAAAGGTACAGGTAAACAGATATAAACATGGAAAGACAACAAAGAAAAGCAAAATATAGACACACAAAGAATTGCCAACTTATTTTCATAACTTTAAATGAGGAGAGTGGTACCTCCTGGCATTCAACCCACCAGTTAGATGAGTATTAAGGTACAGGGCAGGTACACAGATTTGAGATTTCTTATCCCCACTTAGATGATAAAGTCAAACTAAAAGACCTGATACTGAAGACAACATAATCTTATTCATTCTGACTTAACTCCCAACTATTTCTCCAAGGTTGAGCTATAGCATGCTCTAGCTAATTTTTTTAACATATCACATTCCTATTTATAAATACTTATTAGATTACCCTCAGGATAGAATGCTTACTTACTCTGTGCTACCTCCAAGGTTGCATTTCAACTCCATAATCTCCATGAACCATTCCAGCCCAGTGATTTTTCCCTTACCACACTTCCTTCAAGGACCTACCACAACTCTGAGCTCAAAAACACTTAACTATGCTGAAGAGTAGCAAACCATTTCATGTGAACATCACTTTTGAAGACAATTACAAATCTCCGAGATCAGGGACTGTTTCATATATGTCATTCATTTACCGAACAGCACCTAGGATGGCACTAGCAGTTAATAAGCCTTCTAACATACTTAATGAATATAATGCTCTTTAAACATGATATAGGCCAGAGGCCTACTATTCTGATTATACTATGATGCATCCTTCTCCATAACTACCAAATCTTTAAATACTTACTGATAAACAGTAGGTAGAGCAGTTATGATAAATCGTCCACTCAGGCCTGCAAATAATAAAGATTAGAAATAAATATAAGGAAGATCACAAAGTAGGTTTTATATGGGCTATTCACTAGCTACTTAAAAGATGATTCTGGCCCTGACTGGTTTGACTCAGTGGATAGAGCGTCGGCCTGCGGACTGAAGGGTCCCAGGTTCGATTCCGGTCAAGGGCATGTACCTTGGTTGCGGGCACATCCCCAGTAGGGGGTGTGCGGGAGGCAGCTGATCAATGTTTCTCTCTCATCGATGTTTCTGACTCTCTATCCCTCTCCCTTCCTCTCTGTAAAAAATCAATAAAATATATTTAAAAAAAGATGATTCTGATTTAAATACTAATAAGGAAAGAATATTAAATTATACCTGAAAGTAGTTGGGTTTTATAACATAAACAATAAAAAAATCCCATTTACCTATAGCAACTTAAAAAAACTACTACATATTATCAATTAAAAAGTGAATTTATAAACACTTGATCAATTATACCACTGTTTGATAAGACTACTAGTGATGAGTCATGGGACAGCCAACAATCCTATATAATAAAAGTGTAGTATGCAAATTGTCCCCTCAATCGGGAGGTTGTCCAGGAGTCTGACCAGGGGGTGGGGCCTGCTGGGGGCCAACTTCCTTCCGGAAAAAGCTATGGTGGTGGGGGCTGAGGCAGAGGCAGTTAGGGGCAATCAGGCCAACAGGGGAAAGCAGTTAGGGACAAGATCAGGCTGGCAGGGGAGGGCACTTGGGGGCAACCAGGCCTGCAGGGAGGGTAGTTGGGGGTGACCAGGCCAGCAGGGGAGGGTAGATGGGGGCAAGATGAGGCTGGTAGGGGAGGGCAGCTGGGGATGACCAGGCCTGCAGGGGAGGGCAACTGGGGGCAACCAGGCCGGCAGGGGAGGGCAGATGGGGGCGAGATCAGGCCGGCAGAGGAGGGCAATTGGGGGTGAACTGGCTTGCATGGGAGGGCTGTTGGGGGTGACCAGGCCAGCAGGGGAGGGCTGTTGGGGACGACCAGGACTGCAGGGGAGGGCCATTGGGGGCGACCAGGCCAGGAGGGGAGGGCAGTTGGGGGCAAATTGGCCGGCAGGGGAGGGCAGTTGGGGGCAACCAGGCCAGCAGGGGAGGGCGGTTGGGGGCATTAGGCAGGCAGGCTGGTGAGTGGTTAGGAGCCAGTGGTCCTGGATTGCGAGAGGGATGTCTGACTGCCAGTCAGTTGGACATCCCCTGAGGGGTCCCGGATTGGAGAGGGTGCAGGCCGGGCTGAGGGACACCCTCCCCCCAGCACAAATTTTGTGCACCGGGCCTCTAGTAGTCTATATCAGCGGTTGCCAACTGGTGGTCCGCGGACCACTGGTGGTCCATGAGGTCCGAAAGATTGGTGACCACTGGTTTAAGAAAACCTTTGGATGTGGTTGCCAACTGGTGGTTCAGACAACTGGTCGTCCACGAGGTCTAAAATGTTGGCAACTGCTGGTCTATATTATAAAGGTCTAAAGTCAAATCAAATTGCATTTGACATTCAGAAAACACAGGCTGAGTTTAAGTCGTTGTTAAAAATGGAAAACATTATGAATCATAAGATGGGCAATAATAATAATAGTACCTAACATTACTAATCAAGCATTAACATTAATATAACAGAAAATTAATCTCCCTATGCCTCAGTTCTCTTATCTATAAAGTGGAATGTTACCTATCTCACAAGGTTGTGTAAGGATTACATAATATATGCAAAACATTTGAAGTACTAACTCTAGTGGGCAAGTGCTCAATATTAGCTATTATTACCATACTAGAGGCCTGGTGCACGAAATTTGTGCACTAGAGGGGGGGTCCCTCAGCCTGGCCTGTGCCCTCTCACAGTCCAGAATCCCTTGGGGGATGTCTGCCTGCCGGCTTCCATGGGGAGTGGGTCTAAGCCGGCAGGCGGATATCCCTCTCACAGTCCGGGACCCCTTGCTCCTTACCGCCTGCCTGCTTGCTGTTCCTTACCACTTGGCTCACTGCTTCTTAGCACTGCTGCAGAGGCAGGAGAGGCTCCCGCCACCTCTGCTGCACTCACCAGCCGTGAGCCCAGCTTCTGACCACCATGCATTGAGCATCTGCCCCCTGGTGGTGAGTGCACACCATAGCGACCGATGATTCTGGTCATCCACCATAACGGTTGCTTAGGCTTTTATTATACAGATGGAATAGGAGCAGAGTCAAGAACCCAGGTATACCATGACCAAGAATAGGTAAGATGAGACTGGACTAAGAAAGGGGCATCCCTAAGAGCAGGACCTACCATTTGTCCAAAGGGCCAAGTCAGGACTGTACCTGACCCCACAACCATGCAGGCTTTACAATTAAGAGCCCATGTCTTCAAATAACAGGTATTAAATTTAGAACACAATTACAGATTCAGACGACTTGTCAAGAAATATGACCTTGACTCTACAAAGAACCTCAACCACATGCTCCTTATTCCAAAGCTTGCTATGGATGAAAATGGTGGCTTGGCCAATGTCCACCTAGACCACAGTGTTCTAGGACATCTTAAAGGCATCTTACATTCTAGTCTGGGACCTGGGTTACAAAGCAAAAAAGGATCAGAATCAGTTATGTGGGGAAGATGTCTCCAAGGTCCCTTAGAATAAAACATAAAAGGAATGAGCTGCATACACAACTAGGGAATCTGCTTTTTGCAGCCACTGCACACTAAGCCCCCATCAGGGAGTGAGTGGGTCGGCTTAACTAACTGCAGACAGTTATGTTTTCAAAACCTAACTAAAGGTAGAGTTAAGACCATGTGATGGGGAAAACAGAATAAACATATCAGCCCAACATGCAAAGAAACAAAACTACCCACAGACTTACAGTACCTGGCTGCTCAGTAACATCTACTTTTGCAACATTAATCTCAAGATCTTCTCCCCATTCAGCAAAACTTTCCCACTCTGGTTGAAGATTTTGACAAGCAGGACACCATGGAGCAAAACTGAGAAAAAATTTTAAAATAAAAAATTAAAAAACATTCCAATACAACCATAATGGAATAAAAATTATAGAATGTGTAATTTATGAAGAATATTTTATACTAAAAGTAAGATAATAGAGTGATTACTTTTGTGAAAATGAAAAAGTTTTAAATGTAGACCTAACACCTGGGCAATCAAGAACTATGAATTGATGATGCTAATCACATAAAAGTAATTCTGAGACTAAATTAAGATAATAGGACTTTTCACATGCAAACATCTCTTTTTAAAAAACCTTTGGCCCTAGCCGGTTTGGCCCAGTGGATAGAGCTGGATAGAGCATTGGCCTCAGGACTGAAGGGTCCTGGGTTTGATTCTGATCTAGGGCATGTACCTCAGTTGCAGGTTCCATCCCCTGCCCTCGTTGGGGTGCATGTGGGAGGCAATCCATGTGTCTCTCTCACATCCATAGATGTTTGTCTCCCTCTCCCTTCCACTCTCTCTAAAAAATTAACGAAAAAATATCCTCGGGTGAGAATACAAAAACTGGCAACCCAACAATACAGGAAAACACTCCCTGAAACCTCCGTAAAGAAGGGAGGGGTTCTAACAGCTATTGCTGCATGCCTACCCGGCGCCAGGCTCTGGAAACAGAGGAGGCAGCATAGCAGTACCTGGACAGGTTCACTAGGTCTTTAGGTATCTGCCTCTCATCTGTAAAGCGTGGGCAATAGTACTTATTTTATAGAATTTGGAGAGAAGTAAATGTAATAATGTATGTAAAGTGCTTAGCAGTGTCTAGTACACAGTTAACACTCAATAACGGTGTTTTCGGGGTTTTTGTTTTTGTTTTTTACTAATGTAACTAATATCAGTAGCAGTAATAATGCCACCACTACCACCAATTTAAAAACTAAAGCAAAGGCAGATAGGTTCTTTTCTACCGATGCAAAAGGCATCTCATTATAACGAAATCACCACAGACTTGTGATTTTCTTCGAACAGAGTTTATAATCACACTCATACATTAATTTTATCTTTAATGCAGTACCCCTTGGAGAGCATTAAGAGTCACAACCAGGGACATTCAGTTCTCTGCGAACACACACACACACACACACACACACTCAAAAAAATAAATGAGAGGTGTAGAAAGAGAAAAGCAATGAAAGGAAAAAATGATCAAGGGAACGAAGATTTTAAAAAATTAACCCAACTTGAATGTACGTGGCATTGTAAAATATATATATATATATATATATATATATATATATACACACACACACACACACACACACACACACACACACATATATACCTAATCCATAAAATAATATGTAAAACAAAAAGTCCCCAATCCCTACACTATAAATGGACTACCTTTTAAGGACAATTAAACAAAAGGAGAAGCGAGGTTCTGCTCAGATTCCTCTTTTGTGAAATCGGGTGGAAATAAATCTGAGTCCGTCTGTGAAACACCACTCTAAAATAAATAACTGTAACGGAACTAGTCACGCCAACCACCCCACCCCTAAGGCCATGAATTCAAGTTAAGAGAGAACCGAAACGCAATCTCGTAGGCGCAGCAGCCCCGGACCCGAAACTGGAGAGCGCGCGTCAGGCAGACACTGAACCTCCGCCGGGAAGCAGGAGGGGGTGGGACCGGGCCGGCGCCCGCAGAGGAGGCGCGGCGCGGGCTCCGCAGTCTGCAGTGACAGCCCCCAGGAACCTGGGCCCCGCAGGAGGGGTTGGGGGTGAAGTCGGGAGCCCAGACTTGGACCTAGGACCCCAGCCCGCCCAGCCCACCGAGGGGGCCCCGAGACAATTCTATCACCACCCGCGCTCACAATTCTATCATCCACTCTCCTTCCAGCAAGTCTCTCCAGTTCTCGTCCGTGATGACGCGCACGTCGCTCCGCCGCCCGTGGGTCCAGGGAGCCCCACAAAGCAACAGCATCAGGACTGCCACGGGAACTAGGGGACTCGCGGGGGTCGCCATGGTGGTCGCTCGCCCACCCCTCAGCAAGCGCGGCGGCCCCACCTCCGCGCACTAGCTCCTCACTTCCGCCCTCGCGGGCCGATCTGCTCATGCGCAAGACCGCGCGGCAGGACGCACGCGCGCCTAGCGGACCCTCAGTGTGCCGGAGGACGCCTGGTGGCGAGGAGGGAAGCGCGCCTGGCCCTAGTGCGCATGACAGAAAGGCGGTCTCTGCTCACTGTCTGGTGTGCCCCAGTGTTGCTGGGCAGGAAAAAAAGAACAGGGGGCGTGGTGTAGAAAGTGGGCGGGGCTTCGGAGAGGACGGCTTTCAAAGCAATGCGTCAGGATTTGGCGCCAACTGATTGGCATTTTATACTTACACTACCTTAGTTTTCATTTGTTTCCTTTGGGGAAATTTTTGTAGTAAAGCTAATGGATGTATATATGAGTCAGAATATTGGTTTACTTCTGGGGGATTATAAACTGGAAAGGTGCGCACGGGAACCTTACTAAGTACCCTTTATAGTCTATGTCTTAATCTGAACATTAGTTACATGGGCATACGCAAACGTAAAAAGCCAATCGAGCTGCACATGGTAAGATTAGTGCACTTTAGGATGTATGTTATCCTTCAATTTTTTTAATGCAATAATCACAAAGATGCTAGATCAGAAATCAAAAGAGAACAAATACAAATGCAAATCAAAACGTGCACTCTTTAGGAAGTATTAATCAGTCAAATGAAAATGGTTGCCATTACACCTCTCACCTCACATTCTCTCCTGAACTCACTCCAATTGGCCACTTCCCCAACCCTCCACTGAAAGGCCTTTTCTAGGACACTGGTGATCTGCATGTTAATAAAGCCAGTGGTTTCTTCTCAGTATCCACCTTATCTGACTGCCAGCAGCAACTTACAATCACCACACCCTCTATGAAATGCTTTCTTGTCTTCCCTTCTGTGGTGCCTAGCTTACTTTTTTTGTTTGTTTGTTTGTTTTGTTCCTTCTGAAACTTCTTGGCTGAAACTCCTCTACTTGACTTCCAGACAGTGGCTTGTCGCATGATGCTGTACTGGTCCCCTCCTTTTCTTTATATCCTCACACTTCTTCAGATAACCTCAATCTTGGCTTTAAAAGCCATCAAAATGCCTGTCCTTCCAGCCCTGACCCTTCTGGGAACATTGGGCATATAAATTCAACTCTGCTGGACATATTTTGAGTACCTAATAGACAGCTCACACATAACATGGCCAAAAAATAAAATTCTTGATTCTCCCTCTTCTAGTTTGCCATCTCTGTAAAAGGTTCCGAATTCTTTTTGGTTGCTCAAGACAAAATTTTACATTTTAGTTCTTTATTGCTCTCTCTCATCTCTTCTTCCTTATGTGCTCCATCAGCAAGTTCCATGAGCTCTATCTCTAAAACATATCCTGAATCTGACCACTTATTTCCTTTCCCAGAGCTAACACCCTAATCCATGGTTCTATTGCCTCTTGCCTGGATTATAATAACAAATTCCCTGTGTCCTCTCTTGAGTTTCTAAATATGATTGGTATAATATTATGGAGACAAAATATTTTAATATTTCAAATGTAAGCAGTTTTTTTCTATGATGTTTTGCTTCTTTTGAAAACCTACAGCATGGTTTCTTTGTTTAAAATAAATATGGTGGGTTATTAATACTATTATTACTATGATTGGTGGGAGGGGCATGTCTTTTTATGTTTCTCTTGACTGGTCAGGAGCCACTAGGTGGCAGAGAATGTCTTTTGATTACAATAAGAAAACCTTTTTAAACTTGTCGTTGTGAAACAGGTTTTGGAAAACATAAAAAGCATCACACTATAGACTTCATAGGTTAGCATATAGCACTAGTAACCCATGGCCCTGCAATCAGCAGTTTTGGCCAGTTGGCTATGTTGTAGTAGCAACTACAGCAATAGTATCAAAACCACGTTTATTGAGTGATGGCTGTGTACCAGACACCAGACTAAGGGGTGTCCACACCTTATGCTGTTTAATCCTCACAGCAGTCAGAGGAGACAAGCACTATTAATCTCCTTTTTGCAGAAGAAAAAGCTGGGTTTTGAAGAGAAGAAACAATGTGCATAAGTAGCAGAGGCCAGATCCAAACAAGGTCTGTCAGATTTCAGAGCCTGAGGGATTAAGAACTTCACGCTAAAGATTTTCAGAACTGGGAGAATATTTAATTTTTTGTAGGATTAACCACGCTGTGATATAATTAGGTTTAGACATGTATTAACTTTAGATATTTTCAATATTTTAGATGCTGTGTTAATATCTGAGCTTAATCCTTAACGTCTTTATGAAATAAAGAGTTTGTTAAGGACTTTACATGCGTATAGGCACAACCCCTTATCTTTTTTCCCATTTAGTGGCCATTTGAACCCAATTTCTAATAATCATATTTCATCTATTCCCTCAAAACCTCCTTCCCATTATGCCTGTATGCCAAGAAAAGGCAATTTATTAATGAAAGCCAATTTTTCCCCACAGTTTTTTGGAGATCCTTAGCCAAAATTTTTTAAGTTTTCTGCAAGTGTTGTTGACAAGAACCATACTATAATCGTCTCAATGTGTGTGTGTGTGTGTGTGTGTGTGTGTGTGTGTGTGTGTGTGTATGTATGTAAAATCAAATGAGTCATTTAAAAATTAGTTTTGCCTCTGGGGGGTGAGGGCATGTGTGGGTGTGGGGTGGGGGGTGGGTAATGGTAAGATATGTACACATATAATACCTCAATAAAAAAAAATAATAAAAATAAAAATTAGTTTTGCAATGTAATGTGCTCATCTTCAGAAAACTACAGCCTATTCTAAAGCCTCAATCTGAGAGAAGGCATTCATTATAGCAAAGAGGCATTTTTCTTTATTTCCTAAGAAACATTTAATAATTACCTTAAAGATATAATGGGGAAATTATAAGACTATAGGGAAATATTGGTTAATGTTAAGCTTTGTGGCAATATGTGACTTTTATAAATCTGAAATGGGACAGTGATTATGTAGAAATTTCATAGGACTGTGTGACTCATAGGAAAGTTCACAGGGCTGGCCCTCCTTTAATTGGAAAAAATTTATTTAGTGTCTTTATCCTTGTGTTTCCTTTCTGTTTTTCCTCTTTGGAAAAAAAAAAGTTGAGAGAGTAAAGGTGATATCCCATGCCTACACAGATGTTATTAAATAAATGAAGAGTGTCTTCAAATCTTCATATTCCTGGATACGAAGGTGGGACTGATGACTGAATGAAGGAAGCTTAAAGCTCATATGCTATTACTTGTTATGTTATGACCTTATCCTCAAATCATCTAGAATGAATGATGAGATCTTACACTGCATTCATATAATGCTTTACAGTTTAGAAGGTGCTTTCAAAAACATTAGAGTTTTTAACCATTAGAACCATTCTTTGAAATAGGAAGGGAAAGAAGTGAGCATATCAGAATGGCTATTGATAGTTTATTGGAGGTTGGTATTTTGTTGGATGTTAAATGTCTTACTTATTTGTATTATTATTTAAGCTAGAATTTAGTGTGTTTTTTATTTTTTCATTATAAAGATCTACCAATTATAAAAGGTAAAATGAAAATTCAAAACTAATACCCTTTTATTTGGTTTCCTTTTAAATATTCAAACTTTACATTGGTCTAACTTAAATGTCTAGTATGATTGTACATTTTGAAAGTGCCAATAAAACATGAATGTATATCATTAAGAACTTTTCAAAAAAATGAAAATAAATATGTAAAATTTTAAAGAATCCAATTTCTTAGGAATTTGGGGAAAACAGTTGCTACACACTGATTGTAAATTTTACTGACAAGTAACTTTTTAGTATTAGTTTTTAAGCTAAAGAAATAAAAGTATGTTGGAGATGAGCAGTTTAAGGCTATTTACTGTCACTTTATTGATTCACTGATTTTTCATAAGTGGTTTACTGGCTCCTTTTCACTTTTTTAAATAAAGAAGTTATATTTACCTATAACAATTTTGAGAGGCTTCTTATGTCAACAGAAATATCTTCCAGTTTTACAATTTAAAATATTATGCATTTAGATTACAATTATCCTGTATAATATTACGTTAGCCTACTTACTGCCTCTAGTTGTTGCTTAACATTCATTTCCATCCATTCACTGTTTAGGAAGAGATTATTGGCTGTATTTTTATGTTTTGCATGACTTGCATATGTATTATTATGCAATGAACTTACTAAAAGTCAGACATTTTATATATTTATCCCCTTCTCTGAATTTCCGTAATACCTTGTTTTCCTATTAAAAATAGCTATTTTTGAATTACCTAATAAGCATCAAGAGCCATTGTTCCATTGCAAATAGTAGTGTAGATTTAACAAAAAGAGGGCAGCATTGGCAAAGGCATTAGGGTAAAATTTTTATATTGCATAAAATTGCTTCCCCTTTGCTATTATACTAAAGTAAGTAAGGCTAGTTACTATGGCAATCAAATCTCAAAATGTCAATGGCTTAACACAATGAAAGTTTATTTTTTGCTCTCATGTAAAGTCTAATGAGGATGATATGGGTTGGAGGATAGTCTCCAATGTGGTCAGTCATTCAGGGAACTTGTCCCCACTATCTGCTCGGACCTCAGACTTCTCTGCTGGATTGTCTGCATCCGTGGCAAGTAGGAACTAAGGAGGTATGGAAGATCACATCAAAAGTTTGTATGATAGGCCTGGAAATGGTCAACATCCTTCTGTCCTTGTTCCATGGGCCATAACTCAGTCATGTGCAAGGGAGGCTGGGAAATGTTGCTTAGCTCTGTGACCAGGAGGTAAAGGAAAAGATTTTGTTGAACATGAAGCAGTTCTTGCCTAGCCCATAGTAGTAACCCAATGAAAGAAGTTACTTTCAGTAACTCTTTCATGTCTTCCTTATGCAGAAGCAATTTAAATCCGGGACTGCAGGATTTTCAAACCTCACCCCTGCCCTGTTATCACACCTAATCTTTGAACCTGTAGAGGAGCGATTTTCAAACAGTATGCCTCAATTTTTAAAGCATGCAATACCTGACTATTTAGTCAGGGCCACTGACCTCTTTTCCCTTAGACTGTCAAATTTAAAAAATGACAACAGCCAACATAACAACAATAGCTATTCAGTGTGAATGAATCAAAATTATACCTATTTTTTTTGTTAGATCAGCAACAAATATATTTTTCAGTGTGCTGTAGAATTTTAGTTTATGTGTGCCATGAGATGAAAAAGGTTGAAAATCGATGCTGTACAGTAAATAGATTATCGTGAATTCTGTTTCTGAGAGATCTCAAATGTTATATGGCTCTGGATGGCTTTAGGGCAGACAGCAGCTGTGGATGGGCAGGAAAGAGGAAAAATGGACACGCGGTGGCCAAGTAGGGGCTCAAATTGACATCACTTGGCTGAGGGCACTGCTCACGTGCCAGAATGAGAACTCTACCACCATCTCTCCAGCTCTCCTCGGAATCTCTTTGCCATTGCCTGTAGCATGACCTGGCCTCCACCTGTGGCAGCCAATGAACTCTTGGGAATGTGGCCAATGTTATTAGTAGAATGAAAAATGAAAACCTGAAGAAGGAAAACAATGAGGTTCATTAAGCAAATATGTTAATGAATAGTTTAGTGATATTTAAAATAGATGAAAATATTGTTTTTATCCTCATGCTATAAAGGACACTGGAGCCTAGCACAGAATTTGGTAATTGAGGTGTTTGGTTACTGAAAATTACGTTCAAGTGTATTGATCACCTTTTAAATCTTTGAAGCTGATTGAATATAAATTTGATTTGATGGTTTAAATTTGAATATGTCATAAAAAGGCTTTAAACCCTTTTATGGAGATTAAGAGAAACCCTTTCTGTTAACTTGTTTTATTGTTGTTGTCATGGAGACCACTGGAAGCACAATCTTCATAAATTTATAACCCAAGTGAATTAGCCTCTAAGCAATGAATATTTTTATGCACTTATTCACTTCAAATATTTTTGAAGTGATTTACATTTTTGTCAAAAATGAATATGAATTTTTTTACTTGCTTCAGTTTCATATATAATGCAGCCCAGAATCATAGATTATAAACATGGATTTAATTTACTGAAATATTCATTTTATGAATCTAAAATTATTAATCAGCTCACCACAAAATGTTATAGTAAAAAAAGCAATTAATGGTATAAGTTGTTTTTTGTTCATTACAAATTATTAAAATGTGAAATTATAATAATGTATATGTAATATCAAGGTTAATGTTAATATTCTATTCCAAATTATCTAATATTCTAATATCATCTGTTCTAAATTTTAGAATTATTATTATTTCAAAATATATACATAAAATGAGAATCAATAAAAGTCATATGTTGTTGTGAGTTTAGTTAGTGATGGTTATGACCTGCAATATTTACTTAACTCTCATAACAAATGTTTTGCTTGAATGATAACATTTTTTCCCCCAAGTATTGTGGCTTTCTCATTTTGAATTATGACCTCCACAGAGAGCTCTGTAAGTATTCTGGAGAAAATATGAAGTTAGCCCAAATGACTATTATGACCGTATAAAGTCATTCATTTTAGCCAGAAATGACATTTTATGCTTACTCTCATGTAAGAGGAAAAGTAAGTTCACATTGTTATTCTCCCTGAGGAATGTCAACAAGATTCTGCCTATTGGCTTGAGCTTAGATGCAGCCTTCTGCTGGGGTGCAGAGAGGAGAAGCAGCAGTCCTTGGGGTCTCCCTCTAACCAGCCTCCTAACCATCCAGGCTAGAGAATCACCCACCTCTTCTTAAAACTACCCTCTCCACGAAAGATCTACAAAATAGTTTTTGCTGCAACCGATAGAGTGCAAATTGAAGTGAGTTTGGGGTTACTGGGGGCACTTTGAAGTCTGTACTTCCCTACCAGAGAGGCAAACAAGCTTTGGAGCCTGTGTGTCAGCCCAACTCAGCCATTCACAAATTATATCACCTTAGACAAATTATAAAACGTCTCTCTTCCTCAGTTTCCTCTTAATGTAAAATGGGGATAATAATAGGACTTATTTAGTCAAAAGTGCTGTGAGGACTTGTATTTGTTTACAAAAGCCAATGGTTAAATTTCCAGAAATTTTGCAAGTTGTTAAATAAATGTTATAGTAAATAAAAGGTAGTAAATACTCAAAATTCATTACTTCCTAATTATTTTACTATTACTTATGTTTCTTAGGTTATTTATATCTATTGTATCTGTATGGTGCAAATAGTATATAAAGGTGGGCTACTGTAAATTTCTGCCCGACTCCCATGTTCAGCGATATTGGTAGCTTGAAATTGACCATGATCGGGGGTAATATTTACACATGGAAATTGGCAATCATTACAAACCTGACTTTCTTTCTTTCTTTTTGTTTTCAGAACTGGTTATCAAACATTTATAAGTAGCCAGATCATCACTGTTTATAGTGTGTTTAGGATTTGTCATCCTAAAAACTATGTTCAACATATGTTATTAAATATATATTACATGTTAAAATGTAAATATGTTAAATATGTGCATATATATATATATTTTAGCTGGTTGGCACTGTAAGTTCTCCAAATGTATTAGCCATTATTATTTCTGAGTTGTTATTATTTCGTTGTTTTTTGTGGGGGTTTTTTGCATCAGCATTCTTTCCTCCATTTCTTCTTCAGTTCTACTTCTTTTCTTATCTTTGAGGAGATTTGACAATAATTGAAAATCATTCTTTTTCCCGTTTCTTTCTGCCCAAGCTTTATAGACTTGACTTTAAGCCCCACCCCCCGCCCCCCAGAACAGAGATTATGTATATCCAATTTAGCACTGGGTCCCCTGCACCAACCTATGAGCCTGCTGCTTAGCAGCCCTCAGTAATCACTGCTCTGCAGATCCACCTGAGGACAGGCAGGGAGGGTGTTGCAGAAGCTTTGCAGGACACACACTGAAGTCTTTCTTCTGCTCACTCTGCTCTCTCATGACCCTTTTAGTTCTGGAGAGTCAAACCTGCAGTTAGGAAGTGCTGCCTTTTAACACTGTTATCCTCCCAACACCATCACCAAGATTCACTAGAAAGGCTTTAGAAAATGTCCTAAAGAGTCTATTTGAGTAAATGACCTGACGCTCTGAAAACAGCAGTGGACTATTCTGTGAAGACCTATGAAAACATAATGATTTACTAAGATTTTCATGTGTCCCCAGTTTCGGAAGCTCTTCCTCTTTGCCCTTTTTTCTCCACTGTATATGCCAAGTCAAGAGCTTTCCTATGTAGTGATGGTTGTCAAACTGGCTCTGGTTTTGAGAATCAGATATATTCATGCTGTTTGTCAATTTAATGACCTGCTTTGGTTCATTTTACAATTAGAAATCCCTCTGCCTCATGGCCTAATTTGGTTTTCATTAATTTGCCGTTTAATGAAGAACTTGGAGATAGAATTTTACCAGTTTGGGCTGCATTCTATTTTAAATTATAGGTTACCCTTTTGCCCTAATTCAAACTAACAGTAACACCTGGATTTTGAGTTGCAGTTGAACATATAAAAATACTGATTTGCTAAGGTATAGCTATCTAAAATTACTTTTAGTAAACAAAGTCATTTCTAGATTCTGAAATTTAGAGAGAACTAGCCAAGGGATTTTTATGCATGACTTTTGCCACAAACCACAGTGATCTTCCTAGAGCTCTTAATGATCAAAATAGTTCAGGATCTGTAACTGGCTCTTTTATGCTACTAGGGCTAACTTATCCAAATATGTAAACTTATATCTTCAAATTACTATAGACAAAACATAAAATTCTAAGGAAAGAACTTTATTTTAATAAAAAGTTCCTAAACAGTTGTTTTTAAATCAACTAAGTACTTTATCTCAAGATTTTGCTGCCCAAATCATGTCTTTTTTCCAAAAAACTTTTTTACTTTTAAATTATAGTTGATATACAATATTATATTAGTTTTAGGGATACAACATAGTGGTTAGACCTTTATAAAACTTCCAAAGTGATCACCCTGATGAGTCTAGTACCTATTTGACTGCCCAAATCATCTTAAATAGACTATGGATTGGCATTAATATACCATCTGGGGCAATTGGGTTGCTTTCTAGGTTAAAGGTGCCCATCTGCAGGGGTGAATTAGTGGTCTGACGTGGCCCACTAATATTGTCCCAGCTGCGAAGCAGATGGTGCGGTGAGCAGAGGGTAGCTATAGGGGGCCTGCCCTATGGTTTCATCTGTCTACAGGCTACAATGCACTCTCTCCACTGGGGGCTCAAAAACATTCCCTTCCATCTCTGCCTCCCTAGCTCTCAATAGAGATCTGAAATGTGAACTGTCTTTTTGTGTAGCAGAAGATAATAGGATGACTTCCACACATCATTGAAAAAAATTGATCTGAGTTTAGGGAGAGGCCTGGGTTAGGAGTCCCCTGAAGAATAGGTGTTGCAATGTTTTTGAATGGTGGGCCATCTGCTAGGCTATGGGAACCTGCTGGGTACAGCTGGCTGCCTGACACATAAGGGTGTCACTGATTAATATAGCACATGAAATACGTTCACACCATAGTTGTAGGAGATGGTGCCCAGGGTAGTATGAAGCTAAAATTAAAAAGATAGGTCTGGAACTTGTTTGTTCTACGTGATATGACCTAATATGAGATTTAAAGTGTATCATATTTGGGAGTATAAGTTGGGTAAAGCTATAAGACTTGTTCCTTTTTCTTTTATATGATGAAGATCAATTAACTTTTCAAAATGTAAAATATCCTCTTCTATAAAATATAAAGATCAGATTATCTCTTTAGTAAAATATTCTTCCATCCTAACCCAGAATTTTGGATGGTATTACCAGGATTTAATATTCTATTTCATGAATGTAGTGTATATCCCAAGTGCATTACATTGTCTTGACTTCCTTTGAATGACGTTTCTGTCTCACAAAAGTTCTTATTCATATTTTTGAAGGGAGTAGGTGTAGCACCATTTGCAGCCATCATATAGCTTTTTGAAGTATGTTATGCATTATCTGAGTGATCTGTCTACTACTCTTACATCTTCCAGACAGGCTGGCAAATTTCTAGTAGCACTCTCCATCTTGAAATACAGTTGACAGAAACTGAAGGAACACTTTACAACTACTGGGGAAGATGTTACAACTGGATTGTAATTTCCCTTTCCAACGGAAAAAATTGCATTTAGACATAGAAAATAGGCTGGGAAATATACACTGAGCTTGGGCGCTACTGGATCTGTAATACACGGACGGTTCTTGGCATTTCTCAGTGAAATTAGTAAATCTCTTCTCCATGAAGGAAGTCATACGAAAACAGAGCACAGTTTTCTGTGTTTTCCTTTGTTGGATCTCTCCAGTGCTCCTGGGCATTACACAGGTGAATTGTGATACTGTACTAAAAGTTCTAGAAACCAGAAGCGTCATTGGTACTATTGTTGGTTTGTGAACATTTAGCTCAAAACTAAAGTCATAGTCTGGGGCTTCCCTTCTTCTAGCAAAGGGCACAGGAACTGGGGTGAGACTTCTGGAGTTCTGGCAAGTGCAGAGGGGTATTTTGCCTATCTACTCAAATGCTTTGTGGGCCCCAGTTTGGTCAGTCTGAGCCTCCAGACACAATTGGCCTGGTCTTTCAGGGGGCAGCAGTTGGGATGAAGAGAGAGGAGGGAAAAGAAGATGGGGGTGAGCAGCTTGGGGCAAGCAGCTCTATTCCTGGGAAGAGCTCATCCTGACTGGACAGGAGGAAAGGGGAGTCCTTGCAGTCAGGCCAGAGGGGAAGTGCTATTTACACAAAGTTAATGAATGTTGGCACATTAGCAATTTCCTGTGGGAGTTAAAACCCAAACTCCCAAACTGAAAACCTGCTCCTCTTCATACAGTGCTACAATCTACCAGCAAACCACTGGGCTTCCCCTTGTAGCATCAGCCTATGATGACAATCAACATTAGAGATAATTATCATCCATAAGAAGTAAAATACTATTTTAAGGATTTGTTAGCTTCTCCTTTGTTAGGCAATGCGAGTCTACAGAAATTCTGGTTCACCCTGAGGAAATTCAAAGATTATTAAAATGAGATAAAATAAAAATAATTCTAAAAAAATGAAGTTTAAGATGTTGCATGCATCTTACTAAGGAGAACAGAAATTAGAACTGTGTTCAAAGGAGGAATCTTTTCCCAAAGCAGGGGGAGATACAAAACCAGAAACTTGAGCAGTGGCTCACAGCCAATTTTATATCATTTGGATTGAGAACAAATTGTGCCTCAATGTGTATTGTTAGAAAAGAACATATCCTGCTCGAATAGGGGAGTGGGCAAAAGTGATTTATGAGGTGCTTTTGAAAAAAAACACGCTTCCTGGAAAACAAATGGGAGACAATCAATGAAACAGTTGTAAATGCTGACTATTAAAATTCAGGAACCCGACAATATAAATGGAAACATGAACATAAGATGAATAGGGGAGGTAACTTAAGGTCAATACTCATCTCAGGCTCTTTGTATTCAAATGACCATGACTAAATAAGTCTCTACTCTTATTTCCTGACATATATAAATTGTAGCTGCCAGTGACCTAAATTTGAAGTTATTTTGTCTTTGATGTGTTCAATATATGTTTGAAAAAAACACACAATAAAATCTCAAAGCAAAATTACCCACTGAAAGAGAGTCTGTTAGCCACCAAGAAACGTCAAGTTTAGACACATTGGGTCATTTAAATTGATGTTTAAGGACATGGTAATTTTTATTCATCTGAAAGCTGGATTATAAAATCAAGAAGGTGCTATCTAGTAGCACTAACTTCTGGGATAACACAAGTTAGTCCACCACCAGCCCAGGTGCAGCATATTTTAACATTATATTAAAAGTGCCACCACCAGCCCAGGTGCAGCATATTTTAACATTATATTAAAAAAATGCCACCTCCAGCCCAGGTGCAGCATATTTTAACATTATATTAAAAGCGCCACCACCAGCCCAGGTGCAGCATATTTTAACATTATATTAAAAAATGCCACCTCCAGCCCAGGTGCAGCATATTTTAACATTATATTAAAAGCAGCAAAGAAGGAGCAAGCACCAGCAGGGGATGGGGAACAGGCTGCTCTTCGCCACAGAATATTCCTTACTCTACACCTGCCTTTGGCCTGGACCCTTCTAGAGCAGCAGGTGGCCTAGCCTTCCACCTCTCTGCTGTGTGTTAAGTGCTGGATTCTTGGAGGCATTCGTGCCAGGCAGAGGTGCATGTTGTTCCCGCCATGGCTTTAAGCGGTCTCTACATTTCCTCAGGCCCATTAAGAGAAGACTGCTGAGCTCAAGTACTACTGAAACTAGGAAACAGCTAGCTATCAGCTGACTAACAATATGCTTATCATGCCCAAAAGTACAGCATTTCTGGTTAAAAACAAACACACACACACAAACACATACACACACACACACACCCAGTAAACTTGTTTAGCCAAGAAAAATGAGTATTTCTTCCTCGTTATGAAAAAAAAGTGCTAGACTTCAAATGTGATAAATGCATGAACTGACCCAATCATTATTTTTTATTAAATGATGAAGGAAATTTATACAGATTAAACTTAGTTTTCTATTGATACTTCTTTAGAATTTTCATAAATAAGTGAAGTTTGTTTTATATTTATGAATGCATTTTAATAAATTTTTATAAATGCATTTTTATTACAGTATTCAAAAGTTCCTAATCCAAATGGTACCATTTTCTATAGATATAATAAGTAGAATAAAAGTAATATGCAATAGTTTATCTCTGTGCTTAAGTAGTAATATAAAATAACAACAGTGACAGACAGTGATTAAATTAATCAAGAGAAATATAAGTTCAATAATCATCCTTTAATGAGATATAATAGAAAATATTTACCTACCACTTTCAATCCAAGTATGTAAGGAGAAATGTAGACTTACTTAAAGGTTTAATTTTCAAAAACAAACATAAAGCAAACAAAAAGGGAATAAAGCCAAATAAAGATTAAATAAGATTTTTTTGCATATCAAAATCAGGAATTCCACAGTCCCTGGTCACAGAAACCAAAAACCAACCTTTCTACTACATTAATGTTTGAACCTATGTACTTTTTACGGGAGTATATTAGAGATTATCCTACATAATATTTATTTATAGAGCCTCAAACAACAATTAATTGAAGGCAATTATCAACAATATTAGTATACCTTAGAATTCAATGTCTTTGCAAGGAGAAGGAAATTTTTAAAACAGTTTATTGTGCCATCGAATGCCACTAAGTTAGGGTACTTTATTAAGCTTACTAGTATATACACGAAAGAGCTGTAACATAGTTAATGGGAAGAAAGGCTCCTGCATTTTATGTTCAGCAGATTCTGTTGTATACTTTTATAAAACTTTTTCTTAAAATTTCATGTTATCAATAAAAATAATACCTACACAGGATATGAGTTGACAGAGTCTATAGACATCTATCAGCCATTTGAAATTTAGTTTTGAAAAGCTTTATTAAGCTCACCCACACTTTACCTTACCAGGGATAATTAGTGTGTGAGCTGGTAAGTTCTACATTCACCCACTTGCCATTTTTACTGGGTCTTCCTTCTGATTTAGCATGATATTTTTTGTTAAGAGCAATGTTTCCTCTGGAAATAATATATGAAAAGCAATAAGAAATTATTAGCCACAGGGAGTGTTGGATTACATATAGGAAACCTTAGTATAAAGCCTTCCCTGGAGACTAAACTCCCAGGAGACACAGCCACCTCTGCCATCTTTCTTTCCTTCCATCTCTTCCTACACATTCTGCTTTGCTTCCATCAGGAGAGTCCTGCTTTGCCTCCTCTGGGGTATGGTTGGAAGGAAAAGTCCAGCAAGTTTCAAGTTTAATGAGAAAACTTTCAAATAACTGTGAATATGAGTCCCATGCATTGTCTTACAGCCATATTTTAGCAAAGCAATTCTAGAAAGAAGCTGTAGAAAGAGGAATTCAATGATTACTGAAAAAAATTCAAGCTAGACTACAAAGAATTTCATGGAGGCAAGATTGATTACACAATGGAACTGGATGTTGAACAAGGTCATGAGAGAGCTATCTAATATAAAGTCTTCTTTTAAAATATAACTTTCTTAAAAATTCAAGTCTGTTTTATATAGCAATTTGACTACAGGCAGAACACTGGATAATGAGTTTTCAGATCAAAAATGCTTTCTACACTGCCTAGGATTATGTAAGGAACATCTCTGATCTCATTTTTAAAAAGCCAATAAAACATGCCTGTGTTCATAAGAGCCATTAAGCATTTACACCCTGATGTATGTACATTTTTTGCCCATTTGGCTGCTGGAATGAATGAAAGGAGCAATGGATTTCTCAGACCATTTTCTAAACATAATAGATTCAAAAGGAAAAATAAAGTTTCCCATTTCCCATGGGCATGAACATCTTACATTCAGTAGACTTACATTTATTCCAATCTATTTTCTATTCATCTAGTTCATTCATCATCCTGATATATAAAAACCCTGGGTTGTAACGACCAGTAACGACCCGAGGCTGACCAACCAGAAGTCAGTGCTGGCCTTGCCCCCAAGCAAGTGGTAAGGGGCAATCAGGCAGGCAGGCAGGCAGAGGAGTTAGGGGTGATCAGGTAGGCAGACCAATGGTTAGGGGTGATCAGGTAGGCAGACCAGTGTTTAGGGGTGATCAGATAGACAGGCAAGTGGTTAGGGGAGATCAGGTAGGCAGATGGCCCCTTGCCAGGCTGGCCCCACCCCCAAGCAAGCATTAGGAGCAATCAGGCAGGCAGGCAGAAGGGTTAGGGGTGATCAGGTAGGCAGACCAGCAGTTAGGGGTGGTTAGGTAGGCAGACGGCCCCTCTCAGGGCTGTCCCCGCCCCCCAGCAAAGAAAGAGGGAGGCCCAGGCCAGCAAAGCCATTGCACCCCAGCCTGTCACCTGCAGATGGAGGCCACCGGTGGCAGGGGAGGGAGGGGGCAGCGCTGCACAGATGGCAAGCAGTGGCAGCGGTGGGGGTGGGGCCAGCTGCCTGAAGCCCCGGGAAGGAAAGCCCCAATAGGCCCTGATCTCAGGCCAGGCCTAGGGACCCTACCTGAGGGGTCCCGGATTGTGAGAGGGTGCAGGCTGGGCTAAGGGACTCCCCCGCCCCAAGTGCATGAATTTTCGTGCACCGGGTCTCTAGTATGGTATAAAATGAATGGATGAATAATGACGTAAAGATAACTAATAATTATACCATGTATTATCTATAGTAGAAATCATAAAAGTCATGAATTTAAAATCCCCTGCAATATAAATATTCCTTCTTTCTACTCTGTGTTTTAACCTAAAGTTAACATTGTGGAGCTAAATTACTACTTGAATTATGACTGGTGGCATTTTTAAAAAGGAAATGCCAAGCTGTTTTAAGATTTCAAATGACAGTATAACCAAGGGAGAATCAGAACTCAAATTGAGGTTGAGAGATATCTCTGTCACTAAGAGATTGACACTTTCATTCATCTCCTAATAATTTCAGTCAGAAATGTCTTCCATTATATATTGCCTTAGTCATCTCAGTCATCACTGCTCTAGGATTGAACAGTGAATTCCTCCTACTCTTTTCTGCACAGACTCATCCATTTATTACTGACTTTATTTCTGGAGTCCTTCCCATTACCCATAGTCATCTCTATAAAAGGATTCAAGGTAAGCACTGTTCCCAAGAAACTGTCTGGTTCTAATCCATTGCCTTCAGGTAAGTAAATAATGAAACCAGCTATCTCAGTATTCACATCTTGATCTTCTACATACTAATAAGCTTTATACTGAGAGAACTATATTAAATTTGTTCAAGGATAGATCGGATATTTAAAATTGTCCTAACACAACATACCATCTATATATATAAAAAAAAGCCTAAGCAACTGTTTGACCGTTTGACCAGTAGCTATGACGCACACTGACTACCAGGGGGCAGATGCTCAATGCACAGGCATGGAAACATGGAACAGACTGATGAATCTCAGAGGGAAGGGGGAAGGCTGGAATAGATTAACCAAAGATCTTATATGAATACTAGAAGCCTGGTGCATGGATTTGTGCTCCTGGTGGGGTCCCTCAGCCTGGCCTGCAGGGATTGGGCCAAAACTGGCAGTCTGACATCCCCTGAGGGGTCTCGGATTGCGAGAGGGTGCAGGCCAGGCTGAGGGACCCCACCGGTGCACAAATCCATGCACTGGGCCTCTAGTGTTCCAATATAATCAGCTTTGGGGATTTCTGGCTCATTCTTTCCTCAAGCTCAGCCATTTGGTATGTTTTTAGATTAACAGATTTATTCACCATCTTGTTTAATCAAGACACTTTTGAGTATATCCTTTAATTCAGCAGGAGATGTTTAAACTAATATTTCTCAAAGTATCGTGATAAAGGATCAGTTTTAAAAAATGTTCTCACTGTCATAGACCAATAGTTTTGTAAAATACAATTGAATTACTAGTAAACAATACTGATATCAGCAAAATCAAATTGCTATAAAAGCTTCTAAGATCTTACTCTCGATTTCTGTACTTACTGTTGGGCAGGTCCTGGACAATCAGTGGCTCCTTACTCCCTCCCCTGTGTTTTGGAAGGTGCACTCACTTGCCTTCCCTGTTCCCAGAAGATGATCCAAGGATACAGCCTTGAAATAGAAATGAGGTATTGAGACTATCTGGAGTGGGTATGTGATTCAAGCAGGTAGGGCCTCTACTATATAAACATTTTCCCCCCTGCATATTACTCTTTTTCTTTTCTTTTTTGTGCCTTTAAAAAATTTTCCCCCCACTGACCCTCTCCACCCTATTCCTCCCCATCTCCAGGCCTTCACCACACTATAGTCTGTCCATGAGTTAGGCATAGATGCATGTAAATTCTTTGGTTAATCTCTTCCACCTCTTTCCCTCCTACACCTCTCCCTCCCCACTTCACTCTGAAATCTGTCAGTCTGTTACATGCTTCAACATCTTTGGATCTATTTTGTTCATTAGATTCCACATATAAGTGAGATCATGTAATATTTGTCTTTCTCTGACTGGCTCATTTCACTTGGCATAATACTCTCCAGGTCCCTCCATGCTGTCTCAAAGGATAAGATAAACTTTTAAGATTTGGCAGGTAGGGGCAGAAATCTACTCATCTTTCCACCTCCCAAGAGGTTGAAGTAATTTCCATACTCTGCCCACTTTAATAAATTTCATTGCTGTATCCTACAGGGTCTGGAGTTTCTCCACACTCTCTTTTATCAAATAGGATAAACTATTTTAAGAGTCTGACCAATTCAGAAGATAATGGAAGACTTTCTAATGGCTGTTCAGATATCAAATTTCTTCAAAATATCTATGCTTTTAATACTATTTTAAACAATAGCACTGTCATTGCTAGTTAATATTTGGTTTTTGAGATCAGCTGTACTCAGTTCTTTTTTCTTCAGTCTTTAGGCTTAACCAATACTTCTGTATCTTAAATTTATATTTGGGGAGTTTTTTTAAGTTTCCCCTAAATATATCATGGGATTATTTTCCCTTCTGAAGTCTACCCGTCTACCCCTGGTTGAATCTGTCTTCCAGTTGGTCTGAATCAGTTTAATGATTGTTTCTGCCTCCTAGAGTCAGAAATAGCACAGTCTCGGGTTAGGTTACTAAAAGCAGAGCCTGAAATAGAGGTTTGGGGCATGTGTTTTATTGAGGGAGTACTTTTCAGGAAGAAAAAAAAAGTGGTGGTGGGGGGTGGGGGGAATAAACCTGTAAGAATGAGGCAGGATAGGGAAGAACAAAATACTGAACAAGGTTGTGGTCTCATGTAGCCTGATCCATTTGGGGGGGCGGGTGGTGGTGGTGTATGTGGTTGGTAGAGGGGTTGGTATGGGTAAAAATTACAATGCAGAGTTGTCCTGCCTGTAACAGTCTATTATTGTCTGTCCTCAGTAGAGGAATATATAACCTCCCAAGCTTCTAGCCATGGGACTTGAGACGATGGAAGATATGTGCATAGGTTTGGTATAGGTTATCTGGGTGTAGCAGCATCTACTACAGAACAAACCATGCAGTGCTCAAATCCATTGGCCTCTCACACTAAGTTCACTCCATCTAGATACAACGAGTCCTGAATTCTAGTTTGTCACAATTCCCAGTGAAACTTACAAGAGAAAGGTTAGAGGAAGAAAGTAGATTTCTGCGGTGGTAGTTGGTCCCAAGGCTGTAACTAATGCTTATTAACATCCTCCTTTACCACCTATTCTTGATTTCCCTCATCCCTGGCTACTACTCATATAGTCGTGACTTAGACACACATCACTGAAAAGTCTGGGCTCCATCTTACTATGCCTTATCAGTCTGTGGTTGATATACCTGCCCATTTACAGTTAAAATTGGGTATGGGAGGATCACAAGGTGCCTCAGTAGATCACCTGAATGCCAAATATGTTCCTCTCGCCCCCATTTTGTATCAGGCTTACCTCCTCATAATGATTAGCGTCCACCATGTCTGGCAGTGTGGGAACTCCTTTGTGTGCCTGCTAGTCTACTGGCACAAGGAGCCTTAAGTGACCAGATGGCAGCCCCCTATGTGAACACGGACCTTCTAGACCCACAGGGACAAATGTTGTGAGAATGGGAAGCACAAAGTCCCCAAGTAGGTCATTAGCAATAATGGGAAGCAGTGTTGTCTCCTACTTCTATCCCTTGATTCCCCAGCCCATGTGGCCAACCTGTTTGGGACACAGTACCATAAAATGGCTTTTGACTTACTTCTTGAAAGATAGCACCCCCTCCTCACAGGGTGTCTTCTTCATACCTGGCATGTCAACTGTGCCTTCCAATGACCTTTTTCATAGCTCTATCAAGCAGGCAACTTCTGTATGATGAAGTATGTGGTAAGGCCAATGGATATCATTTTCCTGTATCTGTAAAATGGGGATAATAATATCACTATCCTATAGGGTTTTATGCTGGAGAGTCTTGATTGTCTCCCCACATCTGTTCTCTCCTTTCTGACATGGCTGATCAACTAAAGATTATATTTCCAATCTCCCTTAACTAACTCAAAGCAACTATGTGATTAAGTGTTAACCACTGGAATGAGAGCAGAAGCAACGTGTACAATGTTGGATTTACTTGGCTAAAGGAAATTGTTAATCCTATACTTATATACTCTTTCATCCCTTTTCTCCCAGTTGTTTGAAAATGATGATTATGGGTGATGAATGATGATAAAGCTTAATGTTGAGGATGGGAGGGCCATCCTGCTAGCCTGGATTCATGGGTAGCTCTGTGGAGCAGAACAACCCATCTAACATCCATGCATTGTTGTAGAAAAAAATCAATGTCTGTATTAGTCAAGGCCCGATTAAGCAATTGACCCATGGCAACACTCTAAGTGGTCAGAATTAGGATTTAAACCCTAGTCTGTCTGGCAAGCATTCCAAAATGCAAGTGTCTTTGTTATTTGAGTTTCATATTTATATAAAAAATAGTGAGGCCCTAATCAGTATTATCATCCTTGAGAATTGACATTTATTAGAAGGCCAAGAGGGACCCTTCCTACACTGGGTGGCATTTTCTCTGAAGCCGGGGCCCAGCGAGGTGATCATGAAAGGACTCTAAGCCTCACTAAAAAGGCTGCCTGTGAGGTCCACCTGGGTAGGAAGAAAGTGAGGGCAAAAGAAGCAAGGGGCTTTGAGGCCAGGGGCTGGCTGGCTGTCCCTCTAGGGATATGAAGAACAGGTGAGGCACAGTGAAAACTAGTAAAGATAGAAGGATAAGAAGTAGCAGTCACAGCAAGGAATTTCAGACCTAGCACAAAGACTATTTTAACCTTTAGCTCCATGGTATGTACATATTTACTTTTTCCTTCCATGTTAGTAGTCTATGAGATCTCCATGTTACCTCCTTGGGGGAGGTAAAATCTTTTATGCTAACAGCTCATATCATTGTACCATATTCTGCTTGCAAAGGATTTAGTCATTTAATGGTTCATTTGCTCAGACTAACTATTTAATATCTATACAGATAGCTTCTCCAGGCTTGACTGCATCTGCATCTAAGGTGGCTTGATTGACAGCTCTGCTATACAACAGTAGTAGGGGACCTTTAGGATTGCAAGGGAAGGGAAGGGGAACTACGGTTTATTGAACACCTGCTATATATTGGACATTTTAAACTTTTTTTTTTTACTTCCACTAACGTATGTCATTTTATCATCCCAGTTTTCAGAGATGAGAAACCTGAAGTTTAAAGAGGTTACATAACTTATCCAAGATTACAAATTTAGTAAGCGAAGGAACTGGTGTTCAAGCTCAACCCCCTCTGACTCGGAAGTCTATGCCCTTGCCACTGTCCTTCCTCTGCTCCCACTCCCACGAGGATGCTCCCATTCAGACCGAACTGAATTTCCTCTGTAACCTGGGGGATAAAGGTCCTGACCTCCTGTACCTGGATAAAATGAAATAATGTATACACCTAGCACAGTGCCTGGCAATAGCAGATGCTGAATGTGCTGAAAAAAACACATACACATTTTCTGTATGTAACCATGAAATGAACAGTTTTAATGGCATTTCATTTTGCTTTGAAGCCAAGATCTAAGGGACTGATTCGTCAGCTTGATCAGCCTCTGTGAGCTGTCAATGGACAGTTGGGCTAATTGCTCCTTTTTGGTAGTAAGTGAGGTTGATCATATTAAGACACACAAAAAATATTGTGGCAACTGACTTTTCTTGGTTGTCCCAGGAGGCAAACGAAAGCAAGTGAGTGGAAGTGACAGAAGGTAAACTTGCAACAATATTTTAAAAGTCCAGCTGTCAGATGTCTTCTAAAGAAGTAAAGGTCACTGAGCATGTCCAGGCTGACTAGGGGCCCACCTGCCAAGGATGGTATATGACAGCATCCTGTAATGGGCAAGACACTGAACTACAAAGTCCTGACCCAGTCTCTTGGCCAAGTTTCTATGGCATTTTTGTAGGTTGGGGAGAAGAGTTCTATTTCCTTCAGGGGTTATTTCAGGACACCCCAACCTTGAAATGTATATGAATTATGCTTGATCAAAGACTGTTTTCTTTTGCAAAAGCCACTTTCCCATTTGTCGTTCCCTGCACCTTTGGAGGGAGGAGCCGTGTTGAGCATCTGCTCCCGGATCTCGGTCCTGTCCTCCAGCTACGAGAAGAACACCCCCGTTCCTGTGGGGGCGCAAGGCTTGGCTCTCTTTTTAGAAATTCCCTTCTGTGCTGTGCTAATCACACCCTCAGTACATTTTACATCTTATTTTTAGGAACAAAGTATAAAGAGTCCTAGAACCGACAGCAGTTTCTGTGGCAACTTGCCTCGCCCCCTTGCTTGTCCAGCTGCGCAGAATGAAATGCTAAAAGGGGCCATTTTACATCACGAAGAGAAGATCCACAGTGAAGGGGCTTTTAAAGTGAAGGTTTCTTCTAAGTTAAGTGGGAACTAGCCGGGAATTAGGTTGTGGGAGATGAATAAAAGAAATAGAACCTTTACTTAGAACTAGAACTATTACAAAGTCCCAGGTGTTCACAGGCATGCCCTAGTTGCCCTGATTTTTTCCCCTCAGGGCATGATTTTAGATGCAAAAATAGCATTTAGACCAATGAAAACTAGGTTTGAATATTTATATCAGAAGAGTTTGTTGATAAATTCCTCTTCCACCTCCTCCCCTCAAAGACACTTCCTGTATAACTTCCCAAGCAAGACTAGATTATAAATTGGCATGCTTTTCAAAATCACCTTGAATAGCTTTCTTAAGGCAACTCTCCCAGCTCCCAGCAGGCTGTCACCAAATTCTCTCTTCCTGACACAAGCAGGCAGAGTCTCCATGGGCAGGGCTTGGGCTCTCAGAGTGTGATTTGCGGGACACCAAAAGACCACTAGTCCAGCCTGGCAGGCATAGCTCAGTGGTTGAGCATCAACCTATGAACCAGGAGGTTACAGTTCAATTTCTGGTCATGGGGGCTTGAACCCCATTGTGAGGCATGCAGGAAGCAGCCAATCAATGATTCTCTCTCTTTCTACCTCTCCCCTTTTCTCTGAAATCAATCCTATATAATAAAAGGTTAATATGCTAATCAACCGAACGGCAGAACAAGCAGTTGCTATGATGCGCACTGACCGCTAGAGGGCAGATGCTCAATGCAGGAGCTGCCCCCTGGTCGTCAGTATGCTCCCACAGGGGGAGATCTGCTCAGCCAGAGGCCCTGGTCCGGGCTCACCACTGTGAGCGTGGGGATCGGGCGTAAGCTGTCAGTCAGACATCCCCTGAGGGCTCGCAGACTGTGAGAGGGTGCAGGCTGAGCTGAGGGAACCCCTCAGTGCACAAATTTCATGCACCAGGCATCTAGTAAAAATATAATTTTTAAAAAAATACCACTAGTCCAGAATAATCTCCTCCAAGGCCATGTTATGTCCCAGATTATCATACCCACAGCCTTGTGTTAAGTCATTTGCTTCCACAGGCTTCTGGGAGGAATGACATTTTATAATCAAATTTATATTTTATATTTTATTATCTTCTAGGAAAACATGAGGTGTCCCATAATCAAAAATACATTTCTCCTAAGACCATTAGTAGAGAGGCCACAGAAAAGAATAAATAAATATGTCCCAAACCTAAACTGCACTTACACATTAACTGAGCTCCAAGTTTCCTGAAGCCAGTCAAATGAAATTTTTATTATGATTCATTATATGATTATCACCTGTTAAAAGCAAAGCCACCAGTTTGTCGGGTGAAAGACATTTTTTCTGATGCTAAATTCTTAAAAGCAACTCTGTATGTTGGAAACAGCAGAATGGAGTTTTTTTCAACAGTAATTCAGGAAAAGATGCAAACCATTCTCCACATGGCAATTTATTATATTAACCTTTGGTGAAGTTTGAGGTTATAACCTCAAAATAAAACGCAGTGAAGCCACCAATGTAATGCTTTAAAACACTGGACAGGCACAACTGCATTAACTCAATCTGTGTAAGCAGATTGGCTCCACGAACAACTGGAGAAGGGGATCGAGGGAAAATGGCATAAAGAGCTAGATTTTTATAAAAATAATGGCAATGAAAGCCAATCTATGGGGTCAGCTGAAAAGTAGTGGGGTTGAGGCCAGCAATCAAGCATGGGAAACTGATCATATTAAAGAAGGGAGAAGAGTAACTAGAAAAAGGGAAGGAGGGTGGAAAGAGGAAGTGAGAGGGTCAAAGAAACTATATTTCCTCTACTTAGAACTGGAATCAATATCATGGTTTCTTCTCTGTATTTCTCCAGTAGTAAGAGCTCCATAAGATTCTTAAGTATACAATTTTAATAAAAATTAAAATGTAAGGGAATGGTAGAATAGACAGTTTGTACTGATTAAATGATATCCAAGCACTTGATCCCATTGAATTGAACTTGGCCTCTGTTTGGGTAGAACTTACTTTTACATCACTCCCACCTTTCCTATAGCCACCGTGCTCTGAGGCTATTTCACCAAGGGCTCTGTGGATCACTGAAGAAATGAGAATGCCTTCCTCTCAATTTCTTTCTTTTCAGCTGAAATGATTACTAACAACTACTTGGAATTTTAAACACAGAACTTCTTGGGAAATTCTACCCATACCAAATTCCTCCTGCTGTTGCCCCTCTGAAGTTCTCTTCTTCTTTATCTGAATGCCCCAAATTTCCTAACAGTTTCCTAACAACTCCAAGCTTAACTCATCTTACCTGACAAATGTTAGCATATTTAGTGGAGGACATTAGCCCACTCACATTTATTTTAACCACCTGTATATTTAGTCACATTCCTGGCTTTTGATTTTAAATTATCTTTTTCACAATTTCCTATTTGCTGTTGGTTCTCCTGAATTTCCGACTTAAAATGGAAGACCAGGTGTTCCTTTTCTTCCCCTCTATAGCAGGGACACTTTTTTTCTGTTATGGGCCAGATAATAAATATTTTAGACTCTGTGGGCCACATGGTCTCTGTCACAACTCTTCAATACTGATGTTATAGTATAGAAGTAGCCAAAGACAACACAAAATGAATGACCATGGCTGTGTTTCAATAAAACTTTGTTTACAAAACAAGCAGCAGGCCAGATTTGGCCTGTGGCCATAATTTACTAACCCTTGTTGTAGAGGATTAGAAGTTTCACATCCTTCATTTTAAAAAAAATTTGTACTTATTGACTTTTGAGAGAGAGAGAGAGCGAGAGCGAGAGAGAGAGAGAGAGAGAGAGAGAGAGAATGAATCATTCATTCCTTGGTTGATTCTTGTATGTGTCCTGACCAGGATCAAACCTGCAACCTTAGCAACTCTCTAACCAACTGAGCTATCCAACCAGGGCACATCTTTCCTTTTTAACAAACATACCTTTCATTAATAGAATACACATTCAGCCCTAGCTGGTTTGGCTCAGTGAATAGAGCGTTGGCCTGTGGAGGGTTCAAAGTTTGATTCCAGTCAAGGGCGTATGCCATGATTGTGGGCTCGATCCCCAGTAGGGGGCATGCAGGAGGCAACCGATCAATGATTCTCATCATTGATGTTTCTATCTCTCTTTCCCTCTCCCTTCCTCTCTGAAATCAATAAAAATACATTTTTAATACTGTTAAAAAATAGAATACACATTCAACTTCTATGACAGATAATCTGAACAGTAGGACTTCAACAAAATAATATATTTTTCTGATTATGTATAAGCAGTCAGCAGCTGCTTTGACAACACCATGGTATCAGGACCCAGAATTCTATCTTATTGGTTCCCATCACTAAGGTGTCACCTGTACATACCTCCTCAACCACATTTCAGCCTGTGAAGAGGGGGAAGGAGAACCGAAGGGCATGCCCCTTCTCTTTAAGGACACAGCCTGGAAGATGCACATATCACTTTCCCAAGTCCCTTTTATCAGAAGTTTGTCATAGGTTACACCTGGCTTATAAGGTAGCCTGAGGTATGTAGACAAACTGGGAGGCCATGTACCCAACTTCAAATCTTATGACTAAGAAGATGGGGAGGATAGTTACTGGCAGTATCTGAGGCAACTAAAACTTTGATTTTCTGATTTGCTTCAAAGATTAATTAGAAGCTATAACCCCTCATCCAATCAAAACAAAACCTTTAACACATATGTATTTCACACATTTGAAGTTCAGTTATGTTTTTACTATTGTCATCTCCTTAGATTCATGTTCTTCTAACTCCCATAGAGTTTCTGGTGAACTCCATACCCTTATTTAATAGATGTGACTGTTTTACCAATGATCATTTTCTAAGATCTGACCTCCAAACTTTCAAGACAATTAGTCTATATCTTTTCTTTTCTTTTCTTTTTTCTTTTTTTTTCATGGAGAAAGAAGAAGCAGCACCTGGGGAAAACTCAATATTTTTGCTTAGAAAAACCTGGGTTTCACTACTGTAATCTACACAAGAGTTTTCTGGTTAGTGGTGGATAACATGAAATGGGGTATCTGTCATGTGGTATGACACTGAGTGAAGGAACAACCCTCCACAGATAACATGTCAGTGAATTAATTCCCTGCTGTTATAACTGTGCTGAGAACCTCAGTCACCAGCCCCCCTTTCTGAATAATTTTCCATTCGTATATATGGGTGTCTGACAGTTTGTTTACATTCACATAAGGAAGAAAAGCCAAAAGTATTTGGCTTGCAATCAACAACTGCCTCTATTTTTGTTTTGCAGTGCTCTCATTCAGTGCATTTTAATATGTTTTTAACAATGCATGAATTTGAGTCAGAGGAACTGAAGGAAAAGCTGGGATGACACACATTTATTATAGGATATAAAGGGATGAGACGTCATCTATTGTTTGCCATGCCAACAACCCTTAAATTAGTGCCCTTTCTCCTTCGGAACTGAATTGTTCTCATTAAGGCGGCTGGGCACAAGTAGGTTGGCATAATTTGGTGTTTTCTTTGAAGAAGTTTTAAATCTGAAGTCATGCTTGAGTTAATCTCCAAGTTCTATCTCACCCAGATTTTATCAGCTTTTGTTAGAGTTCTGGCTTTGGAAGGCTTCTTCCATACATGCCATTAGATGTTTATAGTTCATGGTGTGGAGATAGATCTTGACTGAAGCTAAGATAGACAGGAAATGCAATATTGTTTTCTTTAAAGGCAAGAATATCTCTTTTTCGGCATACTATCCTCCTGCTCTTTGGCTGATGATGTTGACCCAACAATGAAACAAACTAACATTAAAAGCATTGAAGTATATTAATTTTTTAATAAGTGAAAAAGCAATTTGGACTCCCTCATTTAAGTCTTATGGAGTAGCCCCTATAACAGGGACAAATAAGTATATTTAAGTTACCTGCAGTTTTGCTGAAGCTGGAGTCTGAATTTTAAGTTGCTGAAACTGCCATCTGGGAATCCATAACTAATTTCTTCATGTTAAAATGGAAACTGAAATCTATTCTATGGACAAACCCTTGTTAGGTTTTGCATTGCAGATAGATGTAAAGCAAATAACTCCATATTAATTTTGGGAGATCCCTGAACCACTGAAATAACACAAATATAGATGCCTCAGAACAAGATATTTTCATTCAGTTTAGAAATAGGAATTGGATATATCTTTAGCAAGACTGTGTCCTTGCAGAAAAATGTCTTTTTTTTTCTAAATGTGTTTGAACTGTACTGAATGTGTCCCAAAAGGGTAGTTATTGAAGACTGAATAACCTAGACTTTGGTTAATATGTTTCCCATTAATTACTGTGATTGCCTTGCATTAGAAGGTGTGGGGTATCAGACCACATTGGGTTTTCCACCTGTCAGTCAGACTGGATTGAAAAAAGGAGAGGTAGGCTTTGGATTGAGGGAAGAAAACTCAATCTCTCTCTCTCTCTCTCTCTCTCTCTCTCTCTCTCTCTCTCTTTCTCTCTCTAAATGGCTGTGAGAGGTGGAAACTAAGCTCTTGGGAGAAAGAACATGGGATGTGCTATTTGTGGGCACAAGCAGGTGCTTACATGTAGTGACAGTTCAGGAGAAATTACCTGTGTGGGACTTCTGTGAAGGGACATGGTCCATGGGCTCTACTTAACTTATTTAGCCCAGAATTTCCGAAGTGTATTCAAGTAAGGAACCCCTATGTTATATAACACTTTTTAATATGCCATATAATGCTTTTTGAAAGAATACACTAGAAGAAATGGTATTAGCCACACTTCCTCTTAGCATGTATTGGAATCACCCAGATGGCTTGTTGGAACACAAACTGCTGGCCCCATTCCCAAAGTTTCAGTAGGTCTGGGGTGGCCCTGGAAGATTTGCATTTATAACAAGTTCCGGGCTGCATGCTGGTGCAGGAATCACACTTATAGAATGAATCACAAACTAAAATAATCTGTTTTTTTCTTTCTCTTTCTGGAGTAACACAAATCGGAGCAAGTAGTCATTAAAATAAAGGCCAGATATGAAAAGCTCACAGCTAACATCATACTTGATGGTGAAAAACTGAAAGCTTTTCCTCTAAGATCAGGAACAAGGCAAGGATGTCCATTCTTGACATTTCTATTCAACACAGTACTGGAAGTCCTAGCCAGAGCAATTAGGTAAGAAAAAGAAAAGACATCCAAATCAGAAAGGAAGTAAATGTGTCCCTGTTTACAGATGACATGATCATATATATATATATATATATATATATATATATATATATATATATAAAACCTAAAGACTCCACAGGAAAACTGTTATAACTAATAAATCAATTCAGTAAACTTACAGGATACAAAATCAATATGCAAAATACAATTGTGTTTCTATATAATAACAAAAAATCTCTCTCTCTCTCTCTCTCTCTCTCTCTCTCTCTCTTTCTCTCTCTCTCTGAATGGCTGTGAGAGGTGGAAACTAAGCTCTGGGGAGAAAAGGAAATTAATAAAAAATATCATTTACAATAGTACCAAAAAGAAAAAAAACATTTATTTATTTTTTAATATACTTTATTGATTTTTTACAGAGAGGAAGGGAGAGGGATAGAGAGCTAGAAACATCGACCAGCTGCCTCCTGCACATCCCCCACTGGGGATGTGCCCGCAACCAATGTACATGCCCTTGACCGGAATCGAACCTGGGACCTTTCAGTCCGCAGACCGGTGCTCTATCCACTGAGCCAAACCGGTTTCGGCAGAAAAAACATTTATAAATCAATTTAGCCAAGGAGGTGAAAGACATGTATACTGAAACTATAGAACATTGATGAAAGAAATGAAAGACACAAATGCTGAGACAGCCTATATTCATGAATTGGAATGTCCATGCTATTCAAAGCAAGTTACAGATTCATTGCAATCCCTATCAAAATGCCATTGGCATTTTTTACAGAAATAGAAAAAAACAATTCTACATCTCACATGGAACCACAAAAAGCCATAAATAGCCAAATAAATCTTGAGAGAGAACAAAGCCAAAGCCATCACACTTCCTGACTTCAAAATATAAATTCAAACTGACCATAATAAAAAGAAAACATTCTAGCATAAAGACAGACATATAGATCAATGGAACAGAATAGTAATAAATCTAAACATATATGGTTAACTGAACTTCAACAAGGGAGCCAAGAATACACAATGGGGAAAGGATAATCTCTTCAACAAATCGTGCTGCGAAAACTGGATATCCACCTCCAAAATAACGAAATAGGGCTCAACTCAAATGGGATAAAGATTTAAATGTAAGATCTGAAACTGTAAAGCTCCTAGAGGAAAACAGAGGGGAATTTCATGACATTGGCCTGTACAACCATGGATATGACCCCAAAAGCACAGCAACAAGACCAAAAATAAGCAAGTGGGATTCCATTAAACTGAAAATCTTCTGCACAGCCAATAAAACAATCAACAGAGTGAAAAGACAATGTGTGGAGTGGGAGAAAATATTTATAAACCATATATCTGATGAAGGGTTCATCTCCAAAAATATATAAAGAATTCTTATAACTCAATAGCAGAAAAACCTAAAACAAACAAACAAAAAACAAAAACACCTGAATACCCCCATTTAAAAAATGGGCAAAGGACTTGAATAGACACTTCTCCTAGAAAACATATAAATGGCCAACAGGTATATAAAAAAATGCTTAATATCATTAGTCATCAGGAAAATGCAACAGTGAGATACCACCTCATATCTGTTAAGGTGTTTTTACCAAAATAACATAAGACAACAAGTGCGGAAAAATTTAAACCCTTATACACTACTAGGGGCCTGGTGCACGAAATTCATACACTGGGGTGGGGGTGGGGGGTAGGTCCACTCAGCCCAGCCTGCCCCCTCTCACATACTGGGAGCCCTCAGGGGATGTCCTACTGACGGCTTAGGGCATGTAAGCCGTAGTCTGGCCTCCCTTTGTGGGAGGCAACCGGGCTGATCAGGGGAAGGCACCAGTCCCATCACCCTGCTGCTGCAGCCACTGCCAGTCACCACAGCCACCAAGGTGTTTTCATCAACACGGACTCCAGTCCCTTCACCAAGAAAAAATGACAACTTTCTTTAGGCATTTTCAAGATGTGTCTTTCATAGGATATGCATTTCTTTCTTTATTTTTTTTTTTTATCCTCACCTGAGAATATGTTTCCATTGACTTTTAGAGAATGTGGAAGAGAAAGGGAAAGATAGAGAGAAACATCAAAGTGAGAGGAACACTTTGATTGGTTGCCTCCTGCATGAGCCCTGACCTGGGCCCCGGCCAGGGAGGAGCCTGCAACCTAGGTACATGCCCTTGATCAGAATCGAACCCAGACCCTGCTGTCTGCAGGCCGAGGCATTATCCACTGAGTCCAACCGGCTAGGGCAGGATATGACATTTCTTAGCCCTCCAGCAGCGGACCTTCGTTTTTTTCTCCAGAAGTGTGGTGGAAAAACCCTAGATCACCTTTTTGGATTCTTATTACCCAAGTTACTAAGAATATTACCAGTGGCATACAAGAAGCTTAGCCAATGTGCAGTCAGAAAAAGGTGTTTCCTCTATAGTTCACACCAATCGCGGGCTGGGCCCTGCCCAGGCCTAAAGCCTCTGGCCAAAGCTTTAGGCCTGGGCAGGGGCCCTCCAGCTCCCTCTGATCGCCGGCTCCATCCCTGCCCAGGCCTGCCCAGGCCGAAAGCCTCTGCCTCTGGCCAGGGTTTTCGGCCTTGGGCAGGGGACCCCCAGCTCCCTGTGATCGCAGGCTCTGCCCCTGCCCAGGCCTGCCCAGGCCAAAAGCCTCTGGCCAGGCTTGCCTGCCCAGGCAGAAAGCCTCTGCCTCTGGCCCAGGCTTTTGGCCTTGGGCAGGGGACAACCAGCTCCCTGTGATCGCAGGCTCTGGCCTTGGGCAGGGGACCCCCAGCTCCCTGCAATTGCAGGCTCCGCCCCAGGCCTAGGCTGCAAGCCTCTGGCCAAGGGTCGGGCCCAGGTCAGGGGACCCCCAGCTGGCTCCGATTGCCCGGCTCCGCTCCCCGCCAAGGCCAGCAAGGGCAGGCGGAAAGCTTGGCTTCCTCTATTGCCAGGAAACCCAAGCCTCCCTCCTGCTCTCCATGGCCATAGCCATCTTGGTTGGGTTTATTTGCATATTCGCTCCTGATTGGCTTGTGGGCGTGGCTTGTGGGTGTAGCAGATGTATGGTCAATTTGCATATTACTCTTTTATTAGATAGGAAGGATTGGTGGGAATACAACATGGTACAGCCACTATGGAAAACAGTATGAAGACTACTCAAAAAATTAAAAATAAAGTTACATATAATCCAGCAATCCTACTTCTGGGAAATTTATCCAAAAGAATCGAATGAAATCAGAATCTTGAAGATATATTAGCACTTCCATGCTCATTGCAGTGCTATTCACAATAGCTGAGGTATAGAAACAACCTAAGTGTCCATCAGCAGATGGAAGGCTAAAGAAAATGTGATATATACATACAAATGGAATGTTATGCTACCTTAAAAAATAAGAGAATTCTGCAATTTGTGACAATGTGGAGGAACCTTGAGGACATTATGCTAAGTGACATAAGCCAATCACAGATGAAATACCAAGTGACTCTATTTACATTAAGTGTCTAAAATAGAATCAAAGAGTAGAATGGTGGCTGCCAGGGACTGGAGAAAAGGCAAAACAGGGAGCTGCTAAACAATATAGTCATTGAATTCACACCATAAGTAGGACATGAATAGGGTTTGATGAAAATCCCATAGACAAAGCTTTAAAATACTCACCCTCAGGTATGCAAGGTAATTTTTAAAAATTAATAAGCATCCTATATAATAAAAGCCTAATATGCAAATACTCCCCTCAACCAGGAATTCGACTGGGTATTCGACCAGGGGGCCGGCAGCCGCTAGGGAACCTACCTGTGGAGAAATTTCATGCACTGGGCCTCTAGTCTATATATATAAAAGCCTACGTGACTGTTATGACAGGACGACCGGCTGGTAGCTATGACGCACACTGACCACCAGGGGACAGATGCTCAATGCACAAGCTGCCCCCTGGTGGTCAGTGAGCTCTCACAGCCAACCTCTTGCAACTGGCCAACCTCCCGTAGTCCCTCCCCCTGCCCCAGCCAGCCAGCCCCGATTGGCCCCAATTGCCGGCCAGGCCAAGGGACCCCACCTGACTCAAATTTATACACCGGGCCTCTAGTTTATTATATTATCCATGCTTCCTGGATATTTTGACCATTTTACAACTTAAGTGTCTTTTTTGTTTTTTGTTTTTTAAATTAATTTTTAGAGAGGGAGAAAGGGAGGGGGAGAGAAAGAAACATTGATGCGAGAGCTAAATATCCACTGGCTGTCTCCTGCATGCCCCCTACTGGGGATTGAGCCTGAAACTCAGGCATGTGCCCTAACCAGGAATTGAACTGGCAACCTTTTTATGCATGGGACACTGCTCAACCAACTGAGTCACACTAGCCAGGGCAACAAATGTGTTTTTGTTTCAAGTATAAAATAATTGAAGAGTTTTGCTCATTAATATTAGCTATATTAAATTCTCTGCAATCTTGCCACCTTAAGAGCCATGTGGGCATGCTGGTTTATGTTATCACAGCAGTTCGACATCTAGTCAATTAATTCTGAAGAAACCCTGTCAGTCATTAGGCGATTTGGAATGTAAAACAATAAACAACCGGTTTTGTTGATTGCTTTGGCTGAATTGATTAAATGCCTCAGAGAAATAGAGGAAACACTTCAGTATGACAGCTTTACATTTCTGCTTTCCAGTAATTACAGTCTCTGTTGAGCCAAGACTTCCAAAGGGAAAACAGAAAATTTCTGAATTGGTGTCTCATTTACAATATATTATTATCTTCATTATATTTACCTGAAATAGAGAATTAGCAAAACCAAAACCAAAGTAGAGCAGAATAGATGAGCTGCCTGTCCCTAGCCAGAGTTCATCTACAGAAGTTAAATATGCACACAGTAACTATTTCTGTCTCTGTGAGGCAATTATTAGCCCACAAATTCAAATGTGCTTCACTCCGAGTTGCTTTAGGGGTGGCATTGCCTCTTGGCACGTCTGCCTGTTGTGATGAACTTTAAGAAAATGTCAAGGTCACTCATTCTGTGTTTCAAAGACTTAGGGAACCATTCATCTATCCATCTATATTAATAAAAGGGTAATATGCAAATTGGTAAGGACGTCCTCACAGTAATGACCGAACAGCAGGCTGCATGGGGCGACATGGCTGGCAGGGGGGGTTAGTGAGGGATGACCAAACGACTGAACAGCAGGCTGCATGGGGCAACCAGGTCGGCAGGGGGGGCAGTTAGGGGCGACCAGGCTGGCAGAGGAGGGCAGTGAGGGGTGACCAGGCCAGCAGGGGAGGCAGTTGGGGGCAACAAGGCCGGCAGGGGGGCAGTTAGGGGTGACCAGGCTGGCAGGGGGAAGTTGGGGGCAACCAGGCGGGTGGGGGGGCAGTGAGGGGTGACCAGGCCGACAGTTGGGGGCAGTGAGTGGCAACCAGGCTGGCAGGGGGGGCAGTTGGGGGTGACCAAGCTGGCAGGGGGGAGCATGAAGGGACGACCAGGCTGGCAGAGGGGGGCAGTTGGGGGCGACCATGCTGTAAGGGGTGACCAGGCCAGCAGGCAGAGGCGATTAGGGATGATCAGGCTGGCGGGGGGGGGGGGGGGTTGGGGGGGAAGTTAGGAGCTATCAGGCAGGCAGGCAGGTGAACAGTTAGGAGCCAGCAGTCCCGGATTGTGAGAGGGATGTCCCGACTGCTGATTTAGGCCTGATCCTGAGTATCAGGCTTAAACGGGCAGTCAGACATCCCTCGAGGGGTCCCAGATTGGAGAGGGTGCAGGCTGGGCTGATGGGACTGCCCCCCCATGCACAAATTTTGTGCACCGGGCCTCTAGTCTTCTTATAATATGTATCTTAATGACTGTGGCAGCCCTGAACTTGTACTGCTCAGATATCCACTGTGATGAGCAGAATTGACTAAGGTGCTGATAGCTGTCCCTCTAAATGTACCATTGCATTTGCACCAAGGTCACAATTCCCATAGGTTGCTCCCAGTCAATGACTGAGCACGATGCAGGTACAAATGTGGTCCTTTTCCTGTGCAGCATGAGACTCTTTCAATGGGTAACTTGACTTGAGGACTCCCCATTGCCTTGGCTGAACCTCTCTTGGAACTGCACTGCAGTCTGAGACCATTACTGCCCGACCTTCCTTCCTTCTGCCTCCAAGGGATCAGACCTTTGTTTCCCTCTGAGGACTCCTGCCTACTCCTGCTCGCTCCCCCTTTATCCTTCACAGCTGTTACCCTCTCTTGCACATCTAACCCCATCTTGGCATCTGCTTCTTGGAGGGCCCAACCTCATAATGACTATTATTTTTATGCTACCTCACACAGCAAAATCAAGGTAATCTGTGGTTTATGAATGAATTTTAAATAATGGGGAAAAAATAATGCTGGACCTAGAGAAAAAACAACAACAACAACAACAAAAAAAAAACACCTGAAAGTTTTCTTGTCAGGGTCACAAATTAACTATAATCAGGCTTCTCCTGATAGACACCCTCTATTATTCAAAGACTGATGTAGAGATATTGAAAACCATACTTTATATAAAATTTATAGGTTTTTATTAACTAATACATTTTAGATCATCTTACTTATTTCTGCTTAGAAGTTTTTCCTATTGGAAAATCATTATGAAAAGTATAGAACATTATTTAAAAAAAAACACCACCTAGTTCTAGCATTCAAAGATACTATGATAACCACAGTTGCCATTTTAGTATGTTTTGTATGTATTTTTTAATATATTTTTACTGACTTCAGAGGGGAAGGGAGAGCGAGAGAGAGAGAGAGAGAGAGAGAGAGAGAGAAACATCAATGATGAGAGAGAATCATTGATTGGCTGCCTCCTGCACGACCCCTATGGGGATTGAGCCCGCAACCCAGGCATCTGCCCTTAACCAGAATTGAACCTGGGACCTTTCAGTCTGCAGGTCGACACTCTATCCACTGAGCCAAACCATCTAGGGCTTGTCTGTATTTTTATATATATACTAATGGCCCAGTCCACAAAATTTGTGCATGGGGGGGGAGGGATGTCCCTCAGCCCGGCCTGCACCCTCTCCAATCTGGGACATCCCTCTCGCAATCTGGGACTGCTGGCTCCTAACGACTCACATGCCTGCCTGCCTGATTGCCCCTAACCACTCTGCCTGCAGGCCTGCTCACCCCCAACTGCCTGCCCACCCCACTGGCCTGATCACCCCCAACTGCCCCCCACTGCCAGCCTGCTTGCCCCCAACTGCCCCTCCTGCCGGCCTGATCACCCACAACTGCCATCCCATCCTGGCCTGATCACCTACAACTGCCCTCCCCTCTTGGCCCCTAACTGCCTCTACCTCAGCCTTGCCACCACGGCTTTGTCCAGAAGAACGTCCGGAAGGTCTCCTGGAAGATCTCCCAGTCTAATTAGCATATTACCCTTTTATTAGTATAGACAGAGGCCTGGTGCATGGGTGGGGGCTGGCTGGTTTGCCCTGAAGGGTGTCCTGGATCAGGGTGGGGGTTTCCTTGGAAGGCGGGGCGGCCTGGGCAAGGGGACTGTGGTGGTTTTCAGGCCAGCCACACTCCTATTGGGGTGGGGGTCCCCACTGGGGATGGTGCCAGCCTGTGCGAGGGGCTGGGGCAGTTTGCAGTCCAGCCACGCCCCCATGGGCTGAGGGTCCCTGCTGGGGGTGTGTGGCTAGCCTGGGTGAGGGGCTGAGGGCTGTTTTCAGGCTGGCCACACCCCCTTCAGGGAGGGGGTCCCTGCTGGGGTGACTGGCCAGCCTGGGTAAGGGGCTGAGGGCTATTTTCAGGCTGGCCACTCCCCCCAGCAGGGACCCTCACCCCATGGGGGTGTGGCCAGCCTGGGTGAGAGGCTGAGAGCCGTTTGCAGGCCCTTCTCTCGGCAGCCGGCCCAGGTGACCCAAGCCTCCCATGCACTCAGGCCACAGGCCCCTCCTTCAGCAGCTGGCCAGGGCAGGCAGGAAGCTTGGGTCACTCAGGCCTGCTCCGTGGCTGCCACCCACAGGACCCTCCTTTGGCGGCCGGCCCAGGCAGGCGGGAAGCTTGGCTTCCTCCATCACCGGGGGTGACCCAAGCCTCCCGCCTGCTCTGGCTGGCTCCGTGGCCACTGCTATCTTTGTCCCGCTAATTTGTATATTCCCTCCTGATTGGCTGTGGGCATCGCGGAGTGATGGCAATTACCATATTACTCTTTTATTAGATAGGATATATATGTCTACACAGGTGAAATACTATAGACATAAGTTTAGTATCCTCCTTTCCCCCATGGTATTAATTTTTATAGAATACTTTTAATGGCTACACAATATTTTATTATGCATTATCCTATCATTCCATTATCCTCTTATTTACTTAACTATTCCCTAATTCTTGGAATTCAGGTAATTTCTAATTTTCTAATTATAGGCTATTAAAGAGAGTCTATAATGAATATCTTGTTCATAAAACTTTAGTCTGCATTTTAGGACTTTCTTCCCTTTATATAGATCCCTAGAAGTCCATCCTGGCTTCCTGATAAGCCTGCAGCTTGAGAAAATCAATAGACTTACTCCGCACATGCACATAGCATGTTAGAAGGATACAGGCCTGGCCGTAAGAAGACTCACTATCCCACTAACTAGCCAGGTGTCCTACACAAGTCTCTTTACCTCAGAGTCCATAAGTGTAAAATCAGGGAGCTGATTTAGATTATCCTTATCATTCCACTCATGTTTAATATTCCTAAACTCTTATTTAGTGGACCTTGCTCCTATCTAGTGAAATCATTTTTCCTATGCCTTTAGGGCTGTATAGACACAAACGAATACCACTGGTAATGGATCCTGGGACATTATTATATTACTATCTTTATAGTACACAGAACAATCAATATTATATAGGAATATGGCTGATCCTGTGATTCTCCTCTAACTCATATAACTTGTCTGTGTGTTTTTAAATTACTTTTGGTTCCCAAGCATTAAGAAGTACATTATAGCTATGTGAACCTGCTCACTGAGCCTTCTAATACTAACCCAAAGCAAAATATTGTTAGGTATTAAAATATCACATTTAAAATGTTTTATTTGTGTTTCCTGAATTTACATCTGGCTCAATCTTCATATAAGGACTGTTTTAAGTGTTTCCCTGTGCATGACCTTGTGCTAGGAACTGATTCACAAAGATGTTATGTTTGATGTTGCAGAATATCCCATTGAAAAACCACAACACTGAAGACAAAGGAGCATCTAAACAACCAGTCTGAATCTCCGTGCCTGGCGGCGGGAGGGTCTCCCACCAGAGGTCAGGGAAGGAGGGCTGTGAGAAATTGTGGGTTTGGGGAGGCTGGAACCGGTACAATATTGTGCTTCTCAGAGAGAAGATAGTGAATGAAGGAAATGGGATTCCAGAAGCTTTTCATATGAAGTGGCAAGGCTTAGGATCTGCCAGAAAGAGGACATTTAAAGATCTGGATCTAAATCGGGAAAGATTTTTTTCCTGATAAAGGTGGAAATAGAACCATTTCATGCTTTACAGATTAAAAATAAGTCAGAGGCAGAATAAACAGGAATGATAATAACTTAAGAAAGGCAAGTCTTAGCATATGGCAGTGAGTCCAATGGGAGTCCAGCAGCTGATCCAAGTTACTCACTTGGTAGGAGTTTGTGGTGTGGGGTTGGTAGGAGTTTGTGATGTGGGGTTGGTAGGAGTTTGTGATGTGGGGTTGGTAGGAGTTTGTGATGTGGGGTTGGTAGGAGTTTGTGATGTGGGGTTGGTAGGAGTTTGTGATGTGGGGTTGGTAGGAGTTTGTGATGTGGGGTTGGTAGGAGTTTGTGATGTGGGGGAATTAAAATTCGCAGAGAATGGAGCAAATGGCCAGGAATGCTGAGGAGGTGGTAGCCTCTGAAAACTCTGTCCGCAAATTGTTGGAATTCCTGCCGGGAAGTTCTTGAAGGAGAAAAAGTGGACATGCGGCCAGACATCTAGAAGAACCTGTCACAATTGGAGGCACAAACTCAGGAACATGAATGTGTTTGAGTCTCGAGAGTGGGAATAGCTCCAGAGGACCATGCCCGAAAGTCTAGTGATTCTGCCTATGGATGAGTCACCCCCTCTGAAAACCTTGTACCTACTTTAGTCGCTCTCCTTCAGCCCTTCACCTAATGGGTCTGCCCCCTCCCCCAAATCCATCCCCACCACTTCTCTCCTCAAGCTTTGCAGTCCCTTCTCCTCCTTCTGGCATCCAGTGCTAGCATCTCATGACTCCTCCATTCCCTCCTCATCCAGCTGTACCTCCCCCTGGGCCACGTCACCCGCCCTGCATCTCAATCCAGCCTACTTTTCCCCACCAGAAGCTACAGTGAGGACTCCACCAGATATTTACACGAAAGCCTTGGCTACCATGGCCACCAAGATTTGGGCATTCCGCCCTCTATGGGAATGAGACTGAATTGAAGAGATCATGAAGCGCGACCAAGCGATTTCCAGTAATTCCATTTCCAAAGCCATATCGGGAGTCAGTGCAGCGGATGATAGTGACTCGATTGAGATGCTGCTCACGGCCATTCCTGTTATCAAACAGTCTTGAGCTGTCAATGATGAGTGTTGCTGTGTCCTCATCTCCTCTTTTACAAGCTGTCTTCATGGCATTGAAGCCAAGTGCTACAGTATGGCTTTCCAGAAGAAGCTTTTCAAAAAAAAAAGACATCTGTCCCAGGAGAGGCCACCTAGATGGTCCCTTAGCCAGGAGAGCAGCAGGATGCACTGGGACCTGCTTCATAATGAAGTTCAGCAAGGTAATTATTTCCAAGAAAGGAACCAAGAGCATGACAGATACCAGCCTAGAGAAGCGGCCCGCACTACTGAGGAAGGAGTCTGGTTGGAAGCAAACGTTTTTTAATGGACTTGCATCACCTCACCTTCATCAGGACTAAAGGACAGAGGCTGTTCCTCCCCTTCCCCTTCTTCCAAATCCATAACCCCCTTTAGACACCCAGGGAATACCTGCCTGCATCCCTCCCCATCTCACACATCCTATTTGCCAGGGGAAAGAACCTATCAGACAGGATGTAAGGAAAAGAAAGGGGTGATTAGGTTAAAACTGAAAATACCTCTTTTTAATGAGCAAGACTAATACATCATGACCAGACACATGTTATCACAATTGGGCGATAAAGCTATTTGGAAGGTAGCAATTACTATAAAAGTAATTGGGGAAGAAAGTGTTCATCATGGGGAGAGCTTCTGAAATGGAAGGGAAAGCTTTATTTTTTGACTTGACCTGGATAGTAGTTACATTTATAAAAACAAGTGTTTATAAACATAAATTTTCTATGTCATTATTGTATTTTTCAATAAAAATTGTTTTAAAAGAGAGAATGCTACTAAAAGACACAATCACTAAATATAATATGTGGACCTTATTTGGATCCTGATTTGAACAAACCAATTACAAAATATTTGTGAAGTCATTAGAAAAATTAGACTGGCTAGATCTTTGATGACATTTAGGAATTATTGTTTAATTTTAGATGTGACAATGCTACTGTGTGTTTCATAGAAAGAATCCTTACTATTTAAAGATACAGACTGAAATAATTTTATTTTATTTTTTAAAATATATTTTTATTGATTTCAGAGAGGAAGGGTGAAGGAGAGAGAGATAGAAAGATCAATGATGAGAGGCAATCACTGGCCCGCTGCCTCCTGCACGCCCCCCGACCAGGGATCGAGCCCGCAACCCAGGCATGTGCCCTTGACCGGAATCGAACCTGGGACCTCTCAGTCCACATGCAGACTCTCTATCCATTGAGCCAAACCAGCTAGGGCTGAAATAATTTTAGGTAGTGTTTGAGATTACTTTAAAATAACCCATGTAGGGTAGAAATGGCAGCTAGGATTATAACTGAAACAAACTGATAATTAGTGAGACTAGTTGCAGAGTACATGGGCGCTCATTATACTATACTTTTGTGCATGTTTGAACATTTGCATAGTAACAAATTTCTTTTAGTAACATGACTGAGATGGTTAGCCCATATGCAAAAGAAAGTTCTGTATGTGGATTGCCCATAAGTTCTGTATGTGGATTGCTCAAGCAGCTTCCTTTCTCAATTAGCTCTCTGAAGTTTCTGCCTATGTGGGACAACTGTCCAAGTAAACCTAAACTTTAGGGCCAGTTAAAATATCAAGTCCCACGCCCTGGCTGGTTTGGCTCAGTGGATAGAGCATCGGCCTGTGGACTGAAGGGTCCCAGGTTCGATTCCAGTCAAGGGTACATGCCTGGGCTGTGGGCTCTATCCCCAGTGTGGGGCGTGCAGGGGGCAGCCGATCAATGATTCTCTCTCATCATTGATGTTTCTATCTCTCTCTCCCTCTCCCTTCCTCTCTGAAATCAATAAAAATAAATTAAAAAATAATAATAAAAAGAAAAAAATAATAAAATACCAAGTCCCTGAATACCAAGTATCCCAAGGCTTCTTTCAGATCAGACTGGGAAAACAAAACATATTTTAACTCCTCTTAGGAGCGCTAGAGACCGGGAAGCGCAGGCTAACTTGCAGGCCATGTACTGTCTAGGGGCTGGCGCTCAGGTTGGCACACCTTATAGGACAGAACTGTCCATTCCATTCTGCAGAGTTTCAGGTCCAGACCTAAAAGCTGTCTCTGAATTGCCCCCTACACTTGAACAGCTGCTCAGTCTCCAGTTAGTGCCCAAGTAAAACATAATCATACCGGTTGTTTTTTAAGGCCTTGCTGCCTCAGTGTTGTCATGCTGGCATCAGCACCAAATGCCAAATTGAGAAGAAAATGTTTCCATGACTGTGCTGCCGACTTTAAAAATAACATATCTGATGAGCCAGCTGTGATTAGACAAAAAAAGCATTAATAATCATTTCTGCAGTTTATCTTATCCTAAATAGTTCTCAAACATTACTCTCTCCTTTCAAAACTGTAATACAGATGTCCTGTTTGATAGGTTCTATCTTAAACAAGCCACCGAGGAGATCACTGTTTTTATCAAAAGGTAAGAAAAATAATTTACCCTAGTCAAATGGGAAGACCTAAAATCGATTATTATTTTGACAGAATGACATACATTTGATAAGCCAGTGTTGTCAGTTCATGGAGATACATTAATTTGTCTCTCTGGAACTTGAAAATAAGGGAAATAAAGATTGACTTGAGCACTAAACCATGCAATGAATATCTAGTGACCAGACTGAGAATGCAAACCTGCTTAGAGACCAAGCAGCTGTCAGGTCAGCAAGACTGAACTGTGAAAGAATGAATATATCATCATACCGAAAGAATGTGTACATCGCCCGGCCCGTTTTGCTCAGTGGTTGAGCGTCCACCTATGAACCAGAAGGTCACAGTTTGATTCCCTGTCAGGGCACATGCCTGGATTGTGGGCTCATTCCCCAGTAGAGGGCATGCTGGAGGCAGCTGATCAATGATTCTCTTGCATCATTGATGTTTCTATTTCTCTCTCCCTCTCTCTCTTAAATAAATAAAAAACATATTTTTTTTTTAAAAAAAAGAATGTGTTCATCAAAGGTGTGTGGGAGGGGATGATGTTGGCCCATCATAGAAATATAGGAAAACGATTCTCACTAAGGCAAGTGTTGGCTGCGCATGTCTATTACAAACTGGAGTGTTGGACATCTGACCTGAGTCACAGATTGCTTTGTATGACTGCTATAGGTTTTAATTTTAATATTCAAATATTAAACATTTTCTTAAAAGATTCTATGTAAGGTTCTTCGTTTATTAATTTTCTTGAAAAACCCTACATTCTCACATGGCAGCAATCAGCTAGAACTGTGTAAGAGCTGTCCCTTACAAACAGCTGCCCAGCTGTCCACAGCACCCACCAGGCACCTTCACTCAGCTCTCTTACTTGGTTGGCCCCTGGAGGCATCTGTGTTGGCCACCCCCAGATTAATACCTGCAGCTAACCAGTTGGTCTCACTTCCTGTGTTCTGAGTCCATGATCCTCACACATTCTTCTGGTGCCAACTTGACTTTTGTTGTTAGTCCTCTACAGAGAGGGAGTGAGCTGGTCATGTCACTGTGAGGACTCCTACCTACGTGGCAGTTTTATGTTTCATGGTACAATATGAAACTGGCATTTTTATTTTGCACATAAGTTTCCAGTAATTCAGCCCTGGAGATATGGATCCACTCTTGGTGTAACAATAAAACTGAGGGTCCGTCTTCAAGGCTGAGGATCAAAACCCTGTTGCTGCCAAACTCCCAGTGGCATGTTCCCTGGTACAGTGACTTAGGACTGAACTACTCAGTGTCCCCACATGGGATTCTCCACAAAGAGAACATTTTCCAATTTTCATTTTATATTTGGAAGTATTTACTGTTTTAATTTTACCTTATAAAACACATGTTTTACATTATACTTTTGTAGTTGGGTGTGGTGTGTGTGTGTGTGTGTGTGTGTGTGTGTGTGTGAAATCCAAAGATGGGAGATTAGGTTGGTGGAAGAGCATACAAAATGAAAGTTTTGGTTAAAAAATAAAATGGTCTTGGCCTTTCTGGCACTACTTCTTGCAGAGTGCTGAGTGTATGCTTGCAGTTGCTTTAATCTCTCTATTAGTATCACGGTTCATGGCTGTTTATTAATTGTGAAAGAATTATTGCTTTTTCTAACTCTCAACCTTTATCTTCTCTGCTTTGTTAATGTCATTGCCTCCGCAGTCACCCACTAGCCTCCTATATTTTGTAATTTAGAAAATGTCCACCTACATATTGCACCTCAATTGTGTCATCTGCCAAATAGCAAGATGATTGGGAAAGAAAATCTTAAAAACACTTCCTACACGTTCACATATTGCAGAGGCTTTACACCATAGGCACTTGGGAGTCCCACTGTGCCTGGGAGAACTTGAGAACGACTCATACAGGAAGAACCTTGGGAAAGATGAACTCTCAAAGATTCTCTTCAGCATGGGTGTTGCAATGCTGACTCACGTAGACACTGAAATATTCAAGATCCTCCAACTCTTTCTCCATTTCAGCCATAAACATAGACATCTCATTCATTCATTCACTCATTCCTTCATTCATCCATTCAAAAAATGGTTTTGCAGATGACCAAAGGTACACCAGAAGCCCAGAGAAAGCAGTTTTCCTAAACTTAGTATTAATGATCATCATAATAATGGCGACAACAATAAAAAAGACAAGAAGATTTTTGCTTTTGCAACCACATATCTGACTTCACTTGTTTTGTTTTCTGCACTACAGGATAGAACTGTTATGCAGCTTCAAAGAATTTCTATAAAGTGCCATGTAGATCTATACTTATGAGTTGCGTTTTCCTCCTGTAAAATATTCCCAGGAATCCTTAGGGAATATTTCTCAATACTGCTTCCAAATAACTTTAAAAACACGCTAGACTGTCAGAAACTCATTTTCTGTTTCTGTCCCCACCTATATTATTCCTGTATCAGCATCATTTATCGTTTAAGCATCTTAAAATGATGATGTTTTTGAAATCATATATGCATTTGGCTAATAAATCAGGCACACGTGAACGAACCTTAACTGAGCCCCTTCTCAGACCTTTCATTGAAATACTTCAAAAGCTGATGTTTCAATAACTAAAATACATCTTTGACAACAGAGACAGGTGTTTGGGTCAACGTTAAGTTTACTTCAGATCTTGCTTTCTAAGAATCAAAGGGACTGATAGAAGAACAGAAAAGTGACCACATTTTTGAAGAACTAGATATGGATGTTTTAATTACAGAATTGATAGTCCAGCTCCAGCAACTCAGATAAGGCACCTGGCATTGGCCTAGGAATAGGTTTTATCCTATAAAGGTGTTATGTTTCTTGCCATGAGTGAGTATACTTAGAATTCAGATAAAGATAGGAACATGGAGATATAATTTTAATTTAAACATTATTGTAAGTAGGATCTATTTTTTCCCCCTAAAATAGATGTGCTTGACTAAAAACTTGTTCCTTCTCTTATAAACTCTGTCAGCAACAAGCCAAGGAACTTATGCCTGACAAACAGTGTTTTGGAAGCTATGTGAGATTATGTGTTGTTAAAACTGCTAACTTTTAAATAACAACTGTACTATTTTATTGTGACAAAATAATGATTCTGTGAATGTCATATGGGAACCCTGCAATTTATTTTAAAACTTTCTTGGCAATCTACAGGTAAGCTTAGAGGTCTGACAGCCAGTGAGGACATTTGATGGCCTCACGGGGGTGGATTTAATATGGTATCCTATATAATAAAAGCCTAATATGCAAATTGACCAAACTGCAGAACAACTGGTGGAACAACTGGTCGCTATGATGTGCGCTGACCATTAGGGGGCAGACGCTCAATGCAGGAGTTGCCCCCAGCCCGCAGGCCCCAGGCCAGCCAATGCAGGTGCCAGTGGGGGCCCCCCAATCACCCCACCAGTCGCCCTGCAGAGGGAGGCGACTGGGGCAGTGGGGGGGGGAGGGAGCACGCACGCGGAGCGGGCAAGTGGGAAGCACCAGGCTGGCCAAAGCCGGTGCCAGCAGGGGCCCCCAAATTGCCCCATCAGTCACCCTAATGATCGCTAGCCAGGCCTAGGGACCCTACCTGTGCACAAATTTCATGCATTGGGCCTCTAGTTTTATTATAAAGGCCCAGTGCATGAAATTTGTGCACAGGTAGGGTCCCTAGAGGCTGCTGGCTGCCAGCCGGGGCCTCCCTTTGTTCCGCACTGCCCCCTGGTGGTCAGCACATGTAATAGCGAGCTATTGAACTCTTGGTTGGTCAAACTCCCAAGGGGACACTTTGAATATTAGGCTTGTGCCAAGTAGCACGCAATCCCCAAGCAACCACAGAATGATTGGCTGGAAGGTAGCATCCTTACTAACCTGTACTACTCAAAGCCATTACCAAGCTGCTCTAAACTTGAAGGAAGAAGGCAGTTGACCCCCCTGCCTGGTATGTACTTTGCAAAGCAAAGACTTCAGTGAGTCTATTTCATTCCAGAACCTCAGGCTTCAAAACTGGGCACTAAGGATCTTCACGACCTTGGCCTCCATAACCTGACTCTAAATTTTTTACCCATAAAATCAATACATTTATTCTATAACAATAGAATAGAAATACCTATCCACAAGAATATAAGGCCATTGTAAGGGTCCAATGAGATGACATGCTTAGCCGTGTGCCCGGTGGATAGTAAGCACTCAGTGAATGAGGGGATTTTACCTCATCCTCCCCACACACCATCTGCAGCTGCTAGAAGCAAAGGAACAGAGCTGCTCCGGCTTGGCTTTGTCTTACCTCCCAGATGTGGTCACCACAGCTGAACAGCAGCAGCTTCTGGTTTCTTTCTAGAGGAAGAAAGTTATATGTTAGCAACATAATGTGTGTAAGTCCCCTTACTGATGCCAAGAAAGGTGGTTTTCCTGAGGAGGGTTGCCTGAGGGGATCCATATATGTATCCACTTCTGTGTGGCAGTGTATGCCCGCTGCCCCAGCATAATTTAGAATGTCACTTGGCCACCTAGGAAACACAGGTGAAAACCATTTTTCTCATTATGAATGGGATTTCACGCTCCCCACCCCCTTGGGTATTTTCCAACTCAAGCCTTTGTTTAAATATCTTAAATATCACCTTCTCAAGGAGGTGTCCTCTGACGACCACGTTAAAGTTACAAGCCACCTCCCCATTTTGATTCTCCCTCCTAATGTTGTTTTCTTCCTTTGCTCCACTAATCTCATGGAAACGACTGTTTTCAAATGTATTACATCTACTGCTTATCATCGGTCTCTGCCAGCTAGAATGTAATCTTTTGGGGAACAGGAGTCTTTGTTTTGTGCCTGGAACAATTGATCACTTATTGAATGAACAAAGAAATAAATAGATTTATTCATACTTGCTTGTATATACACAGAGAAACTCTGGAACACTTATTGAGGAAATAAGAACAGTTGTTACTTGGACAGAGAAAGTGGGAGGAAAAGGTGATCCCTATGAATTGGGGACAGGGGTAGGAGGGAGATTTCAGTTTTTTATCTTTGTATAAAAATACATGAATAATTTTATACATATCAAGCATCACTGTTTCTAAAGTTACTTGCCATTTCTGACTTCCTTCTCTTGATTTTCCGTAAAGAGACCACTGTCCTTTCTCTTTTACCTGCATACCCCAATTGCTCTGTCAAGCCTCAAAACAGCAAGTTTTCTTCCTGCTAAATATACATATGTATCTGTACACACCTTTTCTGTGTCAATGAATGTTGTAAGAAAAGTGTTAAATTGAGCCCCCATTTCAAAACGGAGATATTTTACTCAAATACAGAATGTAACCAAAAGTCTTACTGAAGAGTAAAAGCTTACTGAACAGAAGCAGCAAAAGAAAAGTTGAATCCAAAGAAGAAGGCCAACCAGGAAGAGCAGTGGTGACTTTAGAGGGTTTGATAAACTGATGGCACATGATGGCAACTGCTCCGCCTGCTTTAGCCCCCACTCCAGGGGTCACGTGATGGAAGGTCCATCATGTAGCAGGAGAAGGGCCCGCTGGGCTGGGAACAGGTGCTCTGGGATTCTCCCTGCGGAGCGTTGCCAGGGTATGTGCTTCTGGGCCGCACCCTCCACCATCCTGATCAAAGGACTCATGAGTGTTAACGTATCTGAAGTAAACGCCTCAGAGAGACTGAGAGAACACAGACAAGCAGATTGCAACCTGGTGTGAAGAAAACAGAAGGGGCCCGCGAGCTGGGATGTGTTTAACATTACGAATTCATTTACACAGACACCAGCGGAAGCAACAGGATCCGAAGTCAAGACAAAGCCAAGAGCCCTGCCTTCCAATCTCCTGTGTGTTGGAACATACGTCAAATTGAAAAGCATAGATGCTTTATTCTTCCCTTCCAGCTTCTTTTTCACCTCCCTCGCATGTTTGCCAGCCAGTTTTAGGCAAGTGAATTATTATTCTATCCACATTCCTCTAGGAAGGAAAGAATAAACTCAATCTATCTTCATTTCTCTCCTCTGACAAAGAAGGTGAGACAGTGATAACATCAGTCTTTTAACTCACTGGATTTTGCTTGTAAGGATTTCATGAATATTCATTAATATACTTTGATAAGCAATGCGAAAGTATGAAGCACAGCAAAATGATAAAGGCCATAAATTACAAATTCCTAAAACCTTATTATGCAGAAAACCAATTTCTTGTTACTCCATTAAAAGCTGACTATCCCAAGACCCAGAGCCTTTTGTCTACTCCAAGAAAGGAATTATTTTACGTATAAAGATTTACTCCTAATTTTTCACAAATCATTTCTCTTTATAAAAAAAAAAATAGTAAGGGAACAGGAATCCAGCATTGAAAATTGTCAGTCACATACTACAATGGCCTGTAAATGTCTTATATTAAAACTGTCTAAAACGAATCTTAAAATCGACTTGTTAGGTGTATTGTATTTCATCCACTAACTTAGAAAGTCATATTAATGTAATTGGAAATGGGAGCCAAGATTTTCTAAATTGTTGCTAGGTATTTCTTGGTGTTGGCTGTTGCTTCTATCCTGAAACATTATAATGACACCACCCCATTGTTGAGACCCTGCCCCCAAACAAGGCTGTCATATGACACCAGAGCAGCAAGTGATTGCACATCTTTCCATTCTTTGCTTTCCCTACTTACTCACCACCATGACTGCAGCTAGTCTTCCACTGTAGGAGTCACACAATGAGAAAGAAGCAGACCCCATCACGCCTCCAGGTGACATTAGCACCCAACCCCAGGGGAGCAGCCCACATCCTCCGTCAAGCACCTGCAAGTAGAGGCTTCAGACCCCAAGTAACAACCCTGCTCTGAGCAGCAAAAAGGAGACACAGTTGTGCTTGTGATATTCTGAATCCATTCATTGTGGGTGTCAGACTCCGACACTGGGCTTTCCTAGCACTAACCCGAAATCACGCTTCAACAGTCCATCGCCGGAGGAAGAGCCCCCGCAGCACCGCAAGCTCCAGCAGTTGCCATGGCAGCAGCAACAGGACGAGGAAAGGTTTCCAGAAGCAGGTCTGTGACTAGAGGGTATAATGCAGTCACATGCCGTCTGTGTTTAACACGTGCTGAGTGAAGACAGACACAGTCTGTTTCCCGACTCCCTCCGTCAGTTTGCACTGAGATTATTTGGTGAAATTCTGGAGAGGCAAGAGCGATGCATGCTCTGACCTGGCTCTTCAGGTTAGTGTGCAACAAAGAAGGTCCGGCCTTCCTTCCCGGCCTGGGCAGCAAATGCAGCACTAGCCAATCGCTGACGTAAGTTTAGCCCACCTGGCTGGCTGGAATTTCTGGTTATACTGTAACATTTACCAGTGTCTAACTGCAGAGTGATTGATCTAATACCAAAACTCATTCAATCACTGTAGTATTAATTGGAAATATTAAGGGCTAATACATGGATTAGGGCAGTGGTCGGCAAACTCATTAGTCAACACAGCCAAATATCAACAGTACAACGATTGAGATTTCTTTTGAGAGCCAAATTTTTTAAACTTAAACTATATAAGTAGGTACATTGTTATTAACTTAATTAGGGTACTCCTAAGCTGGCCTTTGCTAAAAACTCAAGGGGCCAAAGAGCCACATGTGGCTCGCGAGCCGCGGTTTGCCGACCACTGGATTAGGGGAATGTTCTTTGAATCTGAATTCATTTCAGAAAAAACAACAAGAAGGTATTTCATTTTTCCCCCCTTTATTTCTCTCTAAGTAATTTGCAGAGGAAAACCAGGCTCTGATTGTAGAGATCAATTCTTTCCCTGGACAAGAGGCCAGATCCTTAGATGTGGGTTCATTCTCTAGAAAAATTTTACCCTTTTCCTACCCGAGGGGGACCAAGTTACTATTTTTTTTTATTGTGGCAAAATAGACATAACTAAAAATGTACCATTTCAACCATTTTAAGTGTACAATTCAATGATATTAAGTACATTCACAATGTTGTGTAACCATCACCACTATTTATTTCCAGAACTTTCTCATCATCCCAAACAGAAACTTGAACCATTAAACCGTAAGTCCCCATTACTCCTCCATTCCACCCGTGGAAACCACTATTCTACTTTCTGTCTCAATAAATATGGCTGTTCTTGGCACCTTACATATAAGTAGAATCATATAATACACGTCCTTTTATGTCTGGCTTCTTTCGCTTAGTATGTTTTCAAGGTTCATCCATGTATCTAAATTTCCTTTTAAAGGCTGAATAATATATAATAATTATCATCCTATATAATAAAAGCCTAATATGCAAATCGACCCAACAGTGGAACAACTGGTATAATGACTGGTCGCTATGATGTGCACTGACCACCAGGGGGCAGATGCTCAATTCAGAAGCTGCTCCATCCCACAGGCCTCAGGCCAGCCAAGGCAGGTGCCAGCGGGGGGTCCCCTGATCACCCTGCAGGTCGCCCCACAGATCAGCTCTGATTGCCGGCCAGGCCTACCCAAGCACAAATTTCGTGCACTGGGCCTCTAGTTATATTATAATTACATACAATATAAATAAATAGTGTGTATTTTTGTTTATCCATTTCTCTGTTAAAGGAAATTTGGGTTGTTTCTACCTTCTGGCTATTCTGAACAGTGCTGTTATGAACACTGATGTCAAGTATCTAAGTCCCTACTTTCAATTCTTTGGGATATATACCCAGAAGTGGAATTATTGGATCATATTCATAAACATACTCTATGTTTAACTTTTTGAGGACCCACCACACTGTTCCCCAGAGCAGCTGCACCATTTTACATTACCATAAAGTTCCCCATTTTAATGCCTTTTTGAAAAGATATAACCTGTATCGCTTTCCCAAATTTCATGGTGCTGGGGGAAGATTGTCAATAGAACCAACCCTATGAATCAGTATTGATACATTTTCCTGTTGTCACACTGAAATCCTGATAACTTAAAACCAGTAAACGTGTTGAATACCTACTATGAGCTAGAAACAGGTAATAGATATACAAAGAGGGCATAATTCAGGAAGCTAGACATTTAAAAGAAAAAAAATGTAGTGAGATGAATCCACTAATAGAAGGATATGCAAGGCAATAAAAACAGAAAAAGCTTTGCAGAAGGGATGACTGAATAATGAATAATGAATTCATTTTGAATAATGAATTGTTTGCAAGGGGGAGGAAGGAGAATAGCCTACATAGGAAATCAGTTCAAATAAGTTCCAAGAGAAGAATAAGGCAATGTTTACTTGCTTCTATAAAGCCAGTAGGAGAGCAAGAGCAAGAGTTAACCACAAGCAGTCCACCTAATGTAATGTAACATAATCATGGGCGTGACATCTCATCACCCTTGCCATATTCTGTTGGTCATAGGTCTCACTCACCTTTATGGGAGAAGATTATACAGGGCATGGACACCAGAAAACAGGGACCATTATAGAACACTTTAGGGGCTGTCCACCACCTGGGTACACACATTCTGTACTGCCATATCCCAGAAATATCCATCAAGAGGTTCCTCCCCAGTGTCAGAGTACTGACTTCCCATGTCACCTTTGGCATGCTGGTGACGTGGTTTTTCCCACAGGTACTGCCTATAAGTGCTGAAGAATGCAAGATGTATTAGTTTTCGATTTGTGTGTTTTATGAAAGCTCTGCATCATTGTGGAAACATTCCAAATAGTACTGATCAGTAAAAGTACAAAGGACAGGTTCTCTATCTCCTTTCCCATTCACAAACCCCCAGAACCCCTGCTCAGAAGTAGTTTTTGGAAATCGTTTGTGGATAGTGCAAGCTATCAAGACTAACACTGTTTCAGGAAAACAAAAGCACCATCTGTCAAAGAGAAAATAGGAGTTGTCCTGGGCGAGGTCAGCTATTGAGTGCCCTGAGGTCCCCACAGTGAAGATCAAAGGGTAAGAGATTCATTAAGGAGGCTAGAGGGGAGGCAGGGCAGCTGCAGAGGCAGCCTCCATTCTGCCATGTGGGGCGGGGCTTAGAGAGTGAAAGTCCAGTGATAGGTTAGGGAGAGGTTAAAACCAAAAGGTTAACTATAAAGCAAGAGAATTAAAAATTAAAAGGAATGAAATATAACAAAATTACATAGAAATAAAACCAAGAGATTATTGGGAGTAAAGAAGAAGAAAAATGTTAACATGAAAAGAGTGTAAAGTATTAAAGTAAATAGAGGTCAAAAGTTAAAAGAAACATTGAAAATTAAAGTCAAGACAAAGAATTATAAAAGTTAGGCTTTTTTTAAATGAGTGAAGGGATGAACTGACAGTTTACAAGAAACACAGATGGTCTATATATATGGAAAACATTATAGCTTAGTCTCCCTTTTAACCAAAAAATGAATAATAAAAATCACAAGATACTGTTTCTTGCATAGTAGATTACAAAAGGGTTAAAAGTTTTGATAACATGAGGGAAACAGTCTCATATACTGCTAGTAGGAATATACATTTCTGTGGCCTGTTAGATGGCAATTTGACAATATCTATAATAATTTATAAAGCTACTTGAATTAATTCCATTTTTAATAATGTATCATAAGTATATTTGCTTGGTTTATATGAATAAATATACCATTTACCTTTATAAACAAGATAGATAGATAGGGAGATTCATAGATAGATCATCACTGATTGAGATAGAGAAATGATATAACAACCTACATGTCTATCAATTGGGAACTGGTAACATAAATGATTATATCTCCATTAAATACAGCTTATTCCCACAAAATAGCCTTCTCCCATCTGAAATGAACTTCCCTCATTCTCCTCCTACTGGAAGACTTCTCAGGTTATTCCATATCTTAATGATGATTTAGTAGATGCTGAGCTATAACCCACCATATCAATTTTCACTCACTTTAACTTCAGGGTAGCTGAAGTCCCAATCAGTGGCTTTCTTGGTCATTGCATTAATGGTCCCAATCAATGTCCTTTGTACGCGTGCTCTCTGCCTTGTGACTCTGTAGTTCTGGCCCAATTTGATTCTGGTCTTGGCCAAATGACCTGTTTAGACCAATAGGAAAATAGCAAACTTGACATATAAACACACAGAGGCTTGAAAAAGAGTTGCTGCTGGGCTCCTCTTGTTGCAAAAACAACAACAAACCAACAGGACTAGGCTAACCTGTTGAGGATGAGATCTGGGAGTGAAGTCCAGTCATCCATCCCAGCTGAAGCTATCAGACCAGCAAACTGCCAGCTAATTGTCAAGCCCCAGCTAAAATTAAAGCATCAGCCAAACCAAGTGAAGATCAGCAAACCACCAATCAACATGTAGATTCATGAGAAATTATAAGTGGTGGTTTTTTTAAACTACTATATTTTGGAATTGTTTGTTATAGAGGAATAGCTAACTGATATATCTGCCAATTTGCCTTTTCCAAAAATATGTATATATTCCCAAGCTACATGGGTGTATTAATTAGCACTTACCATCTTTAAAAAATTTTTTTAAATGCAATCTATCCATAAAGTTCAGGATACTCTATCATCCTTATGGTGGTTTAATGAACATAGATTTATTTATTTTTTTTAGAATTTAGTTGTTTCTTTTATCCTTCTTAAATCAATCTCCATTAATTATTTTTGAAACCGAGCTACATTATCTTCAATGATGTGGCAATTAAAAGGATGGTGATTCTGAGCAAAGGAGAGAAAAATCTTTGGAGAGGATTTCCTAAAGTCACCACTTTGGAGGTTTCTTTTTACTCGTATCCTATTTCAGTTTCATCAGTGGCTCAGGGCCTCAGTTAACAACAGGACTGATTTCAAATAGAGGAGAAAGATGTGTATGCACAATCAATCACCCATGGTAAGGGAAAAAAAAAATCAGGAGCCTTTCAGATTGAGATGAATTTTGATCTTGAAAAAAACATAAAGCATTTACTACAATGATATATAACACCAATCGATTTAACATGCTATCCTTACTTTTATACTTTTAAAAGCCTATGGAAGATATTACAAAAAAAGATATAAATATTAACATTTTAAATCTTTAACTTTTCAATCCGTCAGCTTTTCTGTCTGCTCTGCTTCTTCTAGAATCTCTGTCTTTTCCTTGCATCCTATTTATTTCAAACAGTCTTCAATTTTCTGAAACAAAGGAGGATTGATTAGGGCCCCCATTACTGCTTCAGGTGCCCATTCTGGGAAGGTGCAGTGCTTCTTCAAAAATCCTTTCCAAACAAGCTCTCAAGTCAATTGCTCTCCCTTTTTGTAATGCAAAACAAATTGTACCATTTGTCATTTAACACAACAAAAAATGGCTTTGTGAAAACCACAGAGCCATTTGGTTTAAAAAACCAAAGGATAAATCACATTTACCTAATGGATGGAACTTGATCATTTCTCCATATGTTATTCCTAAAATTGATATGGCAGAAGTTGCCAAAAGGGAGCGATTAAACAGAGTCTCTAAAGAAAGAAAAATGGTTCTTGAATCCTCATTAAACATATTCTTGTTTTAAAGTGTGATTCTGTTTTCACCAAGAAACTGAAATTTTCACTTAGACCTTTGTCTACAATTAAACAGCTTTAAGAGAGCTGTTTTCAAAATAAATATCCCCAAAGCCAACTTATGGAAAAGCAACATTCCCAAGTTACATTTTATGATTTTTAGGTTACCAATGAATGGCTGTATGCCCTTTTTGTCCCCAACAAAACAACAGAAAGATGCCCACATCTTCATTTGTTTTCTAAGATAGTAGACCTTGGCACTGAGCGTCATCGGTTAAACAGGAAACTGGAATCCTCCTGAGCAAAATGACCCAAGTTCAAACTGCTTTCTCCAAGTGTGGTCTGTGTCTCCTAAGGTCATTGCCCATATTCAAAGTGTACCCTCATTTCTCCTGGCAATTATGTTGTATAGCAATGGAGAGCCCTCTAAGAAGCTGAAAAGTCTATTCATTTTATTCAATCTTCTTTGCTATTTGGCAATGGTTTCCCCAAAAATTAATTTAAAAGGCTATAATAGCAGCCAAAAATAACTCTTATTCAATGCAAGATGCCACAACTATATATATATATATATATATGACCTCACTAGTCTCTTTTGTTTTAATTTTAAAGTAGTTTATTCTTACCTGTCTGGACAGATCATGAAAAGACTATTCTTTCTTTCTTTTTTTAAAATATATTTTATTGATTTTTTACAGAGAGGAAGGGAGAGGGATAGAGAGTTAGAAACATCGATGAGAGAGAAACATCGATCAGCTGCCTCCTGCACACTCCCTACTGGGTATGTGCCCACAACCAAGGTACATGCCCTTGACCGGAATCGAACCTGGGACCCTTGAGTCCACAGGCCAACGCTCTATCCACTGAGCCAAACTGGTTAGGGCTATTTCTTTCATAATAAAATCAGATTCATGCTGTGTGTTTTTGGAAAATGTCCCCTCCTAGGTCCACTAAAGAGAAATATGATTCAGAGAGGGAAATATAAACTAATTTAAAAGTAACCATGAGCCAAGTGCTTTACATATGTTATTTTATTTAGTCTTCATAGCCACAATATAACTTAAGTGTTTTTATCTGTTTTGTAGTTAAGGAAATTAAGACTCTTTAATTGATGAGATAACTTTCCCAAGACCACATATGGAGTCAGAGTTTGATCCCACATGGATTTGACTCCAAAAGCCAGAGATCTATGCATTTCTTATTACCCAGTCAGATTTTAATAAAACCCATTTGAATGACATTTATAAGAAGCCACCAGGATTAGTCTAATTTAATTTCTGGATCTAGAATGATTTTCTCCTCTTTTTTTTTGTGTGTGTGTTAATCCTCACCTGAGGATATTTTTACATTGATTTTTAGAGAGAATGGGGTGGGGTGTTGGGGGGGGGGGGGGAGAAACATTGATGTGAGAGAGACACATTGACTGGTTACCTCCTGCACAAGCCCTGACTAGGGCCAGGGATGGAGCCTGCAATGGAGGTAAATGCCCTTGACCAGAACTGAACCCTTTGGTCCATGGGCCAATGCTCTATCCACTGAGCCAAACCGGCTAGAGCTTCTCCTCTTTTTTTATTAAATCTATGACTTGCTTATATTTGACCCTTCTTAGTTGTTCAAAACCTACGCAATGTAATTAAACTATAGTACCCTATTACAAAACCCAAAACATCTGTGACTTACAGGCAAGAGAGAGGCAAGCTCTTTGCAAGCATCATGGTTTAAATTCCTGAGCTGAGCTTATTCCCGCCCCCATTAGGCTTTGGAAGAGGAGAAAGGTAATAAAAAGTGAAGGTAGGGGATGAAGAAATGGCGAAGGGCCTTAGGGCCATGGACCAAAAGCAGCTGAGCACCCAGAGACCAAACCTTCCACTTTACAAAGTCAAGGGCTGTGGCTTTTAATTAAATCTGCGACTTGGTAAAGCTTTCTTCTCCTGTTAAAGAAACTTGGATTCCCACTTGAGAGGGAAACAATCAAGCCTGGCAGATAACAAGCAGCTCTGTGATGACAACAATGCTCAGGCATCAAGCCTGTTGACAGAACAAGCTGACAAGTTCATGCCCTCTGCGTACGATGGCGAATTCCCAAATGTGTTTTGCCACCTTCATGTGTGGATAGATGTATGTGGAAGAAAATGACTTTACTGTAAATTAGATTTTTTATGTGTTGCTCAGCAGCCCCTGCAGTTTTGACAGGTGCAAGAGAGGCGGTGGAGGCAGGTTTGCAAAGCTAGCCCCGATGCCTCCCCCAGCTGTGTGAGGTGGATAATCAGCAGGACGTGCCATTTCAGTTCCTGCCCGCCTGTGTGCCATCAGGATGTAAGTGACAAGTGCTTCTGGGAAGAAGGCTTCCTAGCAAAACTCACCCCACCTCCATCTCTCATCTGAATACTCTTCTGAATACTGTATCTGTAATAAATGATTTATCTTCACATTAGCCTCTGAGGTGGGCACTATATCACCCCCATTTTACAAGTGGGGAAACAGAGACACAGAGCAGTTAAGTAACTTGGCCATGGTCATACTTGTAAGTGGCTGGGCCATGTTTTGAAGCTAAGGAGGAAGATTCTGGAGTCCACATCATATAAGGAGCCTTGTATTTAAGAGGTTAGCGATGCCAGGATTCGATCCTGGCTCACCACCACAGCACAGCAAAGGCTACATTCATGAAGTGCTTATAGTAGTCCCAGCCCTGGGCTAAGCATCATCAATATATTTCTCATTTAATACAACACCTGCAGGAAGTGAATACTATTGTTATCCTTACTAATGAGTTAACTCAGGCTTGGAGTGGGTAGAAACTTGCCCAAGTTTACAAAACTAATAAGACTGGAGACAAAATTGAAAAAAGCAATCTATCTGACCCCAGAGCTCATGGTCTTAACTACTAGAGTGTCCTGCATCTGATCCTGACTAGTTATCTTAAATATTTAACCTCTCTAAGCCTCAGTCTCCTCATTTGTGAAATGGGGATAATATTGATAACTAACAAGAGACCTATGAGAGGGTGAAACAAAGAAAGGTATATGAAGATGATCCACAAACTATACTGTACTAAATAATCTTAGTTATCATTTCTTTCTGATTTGTTCTAGATTTGCTCCTTAGCTCTTTCAAATACTTATAAAAACATTCCTCAACTAAAAGCAAGTTTCTCAATGGTGCAAACAATGACTTCTCTGCTTTTAATTTCATCTCCTACACAATTTGGGTATAAAGTTAGGTACATAGTTAGGGTCTGATAAATGTTTCTTAAATAAACATAGGCATGTGGGACAGCAATACCAGAGCTTTTGTCTGGGGAGGAAGCTTGGTTAAGCCATTTTGTGAAAGCTAATTCAGGCTTTTAGTCAATAGTCCTATATATAATGATCATTAAATACATCTTTTACTTTAAAGCAATACATAAACTAAGTAAATCAACCTCAAATCAATGCCGGAAAAGACTAAAAACTTCACAGCTCTTCCAAAAGATCATGTGTCTAGAACAAACTAGAAATATGTGATTAATGTATCAGGACTAGTGGAAATAACTCCCCCTTCACTTGAACTTTCTAACTGTATTCTCTACTTTACAAAGACAAACTCTCTAAATAGTGTTAATAAAGGTATTCTCTCTACTACTAGTTTGATCAATGTGTGACCATGATGTTGTCAATGCACACTTTCCAAAAGGCATGCTGTATGAAGGCTTGGGGTGGGTGGCAGGGGCGGGCTAGAAGAGGTTGATGGGGAGATATGGGGGACATATGTAATACTTTCAACAATAAAGATTTTTAAAAAATAAAATAAACAAATAAAAGACATGCTGTAATTCATACTCTTCTCCAAGCAAATTAATTCAATCCTTACAAAGCTGGAGATTTTGATGTGTGTGGCCCCTTGCTGATTTTTTTAAAAATATATTTTATTGATTTTTTACAGAGAGGAAAGGAGAGGGATAGAGAGGTAGAAACATTGATGAGAGAGAAACATCAACCAGCTGCCTCTTGCACACCCGCTACCAGGGATGTGCCCACAACCAAGGTACATGCCCTTGACTGGAATCGAACCTGGGACCTTTCAGTCCGCAGGCCAACGCTCTATCCACTGAGCCAAACCGGTTTCGGCCCCCTTGCTGATTTATCGACATAGCACATTTAGAGAGTAGAGGGGAGGAAAGAGAAGAAAGGGGGCAAATCACTTGCCTCTATCTCCCCACCAAGTGGTTTTGTGCTGGAGAACCCCAGACAATCCCTGCAGCATGGCCATGTCTTCACTCTTGAACGAGGTAATGGCGAATGAGCCTTTTCCCTTCCAACATGACAAGTTCCCTATAGGGCAGGGTCCTTGCATTTGCTGCTCTCTCTGTCCCCAGATTTCCCCATAGCTGCTTCTTTTCCATCTTTCAGTGTTTTTTTTTTTTTTTTTTGCATCCCTGGTTATTAGCCCCACCCCACTCAGTCCCACCCAGTAACCCTATTTAAGCATCTGCACAGCATTTATCTGGGCCTGAAATTCTCTTATGTGTTTACTAGTAGCCCATTTGCAGGAAAAATCCTGCAAGCGGCCGCTGCGGCCGCATGCGCAGCCGCTGCCGCCACTGTTGCGGCCGCCGCGCCTGCATCCGTGTGCCTCTGCCACCCGCCCCGCCCCGCCCTGCCCCGCCCGGGCTTTCCCTCTGGCAGCCATCTTGCTTTCCGCTTTTCCTCCGTCTTCCTTCTAAGTTGTCTTCAGTCTTCACTCCTCCCTCCCTCAGCGTATGCAAATTAACCGCCATCTTTGCTGGGTAATTTGCATACTCGCCCTGATTGGCTGGTGGACGTGGCTTTGGCTGGTGGGCATGGCTTGGGCGTAGCGAAGGTGCGGTCAATTTGCATATTACTATTTTATTAGGTAGGATTGTCTATCTTCCTTAACTTGAGCTCCTTGAGGGCTGGGAACTCTGCTACATTCTCAAATGCTTGGCACAGAGCAGATGCTTCTACCTCCCCTACACCCCATCTCCAAGCCAGAAAGGTGGTACCATGCAGCCTCATGGTGAATGGAGTATCTCAGCTCAAATCTTAATCCACACACTTGGTATATTGTTGCAAGGAGTCTACATCATGACTGCCAGGGTTCAAATTGCTGCTCTGATTCTTCCTAGCTGGGTGATCTTGGGCTAGTTATTTAACTCCACTATGCCTGTTTCTTTAGTCTTACAATGGGGATATGTAACGCCTATCCTGCATTGTTGTGAAGATTCACTGACATAATGAAGTACCAGGCTGAGCCCAGTGCCTGGCACAAGGTATGATCTCAATAAATTGTAGTTCTGCATTTATTAATGGTGCAAGAAATGTGCACATGTGCCACTAGTCCCTCTCCCATGGTTGACCTCACTAATTGATGATACCATTCTTTCTTTAAAAAAATGGCCGCACAACCTTCACAACACCACCCTCACCTAGACAGTCACTACCAATAAATCATTTGGAATCAAGCAAACGAAAATCTATTAGCTCTTCCTAATTCAGGAAGCTCTCAATAGGCTGTCAAGCAGGATTATTAACATTGAGCTTGGTGTCCAAGAGTAAATTGGTAGTTAATTTTGCCTCTGGACAAGTGGCAAATTCAGCAGTAGATATCCATGGACAAACTCACTAGCATGGGAGAAGAGGAGGTGTTGGGAAAAGATGCTCTTGATAGATGAGAGTAGAGGGGAAGGCCCTACATCCTCCCCTTAGATTTGGCTCCCAAGAGATTATAAAAATCAAGACTATTAGAAGGCAGGTGATTTACTCTCTTTAGATGGAACAGCTCTGATGGAAATTGGGAGTTCACCAGGAAAAATCATCCCTCATGATTCATTTGAATTATTATTAAACATTCCAAACAATTTCTGGATTCCAGTCAATATCATCATGGGTCTAAAATTTTAATAACATTTTTAAATGACAGAGAATCCAGCATATTATTACTATTTGGTAAGGGGAAGGGACTGTTTTAGAAGTGCTAACAGGATTAGTTAAGGAGCCTTCCCAAGAGCTCAGGAGTCTGCCAGATTGGATGGATACAAGGAAACTTTCAGAACAAAAACGTAAAGTTAAATGAGGTAATTGAGGTGGGCCTTAGTCAATATTATTGATATCCTTATAAGAGGTGATTGGAACCGAGATAGGCACAGAGGAAGCACCAGGTAATTACAGGCAACAGCAGAAGATGGTTATCTACAAACTAAGCAGAGAGGCCTCAGAAGGAACCAACTCTACTGGCATTGATCTTTGACTACTTGCCTCCAGAACTATGAGGAAATAAATTGCTCTTAAGCCACCCAGTCTGTGGTATTTTGTTATGGCAACCCGAGCAGATTAATACAAGTAGCTTTGGAATCAATCAAATTTATGTTAAAATCTCAACTCTTCTATTCAGGAACTGTGAAGCCTCTGGCTGTTAACTCTCTGAGCTTTTTTTTTTTTTTCTTTTTCTTTTTTTCTCAACAGTAAACAGAGATGACATAATACTCTCAATTACCATACATTTTCATCAGAAGCTACTGGTGTGATCATGGTCTCCAAAATGCAGACAAGAATTGTAGAAAAATATAAGCAAAGTCCATGTTGCAATAAAAGAGGCAGAGAAGAGTCAGCACCAACAAATGAAATAAATTTTAAACTTATAGAACTATGATGGATTATGGTTAAATAAATAGTTTATTAAACCATTAATACTAATAAGGAAGCAGCTTGTTTCTAATTAATTTTCTGAGAGCCTCTTAAATGTAGGTTCTCAAGTAAATGTCTTCACTTGGGGAACAGATATCTAATAATTATGGTTCTGGTCAGGCACATTAAGATTTAAGTTAACACTCTGAATTTTGACATTTAAATTATTTTTAGTATAATTGGTTTCTCTAGCAATCAAAATTCCAACTGATGCCATTTCTCCTACCTCACAATTTTACACAATGGTTATGAAACATCACAAACCTGTTTACCCACGGGCATCTACATAGTCCATATAAATATGTTATGTTGCCTTGCATCCCAACAGGAAGCAAGAACAGAGCTACTTTGAACCTCTGGGTTCTGGGATTTTAGAAGTGAGCACATTATTGCTGCTTTTCTAAATTGGTTGAAGAGCTCATCTGAGGATTTCTGATGAGTTCTTCAATTTAGAAAAGCAGCAATAGAAAAGGAAGAAAAGCTGGAACACAGGAAGTAATACAGAAACATCTGGAACAGAATACAAAGGAACCAAAAGTATTTCAAGAAAATCAGAGGCACCCTGGCTTCACTTTAGAATCTTTCCCAAATAATATTCAAAACAAGTGCCTTGGAGAATTACAAAAAGAACATCAGCAGTCATTGGAAGCTCAAGAGAACAGTAAACTCTGGCTTTTCAAAGACCATAAGTTAGCAAGGAAGAGAGAGCAAGAGTGAAAAGGAGAGAAGCCATGGCTAGTACCATTGATACAACTCTTCAATGTGACATTATGACAATGTTTGAAAACAACTTTAATTAAAACTCAGTTTTTGAATTAATGACATAAAAGATTAAGATGCATATGGCAAAATGATTGCTTTTAGACACCAAGACACCTTAATGTTGTATTTTGACTGCTCTAAAATGATTAAACAATTTCCACTAGATTTCTTAATAGGTATATGTGCATTATTAATGATGTAATTACAGGAAATTTTGTAATCCTAAAAACTGAATAAATTCCCAGATGTTATCCTATATAATAAAGAGGTAATATGCAAATTGACCATCACTCCAACACACAAGATAGCCGCCCCCATGTGGTCAAAGATGACCACCCCCATGTGTACACAAGATGGCCACCACTAGATGGCCAGCAGGGGAGGGAAGTTAGGGGTGACCAGGCCTGCAGGGGAAGGCAGTTGGGGGGGACCAGGCCTGCAGGGGAGGGCAGTTGGGGGCGACCAGGCCAGCAGGGGAGGACAGTTGGGGGCGACCAGGCCTGCAGGAGCAGGCAATTGGGGGGGACCAGGCCTGCAGGGGAGGGTAGTTGGGAGCGACCGGGCCTGCAGGGGAGGGCAGTTTGGGGGGGACCAGGCCTGCAGGGGAGGAGAGTTAGGGGCGACCAGGCAGGCAGGGGAGGAGAGTTAGGGGTGACCAGGCTGGGAGGGGAGGGCAGTTAGGGGCAATAGGGCCGGCAGGAGAGCAGTTAGACATCGATCAGGTTGGCAGGGGAGTGGTTAGGAGGTGATCAGGCAGGCAGGCCAGCAGGCGAGCGGTTGGGAGCCAGCAGTCCTGGATTGTGAGAGGGATGTCCGACTGCCTGTTTAGGCCCAATCCCACCGGGCAGTCAGACATCACTCGAGGGGTCCCAGATTGGAGAGGGTGCAGGCTTGGCTGAGGGACACATCCCCCCCCCCCCCGCCCCCCAATGCATGAATTTCGTGCACCGGGCTTCTAGTTTATTTTATAAATAATTATCTGCTATGTGTTATAGGCCTTCTTTTAGCAATGAAATTTCAAAAGAGATAGTCCCTGCTTGTTTAAAAAGAAAGATTATATAAAGGTGTATCAAAAACATAGTTCCTGTTGACTTTTTAGCTTTTAAAACAAATATTTGTCTGCCTTCAAAAATATTTAGAACCTCTAACAAATAATAGTTGGTTTCTTTGAGTGTCAGGTTACATAAGATTTTCTATTGATTACATATTCAAAATATATATTGAAATTAGTTTAAAAAATATTATCTATGATTTGAAAGATGTTAAACGGGAGACAAAATAACTAACAGTAAGTATTAATTATGTATATGTCTGTATAGGAACTTATGCAGCATTTCTTTACATGCATATGTGATAACAATGGATGTTTAAATCTTAATTATATTAAGTTCTTTATTTAAATCTGTAAAATATTTTTCTTTCATTATTCTCAAGTTGTTATTATGTACAAATCATGTGTATCAGCTCTATTTATTTTAAAATTTTGGACCCTTGAAGTGTAACACGATTCAGGCACTGTTCTGGTACAACCTAAAGTAAAAAATTAAAAATGTGTATGTATTATAAGAGGGAAAGAAAATAAAAGAAGTGAGCACATTAACATTCAATGAATATTTTAAGGGTTTTCCCATGTTTGGTAAAGCTGAGGTTGAATCAGCCAGGCACATAACACCAAAATATAAAACTGGATGTAGCCTTCCTTCTGAGTCTTGTCCCTTATGTGCACAGACAGTCTACCCCAGTCATTCCTTCCCAGTAAGAGAGAGCTGTCCCCTCTTTGCCTCTCCATCCCAATCTGGCACAAGTTGTCCCCATTCATTAATCTTGAGTCTGCAATGTTACCCATTCTGCAGCTGTATGTTCTAGTCTTTGCCCCTTGCCAGCTCCTCGTCTCCAAAGCCCACTACACCTCCCCTTCTCAATTATTTACATTTTATTTACTTCCCTGTGCAATACAGCTGATCCCATTGTGCAACAGATTCAAGAAATCCTGAGCAGAGAGGCTCAGGGGAGGAGAGAACTGGTCCCAGTCTCATATTGGGCTTCTGGGAGTTCCTGGAGCATGGCTGTTAAAAATGTATCATTAGCCTGATAATTCAACACCTCCCCAAATCTAGAATTGACCCACAATGAATAACTATTAAAACATTTGGAGAAGGAACTTAACAAAAGAAAAACAGACAAAGGTTTGATTTTCTAGGCTTCTTTTATAGTTGGTTTACTTTTCAAGAAGAATGTAAGCAAGATAACTTGCTTTGAATTGCAGTAAAAAAAAAAAAAGATTCTTTATTGTGAATGGTTATTTATATGAGGCTTGCAGAAAACTACTTCCCAACATATTATCAGAACAGAAATTTCCATAAAGGTATGTTCACTTAGCTCCTGTTAGCCTATCAGCTCTTCCAGCAAAAGAGAGATGAGACACCTGACTTGTGGTTATTATAAACTAGTGGCCTGGTGCACAAAAATCGTGCACGGGGCGGTGGGGTGGGGGAGGGTGGTGTCCCTCGGCCCAGCCTGCACTCTCTCCAATCTGGACATCCCTCTCACAATCTGGGACTGCTGGCTCCTAACCACTCACCTGCCTGCCTGCCTGATCACCCCTAACCACTCTGCATGCCAGCCTAATCACCCCCAATAGCCCCCTTCTGGTCTGATCACCCCTAACTGCCCCCCCACTGGCCTCATCGCCCCCAACTGCCCACCCCTGCCAGCCTGCTCACCCCCAACTACTCCCCCCAGCCTGCTCGCCCCTAACTGCCTCTCCCTTGGCCCCGTCACCATGGCTTTGTCTGGAAGGACGTCCAGAAGGTCTCCCAGTCTAATAGCATATTACCCCTTTATTAGTATAGATGGTATAAATTTCCAGCTTGCCCCATGTCTTGGCTGAGCATGCTCCCTCAGCTGGAAAAATCCTTCAGAAACTCACAGCTTTTTGCACTAAGTGGCCTTCAGCATGAAGAGATGCATGCTGAGGAAAAAGGGACAGAGTACCAACAGCATCTGCCAGAATGGAGATTTCAATATGTAAGTGATTAAAATGTGACTGAATGATTTGATTTTGGATTTTTGATTGCAAGGAAATAAGGCACACTTAAACTGAGAAAAGTTAATTTATTGTAAAGATACCAATACATTCTTGGGCTTACAAGTAGATAAATCAAAGTAACACCAGGTCTAATGGGAACTGTAACAAGCCATTAAGAAGTGATGCAGCTACTGTGACCCTTTCAAGGGCCATGCTCATGACCAATCTCTTCCATTTATCTCTCTTTCCTACTGTATTGGTGAGGTTATAGTATGCTATGTTACTGTAACACAAAACCCTCAGATCTCTGGCTTAACACAACAAAAGTTGATTTCTTCTTTGGTTGTTCACCAGGCTATGAATCAACAATTCTGATAGCTGTTTTCCATGTGGAGATTTAGGGACCCAGGCATCTTTTGATCGTATGGTTTAACAAAATCTCAACACATTTTTCCATAACATTGTAAAGGAGGTTTTTACTAACTCAGTCTGGAAGTAACACATGTCACTTCTACACACATTTCTTTGACCAGAACTGGTAGCAAAGTCTAGCTTAAAAACAAAAGGTTGGGATGCATAGTCTCCCATATGCCCAGTAAAGAAAAGAAACCTAGATACTGGGTAAGCATTCGCAAGCATTGGTAACATCTACCACACCAGACATGCTCCTTGAAACTTTAGCTTCCACATATGTATATTGGCTAATTGGCTTCTGGAACACTTCATGACTTTTCTGCTTAGTTCCCACCCCCAACTAACATAGTCTGTCTTTCAGGTTTCCAATTTCAATTCCTTTCTTCAGTGTCTTCTAACTCAACAAAAGTAGTAGCCACAAAATTTAAAAGAAATTATGGTGTGCATGACTTCTGATTTTGAGTCATCAACATTAGAGAAGAGCCCAGGGCCATGTCTACTAAACACCTAAAGGAAAAGGATTCTGCAAGCAAGTTTATTTTTCTAGCAAACTATTTTCCTCTTAAAGGCAGGAAAAAATATTTGCAGACTTATAAAATTAGAGAAATTCACCAGGAAGACAGGTCCAGAGAACATTATAAGGAACAATGGCATTGGAACTGTATTGAGAAGCTTAAGGAGAAAGTAGCTATGATTTCTAATAGGGACAGAGTAAGTGATATAGAGTCAGATTGACACTGTAATGTATAAAGTAGAATTCCAAAATACAAAATCAGAAACGTGGTATTCTGACACCCTTTCTCCTTGTTTATACATATAAATTCAAGTGAATATATTTATACCGAGGGACGTGTGGATTGTTTGGTTGCTATTTAACAAAAGAGAATCATAATATACACATTAGCTTGCAACTTTCTTTTTTTCATTTGACAGTATATTAATTAGGCTAATCATATACATCAGTATTTGTGCATCTAGGTTTTTTTTTTAAGATATACGTGTATGTGTGTATGTGTGTGTGTGTGTGTGTGTGTGTGTGTGTGTGTGTGTGTAAAACACATAAATACTCATAAACTTAGTTTACATAAATGGGATATCCCATATGCTGGAAAAGTAGAATTGGTGCTTTTAAAATATATATATATTTATTGATTTCAGATCAGAAAAGAGAGAAAGAGATAGAGACATCAATGATGAGAGAGAATCATTGATTGGCTGCCTCCTGCATGCCCCACACTGGGGATCGAGCTGGCAACCCGCGCATGTGCCCTGATAGGGAATCCAACTGTGACCTCCTGGTTCATAGGTTGGTACTCAACCATGAGCTACAGCGGCCGGCTGGTGGCTGGGCGAATTGGTGCATTTTTAATGACTTCCACACTCCCCCTCCATCTCCACCTATAATCCATCTCTTCAAATCCCCAGGTAACCATGGTTTACAAGTTGGTGTGTATGCTAAATAAGTTTCTATGTGTTCGTATAATCATATGTATATTTATGTAGAGGTGCTTTGAGCAGGGGTCATTTTTAACTTACCAAAACCAAAGTCATCTTGTATACAATCCTGTGTATCTTCCTTTTCTAAATCAGTAATACCTGATGGAAATCCCTCTAAATCAAATGCTAATCAACTCATTCTTTTGTAATGGCTTAATCATATCCCATGATACAGATGCAATATAATTTATTCAACCATACACTGCCAATAAACATTTTTGGTTTGTTTTTTTCTCCTTTGGAGACAATATGAACCTCTTTCTATAAATATTTTTACATATGAATGCTTTTTAGCATATAGCTTCCTAGTAATGGAAGTGGTAAGCTGAAGTTTTTAATTTTATTAAATATTTATTGTTAACTTTAATAGACGTTTCCATACAGCTTACTTAGAATCTTTACTTACAATTAATTGACCATAGATATGTAAGTCTATTTCTAGACTCTATTCTAGAAATAGATATATATGTCTATTATATATATGTCTATCCTTAAGCCACTTACAAAACACGTTAATTGCTATAGCTTTATACTAAGTATTAAAATCAGTATAAAATTTTCAAGTAGGATCTTTTTCAAAATACTTTTGGCTGTTCTAACTTCTTTACATTTTCAAGTAGATTTTTAGAGTCTGCTTGTCAATTTCTACACTGCCCCACTGACCCATCCAAAAAAAAAATGCCTTCTGTAAATTTTGACTGGACTTGCTTTGAATCTATAAATCAATATTGGGGAAATTTCCACCTTAACTATTGAGTCTGCCAATCTATGAACATGGCACATATCACCATTTATTAAACCTGCCTTTAATTTCTCTACAATGTTTTGTAATTGTCAGTGCTTAGATCTTATACATATTTTAATTCAATTTCATGTTCATTGATGCTGTTGTGAATAGTACAGTTTTTAATATCAATTGCTAAATTGTGCATTGCTTATATAAAGAGATAAAATTGATTTTTGTATATTCTACAAGTTCTCTTCACTCTGGCTGAAGGGATACGAATTATTCTGGTCCTATGTGTATAGGACTGTAATTCCTAAGAGAAAGCGAAGAGGTGAGTCCTGCCTTCAGTCAGGCTTTCTACCCGACGGCAGTTTCCAGACTGTGATGTGGGAAAGAGGAACCAAGCCAAGCCCACCAATCTGCCTGACTTGAGGAGACAGATATTGGATTTAGGGAAGGTCAAGGAAGCTAGAATTTGCAGAGGAAAGAACTAGACAACGTTTCAGATGTCTTGGGGATTTGCTTGGGTCTTTAACTGAACACAATGTGTGCATGTGTGGGATGAACCTCTCACAGGTTGGGCAATAACTTCTGAGGAAAGAGCAATTACTGAAATTGTAATACAAACAATTCTTCTTCCTCATCTTGAGAATGTTCTTTTTTTCCTCAGAGTTCAAGAATTGTATCTGTAGATGCCTAGGTCTTTTTTCATCAAAGTCATCTGTAATTCTAAAATCTTTCAATCTATAATCTCATCTCTCTCTTGGATTCAGGAAAATTATTGTTTCAATTGTGATTTTTTCTTCCATCTGTGCCCTTTTTCTCCTTCTGGGATTCCTATTATTCACAAGTTGGGTCTTCTGGATTTTTCCTCCAACTCTCTTACCCTAATATAAGACTCATTAAACCTCCATCTTCCCAGATTCTCCTCCTATCTACCTTTTCTAAAAAGTATTAATAATATGTTACTTATAGTTGGAAATACTACAAAATTTGAATAAGGCCATCATCCAGTAGTACTAAATAAGCAAAACATTCTTAATTTACTATGATAATTGCATAATTTAAAAGACAAAGGAATACCAACAATAAATAAATATGGAAATTACTGAAGGATGGCACAAATATAGCAAGTATAAAATTAAATATTGATGGGCTAAATAACCCCATAAAAAGAAGTTTCCTCTGGATCTCTTTTGGAACAGAACATCATCCCCATTACTTTCCAAATAATGCAAAATTGTACAAAAGACACTCAGCAATATCATTAATCACAAAGTAAATACAGCATTTTTTATCTTTATGTCAGAGAATCTTAAAGTGCCATAGTCTACAGTCAGCTCCTTTCACTGATTTTTCTCCCCCTACAACTAAAAATTGGTAACTCCAGGAGAGAATGAGGGGAGACGCTTTCTTCTCTAAGTGTCATTCTTTAGAATTAAAGAGACTGTTGTGTTAATAATTAAGCATTGTAGTCAAAAGCAAATAGGAAACAACCTAAAATTTTCATTGGTAAACATTTGTCGTTTTAAAAATTAGAAAATCTGCTGGGACATTTTAAATTTGTTCAACTCATTGCAAAAGAACTTCATGTGGGTGAGTAGAAAATAATCAGGCACTTTACACAAATAGGTACATCTACACTCACCCCAGGAGTGATGAAATAACAATCCTTGTGCTTCAGAGCATGGCTGATCACCAGCTGGAAGAGAGAAGATATTCCCTATAGTATTTCTATAATATCATCAATTATATTCAGATGTTTATTTCCCTTTAGACTCATTGGGGGACTTTAAAGTCCATTATGGCCAAATAGTGCAACAGGAAGGTAAAATCTTCAAAGATTTACAAAAATATTTTAATGAAATTAATTCAAGAAAAATAATAAACACTCAGGAAAGGTAAGCAAAATAGCATGGAAGTGAACAAAGATCATTTTGGGGTATTTTATCACACCCAGAGCATGGCATAGAGTAGAACTCAGAATTTGTTGAATGAATGGATGAATGAACAAATGGATAAATGAACACACTTACATGTGCCTGGGTTCAAATCCTAGTCTCACCGATATTGACATTGAGTACTTTGCTTATCCTCAGTTTACTCATCTTAAAAATGGGGATAAGTGTGCCCACCTCTTCTTTTTATTACAAGATTGAAGTAGATAATGTGTGTAAGTGAATAAATCCAGTGCCCAGTGCAGAGCGAACAATCAACAAATAACAGTCATTTTAAGAGCTTTCCTGGAATTGATTTAGCTAATTCTTGACCAAATAGATCTCACAATTAAATCATCTCAATATATTTCATAATAGATCTAGTATATTTACATTGCTTTTATTATAAATCTGTATTCTATTGAGTCTTTGTGAAACCAATAGCATATTTTTTATAGCTTCAGCATTTTTTGTTGTTTTTTTTTTAATATAAATTTATTGATTTTTTTACAGAGAGGAAGGGAGAGGAATAGAGAGTTAGAAACATCGATGAGAGAGAAACATCAATCAGCTGCCTCCTGCACACCCCCGACTGGGGATGTTCTTGCAACCAAGGTACATGCCCTTGACCAGAATCGAACCTGGGACCCTTCAGTACACAGGCCGACGCTCTATCCACTGAGCCAAACTGGTTAGGGCCCAATAGCATATTACACTACTGACATTCCCTACAACTACTGGTATCCTTTATTTTGAACTAAGCATACATTTTTCTGCTAATAAGCAGACCTCTTAGATGGTGCCTTCGTTTGGGCTGAGATAACAAAATACCACAGACTGAGGAACTTATAAGCAACATAATTTTATTTCTCCCAGTTCTGGAAGCTGGAAAACACAAAACCAAGGTACTGGCAGTTTGGGTATCTGGTGAGGGCCCACTTCCTCAGATGGTGGAAGGAAGCAAGGGAGCTTTCTTGTGCCACTTTTATCAGAACACTAATCATGAAGGCTCTGCCCTCCTGACCTAATCACCTCCCAAAGGCCCCACCTCCTAACACCATCATCTTGGGAGTTAGAATTTCAAGGTATGAATTTTGGGGAGACATAGACATTCGATCTATAGCAGATGGTATCCTGTGGTAAGTTCAAACTCATAAAAAGAGTAACAGCTGCTCACCTTGACATGTCCAAAGCCCTGGCTCAAGGCTATTATGACTTTTGGCCAAATGCATACAAAAGTCATGGAAAGGATTGTAAATTGTGAGTGGTACTGACACTTCTAACAGTTTCTTAATAATTATCTTCTTGTTTTTAGCAATTATCTTGGGACCCCTAAAATAGATGTATCCTATAGATACTGATGTTCCAAGCCCACATGAAGAAATTCTATGTAAACAGAATACATAAGCTTTTGGATGCTCTGAAAGTCAGATTAAAAATAAATCATATAGCATTTGTGGTCAGTGTAACTTTTTGTTGTTTATTTGTTTTGTTTTGTTTTTGTTAATCCTCACCTGAGTACATTTTTCCCATGCTTTTTCAGAGAGAGTGGAAGGAAGGGAGGGGAGAGAGTGAGAAAGAGAAAATGTCAATGTGAGAGAGATACAAAGACAGGTTGCCTCCCACAAGTGCCCCCATGGGGTCAGGAGGGAACCCGAAACCTAGGTATGTGCCTTTGACCAGGAATCAAACCCTCGACCCTTTGGTGTGCAGACCGAGATTCTAACCACTGAGCACACTGGCCAGGGCAGTGTAACTTTAAATAACAATAAGAACATTTTCCCCAAACAGTGATCAAGTGCTGTTTTCATTGAAAAAAGTGTGGAAAGATAACCTCATTTATTGGACTATTTCTCCAAGGGCGGGGTTATAAAAATTCCTTTTTTTTTTTTCTGGGCAGTAAAGTGGTTTTAAATGTAGCTGCATGTAATCAAATTATCTCTTTTTTGGAAGATAGAAAATTGGAACATTTCTTAGAACTTGAAAGAGTTTTTGTTATTTCATGAATCATTTGCAAAAGGCAGCCATGTCACTAATGTCATTTTACTCAAAGATTTTTATTCCTTTTCTTAAAAAATATATTTTTATTAATTTCAGAGAGGAAGGGAGAGGGGGAGATAGAAACATCAATGATGAGAATCACTGATCAGCTGCCTCCTGCATGCCCCGTACTGGGGATCGAGCCTGCAACCTGGGCATGTGACCTTGACCGGAATCGAACCCGGGATCCTTCAGTCTGCAGGCCGAAGAAGCTCTATCCACTGAGCAAAACCAGCTAGGGCTTTTTTTTTTTTTTTCCTTTCTTTGTTCTCTATTATCAACTCAACAGTTCTGCAGGCAAGGGGCAGAACCAGGTATCTCCAGCAATGTTTGGGGAGAGGAAGAAGGGTGCTTACTATATGAGGACTAATACCTGAACCCTCTTCATCTTCTTCCCCCGCATCACCATCCCTTAAGGAAACAGAAAGAACTCACCATTCTGAAGCTGTGGTAAATGCTCAGGCCACGTGACATTGAATAATGTTGATTGGAGCCAAATATTGAGACTCCACAGCGACACAGTGATTTATCCGGAGCTACTGAACTATGGGAGCTCAAGAACAGGTACCCCATTCCTGCCTCGACGGAACCAAAGGTCCTTCCGGCTCAGGGCAGAGGGCGGGGCGAGAACACAGCTTTGGGAGGCGGGGAGCGCGAACAGGGGACAGAGGCACGTTTCACACCACACCGTAAGAAGCCTCTGTGCCCAGCCCGAATTTAAAGCGGGAAATGAAGGGGCATAGGTTTGAATTAATGCAACGAGCCTTGACATCGGTCACCTAGTTTAACTCTCTAGGAAGCCGATATTATTAGACACCAGGGACTGGGGGTGAGACTGGAAGAGACTCTTGCCCTGGCTCCCTCCAGGCGCCGTCAGACTCCCGGGATGCGGGAGCGCCCGGGGCAGGCTCCGGCGGGTTCACGAGGGGGACAAAAGCCCGGCTGCCATACAGAAGCCTGGGCCTCAGCGAGGGCCTGCCGAGGCTGCCAGCAGCGGAAGAAGAAGGGGGCGTCTGCTCGAAGCCAAACACAGACTGTTGGCGAGAAGCACCAGCCCCCTCCGCCAGCCTACTCGCTGCGGGGAGGGGTTTCTCACGCCCCCAGCTCCTGGGTGACTGCACCGGAGGTCGGAAGAAAGCGGGGCGAGGGATGAGTCATACCGCCTAATTCCTCCTTCCGAGTCCCCTCGCCAACCCCCGCCAGCCCCCTCCTGAGATCATGCAGCGGGGAGCGCAGACGTCCCCCGTCCTCAGATCCTCCACCAAATCCACCAGGGCCTGCGGAGGAGAGGGGAGGGGCGGCGCGTCTGGCCAATAATAGCTTCGCTTTCTTGCCTGTCGCCCAATAGGCCGCTGTTTACAGGCAGGGGCGGGACTAGGAGGGCAGAAGTGGGCGGTCCCGGCTGGCCGGGCGCCGCGGTGCAGCAGCTCTCAGGGAGAGCGTCTCACAGGTAGTCCGCCGCGTCTCAGCGACGCGGGACGCGCTGCCGCCGCTGGCCAAGGTGCTGGACGCGACAGACCTGTCGGCCACCTCGCCAGCTCAGTTGCCGGTTGCAGCCGCGGCTGCCTCGCTCCCAGCCGGGTCCCCATGGAAGAGATGGAAGAAGAGTTAAAATGCCCCGTGTGCGGGTCCTTCTACCGGGAGCCCATCATCCTGCCCTGCTCTCACAATTTATGTCAGGCGTGCGCTCGCAACATCCTGGTGCAAACCCCGGAGTCTGAGTCGCCCCAGAGCCGTCGGGCCTCGGGCTCCGGGGTCTCCGACTATGACTACCTGGACCTGGACAAGATGAGCCTGTACAGCGAAGCGGACAGCGGCTACGGCTCCTATGGGGGTTTTGCCAGCGCCCCCACTACTCCGTGCCAGAAGTCCCCCAACGGAGTCCGCGTGTTCCCCCCGGCTATGCCGCCACCGGCCACCCACCTGTCACCGGCCTTGGCCCCGGTGCCCCGCAACTCCTGTATCACCTGCCCCCAGTGCCACCGCAGTCTCATCCTGGATGACCGGGGTCTCCGTGGCTTCCCCAAGAACCGCGTCCTGGAAGGGGTGATTGACCGCTACCAGCAGAGCAAAGCC